>NC_082660.1:102405745-103022988 GCF_028023285.1 Balaenoptera ricei
AGATGAGAATGATGAGCAGAGGTTAACTGTGTAAAAACGGAACAATGATGGTGCGGGGAAAGAATGTTCACAACTGTAAGAAGAGCACATGCTGAGGCCTGGTGGGAAATAAAGGTCAACCTGAATGGGGCACAGACAGCTGACTGGAATCTGGTTGAGATGAAGGAGAAGAGGTAGATAAGAACCAGGCTGTGGAGGATTTTTTAGGATTTTAGTGTAATATCCTAATGTTATTATTGAAAGATTATGAGTCGGAAATATTCATGTGTGACATGATCAGATTCGTATTTTAAAAAAGATTGATCTGACTGCTGTATAGAGATTGATGGAGTGGGTACAGAGAATAGATACAGGGAAAGTATTTATGTGGCTATTGCTGTAATCCTGAAAGGAGATAATGGTAAGTTAGATAGCTTAAGCTTTTGTGGTGGAAGTGGTAATGGAGAAAAGTGAACAGATTTTAAAGATATTTAGGAGGTAAAATCAAAGGAGCTTGGTCATATATTAGATATGGAGGAAGAGGGAGTATATGGTGTCAAGGTTGCTTCCTGCATTTTCCTCTTGTAGGACTGGACACACGATGATGCCATTCACTGAGATAAGACACACGGGGATAAAAAGAAACTTGGTGGGAGAAAGTTCATCAGTTCAGTTTTTGATATATTATTAAAGTGACTTTGAGACAGCTAAATACACTGGTGGGGTACAGATATAAATTTAAAATTTGAGCAAATTGCACTTCCTATCTTTTCCCTTTGTTTCTAGTCCCTTTTCTATCTTTGAAAGATTTTTCTCCTTTTTTGAAAATCCAGGACATAAGTCTTGTTTACTTAAAGTGATGTGAGCAGTTTGATGGTGCATTTTCATTAAAGGACTGTGTCACAATTCTGCGTATTGTCAGAAACACATTATTTTATTTGTCAAGAGCTTATTTTCTCTTCACTAAGGAAAGACAGGTAAAGAATTTGTTTCTCTCCTATGTGCTCAGCATGTGTGACCTGTTGTGTTTTGTTTAGTTGTGTGGAGAGTTTGCAATGAAATTCTTTAAAACCATTGTTAATTATACAATAAATTGAAGTTAAGGAGGGTTCTGTACCTCTGATCAATAATATAATAGACATAGGAAAACTTAAAATGGAGAATAAAGCAAAGAAGAAGTACTAAGACCTAGACCAGATTTAAAAGCTCTTTTCAGCTTCCTTGGAACATCCGGTCTTTTAGTTTGATGATAAGCACAGTGCATTATGTAAATTATTGTGGAGCATTTTGCAGAGTCAGTGAAGTGCTATGGGAATAATGTCAGCATGAAGGACACCGAGGTCAGAAATTAGCCTGTATCAGGGAAGTTTTGCCTACAAACAGATTTTTATTTGTAAAAAATGAGCTGAGAGTTATTAGTAAACTGAATACTTTAGAGTCAAGAAATATTTTCTGAGTATCTGTGAAGTGCAAACATGAGCTAGATACTGCAGGAGTACTAAACAGTACATTATCTAATACTGATTTTAAAATGTAAAATAAAAATAAACCAAAACCAGCATGTCCTTTTTGGAAACTGATTATGGTATTAAAGTGACATCTAATTGCATCTAGTACTAGACTCAAAAACTATAGTAGAGGGCTTCCCTGGTAGCGCAGTGGTTAAGAATCCGCCTACTAATACAGGGGACACGGGTTCAAGCCCTGGTCCGGGAATATCCCACATGCCACGGAGCAACTAAGCCTGCGTGCTGCAACTACAGAAGCCTGTGTGCCTAGAGCCCATGCTCCACAACAAGAGAAGCCCGTGCATAACAAAGAGTAGCCCCCGCTCGCCACAACTAGAGGAAGCCCGTGTGCAGCAACAAAGACCCAACACAGCCAAAAATAAATAAAAATAAAATAAATTTATAAAAAAAAATCTGTAGTAGAATTCACTGCTACTCTATCTACCGGATCCCTCCTCACCTCTCAGTTCAAAAACTGAGACCCTGAGATATACTCAGGGTACCTAGGGTATATCCAAAAGACACTTGTGAAAGTATAGTAGTCTTGCTGTTTTATCTTAGAAAATGTGAGCATGTTTTGCATTCTACTCCTCATTTATATTTGTTTATATATGAAATGTTTCCAATTAGTTAAAATAAATAATTATTCTTCACAAAAATGTTGTAAATTTGTCCTGTGGTATCATGTATCTCCTAGCATAATTCAAGGAACTCTAAGAGTATGCATAATTTAGTTTGAAACACATGATTCTCCAGGATAGACGTGCTCATAAAAAAAAATCAGCTATAATTTGTGTTACAGCATACTATTTCCCTTTTATTTTTCATTATACCATTTGAGATTGCTTCCTGTGAAATAATTGTATGTATAATCATGATGTATATCTTTAGCAGCCTAATAAGTAGAACAGAGAGGAACAATGAGCATATTCGTTATATAGAGCTCGTTTTATGTTGTCAGTGGTAGCTACTTAAGAAAGATCTGTTGCTTTGACTTGAACTATTAACACATAAAAATATTTGCTAACCTGGGTCTTGGGTAGAAAATTTAAAACAACTTGCAAAAATAAAATATATCTATGAAATGCAAACATTTTTATTGTTGTATATCACGGTAATAAAAAGATACTATTTCTTTGCTAATGATTTAGAAATAATGACGATATTTAATAGCTAACCTAGTTGAACTCACATGAAATTAATGTGACTACCAATCTGGTAGATGATAAATCACAATGTTGTATATATATATGGTTGAAGCAATAAGGAAACCCCCAAAACTCCTAATCAAGATAATCTGGGAACAATTCCAAGAATCCAGAACTTGAATGTGATTATAATTTAGGCAACAGAAAACTAATCAACTTTATTATATACTGTTTGGAAAAAGACTGTGTATGTAAAAGGGCAAGAATTATCCTAGAAAAGTTATTCTCAAAAGTGGTTGACAGCCCCTCTCTGGCTTCCAGGGATTCCTGATGGGCCAAGAGCTGATACATAATTAAATCTTTTTCTTTTCAGTTCTTATAGATCAGTATCATACAGTTTCATAAGCTTTATTTTTATATATAAAAGTATGCTTTTTTAGAAATCAATAGTAAGATTTAGGATATCTGGACAAATTAGCATAGTACTAGAGTTACTGAGTATTTTAATTCAGTATTGTACTAATAAGTTCTTAGAGTACATAAAAATTATAATATTACATGGCCATTATGAAATGCTTGGCAATTGTGCAAAGCCTTCAGGGGAGTCCTTAAAAGTTTTAAGAAGGATGCTTCATTTCTCTGCATCAATCAGTGCTTTCTCATTTTGGTAATGTGGATCAATTGCTGTTATCATTAGTTTTACATCTGTTTATTATTTTCTTCTTTGGTCATGGTTTTAATGATATTTTTCTTCTTTCTAATTCCTCATTATTACAGAGTTTTTTTGTTTTTTTCTTCACAAAAAGGGAGAATGCATGCACCTTTGGATATGTTGACCTAGGAGGGCTGGTCAACAGAGGAGCCTAAAGAGTCACTGAGTTAGCATTGTCCAGAGATTAAATTTGCAGAACATAGTTTCTAGTCAATAGAGAAATTCATTCTGTATTGGAGCAGGGATGATATACTGGGCTTTGTTGTGGCCTATGTAAAATAGTCCTCCATTATATGCACTTCCCTTGGTTGTGATTCCATGTTCACCAAGTAACCCTATAATTATTCATTTAATTTCCTGGGGTTTCTGAAATTCCAGGAAGGGGTACCCTAGTAGAGGCACAAGTATTACAGCAATTGAAAAGGATTGTCTACTGTTATAAATTAATTGACAGTCTGCTTTATAAACATACTTTTCATGTGACTCTGACTCTGCTAGTTTGACAAGGGTCAGATCTTAAGCCGTAGTAAAGTCGCGAATGGTGCCATTTGCCAAACAGTCATCTAACAATTTCTGTTGATATCTGGACATACTGTTATCTATTATCAACCTATAAGAATTTTCATTTACTATGAACCATGATAAAAGTACGAATGCTAATATAATTTTTTAAAACTTTCTTATTGAAAAGAAACCCACCAGTGCAACAATCTTTATATGTTCCCATTGGTATCATTTAGTTTGTGAATTGTTCCTCAAACCTACCCGAGCCATTTATCTAACTCTACTCTAGAAATGCTAAATCCTGCCCTAAACTCTAAACCACTTGGAGTTTGTTCTGATTGCCTAATATATTAGAGGTATCTGATAAGGATTTGCTTTATTTTTAGTGTTTTTTCCTTCACCAAGAGTCAGTTGAAAAAGTCAATGGTTTTGCTTTTTGAAGGTATTCACCAAAATACAATTCTAGCATTATGAGTCTAAAAGTATTCTGATATTTCATATGACTTAGCAGCAATAATATTTCATACTGAATCAATATAGTCCTAAAGTTATAAGAATTGACCACTCAGCATGTGCTGACTGACTTCCAGTTTTGACTTTCTTTGATGATGGAGGCAGTTTCAGAATTTGAAATTTGTTCACACTCCATTTAACATTATAGCTAAATAGAATTACAATCATCTTGAAATAAAGCCCTATCAGAGATAAGTTTTTAAATGGAGCAGATATCTCTTGGAGTTATTGATTACATTCTCCTTGGGGATCCATTCCATCTCCCATTTGAGGTCTGTCTTTTACCACTTTGGATAGCATTTTGGAAGAATAACTACACAAATAATAGAAGGGTTATTTTCTGGAATGTGGTGGCATTTGTCATGTTTTAGATTCATACACCATAGCCCGATTCATTTGCCATATTACCCTTTTAAATATGGACACATCAGCCTTATGCCAAAGTTAAAATATCAGCTACACATAAATATCCAAAAGTTCAAAACGGATTTTGGTGGTGGTGAAAGGAACTCTAAAGATATTGGTTCTGCTCAGGTCATTCTTCAAATGTGTATTCTCCCTTTAACCTACTGAAAAAGCATCCTCTAAGAGGATGGGGATTTAGTAATTCTAGTCTGTATGAAATTCATTCATTATTTAACCCTCATGATTTATTACCTCAAATCCTTGTTCTCTACTCTTCTTTTACCTTTTATTCACATTGTAAGGCACTCTGGTTCCTTTCCAGGGCATATTTTCTGGCAAAGTATTAAAATACGTATATATAGTTTAGTAAAGTGCTGTGTTCTCCCTTCTACTACTCTCCTGGATGATTCATTAGAGGGCCCTCCAAGTTGACAAACTTTGAAAGTTCAAGAAAAAGAGAGAATCACAGAAGCTAGACAGAGAAAGATAAGCAAACTAATGCCAGAAGTTTTGTAAAACCAATAACAACAACAACAAAAAAGAGATTGGTTCAAGATGGCGGAGTAGAAGGACGTGCTCTCACTCCCTCTTGTGAGAACACTGGAATCACAACTAACTGCTGAACAATCATCGACAGGAAGACACTGGAACTCACCAAAAAAGATACCCCACATCCAAAGACAAAGGAGAAGCCACAGTGATACAGTAGGAGGGGCCCAATCACAATAAAATCAAATCCCATAATTGCTGGGTGGGTGATTCACAAACTGGAGAATAATTATACCACAGAAGTCCACCCACTGGAGTGAAGGTTCTGAGCCCCACATCAGGCTTCCGAACCTGGAGGTCCGGCAATGGGAGGAGGAATTAATAGAGAATCAGACTTTGAACGCTAGTGGGATTTGATTGCAGGACTTTGACAGGACTGGGGGAAACAAAGATTCCACTGTTGGAGGGCACACACACAGTACTGTGAGCATTGGGACCCAGGGGAAGGATCAGTGACCCCATAGAGACAGAACCAGACCAACTTGCTAGTGTTGGAGGGTCTCCTACAGAGGCGGGGGGTGGCTGTGTCTCACCATGAGGACAAGACCACTGGGAGCAGAAGTTCTGGGAAGTACTCCTTGGCGTGAGCCCCCTCAGAGTCCACCATTAGCCCCACCAAAGAGCCCGGGTAGGCTCCAGTGTTGGGTTTCCTCAGGCCAAACAACCAACAGGGAGGGGACCCAGCCCCACCCATCAGCAGACAAGTGGATTAAAGTTTTACTGAGCTCTGCCCATCAGAGCAACAGCCAGCTCTACCCACCACCAGTCCCTCCCATCAGGAAACTTGCACAAGCCTCTTGGATAGCCTCATCCACCAGAGGGCAGACAGCAGAAGCAAGAAGAACTACAATCCTGCAGCCTGTGGAACAAAAGTCACATTCACAGAAATATAGACAAGATGAAAAGGCAGAGGGCTATGTACCAGATGAAGGAACAAGATAAAACACCAGAAAAACAACCAAATGAAGTGGAGATAGGCACCTTTCCAGAAAAAGAATTCAGAATAATGATAGTGAAGATGATCCAGGACCTCGGAAAGAGAATGGAGGCAAAGATTGAGAAGATGCAAGAAATGTTTAACAAAGACCTAGAAGAATTAAAGAACAAAGAAACAGAGATGAACAATACAATAACTGAAATGAAAACTACACTAGAAGGAATCAATAGCAGAATAACTGAGGCAGAAGAACGGATAAGTGACCTGGAAGACAGAATGATGGAATTCACGGCTGCGGAACAGAATAAAGAAAAAAGAATGAAAAGAAATGGAGACAGCCTAAGGGACAACATTAAACGTAACAACATTCTCATAATAGGGGTCCCAGAAGGAGAAGAGAGAGAGAAAGGACCCGAGAAAATATTTGAAGAGATTATAGTCGAAAACTTCTCTGACAAAGGAAAGGAAATAGCCACCCAAGTCCAGGAAGCCCAGAGAGTCCCATACAGGAAAAACCCAAGGAGAAACACAACGAGACACATAGTAATCAAACTGGCAAAAATTAAAGACAAAGAAAAATTATTGAAAGCAGCAAGGGAAAAATGACAACATACAAGGGAACTCCCATAAGGTTAACAGCTGATTCCTCAGCAGAAACTCTACAAGCCAGAAGGGAGTGGCATGTTAAACTTAAAGTGATGAAAGGGAAGAACGTACAACCAAGATTACTCTACCAGGCAAGGATCTCATTCAGATTCAATGAAGAAATCAAAAGCTTTACAGACAAGCAAAAGCTAAGAGAATTCAGCACCACCAATCCAGCTCTACAACAAATGCTAAAAGAACTTCTCTAAGTGGGAAATGCAAGAGAAGAAAAGGACCTACACAAACAAACCCAAAACAATTAAGAAAATGGTAATAGGAACATACATATCAATAATTACCTTAAACATGAATGGATTAAATGCTCCAACCAAAAGACACAGGCTTGCTGAATGGAAACAAAAACAAGACCCATATATATGCTACCTAGAAGAGACCCACTTCAGACCTAGGGACACATACAGACTGAAAGTGAGGGGATGGAAAAAGATATTCCATGCAAATGGAAATCAAAAAATGCTGGAGTAGCAATACTCATATCAGATAAAATACAGTATAAAATAAAGAATGTTACAAGAGACAAGGAAAAACAATACATAATGATCAAGGGATCAATCCAAGAAGAAGGTATAACAATTATATATGCACCCAACATATGAGCACCTCAATACAGAAGGCAACTGTAACAGCTATAAAAGAGGAAATTGACAGTAACACAATAATAGTAGGGGACTTTAGCATCTCACTTACACCAATCGACAGATCATCCAAACAGAAAATTACTAAGGAAACACAAGCTTTAAATAACAAAATAGAACAGATAGATTTAATTGATATTTATAGGACATTCCATCCAAAAACAGCAGATTACACTTTCTTCTCAAGTGCACACAGAACATTCTCCAGGATAGTACACATCTTGGGTCACAAATCAAGCCTCAGTAAATTTAAGAAAATTGAAATCATATCAAGCATCTTTTCTGACCACAATGCTATGAGATTAGAAATGAATTACAGGGAAAAAAAAGTAAAAAACACAAACACATGGAGGCTAAACAATACATTACTAAATAACCAAGAGATCACTGAAGACATCAAAGAGGAAATCAAAAAATACCTAGAGACAAATGACAATGAAAACACGATGATCCAAAACCTATGGGATGCAGTGAAAGCAGTTCTAAGAGGGAAGTTTATAGCTATACAAGCCTACCTAAAGAAACAAGAAAAATCTCAAAGAAACAATCTAACCTTACACCTAAAGTAACTAGAGAAAGACGAACAAACAAAACCCAAAGTTAGCAGAAGGAAAGAAATCATAAAGATCAGAGCAGAAATAAATGAAATAGAAACAAAGAAAACAATAGCAAGGATCAATAAAACTAAAAGCTGGTTCTTTGAGAAGATAAACAAAATTGATAAACCATTAGCCAGACTCATCAAGAAAAAGAGGGAGAGGACTCAATAAAGATAGAGATGAAAAAGGAGAAGTTACAACAGACACTGTAGAAATACAAAGCATCCTAAGAGACTACTACAAGCAACTCTATGCCAATAAAATGGACAACCTGGAACAAATGGACAAATTCTTAGAAGGGTACAACCTTCCAAGACTAAACAGGAAGAAGTAGAAAATATGAACCGAGCAATCACAAGTAATGAAATTGAAACTGTGCTTAAAAATCTTCCAACAAACAAAAGTCCAGGACCAGATGGCTTCACAGTTGCATTCTATCAAACATTTAGAGAAGAGCTAACACCCATCCTTCTCAAACTCTTCCAAAAAATTGCAGAGGAAGGAACACTCCCAAACTCATTCTATGAGGCCATCATCACCCTGATACCAAAACCAGACAAAGATACTACAAAAAAAGAAAATTACAGACCAATATCACTGATGAATATAGATGCAAAAATCCTCAACAAAATACTAGCAAACAGAATCTGACAACACATTAAAAGGATCATACACCATGATCAAGTGGGATTTATCCCAGGGATGCAAGGATTCTTCAATATACGCAAATCAATCAATGTGATACACCATATTAACAAATTGAAAAATAAAATCCATATGATCCTCTCAATAGATGCAGAAAAAGCTTTTGAAAAAATTTGTCACCCATTTATGATAAAAACTCTCCAGAAAGTGGGAATAGAGGGATCCTACCTCAACATAATAAAGGCCATATACGACAAACCCACAGCACACATCATTCTCAATGGTGAAAAACTGACAGCATTTCCTCTAAGATCAGGAACGAGACAAGGATGTCCACTCTCACCACTATTATTCAGCATAGTTTTGGAAGTCCTGGCCACGGCAATCAGAGAAGAAAAATAAATAAAAGTAATACAAGTTGGAAAAGAAGAAGTAAAACTGTCACTGTTTGCAGATGACATGATACTATACATAGAGAATCCTAAAGATGCTACCAGAAAACTACTAGAGTTAATCAATGAATTTGGTAAAGTTGCAGGATACAAAATTAATGCACAGAAATCTCTTTCATTCCTAAACACTAATGATGAAAAATCTAAAAGAGAAATTAAGGAAACACTCCCTGTTACCATTGCACCAAAAAGAATAAAATACCTATGAATAAACCTACCTAGGGAGACAAAAGACCTGTATGCTGAAAACTATAAGACACTGATGAAAGAAATTAAAGATGGTACCAACAGATGGAGAGATATATCATGTCCTTGGATTGGAAGAATCAATATTGTGAAAATGACTATACTACCCAAAGCAATCTACAGATTCAGTGTAATCCCTATCAAATTACCAGTAGCATTTTTTATGGAACTAGAACAAAAAATCTTAAGATTTCCATGGAGACACAAAAGACCCCGAATAGCCAAAGCAGTCTTGAGGGGAAAAAATGGAGCTGGAGGAATCAGGCTCCCTGACACCAGACTATCATACAAAGCTACAGTAATCAAGACAATATAGTAGTGGCACAAAAACAGAAATATAGATCAGTGGAACAAGATAGAAAGCCCAGAGATAAACTCACGCACCTATGGTCAACTAATCTATGACAAAGGAGGCAAGGATATACAATGGAGAAAAGACAGTGTCTTCAATAAGTGGTGCTGGGAAAACTGGATAGCTACATGTAAAAGAATGAAATTAGAACACTCCCTAACACCATACACAAAAATAAATTCAAAATAGATTAGAGACCTAAATGTAAGGCCAAACACTATCAAACTCTTATAGGAAAACATAGGAAGAACACTCTTTGACATAAATCACAGCAAGATCTTTTTTGATCCACCTCCTAGAGTAATGGAAATAAAAACAAAAGTAAACAAATGGGACCTAATGAAACTTCAAAGCTTTTGCACAGCAAAGGAAAACATAAACAAGACAAAAAGACAACCCTCAGAATGGGAGAAAATATTTGCAAACGAATCAACAGACAAAGGATTAATCTCCAAAATATATAAACAGCTCATGCAGTTCAATATTAAAGAAACAAACAACCCAATCCAAAATGGGCAGAAGACCTAAATAGACATTTCTCCAAAGGAGACATACAGATGGCCAAGAAGCCCATGAAAAGCTGCTCAACATCACTAATTGTTAGAGAAATGCAAATCAAAACTACAGTGAGGTATCACCTCACACCAGTTAGAATGGGCATCATCAGAAAATCTACAAACAACAAATGCTGGAGAGGGTGTGGAGAAAAGGGAACCCTCTTGCACTGTTGGTGAGAATGTAAATTGATACAGCCACTATGGAGAACAGTATGGAGTTTCCTTAAAAAACTAAAAATAGATTTACCATATGACCCAGCAATCCCACTACTGGGCATATATGCTGAGAAAACCATAATTCAAAAAGACACATGCACCCCAATGTTCATTGCAGCACTATTTACCATAACCAGGTCATGGAAGCAACCTAAATGCCCATCGACAGACGAAAGGATAAGGAAGATGTGGTACACATATACAATGGAATATTACTCAGCCATAAAGAAGAATGAAATTGGGTCATTTGTAGAGACGTGGATGAATCTAGAGACTGTCATACAGAGTGAAGTATGTCAGAAAGAGCAAAAAATATAGTACATTAACGCATATATGTGGAACCTAGAAATATGGTACAGATGAACTGGTTTGCAGGGCAGAAATTGAGACACAGATGTAGAGAACAAACATATGGACACCAAGGGGGGAAATTGGCAGGGGGTGGGGGTGGTGGTGTGATGAATTGGGAGGTTGGAATTGACATGTATACACTGATGTGTATAAAATGGATGACTAATAAGAAACTGCTGTGTAAAAAAAATAAATAAAATTCAAAAATTGAAAAAAAAAAAAGAGGATGCACAGGATTTGCCACAAAATTTATATATCATTGAGAATAAAGATTTGCACTAATTCATCAATCACTTGGTATCATCTCTATTCACAGCACACAGTAAGGTGCTAAGAAGCAAAGATGAGCCAGGTACAAATAATAATTTCAAGGTGAAATCCTCTTTTAAATAATAATTTGGTAAAGGCAATAATTACTATAAGCGTGTAGATATGGAATGATCTCAAATGGTGAGTAATAAAGGATGTAGATGGCATTGAGTTGGGCCTTGAAGAATGAGTAGACTTCAGATAGATGGTAAAGATGATGGAGAGCTTAAATAATTATATGAGTAATTATGCAGGCAGTGGTGGAAGCACTCAATGTCCAGTGAATACATCTGCCTGAATGCAGCAAGGAGTTCACTTTAGGAAGTAGGAACCAATAAAATTGGAAAGAGAGACTGGAAAATATAGAGATTCTTAAATACAACGATGAGCCTTTCCTCACTAAGACAGGGTGTATCATGGGAGTTTCATGTCCTTAACAAGTGGGGAATGGAATTGGTGTTGCAGCTTAAAATCTGGTAGAGGTTGTCTAAGGAAACCTCAGCCTCTACCTGCCCACTGAGCAAGTTTGTGAAATCTGTATATATCTTGGATATTACCTTGGTTTTCTAATTTGATCTGCAATTCCTCCGTTTGGATTAGAGTCCTATTGTGAATCATTGTCTCTTTGGCTGACCCCTTCCTTTTATGGAGTATATCTATTCTCTGTTTCCAGTTTAAGGCTAGTACCATATTCTAAACTCAGAACCACGGTAAGGAAATCCATCTGATTCTAAACATCACCACTACTTTGAAATCACTACTGCCATACCACAACCACTATGTCAACCCCTAGGTATCACTAACATAGTTTACACCCAAGATTGCTTTGCCCCTTTTCTGTTGTACCTTTAACATACTTCTCACCCCAACCTCTATTTCCTCACAAAGCCTTATGGTTTGTTTCCTGCTCCTTCCTCTTCACTATTGGTTCGATGCTCTCCCAGTGTGTCTCACAACTGAAGCAAAACAAGATCAAGCCCTCTGTCTTATAATGGCCTCTGGTTTAGAGACAACAGAACCAAAGTCATATAATGGCAGATGTGTGAAGAACCTTAGAGTTAGGTCAGCAAGTCTAAACCCTTCATTTTACAGAGGAGGAAATCTAAGACTCAGAAAAGTTTAACTGACTTGTCCAAGGTCTGTAATTAATAGAAAAGCCAGTGACTATTTCTGTTTACGTCTCCAGATGTTTTCAAAGAGCAAGTATAACCCTGAAAGAGGATTGAGCTTAATGATTTCACATAGAGCAAAAGGGTCACCATGACAGAAGCTTAATAGAGAAAAGTGATAGGAGATGAAATTAGAGGCCGGAATAAGATCACGTAGGCCATTTTGGGCTATGCTACTGAGTTTGTATTTCTAGTCTAGGTTTAATGGAAATATAAATCAAGGAATTATTGTGATCTGATTTATATTTTTGCTTCTGTGTGGGAAATAGACTAGTATAGAGGAGCAAGTATAGACGTGGGGAGATCAGATAGGAAGCTAATGCAGGTGTTCAGGTGAAAGATGACTAGGATGATAGCTACTGGAACGGCGAGAAATAGATTTCAGATATATTTTAGAGTTGGAGCTGACAGAAGTTGCTGATGAAAGAGATGAGGAAAAAAAAGGGAAATCCGAACATTTCTTAATAACTGACCTTTCTTCTTCCAGTTTTGCCCTCCTTAAAATCCATTCTTGTAAGTAGTGTCAGTGTTGTTTTTGTGATAGAATACTATGATAATGAAACTACCTCTGTGGTTATCAAACAGAGGTGCTATTTGCCCCCAGGACATGTTTGTCAATGTCTGGAAACAGTTTTGCTATTGCAACTTGGAGGAGGTGTTGTTATTGGCATTTAGTGGGTAGAGAGAAGCCAGGGATGCTACTAAACATTCTTCAAAGCATAAATCAGCCCCCCCACAAGGAATTATTCCGCCTAAAATTCCAAAAGTGATGAGGTTGATAAATCTTTCTCCACTCAGTTAGTGCCACCTCCTCTGGAAAGCCTCTCCCAGTTTAATAATATGGTATTAATGGCTAACATTTGAGCACTTACTGTGTTTTTGTCTAACGTTAAGAGTAAGCAGTAGTAAAATGGGAATTGTTATTACCCCCATTTCACAGATAAGGAAACTGAGACTTAGAGTGATGGAAAATTTGTCTAAAGACACAATGTTAGATAAGTGATAGAGCTGAGATTTGAACCCAGATGTATTTGAATAAAGAGTTCTTAAAAACTATACAATGTTACCCTCATTCCCAAGATTGGAGTAGAAGGATTCCTCCATGGTGAATGGTTTGAGTTTAGAGCTAATTACATTGTGTTTTAACTGTTCATTTTCCTGTCTCCCCCACACCAAACAGTGTGTTCCTTTAGGGCAGGCAATGTGCCTTTTGCCTATGTATCCTTGTTGCTTAGATCAGTGTCTAGCACACTATAAACCCTCAATAAATGTTTACTGAATGAATACTTACATTCTAGAAATGTGTGCACAGTTTATTATTTTCCCAGAGTGGATGTTTGGAATCAGCTAAATTCACAGATTCATTTAACAAGTTTTACAGATGGAGATTAATCTCTAAGGGAGTTAGCGACTGGCAAAATTTACATTTGTAATCACTCTATTGAGATTCTGTTGGTGGTAGGGTGGTGGGAGTAGAGGAGATGAACAAAAGTTGTACATTTTATAAGCTTTAAAGTGTGACTTCAGAGAGCTGATAACTCCCTTTTTTGTTGCAGAAATTTAGCAGCATTATATTTTCTGAATGGTTCTCTGAGAAAAAATTGAGTTCCATCTTTGGCCCAAGGTTCACTTAAATAAGAAAATATGTGAAGGAGCAACTAAGATTAAGTTCATGTTTTCAGAAGAATGATTTTGACTTGATAAAGTTAGAGACAGATATGGAAAGCTAGATATAGTTTATAGAAAACTATCAATACTATGCTAACCACAAACAGACAAAAATGAAGAACAATTTTGTGGATTCATTTTAGAACTAGGTTTGTTGAATATCACACAACTGTGCTGATGGAACAGGTCTATTTTTCTAATCCTTGCCTAATTCTGCCCTGGCAGGTTCCAGAGATTGTTTGTTTTAAGAAAGAAATGCAGAAGCTATTGTAACTTTCCTCCTGGACCACAAACTCTCTGGATCCACAGTCTAATGCAGGTTGTAGTTCAGAATATCTCTCCCTGGCTTCGCTACAGACAAAGACTCTATCCTTTGAACAAAGTTTAATCAGGCTCCTGTGAGTCCTCTTTTTGACAAGGCCTCACCCTTGAACTCTGTCCTTGGCCTATTTATTCCAGTATTAGCAAGAATCCTGCTGGGTCAGTTTAATGAAAATCACCCAAGCTTGATATCTGATCAAATTCCTCATCCCCTCACCCTCAATATGTTTTCATACTGGCCTGCCTTCAGCTAAAATCTTGTTATGTCAGTTTAACCAAAATCCTCCTACCTCAGAGGTTTCCTCTTATTAATTTTCCATCCACTGACTCCCACTCTACTTTTTGGCTATAAATTCCTTCTTGTCCTTGTAGGATTTGATCTCAATCTCTCTTCTCTACTACAGAAAAACCCACTGTAGTAGCCCCCTCCTGAATAAAAATCTGCCTTACCATCTTTAACAAGTGTCATGAATAATTTTTTATTCAGCACTATCATACCCAATTTTGAGGATTTAGATGGTCAGGCTATTTTATTAAATAAGGTTATAGATCCACAAAGTAAATAATCATTATTCTGTCTACCTAATGAAGCTTTTCTAAATAACTAGTAATAATTAATGATAACTAGGGATTTGTAAGGTAAGAGAACACTACAGAGAAAGGAAGAGGGTAGATCTAGGACACTTAGAACTTTAGAGAGTGACAGGCAATTATGATCACAATCCCAGAGGTACAAACAACAGTTAATAAAGAAGAGGGTAAAGCCAGTGCTGGAAATATCCAGGAAGAGGTGGCAGGGAACAAGCTTTTAAGGTTGGATTCCAGTAAGAAATTCCTAGGGTAATTGGCAAAAAATAGAAGGAAGGAAAACACAGGGACTTGAGAATAAGGCAACAGAATCAGTGTACAAATTTAGAGTGGTATCAGTAGCTAGATTGACCTGATTGTGAATTCCTGAAATTGTGGTCTAAAACACCTTTCTATTCACCTTGACCAGGAAGTGCATTGGCTCCAAAACCAAGAGAAGAAAGTGGTTAATATTTCTTAGCTGTAAAGTTTTAAAGAATTTAGTGACAGGAAGCCCATCATATCATTTTATACCCTCCTCCCCAAGGTACACAAAGCAAGGTGGATGACTGATCCCTTTACCCCATGACTCACTGTGGAGGATTAGAAGTTCTGGTGTCCTCCTGGTAGACTTTCCTTAGACCAATGCTTTTCTTCTGATTGATGTGCCCTAATGCATTTTTCTTCTATGTGGAGCTCCAGATGTCCTGTCCATTGGCTGTTCTCAATGTCATAAGGTCTTTCTTCTCTGAGATAACTCCTAAGGTGTTAGGCTCATCATATGTCTTCTTAGAATGATGTTTGGCATTTCTGAGGTTGCCTTCCTCCATGTACATGTGGCCAATATCCTATATCCATTGACTGCTTCTACAGGATGCTGGTCAGCACCACCAAAATCTCTCTTTCCGAATACTGCTTGTGACTGTCTCCCAGCACCTTTCCAGGATAGCCAGTACCAATGCTCCCACTGAGCCCTCTAGTAGCAACTATAGAAGCATTCAGAATTTTCAGGGATTAGCTCACTTAAATTAACTCAGTACCCTTTGATTTAGCCCAGGCAATTAAATCTAAGCCAAAGCAGAATGTAAGCCTATTGAATGTTTCCTGGTCTCCCAGTGAACTCTCACACCCTCAAATGTAGTTTTTCTGTGGTGTGACAGGGTAAAGTACATTATTTCTTCTCTCAAATTATCTAGTGGATTCGATAACAGGTCCCAAAATATCTCCTTAAAACAAATGACTTAGGTAACTCTAAAAAAGACCTCTCATTTACAGAAGCAAGTGACTTTAAAGCATCAGTTTTTAAAAATAAATATGTGAGGTGATAAAGGTGTTAATTCAATTGGGGGGATCCTTTTCACAATGTATTCATATATCAAATCATCATGTTGTATGCTTTAAATATCTTATAATTTTATTTGTCAACTATACCTCAGTTAAGCTGGAAAAATATCAGTTATTTATTAAAGCACTATTCATTTACTGAAATGCCTCCAATAATAAGTCAGAAAGATCTTCCACATTTTTTTTTAATTTTTATTTTATTTTGGAGTATGGTTGATTTACAATGTTGTGTTAGTTTCAGGTGTATAGCAAAGTGATTCAGTCATACATATACATATATCCATTCTTTTTCAGATTCTTTTCCCATGTAGGTTATCACAGTATATTGAGCAGAGTTCCCTGTGCTATACAGTAGGTCCTTGCTGATTACCTATTTTATATATAGTAATGTGTATATGTTAATCCCAAACTCCTAATTTATCCCTCACCCCTGCCCCCACCTTTCCTCTTTCGTAAACATAAGTTTGTTTTCAAAGTCTGTGAGTCTGTTTCTGTCTTGTAAATAAGTACATTTATAGCATTTTTTAAGATTCCATGTATAAGTGATATCATATGATATTTATATTTGTCTGACTTACTTCATTTAATATGGTTGCTGCAAATGGCATTATTTTATTCTTATGGCTGAGTAATCCTCCACATTTTCAGTAGCTACAGCCTCGTATTATGATCACTGATATTAAGAATGGTAATGTTGAAGCCTTTTATAAGCTTCAATATTTAATGAAATATTACTAAGCATGTTAATGCAAAGGAGGTTCAGTGAGTTCAACATAAGTTTGTAGAGTTTTTTCAATCAGAGAGAGAGAGAAAATGTGGTTGGGATGGTAGAAGAAGGAGCAATTACTCACAATTGGGGCCAGGGCTGGGGCAATTGGGAAGACTCTGTGGAAGAGGTGATAAGTAAGTTGAGCTTTGCAGATTAAGTCATATTTTCATGGGTGAAGGAAGCAGAGAGAGCATTTGAGGTTGAATGAACAGCATGAGTAAAGTCACTGGAGGAGTGAAATTTCATGGTGAGTAATTTTAATTTAGCTAGGGACTAAAAACATGTGAAGAAAAATATTATCTTAAAGATATAAAGAAAAGTTGGAGCCAGATCACAGAGAATACCCGTGGACTAGAATAGAAATCTACCCAACATGACAGATTTTCAAAGAATTGAAATTGCCTTGATTTTCTTTTTCTGAATGCATCTTGATCTCAAGCCCTCACACCTGCTGATAGAAGAAAAGAATATGGACTTAGTCAAAGGCTATCTAAGCTCTTAATTTCCAGAACAATCTATTTTATGTAAATATCAAGCCAATTTAATGTGAAGCCTGCCTGTCAGTATATATTTTCTCTTTCGAGGGGAATCTTTCTCTTCTCTTCCTTCTTAGGACAGTGTCTGGATGCACAGAAAACTGTATGTGTCCTTAGCATGGGGAAGAACCTCAATTCCCCATGCTGTCTTCTGAGTCTTCTTTGGCCTCTTACCAAAATTCTCCTTATCATGTCTGGTCACTAGTAAGCATTTGATGGTGCCTGCTGAAGTGTTACTTGCCAACGTTTCCATTCATGAATCTGTACCCTATGCATCCTCCTTGTCCAGACCCCACACCTTTGCCTTTTTCAGGAGTTCTGCTACCTTTCTCTAAGGTGTGTGGGGAATTCTGGATTTCCTGTATATCTCTACACTTTTATTAATGTAACTCCATTACTCGAAAGAAAAAGTACAAGATGGATACCAGTTATTTTGGAGGTAGAGTAAATAATACTTCATGGCTGAGGGAGAAGTTGAAGTTGATTTTGAGCCTCTTTTACTAGAATAACTAGGATGATGCTATTGCCATGATCTGAGTTAGGAAACACAGTTCAGGAGCAGGTAAAGGAGTAGGAAAAGTGATGCTGGATTGGACATAGTATGGTTTTTCAGCCAGTAGAAAAAGCATGAGGAGTTACAAAGCAATCACTTGGAAATTAAACTGTGGAATTTGGGGGCAAGATTGGGACTGGAGATACAGATTTGAGAGTCAGCAATGCTAGGATATTAAAATTATAGAAGTAGATCATGTTATCAGAAAGAGAATATGGGCCAAGCAGAACACAGAACCAAACAATAATAGAATTTTGAGAGATGCTTAAATTTAAAGAATGGAAGTAGGGTAAAGAGGATCCAGTTAAAGAGACTGAGGGAAAATTTAAATTAGAAGGAGAAACAGGAGATAGGAGTGCCACACAAAGCTTAAAAAGGAGACAGACAAGGAGAAACCACAAAAGACAATTAATAATGGCTATTACTGATCTTTGAGAGGGTTGTTTCATTGGCATGGCATCAAGATGTCAGTAAATGGTTTTGAAAGGTAGCTAGTGAGAGAGAGCTTCTTTGAAAGAAGGAAAACTGGAAGGGGAAAAATGAAGGGAAGTAAAGTTAAGGGAAGTTGCTTTTTGTTAGGGTGGCAAAGACTTGAGCTGCTTGAAAGTACTTGTAGGTAGAGGGTAAGCTTGCACGGAATGTGAAAATTGAAGATAGAGGAGAGAAAAATGGACAACTGATGATGCGAGTTATCAGAGGATACAGTATTAGGATGGGAAAATGAGCACTGGAGAAGAGGTTAGCCTTTTCAAGAAAGAGAGTTCCCTTTTTCTCCTTCTTTGAGACAAGAGCAGAAGAGTTTAGGATCAGGAAGATATGGAAAAATTTTCAACCACAGAAGAGTCAAAGTATCTCAATCCTTAGTTAAGTATAATACATTTTAAAGTCTTTCTGCCTAATCAAAGATTTAGAGTATTCAGTTTATTATCATAGAAGAGGAAGCATATGAGTTGGAGTACTTGATAAGTGTATATAGGAAATTTATAGATACATTCCTGTTGGGAAAGACAGTTACTTGTGTGTAGTCTTTTGACCTGTGCAGTCACATAAGAATATTTGTGACTTTGGCCTGGAACATTTCATTGCAAAGAGATAAAGAGGTCTCAAACCTATGCTGGGCATATTTCTATGTCTGGGAATATCTTTCCCTGTTTCCTGTTCTGGGCTTGATATGAACTTATTTGTTCTCCTTAAGCTCCTGTGTAATATGGTACCTGACCAACCCACAGCTGTATCTATTCTTTAAGGTGAGGGACAGGGTCCTTCCTTTTCAAGACAAAAGGAGTTTGTGTAAACCATCTCCCTTTGGCTGCGGGGTGAGACCCACTGGACAAGGGAGACCAACACTCACTATAGAAGTTGATCTTGCTCTGACTCTTCTCTATGTGAGTGAAGCATTGTTCCATCCAGTGCCCATGGCATTCATGTCTTTCTTGATGACCCTGACACCTGCACACCATGCAGTGGGTTGACATCCTGGGACTGCTGCTCCTGGTGGTAGGCAACAGGTGTCACTTGCTTGACAATTCCAGCCTGGTCAGTCTTTTAAAAAGAAAGTGACTTATCAACACTTGCTCTATATGATAATGTTTCCCTGAGAGCCAGACACATTTTGGGACCTTGCTGCAGTCTTCTTGGTCCAGATTTTTAGCTGAAATTGCATTTCCCAAGATCAATTTCTTTTATGGGTTACTCTAGTGATATGTGACATCTCTGAAATAATAGAAATGAATCTTTCCCTTTGAAAAGAATAACGTGTGACTCATACCAAGACTTATGGTGTAAGATACTGGAGTGCACCAATGAAGTTCTAAATCAACATTGATAGAGCTTCACTCATGCTGAAAAGTTATCTTTGCAGTCATTGAGAGGTTGTGTGTGTATTGGTGGGAGGAATAAAGAGAGGGAGGGGAAGTATTACTATAATCTAGGGTTGTGTATGTCAAAAGATTTAACATGTTCTTTTTTCTGTACTTTCTGGGGTTTGTTGGTTAAACCCACAAATAGCCTCCATCTCTAGATTGGTCATTATTGTTAGACAATAGACTATGTAGATGTGCATACTTAACTCATTTCCTCCTCAAATAACACTGCAAGGTAAGCATTATCTTCCTGAGGTTTACAGTGGTTAGGTAACTTGCCTAAGATCACAGACTGGTAAGGAATAGTCAAGTTTTGAATGCAAATCTATGTGACTTCAAAGTTTATGCTCTTATCCAATATTCTATCCCATTCTTTCTAAGGCCTCATTAATCATCATAATTACCTAGAAAGTTTTAGAAATGAAGAGTCTCACATAAACCAAGTATGAGAACCTCTGTGCTATATTGAGGAAAGAAAGACCAGCACTATACACCATCCTACTGCCACCTCCTCACCACCACACAACACCACAAAATAGCAACATCAAACAAAGAAATCAATTAAATCCTGTGGGTAATGGTTGAAAGTGGAGTCCAAAGAACAGTGATAACATTCTGGGACCTTGTTGTTCTGGTGGAATCCTAGCCAGATTTCTATTTAAAAGACTAATTTTTTTAAAATTTTATTTATTTATTTATTTATTTATTTATTTATTTATTTATTTATTTATTTATTTATTTATTTATTTATTTATTTATTTATTTATTTATTTATTTATTTATTTATGGCTGTGTTGGGTCTTCGTTTCTGTGCGAGGGCTTTCTCTAGTTGCGGCAAGTGGGGGCTACTCTTCATCGCGGTGCGTGGGCCTCTCACTATCGCGGCCTCTCTTGCTGTGGAGCACAGGCTCCAGACGCGCAGGCTCAGCAATTGTAGCTCATGGGCCTAGTCGCTCCGTGGCATGTGGGATCTTCCCAGACCAGGGCTCGAACCCGTGTCCCCTGCATTGGCAGGCAGATTCTCAACCACTGCACCACCAGGGAAGCCCGTAAAAGATTAATTTTTCTACCATTTGTTGTTGAGAAAATAAAAAGAGATCCTTCTGCTATGTACACGTTGTCAAGATGAGAGCACAAAAACAATAAGAGAATGAAGACCAATGTTTTAAGTAGGTTTAGACATCCTACTTAATAAGATATGACTAAGAATTTAAGAATGTCTGTGTTAAGACCTTGGATGGTGTTACATTTGCTAGAATAGCATGGTTTTCATAGGTTCTTATAACTTTAGAAAGCCCAATTTATTCTGTTGTAATAGTACTTTCTCTTCTCATTAAATTCTCCTTGAAACTATTCTGTGAAACATAAACTACAACTTCCTATTCAAAAGTCAGTACTACTCTCTTACCTCCATTGAGCTAAAATAGATAGGTTGGTAAGTAGGTAGGTAGGTAGGTAGGTAGATAGGTAGATAAATAGATTGATGGATGGATGGATGGATGATAGATCAGTTTTCAACAGAGCAGAGTATTACTGACTTTTGAATAGAAAGTTGTAGTTTAAATTTCACAGAATAACTATATATAGTGTGTGTCTGTGATTTATATATTTTAACATAACCAGAAGTTAAGTGGACATGTAAATTGTGGCGTCCTCAGACTACTATCATATTAAAATTGAGAGCTGTACCTTGATTTGGTTTTACGTGGCTAGAGACAAAAAGCAATAGGATTTGGCAAAGCGCCTATTAAATGATTAATTTCTTCCCATTCTTTCAAGGGTCTGGATCATAACACGTATCATATAATTATATAACACCACCATTTGTGCTTGAGGAATCATCTAGAGACTATTTGTCATTTAAAATTTCTTGAGAGAGTCTCTATTAAAGGCGGTTGCCTCATCCACAGAGCAACATGGGCATATCTCAGTCTATGATAGGTAAGAGAAGGAAATATTTTTAAACAAGTTATTTAGAAAAAAAGTTCTTGTTATCTCTAACCTCATACCAAAGAGTCATTCATTAAATACGTATTTATTGAGATATTACTCTGTTACCGGCACTGTATCAGGAAAACTAGAGCTAGGGCTTTTAAATCACCTGGTGCCTAATCACAATCCTTGCTGTACTCTTCAATGGCATTTCCACTTTACCATTGTTGGGATTATTGTACCTAAGCCTGAATTTACAGCTAATGCCAGGAAAGAGTCTGTTTTCTCCTTGTTTCAAGCTTGAACTCAATTGCAGAGTGCCTGCAGAAAGAGGAAAGAAGAATTTTAAACCTTTTCTTTATGGTGTAGGAGAGGAATTAGCATAGACTTTCAGAGATGGAAGGTGACCATGAGAAATCTTGTTGCCTTACAAAGTAAGGGTTAAAAAAAGGACGTAAGCACTTTATTCACTCTTACAGTCATTTCCAAGGAAAACGTTGGATTTTTGTGCTGCTACACATACACTCACAGTTTGCTGTAGCTCTTTGTCTCTTTCCTGAAAAATAAGGAGATTTATGTTTTATTTGACAGACCAGTGTTGTACTTTTTCTATATAAAATTGGAGGTAAATGCTAGTTATTGGTTTAATTTCTCATCTCAGGAAACAAGATGACTTATTTGACAGCAATGGACTTTGGGGGTGAGCAGATGATAAGTAAACTGAAGAAGAATAGACTGGGACATGTAAACCAACCTCTCAGTAGACACATTTCTGTTTTACCTCTGCGTGAATCACTGTGGGCAACAACAAAGAAAACACTCAATTTGAAAAACAAACAACCCAATCCAAAAATGGGCAGAAGACCTAAATAGACATTTCTCCAAAGAAGATATACAGATTGCCAACAAACACATGAAAGAATGCTCCACATCACTAATCATTAGAGAAATGGAAATCAAAACTACAATGAGATATCATCTCACACCAGTCAGAATGGCCATCATTAAAATATCTACAAACAATAAATGCTGGAGAGGGTGTGGAGAAAAGGGAACCCTCTTGCACTGTTGGTGGGAATGTAAATGGATACCACTACTATGGAGGACAGTATGGAGGTTCCTTAAAAAACTAAAAATAGAACTACCATATGACCCAGCAATCCCACTACTGGGCATATACCCTGAGAAAACCATAATTCAAAAAGAGTCATGTACCACAATGTTCACTGCAGCTCTATTTACAATAGCCAGGACATGGAAGCAACCTAAGTGCCCATTGACAGATGAATAGATAAAGAAGATGTGGCACATATATACAATGGAATACTACTCAGCCATAAAAAGAAACGAAATTGAGTTATTTGTAGTGAGGTGGATGGACCTAGAGACTGTCATACAGAGTGAAGTAAGTCAGAAAGAGAAAGATAAATACTGTATGCTAACACATGTATATGTTATATGAATCTAAAAAAAAGAAACAAAAACAAAAAATGGTCATGAAAAACCTAGGGGAAGGATGGGAATAAAGACGCAGACCTACTAGAGAGTAGACTTGAGGACACAGGGAGGGGGAAGGGTAAGCTGGGACAAAGTGAGACAGTGGCATGGACCTATATACACTACCAAATGTAAAATAGATAGCTAGTGGGAAGCAGCCGCATAGCACAAGGAGATCAGCTCGGTGCCTTGTGACCATCTAGAGGGGTGGGGTAGGGAGGGTGGGAGGGAGGGAGATGCAAGAGAGAAGAGTTATGGGGATATATGTATATGTATAGCTGATTCAGTTTGTTATAAAGCGGAAACTAACACGCCACTGTAAAACAATTATACTCCAATAAAGATGTTAAAAAAAAAAAGAAAATACTCAATTTGAGGCAGTGATGGAGTAAAAACCCCTAAAGTAAGGCGCCTGTATATCTCTTTTAAAGTTCATTTGGAGGCTACTTCATAGCTTTCTTCAAGGTCCTAGTTTGGGAAGCATTTAATAGGTAATTCCTTTAAAATACATTTGACACTCTCCCATGTGAGAGGAAGAAACAGATACCGGCGTTATATTAAATTACTTAATATTGAAAACTACTATAGAAGATCCATATCTGATTTTTCAGAATTTGGCAGTATAAAGCCAGGTATTCTTTTCTGTAACTTCTAATAATTATACTAATAACTACATTAATATTAATAATGATACTGTGAATAGATAATATTTTTTGTCCACTTACTGTGTTAGGCACTGAATGGGATGCTTTACATCCTGTGTCTCATTTAATATTTGTAAGAACCAAATAAGAAGTTTTTAACTTTGCTTTTACAGATGAGAAAACTGAGGTTCAGAGAATTTGATTTGACAAGATCATACAGCCAGCAAATAGTAATGACAGGATTGGAATCCAGGTTTTTCTAACTTGAGATTTGTTTTTTAAGTACTATGTTTTACTACCTCCTTATAGTTTTATACTATTATGTTAATTCAATATTTCTAAAATTTCCTTTCCCTCCTTATTTTTGATATTTTCAATAATTGCTTCAATCAGAAATCAGGTGAAAGAGAAGTATCATGACTTTCTTTGGAACCAAAGGATGATTATGAGAAATCTATGCCATATACGTCTGGCAACATCCTAATATGTACTTGATTTTTGGGGTGTGCAGCCCTGGTTACCACATAATAGTTCCTCCTTATTTTAAAGGCATACAGCCCAGGACTCTAAAATAAATCTCTATAATGCCAACTAGGATAGAGCTTCAAAGCAAAACAGAAGGTATCAAGACCAGAACTATATACCTCAACTCCAAAGCAGAATTAGAAAGTCCTTTACTCTACTTCAGTATAGAAGTGAGGCAACTACCAGTTTTCTTGTTCTACTTGTAACTTTAAATCTTGAGAGTAGTGATCCAACTTTACGTGACTAAGAGTTTTTCAAACTGTGCCTTTTCAGGATCTGATCTATTCCTACTTTTTCTTTAGCTTCAGACATTATCCTATAAGCATAGTTTCCAAACAACATATCTTAAAGCTGATGAATTGTCATTTGATAGAGATGTTGATATGGGCTCTAGTGTCTGACCCTACTGTAGACTATATATAAAGTTGCTACCCGAAGAATAAGTCTGGATGTGATTTCTGGAGGACTTCATGAAGATCACCATAGCTATCTGAGTCACATGCTCAATTCTAGAACCAAGCTTATTCTTAGGAAAGTACTCAACATTCATAAGTCAGGTAGATAAAATCGAACTTTCAGCGAACTATGAAGGAAAGCACTCTCTAAGTAGAAGAGCACTTTTCTCTGTCAAGGAGAAAAATTAATGTTAATTTTTCATTGTTTTTCAGTTACTGGCATATATCCTAGGATGACATTAGCTAATCATTGGAGACAAAATCCATGAGGGCCAAACTCTTACATGTAGGGTGGAATGGTCTATATCAGACTCTCCAGTAATTGGCTAGCATTAGTAACCAGCAGTGTGCTGAACTCTGGACATACAGATTGTAGGAGTTACTTGAATATGGATGATGGTTAAAACCATGGGTATGAGTGAGACTGACTATGGAGAATGTCTAGAGCAAAGGGGAAAAGCAGAGCGAGTGTATAAGAAAACCCTGTTGGAAAGTAACATTTAATTGATGAACAGGAAAAAAGGTACTAAAGAGATTAGGAAAGAACAATCATGATAGGCATAAAGAGAAAGAAGAGTGTGATGCTACGGATATCAAGGGAAGCATTTCAAAATGGAGGGAGGTGTCAACAGAGTCAAAGGCTATAGAGAAGTCAAGTAATAACTCAAAATAATGACTCAAGCTGTGAAAATTTAGATTAGTCAATTGGTTACCCTGAAGTAGAATTATAGGGACGTATGTCATAGTGTAATGGTATGAGCAGTTACAAACAGGTGAGGAAATGCATATCATATCTGAGGAAAGAACATTTGTAAGATTAGGGATTAAAGTTGGTAGAGGGTTTTGATAATGGTAAATATTTGAAAAACGACTAACAGTCACTGTCCTGGGCTCTGGGAGTAAAGCAATGAACAAAACAGATGAAGTTCCTGGACTCTTGGGACTTAGACTCTTGGAAAAGAGGAATAAAAAATTTTAAAAAATGCGTCAGGCAATGAATTGGCAATTTAATATATGTATCTTGAATTCAAGTCGAGATATATGTATATCCTGATCTTTAAAGAGGTCAGGCTGGAAATATAAATTTGAAGGTAATCATCCTATAGCTGTTATGTATAGTTGTGGAATTGAGTGAGTCCAGTTAAGTAGTGTGCTTGAATAGAAAAGAGAAGAATATGAAGGGCTGAGCCTTATCTCTTTGCCTTTAGAAATCTGGAAGGAGAAGAAATATCATGGAATGAGAATGAAATGATGTGGGCAGTAAAGATGGAGGGGTCCCAGGAGTGGATACTGAGGGAAGTGTTTTGAGGAGGAGGAAGTAATAAACAGTGTCAAATGATGTTAATAGGTTCAGTGAAACAGAAGTTCAGAACTGACCATTGAAATTTGAGACTTTGGCCAATTTTGGAGTTGGTCAGAAATAAATAATTAGGGTTAGGAACAACGTACAGGGCCTGCTTGATATTGGAAACCACATATTTGAATTGTTTTCTCCAGTGTGTCTCAGTTATGCATGTGTAAAGGTGGAGAAGGAAAATTTTAGGATTTGTCCAAGATTGGTGGTTTTGTGGGAAAGAAGCATAAGAAGGCAATAGAACTGAGGGAACTGATGAAATACTAATTTATTAACCTAATGAGATTGACAGCATGATCTAGTTTGTAAAAGGAAGAGAGTGAAGCAAAGAATGTTAATATATTGGCATAAAGTAGAGAAGTTAAGATGCTTGTGTTATCAATAAGGTCAGAGTAAGTGCTACGAGAGTGAGATTGCTGAAAGGATAAAAAATTGTGGTTAGAAAGTAGGATAATAGAGTTACGATTTTCAAAGATGTAGCAGGTTTTTTTTTGTTTTTTCTGAATTTTTATTGGCATATAGTTGATTTACATTTTGTGTTAGTTTCTGCTGTACAGCAAAGTGAAGCAGTTATACATATACATACATCCGTTCTTTTTCAGATTTCTTTCCCATATGGGTCATTACAAAGTATTGAGAAGAGTTCCCTGTGCTATAAATTAGGTCCTTATTAGTTATCTATTTTACATATATTGTGTATATGTCAATCCCAATCTCCCAATTTATCCCTCCTCTACACTTTTACCCCTGGTAACCATAAGTTTGTTTTCTACATCTGTGACTATATTTCTGTTTTGTAAATAAGTTTATTTGTATGATTTTCTAAGATTCCACTTATAAGCAATATCATATAATATTTGACTTTCTGTGTCTGACTACTTCACTCAGTCTGATAATCTCTATGTCAATCCATGTTGCTGCAAATGGCATTATTTCATTCTTTTTTATGGCTGAGTAATATTCCATTATATATATATATATTATATATTATATATATATATAATATATATATATAATATATATGTATATATACCACATCTTCTTTATCCATTCCTCTGTTAATGGACATTTAGGTTGCTTCCATGTCCTGGCTATTGTAAATAGTGCTGCTATGAACATTGGGGTGCATGTATCTTTTTTTTTTTTTTTTTTTTTTAAAGAAATTCACGTTCTTTTATTTATTTATTTATTTATTTATGACTGTGTTGAGTCTTCGTTTCTGTGCGAGGGCTTTCTCCAGTTGCGGCAAGCGGGGACCACTCTTCATCGCGGTGCGCGGGCCTCTCACCATCGCGGCCTCTCTTGTTGCGGAGCACAGGCTCCAGACACGCAGGCTCAGCAATTGTGGCTCACGGGCCCAGCTGCTCCGTGGCATGTGGGATCTTCCCAGACCAGGGCTCGAACCCGTGTCCCCTGCATTGGCAGGCAGACTCCCAACCACTGCGCCACCAGGGAAGCCCGCATGTATCTTTTTGATACATACTGTTCTCCATAGTGGCTATACCAATTTACATTCCCACCAACAGTGTAGGAGGGTTCCCTTTTCTCTACACCCTCTCCAGCACTTATAGTTTGTAGATTTTTTTATGATGGCCATTCTGACCAGTGTGAGGTGATACCTCATTGAAGTTTTGATTTGCATTTCTCTAATAATTAGTGATGTTGAGCAGCTTTTCATGTGCTTTTTGGCCATCTGTATGTCTTCTTTGGAGAAATGTCTGTTTAGGTCTTCTGCCCATTTTTGATGGAGTTATTTGTTTTTTTGATATTGAGCTACATGAGCTGTTTGTATATTTTGGAGATTAATCCCTTGTCAGTCACTTCGTTTGCAGATATTTTCTCCCATTCTGTGGGTTGTCTTTTCGGTTTGTTTATGGTTTCCTTTGCTGTGCAAAACTTTTAGGTTTAATTAGATCCTATTTGTTTGTTTTTATTTTCATTACTCTAGGAGGTGGATCTAAAAAGATCTTGCTGCAATTTATGTCAGCGAGTGTTCTGCTTGTTTTCCTCTAAGAGTTTCATAGTATCCAGCCTTACATTTAGGTCTTTAATCCATTTTGAGTTTATTTTTGTATAGGGTGTTAGGGAGTGTTCAATTTCATTCTTTTACATGTAGCTGTCCAGTTTTCCCAGCACCACTTATTGAAGAGGCTGTCTTTTCTCCATTGTATATTCTTGCTTCCTTTGTCATAGATTAGGTGACCATAGGTGTGTGGGTTTATTTCTGGACTTTCTATCCTGTTTCATTGATCTATATTTCTGGTTTTGTGCCAGTACTTATACTGTTTTGATGACTGTAGCTTTGTAGTATAGTCTGAAGTCAGGGAGCCTGATTCCTTCAGCTCTGTTTTTCTTTCTCAAGATTGCTTTAGCTATTCGGGGTCTTTTGTGTTTCCATACAAATTGTAAAATTTTTTGTTCTAATTCTGTGAAAAATGCCATTGGTTATTTGATAGGGATTGCATTGAATCTGTAGATTGCTTTGGGTAGTATAGTCATTTTGAGTGAAGATAAAGTCCAGGGGCTGGTCACGGACTTCAGTATCTGAAGCAGAGTATAGGGGAAAAGCACTGAGGTTGAAGGGTGGGCAATGAACTATGGTGCTGTGAAGTTGGGTGTGTCATCCAAAATGAATGTTAAAATCACCCAGAATTATAGCAAGATTTGATATGCAAAGGAAGATTACGAGCTGAGCAGCAACATGTTCAACGAATCTTGGGATTGTATTACCCTGTATTACCCTGGAAGTCTAATTTCTTCTAACACAATCTTTGATATAACTCTCCTTTTTTTGCTCTGTATTTCCAAAGGAAGTTACATCATAGTTTTGTGTTGTATCGATACGTGCCTATCACTATTTGAAAGGTGAGTTTTTTCATTCTGTAAACTCATGTCCTTTAGTTCTTCAAAAGAAGTGGAATGATTTAATACTGTTTTCTGTATTGTTTCCTTTTTCTGTATTGTTTTCCTTTGGTTGGATGAAATACATTCTTGATGATTTCCTGAGATAGGATGCAGAGGAGGTAAATTTTTGAGACCTTGCATGTTTGAAACAATAATCATTTGACATTCATACTTGATTGATAGATTTTGCTGGGTATAGAATTTTAAGTGGAAAATCATTTTCCACTTGATTTGGCATTGCTCCAAAATCTTTTAGTTGACAGTGTGGTAGTTCTGTGGTCCAAAGCAATTCTGATTTTCCACTCCTTTGACATGATTTGTCTTACTTATAGAAGTTTTTACGATTCTGTCTTTATTTACAGTGTGCTGAAATTCAGTGAAGTGTCCTGGTCTGGGCCTCTTTTCATTCATTTGATGCAGAAGAGAGACATATGATAAGCCTTTTTAATTTAATCACCAACCATGTCCTTCAGTTATGGGAAATATTTTTGGAGTAGCTCTTTGATACTTTCTTTCCTCCTGATTTTCCATTCTTTCTTGCTATAACTTGTCAGACTTCTTGGATTGATCCTATAATTTTTGTATAGTGCTTTACCTTTTATTTCCTTTTCTCTAAGGAGGCAGCGTAGTAGTTATATATATGAGCATTTACTCTGAATCTAGACTGCCTGCATTCTAAATCTATCTGCAGTATTTACTAGGTTTTGACTTTGGACAAGTTACCTATACTCTCTGTAACTCATTTATCTCATATGGGAAATTAATAATGTCTATCTTACAGTTTGTTGTGAAGATAAAATGAATTAATACATGTAAAGTGTTCAAAACAGTGCCTGACAAATTATAAGAGCTATATAGAATTTGCTATTATCATTGTAATTATTAATTTATTGCTTGGATTTTTTTTTGGTTCTACCTTCTGTATATGTGCTCAACTTCTCCTTTCACCTCTTTCGAAAATTTTTTTAAAATTATGGATATTGTTTAATTTCCAAGATATTTTTCTTGTTCTCTCATTCCTCTTTTCATATTGCACCCTGTCTTTTTTTTCATGGACATTAAATCTTCTGTCTGTTTCAGATGTTAATTAGAGGGTTTAAAACTTTTTTTTTCTTATACTTTCTTGAATAGTCTCTGTCTCTTTTGGTTTCCTATTTCTGTTTGTTCGTTTTGGCCTATGTGTCACATTGGAGGTTGTGGTCAAATGTCTGGTCATTCTTAGCTCTCCACTCATGTTTAAGAGTGAAAAGAGAGCTGTCAATTTATATTTAAGAGTGATACTAAAAAGCTATTTGAAAGCTCTTTGTTCTTCTGTTAGTTAACTGGTAACATTCACTGCAGAGTGATTGTACAGCGACGTGGAAATGGGGAGGTTGCTCCCAATTTGTATATGTATGAGGTTTTTAACGTGTGAGGTTTTGTTCCTCTGGGGAAGCACTGGTTCTTCAGAGATGAATTCTTTCATCTCTTGCCTGGTTGCTTGTGTTTGGAGAGCCAGAAAGAGTCTGGGCATCTCAATGATCAGTATGAAAACTTTTATTTAATCCCATTGTTTAAAAAAAAAAGTTTTTTTCTTCCACCTGCCACTTTACTTGATATCACTGGAGCCTGCCTTTAATTCCTCCAAAGAATAGATACCTGGTCACCTACTAAGGTGAAGAAGGGGCCCTGGAATTCTAACTTCTTCTTATACAGTCTTTAAATAATTCTTTTTTTGTTCAGTACTTCCTCCCTCATCGTCTTTTGAGGTGTCTTGAACTCCTGAGCCTTTCCCAAGTTCCAGGTGTTGCATTAATTTGCTTCTCACTAACACCACCTCTGTTGGCCTTTGACATTACTTTTATCAGCTTTGTTCAGTCAACATTTCTCCATTTTCTCTTTCAAAAATCTGTTAATATTTCTTATCAAGTTTCATCTTCTTTCATGTGTCCTTTGTCCTTATGGGTTTATGCCTTTTTTAAAAAATCACTCATAGTGTTTAAGGGCACAGGTTCTAGAACTGAACTCTCTGGGTTTGAATCCTTATAGTGCCATATTACCATTAAGAGATCATAGGCAATTTACTTACCTTGTCTGGGTCTCTGTTTCTTCTCATTTATTTTCTTGTTGAAAACTAGGGATAATAAAAGCACCTATATTGTAGGATTTAGTACATGTAAAGTACTTGGAACAGTGTCTGGCACAAAGTACCTGATCAATAAATAGCAACTGGAATTAGTATTAACACTATTAATATTATTATATTATTATTATTATCATTTTTTAGGAATTTCAGGTGACAACAGAGATTAAACACATGCATTCAATTGAGTTATTCTGTTATTCTCTGTTATTCTGTTATTTTCTACTATTCTGAACTTATCAGCTTCATCCTAGTGATTTCCCTTATAGTCACAAGATGGCTACAGCAGTTCCATATGTCTCATACAGATATGACAATGTCCAGAGGGAGAAAGGGGACCATGCCATTGGTGTCTTCTGAGGAATAAGGAAATATGTCTCAGAAGCTCCCAACAAATCTTCACTAATGTCTCATTGGCCACAATTTATGATTCCCTTAAACCAAACACTGGCAATGAGAATAGGACCACAACAGTTGGCCTAGATTGATCAAGATTTATGCCTGGGGCTAAGAATAGAATCCTTAGCCCTTAAGTCATGTGGGGAAGGAGTGTAAACATGAAATAAATTGTGTCTTTGCAAGAAAAAAGAGGGGGAAGTGGATATTTGCAGACAACCAACTACTGCAGAGAAAGTTATTCTCTAGGCCATTCTGAAAAGTCACAAATGTTGAGTATACTTCAAGTAAAATTAAGACCTATAGTTTTGATGAGCATATAGTTTGCTTTGATGAGCAAAAGCATATAGTTTTATAGCTACTTTATTTATTTATTTTATTTTATTTTTGGCTGTGTTGGGTCTTCGGTTCATGCAAGGGCTTTCTCTAGTTGAGGCAAGTGGGGGCCACTCTTCATCGCGGTGCGGGGACCGCTCTTCATCGCGGTGCGCGGGCCTTTCACTATCGCGGCCCCTCCCGTCGCGGGGCACAGGCTCCAGACGCGCAGGCTCAGTAGTTGTGGCTCACGGGCCCAGCTGCTCCGTGGCATGTGGGATCTTCCCAGACCAGGGCTCGAACCCGTATCCCCTGCATTAGCAGGCAGATTCTCAACCACTGCGCCACCAGGGAAGCCCAAAGCATATAGTTTTGATGAGGAAAGAAAAAGTTGATTTCCCCAGTGATTCCTTGTCTAATAAGTATTTCTGCAATGTCTAATACTAGGCTTTTTGGCATCCAAATAAAATTTCTATTGCAACTTAAAACTTGCTTATCATAGTTTTGCATGTAGCCAGTTTCATAATTCAGACCCAAATAAAAATATATAAATTTCCCCAAATTAACTACTTCCTTCCTCTTTAGGCATTATGTATGAGAGAAATGAGAGCTGCGTAAAAGAAATATAACCATATTTTACAATCAGAAGTGAATGGCAGTTCAGTTTCTTGACTTCTACCTACACCCAAAGAGTATCTGAGTAAAAGTGCATGAGTCCCTTTCCTGACTTCCTATCTTCCTGAGTCTTTAGAAAATGAGTTATAATTCTTCAGTTTGCCTTATGCACTTTAGTGAGCTAATTGCAACAACACTTTACAATTAAGCCTGCTTAAAAATCAAACTGTGGAAGTTGTGATAAGCCTACTGGCAATGAAGAGACAGCGAGATGGATTATCAGATGCTCACAGGACTTTTTGAAGTTTACAGAGTCACATCTGTTTCTGCTATACTTTGGTATTTTTCCTTTCATTGTGGAAGCTCTTTGTGTCCCTGTTCACTTGCAGATATGCAAATGAACTTTATCCAACCATGCTTAGTTTCTGGGATGGAAAGTCTCCAGGCAGATATACAGCAAGAAGTCATGGTATATTCACCTTCAGAGCCTGAAAAAATGTATTCTAAAATTCATAAGTAAACTTTCAATTTTGGAGGGATACAGTGAAAGCTTATGCTATGTTTCAGAGTGTTTCAGATTGGAAAGAGTTGAAACATTTTTCTACTATGGAATACACTGATAAGAATAAAAATAGTACCTCTAAAAATGTCCAATAAAACCTTGAAAATTCTTTCTTTGAGTTTTCCACTTTTCCTTCATTCAAGTTTTCTAAAAATATTCGTATAATTCAGCACTAGAAGCACATAATCTGCAAAGATATTATTCTTTGGCACAGATACTTTATCAACGTTAAAGGTTAAAGTGTTTTTTAATGAAAATTTGGTTAATCCACATGTAGACTAGGTTCTATGGTTATCACTCATAGTTGAGTCTGCCATTTTAGATGGATTTGGAGTTAAAAGTCAGAGAAATAATAGATAATTGTGGCATCAGAAGAACATCGTAATCATTTCTACAACTAAAGTAAGAGAATCAACCAAATACATTCCTTCATATAGACTTGATATTCACGGACGCCGTGTCAAACCCCCAAGCCATCAGAAAATAGTTAATTATTTTATCGCATAAACACTACACACATGACCCCATTAAAGTTCATTGACTAGAGCTTTGAATTTATCTAACTATTAATACTTGTAGGAAATTTTAGTTCTCTACTGTTTGTTGAAATTTATCACTAGAGATTATGATAGATTGCTTTTATTAGCTGTATGTTCAGTCATGGACACATTAGTATAAGAAACTAAGCCTATGCTGATTTATTATTCAGTTGTATGCACTGGAGAGCTGTATACTTGTGCACAATCAATTAACCAAAGCACATTTGCAAAGTGCTATATGTCTAAGCACTTTGTGTTAGTGTGAAGTGTTAAGTGTGAAGCAAATTAGGGAAGAGTTAGAATACATGATCCCTATTCCTAATTCCAGGTTAGACCTCTTTGAGAGAAGTACAGTGTCTGGAATGTAATCAATAGTTTCTTTCAACTACAGGATGAGTAGCCTATATGTGAAAACTGGGTTCATTTCTGGTTGTCACACTAGGAAAATTCATCTAGATGCTAGAACTGTGTATGTAGAATAAAGAAGACCTCAGAAGGTGAGAGTTGTCATTGGCATGTGTGGAAGAAAGATTGTACTTGTTTTGTGTGATAGAGAATATGACTGGGACCAAAGAGTAGGTAGATGTTACATAGAAAAATAATTCTTTTTCTTTTAAGAACTTTTTTTTCTAACTGCATCTGTTGTGGAGGGTTGAGTTAATCATACTCCTCAGTTGATGGCACACTGACACCATTGCTGCTTGCAAGGGCCATACTTGTTTGTTTTTACTTATTTCCATTTCTCATCCCCCCAAGTAATTGTTCTAATCTTTTAATATTTGTCTGCTTATCAAATGTGTTTTATTGTTGGTTTTTGTTTTCTGTGTTTGTTGTTTTGTCCTCATGTATCTTTAGTTTACATAAATGGTATTAAGATAGACATCTATCTAGTTTTATTTTTCATTTGATATGTTTTTTAAGCTCTATCTAATTTGCTGCATGTATGTCTATTTTGTCATTTCTAAATGATACATAATCTCCATAATGTACATCCAACACATTTTACCTATCAAACACCAAGTGATGAATATCACAATCACTTTAAAAACATTGAAGATAATAGCTTTGGACATTACCCTTTTGTACTTACTTTTGTGAGAGCGTATATCTTGGGTTACTCAGTGTCCGTATACTTAGTTTGACTGAATCGTTCCATATTGCTCTCGAGTATAGCTCCTTATAAGAACAGTGCATGACAGATCCTGGAGTCCAGGGGTTAGCGAACTTTATCTGTAAAGGACTTGATAGTAAATATCTTAGGCTTTTCAGGCCACATAAATTCTTTTTCTAAAAAATTGAGGTATAGTTGGTTTATAATATTTGAAATTATCCAAATAATTTTAGAAAATTTAGTTCTCTACAATTTGTTGAAATTTATCACTTGAAATTATGATAGATTGGTTTTATTAGATGTATATCCACTAGTAAGTATCAGGTGTACAACAGAGTGATTCACAATTTTTAAAGGTTATACTCCACTATATTTAAAATGAAATATTGGCTATATTCCCTGTTTCTGTATTGTTGTGTGTTTATTTTATGCATAGAAATTTGTACTTCTTAATATGCTAATCCTATCTTGTGCTTCCCCTCTTCCCTCTCCCCACTGGTAACCACTAGTTTGTTCTCTATATCTGTGAGTCTGTTTCTCTTGTTATATTTACTAGTTTGTTGTATTTTTAGATTCCACATATAAATGATATCATACAGTATTTGTCTTTCTCTGACTGATTTCACTAAACCTAACACTCTCTACATTCACCCATGTTGTTTCAAATGGCAAAATCTCATTTTTTTTCATGGCGGAGGGGTAATCCATTGTATATATATCCCACATCTCCTTTATCCATTCATCTATTGATGGACACTTAGGTTGTGCCTATGTCTTGGCTATTGTAAACAATGCTGCTATGAACATTTGGGTATGTGTATCTTTTCAAATTAGTGTCTCTGTTTCCTTGGATATATACCCAGGAGTGGAATTGCTGGATCATGTGATAGTTCTATTTTTACTATTTTGAGGAACCTCCATAATGTTTTCCACAGTGGCTACATCAATTTACATTCCCACCAACAATGTGCAAGGGTTCCCTTTTCTCCCCATCCTCCTCTCCAACATTTGCTGTTTGTGGTCTTTTGTTAATAGCCATTCTGACAGGTGTGAGGCAATATCTCATCGTGGTTTTGATTTGCATTTCCCTGATGATTAGCAATGTCCAGCATCTTTTCATGTGCTTGTTGGCCCTCTGTATGTCTTCTTTGGAAAAATGTCTATTCAGATCTTCTGCCCAGTTTTCAATCAGGTTGTTTGTTTGGGTTTTTTTTTTTTTTGATGTTGAGTTGTATGAACTGTTTATATATTTTGGATATTAACCCCTTATTGGTTATATAATTTGCAAATATTTTCTCCCATTCAGTAAGTTGTATTTTGTCTTTTGTTGATGGTTTCCTTTTCTATGTAAAAGGATTTAAGTTTAACTAGGGCCCGTTTGTTTATTTTTGCTTTTGTTTCCTTTGCCTGAAGAAACAGATCCAAAGCAATATGCTTTTGACATAAATCTGTTATTTATGTCAAAGTATTTTGTCTATGTTTTCTTCTTGGAATTTTATGGTTTCAGGTCTTACATTTAGGTCTCTAATCCACTTTGAATATATTTTTGTATATGGTATGATAAAATGTTCTAATTTCATTCTTTTACATGTAGCTGTCCAGTTTCCCAACACCACTTACTGAAGACACTGTCTTTTCTCCATTGTATATTCATGCCTCTTTTGTCTTAGATTAATTGACCATATAAGCATGGGCTTATTTCTGAGCTCTCTATTCTGTTCCATTGTTCAATGTTTCTATTTTTGTTCCAGTAACATACTGTTTGGATTACTGTAGCTTTGTAGTGTAGTCTAAAGACAGTGAGCATGATACCTCCAGCTCTGTTCTTCTTTCTCAGTATTGTTTTGACTCTTCGGGGTCTTCTGTGTTTCCATACAAATTTTAAAATTATTGGTTCTAGTTCTATGAAAAATGCCATTGGTATTTTGATAAGGATTGCATCAAATCTGTAGATTACATTGGGTAGTATGGTCATTTTAACAATATTCTTCCAATCTGCAAACACAGCATATCTTTCCATCTATTTGTGTCATCTTCAATTTCTTTCATCAGTGTCTTATAGGAATTGCTGGATTAAAATTATATATTGTATATTCAAAAATAAATTTAGTTTATATTTTCAAAGAACCAGCTCTTATTTTTATTGATCTTTTCTATTGTTTTTGTAGTCTCTATTTCATTTATTTCTGCCCTTATTTTTATTTATTTCCTTCTATGAACTTTGGGTCTTTTTGTTCCTCTTTTTCCAGTTCCTTAAGTGTAGGATTAGAATGTTTGAGATTTTTCTTGTTTCCTGAGTCCTTATAAACTTTTCTTGTTTCCTTGTATCCTTATAAACTTCCCTCTTAGAACTGCTTTTGCTATGTCCCAAAGATTTTGGATTATTGTGTTTTTTTCATTTGTCTCCAAGTATATTTTGATTTCCTCTTGGATTTCTTCTGTGACCCATTGGTTGTTTACCAGCATATTGTTTAGCCTCCTTGTATTTGTGTTTATTGCAATTTTTTTCTTGTGGTTGATGTCTGGTCTCATGGTGTTGTGGTCAGAAAAGATGCTTCATATGATCTCAGTTTTCTTCAATTTTCTGAGGTTTGTTTTGTGACCTAGCATGTGAACTCTTCTGGTGAATATTCTATGGGCATTTGAAAAGATTGTGTATTCTGCTAATTTTGGATGGAATGTTCTATGTATACCTGTTAGGTTCATCTGGTCTAATGTGTCATTTAAAGCCAGTGCTTCCTTATCGATTTTATGTTGGATGATTTGTCCAATGATTTGTCCATTGATGTAAGTGGGGTGTTAAAGTCCCCTATTATTATTGTGTTACTGTCCATGTCTCCCTTTATGTCTGTAAATATTTGCTTTATGTTTTTAGGTGCTGTTACGTTGGATGCATATATATTTACAATTTTTATACCTTCTTCTTGGATTGATCCCTTGATCATTATGTACTACCCTTCTTTGCCTCCTGTAATATTTTTTATTTTAAAGTCTAGTTTGTCTGATATAAGTATCACTACCCCAGCTTTCTTTTGATTTCCATTTGCATGGAATAGCTTTTTCTTTTTCTTTCTTTCTTTTTTTCTTTTTCTTTTTTTTTTTTTTGGCTGCACCACATGGCATGCAGAACTTCCCTGACCAGGGATCAAACCTGGAATAGCTTCTTCCATCTCTTCACTATCAGTCTGTGTTTGTCTCTAGATCTAAAGTGAGTTCTTTTGGCAACATAGATAAGGGTTTTTTTTGTTTGTTTGTTTGTTTTTCCATTCAACCACTCTATATTTTTGCTTGGAGCATTTAGTCCATTTACATTTAAAGTAGTTATTGATATGTTCTTATTGCCATTTTGTCAATTGTTTTGGAGCTGTTTTTGTAGTTCATTTTGTTCCTTTCTTCTCTTTTGTTCTCATGATTTAATGACTATCTTCAGTGTTATGTTTGGTTTACTTTTTCTTTTGTGTGTGTAATCTATTATAGATTTTTGGTTTGTGGCTACCATGAGGTTTTTGTATAACAGTGTATATATATATATATGTGTGTGTGTGTGTGTGTGTGTGTGTGATTTTTAAGTTGCTAATCTCTTAATTTCAAAAGTATTTTAACAAGCCTGCTTTTGTACTCTTCTCTTTTCATGATTACTGTTCTTGACATATTTTATGTCTAATTGTTTTGTGTATTTCTTAACAGCTTATTGTGAGTATAGATAATTTTACTAATTTTGTCTTTTAACCTTCCTACTAGCTTTGTGCATGGAAAATTTACTAACTTTACTGGTATATTTGCTTTTACTGATGAGCTTTTTCCTTTCATAATTCTTATGTTTCTAGTAGTGGCCTTTTCTTTTTCACTTAGAAAAGTCCCTTTAACATTTCTTGTAAAGCTGGTTTGTTGGTGCTGAACTCTTTTAGCTTCTGTTTGTCTGAAAAACTTTTGATTTCTCCATCAAATCTGAATAAAAGCCTTGCTTTGTAGAATATTTTTGGCTGTAGTTTTTTTCCTTTTCTCACTTTAAATATTAATATATTGTGCCACTCCCTTCTGGCTGCAGAGTTTCTGCTGAAAAGTCAGCTGATAGCCTTATGGGAGTTCCCTTTTATGTTATTTGTTTCTTTTCCCTTTCTGCCTTCAATATTGTTTCTTTATCTTTAATTTATGCCATTTTAATTATAATGTGTTCCTCTTTGGGTTAATCCTCTATGGGACTATGCACCTCCTGGACTTGGATGGCCATTTCTTTTCCTAGTTTAGGGAAGTTTTTGGCTACTATGTCTTCAGATATGTTCTCAGACCCTTTGTCTCTCTCTTCATCTTCTGGAACCCCCATAATGGAAGTATTAGCACATTTGATGTTGTCCCAGAAGTCTCTTAAACTATCCTCATTTCTTTTCATTCTTTTTTTTTTCTTTTTTGTGTTCAGCATCATTGATTTCCTCTACTCTGTCTTCTAGCTTGCTAATCCATTCCTCTGTATCATTTAGTCTACTGTTGATTCCTTCTAGTGTATTTTTCATTTATGTTATTGTATACATCTCTGTTTGGTTGTTCTTTATATTTTAGAAATCTTTGTTAAAAACTTCTAACTTCTTCTGTGCATCCATTCTCCTCCTGAGTTCTTTGATCATCTGTACAATAATTTCCCTGAACTCTTTCTCAGCTAGATTGCCTCTCTCCTCTTCACTTAGCTCCTCTTCTGGGGTTTTGTCCTTCATTTGGACATGTTCCTCTGTCACCTCATTTTGCCTAACTTGCTATTTTTATTTCTATGTATCTGGTAGGTTGGTTACATTTCCTGAAATTGGAGAAGTGACTTTTGTAAGAGACATCTATGTGTCCCAGCAGCTCACTCCCCTCTCATCACCAAAGCTCTATGTTCTAGGGTTGTCTCCTTATGGGCTTCTATGTCCTTTTGTTGTGGCAGGCAGACTACTGTGGGCAGTCTGGTAGGCTTCTTTGGCTCCTGGTCCAGTTGATAGCCAGGCCCTGCCTTGTGCAGAGGTTGCCAGTCACTGTTTGATGGGGCTGGGTCACCATGCAGCTAGCTTCATAACCCCAGGGGACCCTGGGGCTAGTGTTGGATCACTGGTGGGTGGAGTCAGGGTCCAGGAGATCCTGGGGCTGGTGCCCACACACTGGTCAATGAATCCAAGTTCTGCAGCTAGTGCTGGCCCCCTAGTGGGCAGAGTTGGGTCCTATGTTCTGGATGCAGGGCCCAGGGGTCCCAGAGCTGGTGTTGGACCATGGGTGGGTAGGCTCAGTTCCTGACAGCTGGCTGCAGAGTCCAGGCTGTCCTGAAGCTTGTGTTGGCCTGCTAAAGGGTAGAGGTAGGGCCCAGCATGTCCCCAAGACATAAAGTTTTTGTTGCATATACTCTTGTTCTTCTTCTTGTTCTTTTTTTTTTTTTAAATCACCCATCAAAAATGTAAAAACCCCTCCTGTTGACTATTCAGAATTGGGCAAGGACTTCATTTGTTCCTTGGGCCATTCAGAGACCTGATCTACTCTCACATCCTTGAAAACATGTGGCAGATTATTCACTATTCTGACTTTGGTCAGTGTAATGGATGTAAACTGAGAACTCACCATTTTAAGTTCACTTCTCTGATTATTAATCAGTTAGATAAACTCTTCAATTATTTGTTAATACTTGAATTTCCTCATCAGTAAACCTCCAATTTGAATAATTTGCTCAGTTTCTATTGTGATTTCTATAGTTTTGTTGCTAATTTTCAGTAGGTCCTTATATATTGGATATTATTAATTTTCAGTTTTAGGTACTTTAATTAACTTTTTCCAATCAGGTATCTGTTCATTTACACTATCCATACTGTCTTTTATTGAACAGAAATACTTAATTTTGATGGATTTTAACAACTTTGTAATAGTCTGAAGCATAAATAGATGGAAGGAACCACCACAAAAGATAGTGAGTTTCTGAGAACTGAAGTGTTTCTGAAAAGGATGAATAGCCATTTGACATCAATGTTATATTGTAATGTTTCAGATATTGGGTATGTATGTGGACTAGATTATTAAGACCTATTTCAACCCTAAGATTATTTGATACACACGAAGCTGTCTGAGAAAAATATTTGGAAATGATAGGATTTGAGAGATAGAAGGGATATTAGTGATTCATCTAATTTACTCTTCCCATTTTCCATGGTAAGAAACAGAGGTAGAATAGTGGAGGTGCTTGCTCAAATTTCCCACAGTTAGTTGGTATCAGAGTCTGGACCAGAATTTCCTGCTTCACAGTCCACTGCACTTTCCATTACCTAAAGATAAATTCTAAATTAAATGGTTCAGCCGTAAACACTGTAGGTGGTTCCAGAGATGGGAGGATGTCACAGAGGTAGAAAAAGTATGCAGAAAGAGGTATCTACAAGCTTCCCTAGGACTGACTGGTTTATGATAAATGCTAATATTACTTACTGCTAACGATTTATGATTTATTTTGTTGTCATTTACAGATATCATTATAAAGTCATTTTCAAATTATGTGTCCTCCAAATTATTATATTTTTCCCATGCACCACCCACCACACAAATTGTACTATCTCTTCCATCTAATACCAAATACTAAATACCACTGTGCCTTTCCAGCTCATCTAGGACTGTGTAATGAACCAAAACATTGCAGAATCCTTAACATTATGCCTTCTAGAGAGCTAATAAACTGGGGTCCAGCTGCCATTGCCTGATATGTATAAGTAAGAAAATCAGTCCCCTCCCACAGTGTTCAGTAACAAATCCTTTCAATATCTGTGCCCCATTATCTACTCTAATGAAAAAGCTTATGAGAAAACATGGAGTTGTTTAAAGCCTGTGCCACCCTAGGTAAAATCAGCTCATTTGAGTACAGTCTTATTTAGATCCACCTTGGCACTGCTAGAGAAATAGTATCTTTAGACATAGTTTCTTCTCGTTCCAAAGATTGCAGACTTTTGAGGTTTTACATACTGGTAGATCACAAAATAAGATGATGGGACCCTTTCTATGTAAGGCTATATCAACTATGCCAGACAACTCTTACACTGTTCTAATGTTTATATATGGTTTTATGGCATTAGAGATTTTTATATTGGTGGAGGTTAAGGGACAAGGGGCTGATAGGCTGGAATTTATAGGCACATATATATATCAGGAGTTTAGTTAAGATGCTCCAAGTTTTCTTCCTCAATAGGAATGTTCCCACAGCTAGCATATTTCCTTTTTTGAGCACAGTGGGAGATTTCCAGTTTTCTTTGAGGACTTTTCCAGACTTGACAGCTAAGTAGAAGGGTACAAAAGCCAATTTCACAATCTTTGCTCAGCTGTACTTCTTCCGTCTCGTCTACCTCCCTCTGCAATGCGTCTCATGCTCCTGCACAAAAGTATATATTTGATGAAACTTGAATACCCCAACTGTCCTAACAAGATATTCAAGAGCTGGCCAAGTTCAAAGTGACCAAAAAGAGTTCTTTATACTATGTGTTCTCATTTCTTAGTGTTGTCTGCTTTTAACTTGGGGACTGGCTGCCATGTTGAAGGTATTTCTGTTCCCCATTTTCTTTCCCCACATAGAGTACTACTCTGCGATTGAATAGCTTTCCTCCCCACCCCTTCCCCTAGCAGTACACCTTCTTCAATTATACTCTTTGCTGTTTAGCCTGGAAACACAATTTAAACACCCTACTTATTTCTCTGCAAGAACATATTCCCTGCTTGAATGGAGAGGAGATGAGAAAATGGAGGGTAGGAGAATGAAAGGGTCTGTCTTCGTTTTACCTTCCTCAGGCATCAAATGGCCTATATGAGAAGTCCTAGCTAGAAAGCAATGCAGAGGTGTACACTGTCATCTCCCTACAGTGGTTGAACAATTTTAACTTAGGTCCATTTCCTTTCTAGAAGCTCAGTAAGCTAACAAGTAACCAGCAATTTCTGTAGTATGGTGAAGTTACACAAGCAAATGAACCCCTCAGGGTCACTCAGACCACTTCCACTGCAGCACATGGTTGACCTAAAACCTCTCATTTTACTCTCCTCAAGTAGAGGGGGCACCAACTTGTCATTGTCCCCCATACTCTCTTTTAGGTTTCCAACTCCCAGCTCCAGCTCATCACAAGTATAGGTGAAGCCTAGATAAATATTAAGATGATGACCAGGGACACAGTAGACAAGTACTTCAAGAAAGGCAGAATAGGGTACCGATACAGAACATAATCACTTGCTGGTACTATAATGAATTAATATAAGATGCTAATTAGGTGAGTAGTAAAATATTAGTTGTGCTAAACATGACTCCTGCAGTTACCTCTCTGTATACTTTTAATCTATAACCTTAGGGGAAAACTAGAAATGAGAAGATAACACATTTATTGAGGTACAGTGGTATAATAACTAGAAATCCTAAATAATACAGAAGTGACCCCTTTTACTTGTGGTAAAATATTAAATTGGTATATGAAACTTTGAAAAATATGGTGCTTGCCAACCATCCCTAGTAAGAATACATACTACTGTTCCAACAGTTCACAATGCTTTTCTTATCAGTATATAACTTGTACAAAAATTCTATGTCTCACTATTAGGCTTCCTCTCACCATGAGAACTTGCCTGCCCATACTGACATGGTTTTACACATTCATTTATGAATGTGAGAGCAGTTTTTCCCATATTGCAAAAGCTAAAAGAGTATTAGGTGTAGTATCAGTTAGCTATCAGGTAAATTGACCTAGCTCTCAGTATTAGGAGTCTTTTATCACCTATGGGTTTCCTTCTCCAAAGAAAATTAATTTTTTTCTGTCTTTGAGGACAGTAAAGAGATAAATGGTATGAGGAGTCATTGTTGGGGATTCTTTTCATGGAGACATTAAATATAATAATGAACACCAGTGAAAGTGAATCAAACCTTGCTCTAGTGTCTTTCTTATGAAGGTAATGCAACCTCCAGATCAGGGTTTGTCAGTGGTGAAAACTGATGTTTCAGTACTCCATTGGATATTTCATGGCATAAAGCATAGAGGTGGTGATTTTCTTCCCCTTTATGAATTCAAATGAAGCCTTAAAGTTCTATCCCTTTCTATTTCAGTGGGCTAATGCTGTGCTTTGGATTCATTAACTCCAAGGTTGACATTTCCACTGACCACAGGCTGGACTTCAGTCTACAGATATTATCCTACAATGCAGTACACATTGCTAGCTACTCATGGTGGAAGAAAATAAAATTGTAAATATTTTACTCAGCCAGATCATTATATGCTTAGGATGCTCATGGTTACAAAAAGCTAGGTGACCTGTACGTTCAGGTCCTTGGCATTGTAATTGTAATGCGGTGCAAATCAAGTATTTATTGGGTACTTAGTGTGGCTAGCATTGTAATAATGTTTTTTTTTTTTTCTTTACGCAACACTTGATACAGCCAGAATAGATACAAAGAAGTTTCTGGGTAGAATTCCTTCTTTTAAAATGTTCCCTCCATTGGCCTATTATTCTACTATTGGATCCTTTGTTTTGGATTTTAAAATATGTTGGTTTTCAAATTCTCCAAGGGTAATCAAGAAGCCCCGAATATGGCAATTCGAGCAAGCATCTTAGTTGCAGTTGGTAGGAAACAAAAGCCAGAACTGGAATTGTGATCAGTATAGGAGAGTGAGAGAAAGAGTTGTAGTTGGAGAGAGATGCACACTAAATGGGAAGAGAGGAGGAGGAGGTGGCAACCACTGAGTAGCCTTCTCTACCTCTTACTTTTGCTATTAATTTGCTTTTCATGTGGGATAGAGAAGCTCTATGTAAATTGGTATGATGTTGAGTTAAGGAATGTAAACTTCCGGAAAGAAGCAGATCCATTTACGTTCAAGTTGAGGCAAAAAAGAAAAAGAAAAAAGGAAAAAACAGGTTTTACTGTCAAATTTGTTGTTTGATTATCTATGCTACCTCTTTTCTCTTTTAACGAGGATGGTGTGAGAAAGTTCAGAATGTAGTCAATTCTTGAAATGTCACTTTGGAAAAAGTATATGCCAAATAGTTCAGAGGAGAGGCACAATTAACAAAAATATCTGTAACGCAATGATTGAACACTCTCAATTAGTCTGCCCCTTTTGCTTCTCTCTCCTTCAGGTAAGTCTATGAATAAGAACACTGAAATTGCATGCAGATTTTAAAGACACTGATGCATAATTTAATAGCAACTCATATTGTTTTTAAACACCAAGTCTCCACTACTAATTTTTTTCGCGGAGAATTCATTCCCATATTTGCCATTCACAGAGAAGACACAAGGTAGCCTCCATTGCAATGATTTTCATGAGGAAATGATAGAAAATATTAAGGAGAAAAGTTCTCATAGGTTTTATTTGTACCAGTCTGTCTATCTGCCTGCGCTCTAACAGTTGAAAACACCAGAAAGGAAGATTGTGGAGGGAGAAAGATATAAAATACAGAGATGATTTCTTTCAGCATACAATGTAGCCAGAATCTTTGAAAATTAGGAGTAGGAGTAGAGAGGGTCAGATAGCGTATTCATGTGCTTTATGGTTGGCTTAGGGTGGAACAGTTTTTCAAGTATGTCATAACAGCATGCCACAACCTGCTAGGATGAGGTTACAGTGACCTTGAGAGAGTCGCCACTTTCCCTGCATTGGTAAATTGACCATCAATACTGTAGTGTAAGGCTCCACCCTAAGCCATTCAAAGTGGCTTGACAATACAGATTGGCTGATACTTGAAAGTGGGCTGGAATCATAACCTGCTTATTTATTTAAGAAAACGATGTCACCTTGAGTGATTATTTTTCAGTTAATAATGCTTTATTCAATCTTTCTGTATAATTGAGCCTCATCATTCTCTACTCTTGGAAGAGCTAATTATATGTAGCAGTCATTGCTTTTGGTATTTCTTTGAAGGTACTTGTATAGTACATTTTTAGATTTGTTATCAATGTTTTACATTCCAGAACTATGTGTATTCTGATTTTATAATATATAGTACTCAGGAGAATGAACTCTTGGGAACATTATGCAATATGGATTATAAAGGACATCTACAGTCTTTCCTCAGTATCTGTGAGTAGATTGGTTCCAGGACCCCTGACAGATAGCAAAATCTGCAGATGCTCAAGTTATATTAAATGGCATAGTATTAGTATATAACCTATGTACATCCTCCCGTATACTTTAAATCATCTCTAGATTACTTATAGTACCTAATGCACTGTAAATGTTATGCAAATAGTTGTAAATACAGTGTAAGTGCTATGTAAATAGTTGCTGGCATGCAGGAAATCCAAGTTTTGCTTTTTGGAACTTTCTGGAATTTTTTCTGAATATTTTTAAATTATTATTATTATTTAAATTTTTATTTGAGTATAGTTGATTTAAAATGTTGTGTTAGTTTCAGCTGTACAGCAGAGTGAATCAGTTATACATATACATATATCAACTCTTATTTTAGGTTCTTTTTTCTGAATATTCTTGATCTGCACTTGATTGAGTCTATGGATGCAGAAATCACAGATGCTAAGGGTCAACTGTATATCATATTTATTCTCATAGTTTCTGTAAGAAAGTGCTTGTTGTGTAGAAACAACCAGGATAGCTTATAAATATGAATACTTGGAAAGATCCCCAAGGTCTTCATCATTTGCATTGTTTGATAACTGCCTCCTTATTGTTGATAGGTAAAGGACAGTGTTCTTAGAGCAATGTTAGAAGTTTTGTTTACTCTCCTTTAAAATTTAAGAGAACATTCTAGAGAATTAGTCATGAAACATGTGTTGAGCTGTTCCTACATGATGGAAACAAATGATGGGTACACTTTTAAGTAATTAGGAGGGAAGATGTTTTTGAATTTGGAATGAACAGTACAAATGGGAGAGACACCATACAGGGTATCTTGTGCATCAGTGTTTGAAACGGAGGAAGGTTTTCATGAAGGATAGAAATTGGAAGGTCAGAATTAGGTTGTAAGAAGGTTTGAATGTTGAATTAAGCAAAGTGTTTTATCCTATAGTCAGTGGGGAGCCATAGAATATCATCAGTAATTCACTTTCTTTTAGGAATAAAGCATTTCAGCATTCTGTTTGCTATTATTTAATATGGAATGCAGACATTTATTTGGAAGTGCAATAGTAGTTTAACTATTAGTATGACAACCCATGATGATACACAACGGTAAAATTTCTTTATATGAAATCTCATACAAAGAATGAAATTGATTCATGTTTCTTTTTTCTTTATACTTGGGGATGGTGGGGAATATGTGATCTCCATCTTTAGGGATTGATGCTGCTCATTATCATTTACTAACTTTTATTAAATTCCAACAATGTGCCAAGGGAAGTGTAAAACATAGAACTTGGCAAGAGAGTCCTTGGCATGTTTGATAACAATTGGACGTATTCCATGGTAAATTATAAAACTGTTAACGTCTTTGAGTTGTTTGTTTGTTTCTGTTTTGGTCAGAATCATAAAAGGGACTCGTATCTGAGATTCAGAGCTTTTCGAGGGCAGAAACTGACATATTTCCTCTACTATTGCCAACACCCAGTACATAATTATATGCCTGACACATATTTAAGGGCTCAAACAGAACTTACAGAATAAATGAATGAATATAATGAATATAATATTGATAATGAATATAATGAATAAATGAATATTCTGAACTTCTGTGATCCTCTCCAATGTGATTTCACCACCTTTCCACCTCAGTCATCCACTGGCACTTGTACATTTTTATCATTTAATGCAATGCATGATCCTGGAATGGGTCCTGGTCAAGGAAGGAGACATTAGGAGGAAAATTGGTGATATCAGAGTAATATCTTCAGATTAGATCATAGAATTGTATCAGTACTAGTTTTGTGACTTTGATAATTATACTTTGATTACTTAAGATGTTAGCTTTTACAAAATCTGGATAAGGGTGCACAAGACTTATTATTTTTGCAATGTTTGTGAAAGTCTCAAATTATTTCAAGATAATTTTTAAACATTTAAAGCAAAAAATTGAAAAGAAACCTCTTTCAACCTTAAGATTATATTAATATTATATTACTCATTTCATCCCCCAGTCTTACGCCTGCTTACACACTCATTATAATCTTTTATCCCTTAATCTCATGGTATTTTCCATGTCTATCAGAACACTTTCTGACCTCATTTACTTCCCTACCTGGCCTTTAGAAACAAGCCAACCTTTTAATTGATATCTTTGCATGGTTCCTAGAATTGGCCAGACTTCTGACTTTTCACGATTACCATCATGCCAATCCACAAACCTGAGTCACTGACTGCTCACCTACAGTTCTTAGGATGCTAAGAACTATTAGGGAATTAACAAAACTGTGTGGCAGTCTACCACTTACTACCTTTAGCTGAAGCTCTTCTAAATACTTTGTAATCCTTTTATTTATATCTTATTGACTTTCAACTACATTCTACTTACTCTTTCTACAATGCTCAAACACCCTTAATCCTGCCACACAGAGGTAACCAGTTTACCTTAGGGGTTATATTGTTAATGTGTGTGTAGTAAGAAAATAGATGGATAGTAGAAATTTTCAAAATGAGTTTAACATCAAACTTGACATATTCTTTGTAACTTGATTTTCTCAATAATGTAAATTGAGAATTTCCAATATTATCAAATATTACTGAGCACGGTAATTTTAAATTATTATATTTCATGTCACAAATAATGTTGCAGCGAATATATACATGTTTATGATACTTAATATAAATTCTTAGTAATGGAATAACTGGAATAAAGTTAAAAATATTCATTTTTAAGGTTTAATAATTTATGTTGCCAGATTCTCTTATAAGTTTGGATAAATTTGCATTCTTGTCAGCAATGTAAGAACATACCTATTACAGAGCAGATGTATTATTATTTTTTTTAATTTAACTTTCTCAAATTTAAAGAATGAACAATAGTTAAAATGATATTAAAAATTCATTTTGCATTCCGTTGGTTGAAAATTTATTTTATATTTATTGGCTACTTGTTTTTCTATTTTACCTTACTTTCCTTTCAACCCTTTTTTCCTTTTTTGCCTGAAATTGCCTTTTATGTCCATAGTTTATTTTGAGGGAGCTTAGATGTGGGATGAGATGAGGAATGTTCCAATTTTTAATATGTTTAATATATATTTACTATGAAAGATAGTAACTTTTAATCTACCACATGCAGAATAAATATCTCTCCAAGTATTTTAATTTGAGTTTATGATATTTAATATACAATTTTTAATGTTAACATAGCTTTTAATATTTTACTTTAAAATAAAAATATTTTTTATTTGCCTCTTTTATTCATATTTTTGTGTCTGAAATTAATACTTATGAATTGATATGAAACACAAAGCATAATAGTATTTTTACAAATATTTAAAAATTTCTTCTCTACTGATTAAAATGACAGTATTGAATGAACTTTGATAAGTTTATACATTTTTATTTATGTTTATGGATTTTTCTTCCTTTAGTCACTTGCCATAGACTTTGCTATAGACCATTTAATCTATTATATTTTTTACATACTTTTAATATGTCATAATGCAAGTAGCCACTCAGTAATTTTTAAAATCTTTGCCAAGTGTTACCAATATATTCCTCTACTGAAACATTTACAATTATTTTGAAAAGTTAAAAAAAAAATTATCTGCTTTCTTTACATTAATATATTAATTTTGGAAAAAGTTCCATAGGTACATTATAATGCCATCTCCTTCAGGAAAATTATGTCTTTCCATTAATTCTATCTCATTTTATGCAACTCCAAGTTTTGTAGTTTCTTCCACATAAGTTCTATTAAGTTTAGTACTAAAGATATATTTTCTTTCAATTTTTAATTCTGTTAATGATTTTGAGAAATTATCTCCAATTTCTCCTTTAAATCCTTTTATGGGTGGAGGTTAAATTTCCAATTTTACAAATTACCTTTCAGGCTTCTATCAAAATCACATGTGATGAATTATGCTAATAGATTACCTCATATTGAAGCTTCATGTTGAAATTTCCTGGCATACCTGGACTAAATCTGGTCTTGGTATAATAAAACTTTAAATTTTTAAAATTTACATACATAAAATTCACCCTTCTTAGTGACACAGTTCCTCTGATTTTTAACAAATGCATATATTCATGTAATCACTACCAAAATAAAAATATAGAACTTGACCATCGCACCAAAAAGTTTCCTCCTGTATTTTTCAGTCAATCACCTTACCCCACTCTCAACCTCTGACAACCATTGATCTCTATCCTTTCTTGATAGTTTTGCCTTTTCCAGAATGATATATAAATGTAACCATACAGTATATAGCTTTTCAGTCTGGCATATTTCACTTAGCATATTGCATTTGAGATTCTTGCTGTTCCATGGAACCTTTCTGATTGGTTTAAATTGTACAGATATACCACAATTTGTTTATTCATTAAGAAGGTGATGGACATTTGGTTACTGTCCTGATGTTTGAATTATAAGTACAGCAAAAACATTTCTTACAGAGGCTTGTTTGGACTTAAACTTTCATTTCTCTTATATAAATACTTATAAAATGGGATGCTGACTAACATGGTAAGTAAATATCTGACTTTATAAGGGATTGCCAAACTCCCAAAGTGGCTGTAATATTTTGCATTTTTCACAACAATGGACGAAAATTCCGCTTGCTTCACATCCTTGTCAACACTTTGTAATGTCACTCATGGTGTCTTGTTTTCTTGTGTGATTTATTATTTTTTATTGTAAGCTCAAAATTGTGAGAACATGTAGGAAAGTGTTGATGCCTGGGAAAGGGAGTAGTCCATCATACCTACCATTTTTCCTTTTTGAACACCTATGGAAGTTTATTCTTAATGAACTTATGGCATTTCACTGTATATTTGTTTTTTTAAAAAAATCTGTTTCAGTTAGGATTGAGGTTGCCTGTACAGGCCAGAAAACTCAAAATTATAGTGGCTTAAAAAACATTTGATCCTATTTCTCACCATATGAAAGTAGTTTAAAGAAAGATAGTCCAGGTTTATTATGTGATTCTACAGCATCAGAAAAGTGGCATCATTCTACAATATATTACTGTCCAATCATCCTTAGTCTGTGTCTCCCACTATTGTTTAAGACAGTTGGTTCAGTTCTAGCTACCATATCTACATTCCAGAAAGCAGGAATGAAGAAGAAATAAAGAGAGAGGACACGTTCCCTCTATCTGCTCTCTAGATGGCTCTTAAGATACTTAGTATCTGTCATTGGCTAAAACTAATTAACATGGGAACACCTGCCTCAAAGGAGGCTCAGAAATACAGTTTTGATTCCAGAGGATGAGATGCCCAGCTAAAACTTGGGGTTTATTACTAAATATAATGGGCATAATCTATATTTGGAGAAAATTAAGAGTGCCTGTCACAATGCCTCATGTAAACTACTATATAACAATTCTATTGATTGAAAGGACGTCTTATTAATAATCTTATATCCCAAGGGAGCTAGTTTTCAATACCTTCCATATAATATGTGCTCAGTAACTTTTTGCTGAATGGATGGCTGAAAATTGCTTTACTGTATTAAGAGTCACTTAAGTTTTTCTGCCCCTCCTAGTAGTTTTGTATGACTCAGCTTAAAAATGAGTTATGAGAATTTATTATATGTTATTAATGTAATATTGTCACATCTCAACATTGATTAGAGGTGACTTGAGTAATTTGAGTTTGAAATTAAGCTTCCAAATGACTCTGAGTGATCGATTTATCTATAAGGATAGACTTCTTAAATCATGTTCATTAGAATAAATTTGATTTTGTTATTATATACACATAAAATGGAAGGCTATTTACTTTTCAGTGGCAAACACTTCAACATGCATTTCGGGTACTGTGTTACAGTGTTGCCACTGGTAATCTAAATCAACATTCATGGATGATTACATTTTATAACCCCTTTTATTAGGTACTACTCAAGGTAATGCTGTGAACTGAATAATGAGTAATAACCTGGTATTCCACGAATAGAAAATGAAGCACAAAAAGTACAGCTGTCTTAGCCAAGGTAACACATCAGCAGGCAATACTGAATAGAAATATCTAAAGAATCAATTTCAGAATTCATCATCAGAGTGCAGAATCTTCAGATTAGGGCCTGTTATGCCATCTAAAACATTTAGGATTTTTTTCCTTATACAGATTTAAGCATATAGATCCTTGTTTCTCATTAGCCTAATTGTGAAATTCCTTTATTATCTTAATTACTCCCCTTTGATTGTCTTTTTCCCAAGCTCTGAGATCCTACATCTTTCCCCCAGTTCCCTATGACTTCTCTCAGAAGAAACACACCAAGATGCTAAGCAAATCTTTGTGGTTCATGTACTTTCCTACAGCTATGACAGGGGTTGGTGATAGGCTAGGTATAATAAATTAATTTTTGCTGTATCAAAAAATGTAAATCTTTAAATGATATTAAATAACAAGTGTCTTAAGAAGATACTCTAGTACTTCGAATCAAGAAGTTTTCTGTCTGCTCTAAAAACATAGTAATGAAAAAATATACTAAGAAAAAATAAAACAATGAAAAATAAGATAATATTTTTATTGGCCTGGAATAGAACAAAAATGTATAGAGTGAAGCGAAAAAAGAAAAAAATGGTAGGGAAATAAGAGAACAGGTATTGATTTAAAAATATAAATATATTTGATTAACTGTTCATATTTAAAGGTAACTAATTTTGTGTTTGTATGAGTATTTATGTTTACTTAATAATGAAAGGAAAATTTTAGAGTCTAGACAGTGATAAAATTGGATATGTGTGCATGTATGGAGGATGTCTATTAAAGTGAGTTATTAAGATTTTCTAAAACTTTTGTCTTCTTTGGCAGAAAAATTGTATTTATATTTAAAATTTTTTTAAAGTAGATTTGTATAGAAATGCTTAAAATAAGTAAATTATTTTCAAAGATATAGAAATATTTAAAATTTGCCTTTAAAATAAGTAAATTATTTTCAAAGATATAGAAATATTTAAAATTTGCCTTTAAAATGAATTTTAAACAATGAAAAATCTATAGATTGTTTCCTTGATCACAGAAACTATATTAGAAATTAACAATAAAATGTACCTCAAAGAAAGAAACTGAAAAATGCTCTGTTGAAATAATCTACTTATAAAAAGAAAAGAAAAGTGGAAGTTCCAAAAGATTTATAATTCAGTGTCCTTTTAAGAATAAAATTCAATTTTTTAATGTTTCTAAATAAGTGTTTAAGATAAAACTATAGCACAAAATATCTTATTATAGTCAAGAAAGGTTGAAAAGAATGATTAAATATTCAACTTAAGAAGCTAGGAAAGAAATAACATGTTAAATCTATGAAAATATAAAATTAATAAGACACTAGAGATAAGAACATAAATTAATAAAATGGAAAACAAGAATAAAACAGTGAACCAGTTATTTGAAAGGACTAGTAAAATAGATAAACCTCTGTCAGGGATGATTAAGAAAACAAGGCAAAAATAAATAATGTTTGGATCAGGAAAAGTTTTATAAATTAAGATAGGGAATTTATGAATAGTAAGATATCTATCCACTATATCAAAAAATCAGATAAAATGAACAAAATTATAAAAAACTACTTGTGCATATTGACTTAAACAGAAAAGAAAAATCTTAATAAAATAAACATTAAAAATATTCAGTGAGTCAATTAAATCCTTCTCCTGACATATCCCCCAAAGCATCAGGCCCAAACTGTTTTATGGATCAGTTTTATTATAATTTCAAATAATACCTATTTTGTGCAGACTTCTACAAAGAAGAGATATCTGCCCATATGGCTAATTTTGATAACAAATAGACAAGGAGAGTAAAAGAAAATGAAAGTAGAGACAAATCCTACTTATGAAGATAAATGTAAAAACTACCAAATGAAAATAATCTCTAAAACAAGTTCAGCAGTCTGAAACAAACAAACAACATTGGGACTGGGTTGACTCCTTAAAAAAAAAATCAACCAAAAATTAATAACAGATTACAGGAGAAAAAGTACAATCATTTTAGTAGATCCAGACACATAATTAGATAAAAAATAATCACTCTGCCATCATATAAGCTATTAGCAAATTAGAGGGGGAAAAAAACTTCCTTAACTTGATAAGTGTTTTTTACCAAAAACCTACAGTAAGCATCATGCTCAACCTAGAACAAATATGCTTAGTGGTAATACTAAAGAAGTGTTATTTAGCAATCAGTATAACAGAAAGATATCTACAATCACCTTTTGTTTTTAGCACTGTTCTATAAATGAGAAAAAGAAGTAAAACTTATTAAGACCTAAAAAAAGAAAAAACACATTGTCATTATTAATGTAGTTCAGTAATTTTACTGGACAAAATATCAATCTACCAAATGAACTGTTTTTCTCTACACTGGGTATAACAATTATAAAATGGAACAAAGATGTAATGTAATTTAAAATAGCAATAAAAACTGTAAGAGACCTTGGAATAAATCTGAAAAAAAAAGTACAAACACATTTTTTAAAATTTGTAAGACAATAAGAAAACTTAAATGATGATGTCTACCATGTTTATAAATTGAAGACATGGTATGGTATGATAAAGACATTAATTCTCACCAGTAGAAACTACAATCCCATGCAAATTCACTAAAATCCCATGACATTTTTTTCCTATAGAACTTAAAAACCTTGATCCTAAAATTCATATGGAAGACTACAAGGCTAAGAATAGCTAACACATATTTTTTTTTCACATCTTTATTGGAGTATAATTGCTTTATAATATTGTGTTAGTTTCTGCTGTATAACAAAGTGAATCAGCTATATGCATACGTATATCCCCATATCCCCTCCCTCTCGCATCTCCCTCCCACCCTCCTTATCCCACCCCTCTAGGTGGTCGCAAAACACCAAGCTGATCTCCCTGTGCTATGCAACTACTTCCCACTAGCTATCTATTTTACATTTGGTAATGTATATATGTCAATGTTACTCTCTCACTTTGTCCCAGCTTACCCTTCCCCCTCCCTGTGTCCTCAAGTCCATTCTCTACGTCTGTGTCTTTATTCCTGTCCTGCTCCTAGGTTCATCAGAACCATTTTTTAAAAAATTTAGATTCCATATATATGTGTTAGCATACAGTATTTGTTTTTCTCTTTCTGACTTACTTCCCTCTGTATGACAGACTCTAGGTCCAACCACTTCACTACAAATAACTCAATTTTGTTTCTTTTTATGGCTGAGTAATATTCCATTGTATATATGTGCCACATCTTCTTTATCCATTCATCTGTCAGTGGACACTTAGGTTGCTTCAGTGTCCTTGCTATTGTAAATAGTGCTGCAATGAACATTGTGGTACATGTCTCTTTTTTGAATTATGGTTTTCTCAGGGTATATGCCCAGTAGTGGGATTGCTGGGTCATATGGTAGTTCTATTTTTAGTTTTTTAGGGAACCTCCATACTGTTCTCCATAGTGGCTGTATCAATTTACATTCCCACCAGCAGTGCAAGAGGGTTCCCTTTTCTCCACACCCTCTCCAGCATTTATTGTTTCTAGATTTTTTGACGATGGCCATTCTGACTGGTGTGAGGTGATACCTCATTGTAGTTTTGATTTGCATTCCTCTAATGATTAGTGATGTTGAGCATCCTTTCATATGTTTGTTGACCATCTGTATATCTTCTTTGGAGAAATGTCTATTTAGGTTTTCTACCAATTTTTGTACTGGGTTGTTTGTTTTTTTGATATTGAGCTGCATGAGCTGCTTGTAAATTTTGGAGATTAATCCTTTGTCAGTTGCTTCATTTGCAAATATTTTCTCCCATTCTGAGGGTTGTCTTTTCGCCTTGTTTATGGTTTCCTTTGTTGTGCAATAGCTTTTAGGTTTCATTGGGTCCCATTTGTCTATTTTTGTTTTTATTTCCATTATTCTAGGAGGTGGGTTAAAAAGTATCTTGCTGTGATTTATGTCATAGAGTGTTCTGCCTGTTTTCCTCTAAGTGTTTTATAGTGTCTGGCCTTACATTTAGGTCTTTAATCTATTTTGAGTTTATTTTTGTGTATGGTGTTAGGAAGTGTTCTAATTTCATTCTTTCACATGTAGCTGTCCAGTTTTCCCAGTACCACTTATTGAAGAGGCTGTCTTTTCTCCATTGTATACTCTTGCCTCCTTTATCAAAGATAAGGTGACCATATGTAACACAATTTTTAAAAATAAAAAGATGTCAAGATTTTTTATAAATCTATGGTAATTATCAAAGTGAGATATTAGCCCAGGAATAGAGATATGGACTAGTAGGACAGAAAAGAGACCAAAGAAACAGACCTATGCATGTATGAAAACTTGATGGGCATGAATAATCAGAGATGGAAAGAAATGGACTAGTTGAATAATGATACTATAAACTGGTTATCCATATAGAAAACAACTATATCCATAACCTACATCTTACCAAAAAAAGTCCAGACTGGTTAGAGACCTAAATGTATGGCACTTTTAGAAGAGCTGTTATTAAGAGAATGCAATTATGGTTTTACAATTATAAATGGTTTCTTAAACACAATGTGAAATGTCTAAATCCTAATGGAAAAATATAAAATGGACTAAGTTAAAAAAATACAGTAGGGGAAGCTATAAATCAATTTAAAATTCAAGCTACAGACTGAGGGGCAATGTTTTCAATGCTAATAACGAAAAGAAAAAAGCTTTGTATCTAGAACATATAAGAAATTACTACAAAACACACATACAAACACCTCAATATAAAAAAATAGGCAAATGTCTTAGACTGTTTGGGCTTCTATAACAAAAATACTATAGTCTGGGTGGCTTATAAACAACAGAAATGTATTTCTCATGGTTCTGGAGGCTGGAAGTAGAAGTACAAGGCACCAGCAGATTCAGTGTCTGATGAGAGCTTCCTGATTCGTAGTCTTCTCTCTGTGTCCTCACATAGCAGAAGGGGCTAAGGCAGGGGTCCCCAACCTCCAGGCCACAGACCAGTACTGGTTCATTGCCTATTAGGAACGGGACCACACAGCAGGAGGTGAGCAGCAGGCGAGCAAGCAAAGCTTCATCTATATTTACAGCCACTCCCCATCGCTCGCATTACCGCCTGAGCTCCACCTCCTGTCAGATCAACGGCGGCATTTGATTCTCACAGGAGTGTGAACCCTACTGTGAACAGCGCATGCGAGAGATCTAGGCTGCACGCTCCTTATGAGACTCTAATGCCTGATGATCTGAGGTGGAGCTGAGGCGGTGATGCTAGCGCTGGGGAGTGGCTGCAAATACAGATTATCATTAGCAGAGAGGTCTGACTGCACAGAGACCATAATAAATCAATTGCTTGCAGACTCCTATCAAAACCCTATCAGTGAGTGGCAAGTGACAATTAAGCTGCATCTGGTGGCAGGCTTTATAGTGGCAAGTGAGTTGATGTACTTCAATTGTACAGCTGCATCTGGTGGCAGGCTTAATAGTGGCAAGTGAGTTGATGTACTTCAATTGTACAGCTGCATCTGGTGGCAGGCTTTAAGTCAGGATCCGACACTTATTTTAGTCCATGCCTGGCCCGCCCATTATTTTATTTACCACTTCCATCCACTCCTCTTTCCCGCACTGCGCACTTGTCTCAGTCACAGTTTTGGTAAGCCCACAAGCTTACCCTAGCCAAAATGAGTAAAAAAACAAACGTTGCTGGAGAGCTCCTTTGAAAGGGGGAAAGACTCAATGATGAGACAGCAGCAGACTCTAAGAATGCCAGCAAAAAGAAAGCTGCATTTAAAAGAAAATACCAAGAGTCCTACTTAAATCATGGGTTCATTGCAAGAGGTGATTCACATTCTCCAAGCCCACTTTGTATAATATGTGGCGACTGGCTATCCAACGAAACCACGAAACCCTCAAAATTCCTTTGCCACATGGAGACCAAGCACCCTGTGTTAAAAGACAAGCCTTTGGAGTTTTTCAAAAGAAAAAAAACACGAACACAAAGAACAGAAGCAACTATTGAAAGCCACCACTTGATCAAATGTGTCTGCACTAAGAGCATCATTCTTAGTGGCTAACTGCATTGCTAAAGCTAAGAAGCCCTTTACTATTGGTGAAGAGTTGATCCTGCCTGCCACTAGGGACATTTGTCGTGAACTTTTAGGAAAGGCTGCAGTTCAAAAGGTGGCACGTGTTCCTCTTTCGGCTAGCACCGTAACTAGATGAATTGATGAAATAGCAGAAGATATTGAGGCACAATTGTTAGAGAGGATTAATGAGTCACCATGGTACACAATCCACGTTGACGAGTCTACCGATGTTGAGAACAAGGAAACAATGCTTTGTTTTTGTGCAATATATTTTTCAGGAGGATGTGCATAAGGATATGTTATGTGCACTTTTGTTGCCAACCAACACCCCAGCTGCAGAACTATTCAAGACGTTGATTACATATCAGGAAAACTGAATTGGTCATTTTGTGTCGGTATATGCACGGGCTGAGAGGTTGCCATGACTGGACTGCTTTCTGGTTTCACTACTCAGGTCAAAGAGGTCGCTTCTGAATGTGAGTCTACGCACTGTGTCATCCATACAGAAATGCTGGTTAGCTGAAAAATGTCACCTGAACTTAACAACGTTTTGCAGGATATGATTAAAATTATCAACCACATTAAAGTACGTGCCCTTAACTCACGTTTGTTCGCACAGCTCTGCAAGGAGAGGGACGCAGAGCACACACGTCTTCTCTTATATACAGAAGTGAGATGGCTTTCTAAAGGTAGATCACTGGCCAGAGTTTTTGAGTTACAAGAGCTGCTCCAGAGATTTCTCTTAGAAAAACAGTCACCACTGGCAGCACATTTCAATGGCAAAGAATGGGTCGCAAAACTTGCTTACTTGTGTGACATATTCAACCTGCTCAACGGACGCAATCTATCACTTCAGGGGAGAATGACAACTGTGTTCAAGTCAGCAGATAAAGTGGCTGCATTCAAAGCCAAACTGGAATTATGGGGGCGATGAATGAACATTGGGATTTTTGACATATTTCAAACATTAGCAGAGATTTTGAAAGAGACTGAGCCCAGGGCCTTCTTTCTCCCAGCTGGTGCATGATCACCTATCTCAGCTTTCAAAAGAGCTTGAGCATTACTTCCCAACCACAAAAGATGCCCGAACTGGGAAGGAATAGATCCGCGACTCATTCGTGAATAAGCCAGGTGAATCGACTTTGTCTGTGCTAGAAGAGGATCAACTACTTGAGATCGCAAATGATGGTGGCCTTAAAAGTATGTTTGAGACAACTTCATATCTCCATACATTCTGGATTAAAGTCAAGGTGGAATATCCTGAGATTGACACAAAAGCACTGAAAAGCCTACTTCCATTTCCAACATCCTGTCTTTGTGAAGCAGGGTTTTCTGCAGTGACAGCAACCAAAACGAGATTATGGACTAGAATGAACATAAGCAACACACGTCGGGTGTCAGTGTCTCCCATCACCCCCAGATGGGACCATCTAGTTGCAGGATTAGCTCAGGGGTCCCACTGATTCTGCATTATGGTGAGTTGTATAATTATTTTATTATATATTACAATGTAATAATAATGGAAATAAAGTGCACAATAAATGTAATGCACTTGTATCATCCCAGAACTATCCTCCCTCCCCACCCTGGTCCCTGGAAAAATTGTTTTCCACAAAACCGGTCCCTGTTGCCAAAAGGGTTGGGGACGGCTAGGCTAGGAGACTCTCTGGGGCCTCTTTTATAAGGGCACTGATAACCATTTATGAGGCTCCTTCCCAAAGACCTAATCGCTTCCCAAAGGCTCCCCCACTTCCAAATACCAACATATTCGGTGTTAGGCTTCAGCATATACATTTTGGGGGAACACAGGCATTCAGTCCATAGTAGCCAGGGTCATAAAAGGTCATTAATCAAAGAAAAAAATATAAGGGCTAAAAAAGTATGAAAGACTGTTTGGTAGCTCTAGTAAAGTGTAAAGTTAAACAACAAAGACATTCCATCTCCATCCCTCATTATCAGATTCAGCAAACATTTAAGAAGTTTAAGGATACTAAGTGTCTCTAAGGTTTTGAGGGAGCAGGAACTCACACACTGCTGGTAAGAATACAAATTGTTTCAAACACCATAAAAGGGCATTTGACAATATTTATAAAGCTGAAGATGTTTATTCCCTACAACCAGTCTTACCTGTTTCTAGACCTATATTTTAGAGAAATTCTTGTATCTACACAGGAAAACATATATGAGAATATTTTTGAAGCATTGCATTAATGAAAAAATTAAAACATTCTAAATGTACTTCAGTAAAGGAAAGGATAGATACATTGTAGTATATTCACTCAATGGAATGCTAGGTATCAATTAAAATGGATCAACTAGAGTTATAATTATTGATATGGATAAATCTCTGAAAAATAATGTTGAATGTAGAAGATACACAGCAAAGTTAGTGTTTGGAGATTATATGCAGTGTAGTATGCCGCTGGTAAGGATTTTTAATTAAAGGAGAGGGAGTTAATTTTCATTGTTTTAAAATAGTAGTAATAGTATTAAAAACATTCATATGGTGCTTTAGAGCTCACAAGGAATTTTTCTCATGTATATTACCTGATTTCATCCCACAAGAAAATTATGAGTTAGATAGTGGTAGTATCCCTATTACAAAAAAGAAAAAAGACCAATTCATCACAGAGGTTATATGGTAGAAAGCCCAAGTCTTTAATATCAAAGGTCATTCTTTATCCACCAAGTAGTATTCCTACATTATCGTTGTGGTCATCCATTTTATTTATGCCCGAGCATGGTATTATTTCCTTTCAACTCCTTTTCCCACTTCATGATCCTCTTATTATTGTAGACCAAGTCCTCTAAAATTTCTCCCATCTGCATCAGCAATTCCAGTCACAGTTTTTATTCCTGCCTTATTATTAACCCTTTTATCACCAAGACCTGCTAGTTTCATTTCCAAAAATGTATCCCAAATCTGTTGTCTACCCACCTCTTCTGCTATTAGCCTAATCCAAACCACTTTTATCTCTTGCTTGCACTACTTCAGTAGCTTCCTAACCTGTACTGATTTATGCTGGTTCTTCTGGTCCCACTAGACACAAAGTCTCCTTTGCTTTATTGGAAATTTTTACATAAGGATATTAATACATAGGGTTCTGAAGGGAAGGAAAACGTATCTGAAAATCTTTCACAGTGGTTGCCTTTGCGTATTGCCTCTCTCATTCTTTGTACTCATTTAATTAACTGTCAGCCAGCAACTACCTATGGAGAACTGGGCAGAAAAGGCCTGAACATTCTGACTCACCCTGATTCAACTATGTGACATGGTCAATAAAAGGCAATTGCAGTAAAACTCTTTATAATATGAAGGTTTTTTTCTTAAGGAAGTACAAATAAGACAATAAGAAGTCTGCCCCCTTTTGACATAAAAGACATATATGTTTAAATTTATAAAATGCAAAAAAAATTACAAAATGAAGCAAAAGCTTCTCATTGCTATAACTCCTACCCACTAATTCTTCCCCTGAGACTTAACTCTTATTAAGCATTTGTTATTTCTTTAAGAAAAAGTATATTCCAGCATGTGTGTGTGTATATCTATATATCTATATCTATGTATATAGATATATAGACATATCCATGAATATATTTTTCTACATTCTACGAATATAATCATACTATAGTTAGTAATGCACCTTTCATTTTTCACTTAATATAGTTTGTATACTTTTCCATATTAGCTCAGATGGATATACTTCAATCCTACTAATGACTAAGTAATGTTCCAATGAAGAGATGTATTTAACTAGGATCTTCAGTCTCATCTTTTCTACTTTTTGTCCACTTCATTGTGGTATTATTGACATATAACTTATGTAAGTTTGGGTGTACAATATGATTTGATATATGTATATATTGCAAAATAATTACCACTATAAGGTTAGTTATCACCTCTGTCCCCTCACATAATTACATTTTTTTGCTGTTAACAACATATAAGATCTACTTGCTTAACAACTTTCAAGTATATTATATATTATTATTAATTATAGTCACCATGCTATATATAAGATCCCTAGAACTTATTCATCTTACAGCTGGAAGTTTGTACCATTTGACTAACACCTCTCTATTTCCCTCACCTCTTAGACCCTGGCATCTACCATTCTACTCTCTCTTTCTATGAGTTCAGCTTTTTGAGACTCTGCATATAAGTATTTGTCTTCCTCCCTCTGAGTTATTTCATTCAGTGTAATGCCCTCAAGGTCCATCCATGTTGTCACAAATGGAAGGATTTACATCTTTTTTGTGGTGGAATAATATTACATTTTATGTGTGTGTATGTATATATATATATATATATATATATATATATATATATATATATACACATATACACACCACATTTTCTTTATCCATCCATCCATTGATGACACTTAGGTTTTTCCAAGTTTTGGCTTTTATGAATAATGCTGCAATGAACATGGGGGTGCAGGTATCTCTTCAAGATAGTGATTTCATCTCTTTTGGATATATACTCAGAAGTAGGATTGCTGGATCATATGGTAATTCTATTTTAAATTTTGTGAGGAGCCTCCATACTGGCTTCACAATGGTTGTACCAGTTTACATTCCCACCAAGTCATCTTTTCTAACTTTCTATTTTTTAAGACATATTCATATTTTATGATGGGTTAAAATCTCCTTTTCTTGTGTGAAACCCAGTAACAAATTTAACTATTTAATTTTAGACTATTTCTGTAATTTTAGTTATCTAGGATATAAAAGGTAGGCTGCTGCATGTATTTCAATTCACCCACTTCAACTGGAACTAAAACAAAATCTTAAGTAACATGGCTAATAGAGTTTAAATCTATTTGGCTCTGGAGAGATCACATATGTGAAACTGGGTATCATATTAAGATGAGAAATGATGAATTAAAGTGAGCTGATGAAGGATTTTGAAGGCATTTTTGAAGCCATAATGGAAGTAATAAGGTTATTCAGCCTAAAAAAAAGGCTTTGGTGTTGGTATAAAATTTGTTTTCATATATTTGGAAAGTAATCAAGAATTAGAATAAGAACTTGGATTCAAGCTTACATGAGGATGGTCAGACCTGGAAAACGAGTTCCGAATAAGTTTGAAATCGAGGAATATGTGTAGGTGATAGGATGATGTTAAAATAGGAATGTAGAGCACAGTACATAGAGAGTATTAAAATAAACAGTTGGTAGTATAGACAGATAGCCATGTCAGTGTGATCCGGTTTATCAGGCAAGTAGGACAGTGTGATAGGGAATCTGGGAGCAAGAATTATAGTATCACCATAAAGCCTCCGTTTCAAGACAGACATAAAAATTTAAACAACCATCTGAACCTTGAATATCGTTTGGAACATCCACACAAGGTGGTCAATTAACATAAACATAAAAGTGTCCAATGTCAAGGTACTTATTTCAAGGTACTCTATTTTATCTTTGGAAAGCACTGTTTAAGAAAGTTATTTTTTATACTGAGCTTAAATCTGTCTCCTTATAGCTTCCACCAGTTGATACTTCTCAGTCTTATCTCCAAATCTCAGCACCCAACATTCCTATTGCCTAAAACGCCTCATGCCTATCCTTCCTGATTAGCTGAGCTCTGCCCATGAGTCAAGGGTTTACTCATATCCTGTCATCTTTCTGAAATGTCTTTGACTTCTCCAGTTCATAGCATTTTTCTGAACTATTATAGAATGTCCTCTATCTACCAGGTATAGATATTGAGAATATATAGTATTAGATGCCTTTTTCAGTATACTTTTCTTATGTTCCCAACTTCACTGTAAATTTTAAGACCAAGGTTATGCCCTGCATATCTCTATAGCCAAGACCATCTAGCACACCACTGAGCATACTGAGTGTTTTCTGAAGAAAATTATTTGCTACTGGCTTTGTCTGATCAAACACCTACCCTTCAAACATGTAAGTAACTTTTGTGTTGTGTATGTCAGAGACTGCATGGGACTTGAAACCTGGAGTCTGTGTAGTACACAAAGACTACTTCTTAGCCAAATTGTTAGGTAGGTAAGTTTGCAATACATTCCTTCTCTCCCTATTTCACCAGTTCTTTTAGGTACTCCTCATTTCTGCATGCTTAGTGCCTTTAGAATTCTAAGAATTTAGCATTATTACCTCCTTCCAGTCTAAATGTTGCTCTAGGCTTCGGACCCAGTCTGTTTGCTCAGAGCTTGCTTTCCCCAGTATACAGTGTTAGGAAATTTCCCCTTGTTAATGGGTTACCACAAAATACCTTAAAGCATAGTCACTTTAAAATTGGTGACTTCCAAAGAGTGGAAGTAAGGGCAGAAATTCCAACAAGCATTGTCAAAGGAGTGTTGGATGCAATACATTTGATTAAACCTCTCCAATTATAACAAACCCTTGGGCTACTTCTTCATTTATGAATCCTTGATAAAGATATCATGTTCTAATCTCAAAGACCAGACATCTCAAGTTAATAATTTTAGTGCTTTCTATGTATGACAAGATACAAGAATCTGGGTTCATTGAAATTATTCCTTAGATATGCATCTTAACTATCTAGGGCCAGTATCCAAGGCACAGAATGCTTCCTGGTTGTTTTCATCCTGAATCCTCCTCAGGGTGTACTGTTGGTGACTGACTGTGGTGACTAATGTCTTGATCTTTGTAGAACTGGAATGGCAGCAACATCTTTGTTCACAGTACAATATCAAAAACAGGAAATTGACATTGGTACAAACGTCAGTTTATTCAGATTTCATCAATTATGCATACACTAATGTGTGTGTGTGCATGCATGTGTCCCCATAGCCCTGTGAAATTTTATCATATGTATAACTTCATGTAATCACCACCACAATCAAGATATATATTTTACTATCACCACAAAACACCCTCATTCTGCGTTTTCATAGCTACACACCACATCCTTAACTCATTGCAACCACTAAACTGTTCTTCATCTCTGTAATTATGTTATTTCACAAATGTTATAAAATAAAATCTTACTATATATTCGAGACTTTTTTTCACTCAACATAATTCTCTTGAATTATGTACCATTTGGTACAGGTTGATGCACCAAAATTTATTTAACCATTCACCCACTGAAAAGTATATGGATAGTTTCCAGGTTTTGACTGTTATGAGTAAAGTTGAATATATGATTTGCTTTAACATTTCTTTTCCTTTAGGAAGTATTGTGCCACTTCCACATGATCTTTGTGGCTTCAGATGTGAAATTTGCTGTCATTTGAATCAGTGTTCCTTTATAGGTAACATGTCATTTTTTCTGGCTGTTTTGAGGCTTCTTGTTTTTAGTTTTCAGAAGTTTAATTATGATGTCTCTTTGTGTTTCTTTGGGCTTATCCTATGTGTGTTTTGCTCAACTTCTGGAATCTGTAAATTAAAGTACCAATATTTCACTGAAGTTTGATAATTTTCAGCCATTATTTTTCAAATATATTTCAACTCCATACTTTCTCCTCTCCTATGACTCCAATGATAAAAATTTTAGATATTTCTTATTATCTCATACATCCTTGAAGCTATGTTCATTTTCAAAAGACTATTTTCTTCCTGTGGCTCAGAATGTGACCCTATCAGTCCTCCAGTTCACTGATTCTATCTTACATCATATCTACTCTACTATTGAGCTTGTCCAGTGAATTTTTAAAAAAGAAATTTGGCTATTTTATTTTTATGTTCTATAATTTCCAATTGGTTGTATTTTATAACCTCTATTTCTTTGGGCTTCCTATTTTTTCTATTTGTTTCAAGAGAATTTATAATTATTTATGGAAACATATTTATAATGCCTGTTTAAAATCCCTGTCAGACAATCTCAGCATCTGTTTCATCTCAGCGTTGGTGTCAGTTGATCATCTTTAGTAGTGTTTTTCATTGTTTTGTATGACTAGTGATGTACATTTGTATCCTAGACATTTTATGTATAATGTTAGAAGACTCTTGATCCCATTTAAATCTCTGTTTCAGCAGGAAGTCATCCTACTTAGGTTTTGCATGTAGGACCTTGCCTACTTTTGTGAGTTGTAGTTCCAACACTAATTTAATTTTCAGAGCCTCTACATTTTATTCTGATTGGCTTTGTACTTCTGGTTCCACTGGAGCTCCTGCTCAGTTCCTGCATGTGCTGCCCGATATCCTTCAGTGTGAGGTTCAGGAAACTCTTGGCTTTGACTGCTGCCACTTTGTAGGATCAGTCTCACTGCTCTCCCAGGTGTGTGACAGGAACCCTGCTATACTCTTACTGCTGTGGCAGATTGGGCTGCCACTGATTCAGGTGAGGATTGGTGGATGGGTCCCTGACTGGCCCTGCTGATACTCTTACTGTGGAAGATATGGCTGCTGTTGCTCTGGGTATGGGAAAGGGATCCTGCCTTGCTGGTCTGCCGTGGATTGAGTTCTCACTCATTTGGGTGTGCTGTGTTAGATGGATCCCTTATTGGGCCCCACTGATGCTGCTGCTACAGAAGATCTGGCCATTGCTGCCCTCCTGACACTCCCACTATGGCAGAACAGGCCACCTGTCTCGGTGTATGGTAGACGTTGCTATTGTTGCTACTCCTGTGGTTGTTTGAGCCTCTGCTGCTGCTCTTTGGATCTGGCCAGTGCTGTCCAGGGTGTTTTACAAGGATAACACTGATGCTGCTGCTGTGGTAAATTGGGCTATGAACTGCCCTGAGTATGGGGTATGGATGGATCTCTCTACTAGGTCTCTGCTGAGCTACCTGTTTTGGGTCCTTTGGCAACAGAAATCAGACTTTTCCTGTTGTTTTTTTGTTTTTCTTCTACGTGCATTGGAGGTTCCAAATTGCAGCCCTCTCTAAAGCCCAGTCAAGAATATGTGGGAGATAGATAAATAGGAAAACCCATGAAACTCACTATCATGTGATTCCTCAAGTCCTGAGATTTCTAGACAGTCTGCCTTTTTCCTTTCCATCTTTTAGGGTCCTTTTATGATTGTCTGTTGAATTATTTCCGGAGTATTTAGTTATATTTAGAGGAAAAGAGCAGGGAAAAGTGAGTCTATGCCATCTTTTCCTGGAACTGGAAGATCTATGCCTTTTTATGATGTTTAATGACAGGGGGATGAAAGCATAAGTACTTTGTAAGGTATATAAAACTAACCTCCTGGGAACCATGTTGGAGCAAAATATTAAAAATAAATTTCTGCACTCCTTTCTGCCTTCAAATTTAACCGTGTAATTGTGAAGAGGATTAGAGATTTGTTTGACTTTTATCTCTTACTAATGAGGTATCAATTATAAGCAATGTGGAATCATACTTACTGGGTATATTAGCTCCCTTTCAAAGAGCTATACATCAGTTATCATTACTGTAAGATAATGGGGAATTTCTTTTGATTTTCTGAGATTTTCTCATTTTTTTTATAGAAAGCCTCAATGTTTGCATTCTAGATTTTAATATTAAATTATGCAAAAGGATAACAGATAATAATTTGGAAATTCTAGAAAAATATGTCAGTTAACACAGAGTGCACAATTATATCAATGCCTAATGAGGTTTTTAACCCACTATGTTTCTAATAAATTTTGCCTACCAGTTTGACTAACATGAAAAGATAGAGGACTTAATTAAGCATAGTATTTTTTGAAAAGTCATTGCTTCAGTAAGCTTTCCTCTTAACCCCAGACTTCCTTACCACTTGTGATACAAGACATATATATGTATATGTTTGTTCTTTGCCCCTGGTTTCTGACACAGACCTTCTAAAATGCTTGGAATCTCCTGAGTGATAAAGGTGACAGGAATGTCTTTTGTTATTCATAGCAAGCCCCTTTCAACCATGCCTGAGGTTATGCTAATGAAGTAACTATTGGTGGGCCCCTAGATAGCTTTAGGATGCGGACTAGTTGCCAGAGAAACCAACCATGTGATTAGAGGGTTAACGCTTTCCACCCCACTCCTGACCCATGGACTTCAGGGAGGGGACAAGAACTGAAGGTTGAGTTCAATTACCAATGGTCAATGATTTAATCAATCTTGCATATATATATATAATAGAACCTCCACCAAAACCGCAAATGATGGGATTCAGAGAGCTTCCAGGTTAGTAAACACATCCAAATACTTGGAGGGTGGCATACCTCAACTCTGTGGTGACAGAACTTACTGAGTTCAGGACCCTTCTGGACCTCTTCATCTGGCTGTTCATTTCTATCCTTTCATTATATCCTTTATTATAAACTGGTAATAGTAAGTAAAGTTCTTTCCTGAGTTCTGTGAGCCATTCTATCAAATTATTTAACTTGAGGAGAGGGTTGTGGAAACCCCCAGATTTATAGCTGTTAGGACAGAAGTACCTGGGACTCACAACTGGCATCTGAATTTGGGGTAGTCTGGTAGACCTGTGCCCAGACTATATATATATATATATATATATATCCACCAGTGAGGATTAAGCCTTCTGAGATAATTGCTGAATTGTTGAGAAGGAAGAAACCATATACTTTTATTTCCATTTTGATACCTCCAATGAAATGAATGATAATGAAACTATTTTTAAAACTTTACTATGTACCACGTTGCTTTTACAAGCACCATCTTATGAGGTAAGGTAATATCCCACTTTATAGATGTAGAAACTGAATTTTATGTTGTTACATTATTTTGCTCATTGCCACTCAGCTAGGGAATGCTGGATTCAGGTTTCAAACTCTGCTTTTTCTCAAAGCTCATGTTATTCAATTTGACCCGCTAATTCAACCCTATATGTTATAACAATGATTAAATCACTTTGTTCCTTATACAGAAGTCTTGGAAAGTGATAGGGGATTTATACCTAGAATCAGATTTTGGTTCAAATGTCATGAGAATTTCATCCTCTGAGATTGGTCAAATGGTTACATATATATTTCATGTCAAAATCATGAACTGGTGCCTAACCATAGGAATTGGGCAGGCTTTGGCATGAGGTTTACCTGCGATGGTCTTGGTTTTAGTACTGAAAGTCAGATGTGCCAGGAAACCTATCTGTCCCTAGCAAGCCAGCAGAGTTGGTCACCTTAGGTTAATAAAACTAGTCCTACAGAAAGCAGAAAAGTCAATAGAGAAGAGGCTTCCTTTGAAATAAATTAACCAAAATTTTATGTGTAATTTAAGACAAATCTTAGGTACAAGTAAATTACTTGTTTATTTCCTTAATATTGGTCTATTAATATTTATTAAGATTTTAATGTTATATATGGCTCCTTGGATTTTTACTGCCCTGAATTTCAAGTTTGTAGAACTAAACATGTTCACTATTATTCAACTACTTACAAGGAAAATCAACTTATCTCATATGTCTAATTTGTAAGCAACTACATTCTTTTTACCCATAAAAGGTAAACTTTGCAACTTCTTTTTAAAATGTACAGTCAGATGACCTTTGATATTTGACATTTCTAAGAATTTTAAAAATCTCAATTTAATTTCAGAATCACGCAGCATCTAGGCTTCTCTGGCCTTGGTTACTATTTCCAGGGAATGGGTTCCTTAAAAGCAAAATAACTTTTGGAGAGTCCAAGTTCGTGACATTCATTAGCCTGGTAAAGCATCAGGCTACATGCACAGACAGTTAAAAACTAAAACATTCAGTAAATAAATTGATTAGTTTAGCTAGTTGAAAACTAAAACATTCAGTAACTAAATTGGTTGTTTTGGCAAAACACCAAGGAAATAATTTGTTTTGTGTTTGAACATTTTCCCTCAGCTTAATCTGGCCAAAGGCACAGAAAAAATACATTTTAGGTAAATTGTGATTTTATGATGCAATTTCTTTACTATCACAACCTGAATTTCCTTAAAACTCTGGATATTATAACACAATTATATCAGCATTTGGGGAAGAAATTTGATCTGGAAGGCAAGTGAAAATTATGAAGAAGAAAAATTTGTCTTGGAAAACTTTTTTTTCTTAATTCTTTCCATTTGCACTTGCACCACCCTTACCTTACTGATTTATCCATGGGAAAAATCTCTGAATATGAGGAAGTTTTTCCTCTTTGTCAGAGGCCTCATTTTCCCGTGCTCTGCCGCCTACCCCATGGTGTCCCTAGGTACCATACAATATACTTACATACAGCCCCATAATACCTGAGATTTCTCTAATCCCAAAGTAACCCTATCAGTGCCATGCTATATTCTTCATCTTCCTCTGGCACAGACTTGTCAGGTCTATGTATTACAGCAAATCCTGTCTTCTAAACTATGCTAAACTCTTTTGAGTTATACTTCTGATGGTTTTCCATGCCCTGTCTGTGGATCATCACAAAGGAAGAGAATACTTGAATATTTTGTAGGATTTGCTCAGACCAAGTAGCAGAGTGGATTCTAGGAAATGGAAATGACATACATAAAGAGAGTAGAAAGAACAGAGAAGGCTGCCATCACTGGAGCGTAGACAGTGAGGTGACAAGTGTCATGAGAAGAGTATGTAATTTTAACTGAAAGCAGTGAGTAATATGGACATTTCAAGAAATGTTATGTCTAATTTTGGAGATATTTAGCGTCAAGGACCTTTTATTCATAGTTTTTATTATCACATCTTTTGGATCTATGAGAATAGAAAGCTCTATTCAAAAGTTCATTTATTCCCAATTAACTTTTGAAGACCCTTTCACTAAGTAACACTTTCTTTGAAATGTGGATTTCTTCATCCATAAGGGCTATTGTTATATATTTTAAGGGCAGAAAAGCCTGGAGGAAGTTTTTGAGCTTGACTTCCTTGAAAATATCTGGGTGCTGGAGATACAGTGTACTCTTGAAGGAAATAGCAAAGTGGAATTTTTTGTACATATTTCAAACCTCATTTAGAATCCAGACACTATTTGAGCTGGTGTCAAGGATGCATGAAATTAAATTTAGGAAAGCTCAACTTTAAGAAATATGAATTTCTTCCTGCATAGGGTAGTTAGATGCTGGGTAGGAATTAAAAATGGCCATTTTCCCACGGAAGTTAATGACACTGGTGAGAGTCTTTTCATAATTCTGCACATCAAATATGTACAGATGATATAAGGTGCTGAGGTTAGCTTCAAGGAATCTTATAAAAAGGAAGGTGGAGGGTCTGTGGGATGAGAAAGCATCTCATGGGAATTTGTTACTTTCTGACTAAGGGGCTAAAGTCAGATTTTTAAGCGTGTCTGCAAAAGTCATCCTCATAGAAACTATGATTTCAACAGAATGATAAAGCATATTTTAAAAACAGTATTCAACTAGGTGTTTTAATTTAAAATACTAGAAAACTATATAGTATATTCTGTGAATAACCTGGAGTTTAAATGCTTAAGTTTTCAAATCAAGATATATTTTATTGTTGAATTTAAAAATATTCAGTTTTTAAAATAAACATTATAGTGGTTTCCATATATATTTTTATTCATATTTTATGTGATATATTAAAAAACTATTTGAGGATGATCATTATTACATTTGATAAATATATTGTAATATGAGTTATAAAATTGAACAAATATCACTAGTACCTCCTAGTATATTTTAAAATATGGAGTTGTTTTATGCAATGGGGATTTTCTACAGAAGGTAATAATATTTGCTTTTTCCTATATTGCAAAATTTCTAAAGTCTATATCAGACAGTCCTTTAACCAAAGATTCTTTGCGTTATAAAACTGTGCATTTTCAAATTGTTTGCACATCTCTTGTCATTTGACCCTTTCAACAACCCTATGAAATAATTAGTACCAATATGGTTGATCACAGATGAGGAAACTGAGATTCAGAGAGGTAGCACAACTAAGATTATGTGGCTAATTGGTTGCAGAGGGAGAACGAACATTTAGAATTTCTAGCTCCCAATCCAGTGTGCGTTTCATTATTCTGTGTGGTTTCTTCTCAAACTGTCATAATCAGACCACTTAGTTCAACATGAATATTTCCCAAAAACCCAAGGGAAAGAGGGTGCTTATTAATAATGCTACTGCACTGTATGTGATATATCTGAAAAACAGGAAAAAGTGGATCATATGAATTGCTCACGAAATAGTGAGGACATTAGGAAGAAAACATCTTTCAATTTAGCATGTTCGGCTGGATGAGCTTGGGCAGACAGCATGGTGCCTCTCACAGTCCTCTGACAAGTGTCCCAAGTGTGAAACTGCCACTTACTATTCACTGATTCATTGTGCTAACCACAGTGAATAAGGTAGATAGCATCTTGGCACTCATGGCATTTCTATTGGGTTGGCCAAAAAGTTCATTTGGGTTTTTCCATAACATCTTACAGAAAAACCTGAACGAACTTTTTGGCCAACCCAATATTATGGGGAAGAGCTAGACAAATAAACAGGCAATTAAAATAGAGAGTGATTAATGTTACAGTAGAGGAAATATATGCTATGGGAACACTAGAGGGACATCAGACCCTAATTTAGGGACTCAGGGAAGACTTACTAAAGGAAGGCCTAAAAGATGAGTAAAGAGCTAGGTGATATGTGCTACAAGAAGAGGAAAGAGCATGGGCTGAGACCCCGAGAACATAATACATTTGAGAGGCTGAAAGCAGTCCTTTTTGGATGGCATAAAAATCATTAGAGGAGAAATGATGACCAATAAATTGTTTCCATGATCTTGGAGGAGGCTGAAAGAAGAAACATGGAAAGAAGGAAAGCATCAAAACAAACCCTGAAACATCCTAGTCCAATTTCCAGGCTTCCTATTGCTGTCAGGAGATTGTCTCCCACCCCTCAAAATGTTGTGGCTGTTAAGCAAAGGAGCTAGTGTTTATTAAATGCCAACTATGACACAGACCATTTCAAGTGTGCTGTCTCATTGAAGCCTCATGTCCCTCGAGGCAGGTACTGGTGTCTTGATCTTACAGATGAAGAACTTAAGACTAGATAGGGGATAAAAATCACCCAAGGTCACGTGATTAGTGAGCAACTGAGTAAGGACCTGAGCCCAGGTTTCTCTGTCTCACAAGGCAACCCTCTTCAACTATACTGTGTTCTCTCTCCTAGGTTTTTAGTACCATAACTGTGGTACTTCTACATTACTGCTGCTTCAGGAAAACAATTTAAAAGAAAATTATTTGGTTTATCTTTGCCAAAGATAGTCTCCCCTTGGTTTACCGACACCATTGAGTTAGAGGTATATTTCCTGAATGAATGGATTTCCGGGCTAACCAAGGTGATGCAGACATGACTAGGAGTTCAACAAGGATTTTTTAAAAGTTTTGCATATAAAATTTCATACACTCTGAAATCCCAAAGAGAGACCTCCTTAAAGCTTTTACCATTTTGCCGAAATCTTAGATTGAGACAACCACCTGACTGATGGAAAAATGGCCTCTGTTTCTAAGAGGATTCTCATTTGATAGGTGTTTAGGAATGCAGAGCAGGAGGTAGTAGGATGTAAAACTGATTGGAAGCAAGAAGTCACATATGTGAAGCCTAATATTAGAGAAGCTGGATTGGCATACAACAGAGTCTGTTATAAAGAACATGCCCTTCTTATGTATTTTTGTAACAGATCTAGTCTTAAGACTAGAATGGCATCTATGAAGTAAAATTGTGCAAGTACTTAAGATTTAAAAGACCTGAGATTGCACAATTTAATTTCTATCCCATTAGTTTTAGATTCATTTTCCTCAGGCCTATCAATGGATAGTTGTGATACATTTATTAGTTTTATTTTGCAATTAATTCATATCGTGTCTTTGTTTTAGAGGAGTAAAGTAAGTGTACAGTGCCTTTCCTCTTCTGTATATCATCTTAGTCTTTCTTTTTATATTTGGGGATATTAAAATTGTTAGTTTGGATATAGAATAGAAATTCTCATTCAAAATATTTGGAAATGACACCATGCATTAGTTTTGGATTGACATTTTTAATTTAATGTTTTTGTTAAATAGCTATATAGTAAGGAATTGATTTTAATTTTAATTTATGTGCAAACTATATTTTCTAGAGAAAATAATATTACTTTTATACTTCAATATGGCTACCCATATTTTAACAAATTCTAAATGCAAAAATTCTTTCAATTTCATTTTTGAGAATAAAATGAAGAAAACTTGCAAGTCATTATTTAACACACATGTGATATTCATTATCTTCAAGATTTGCTTGATATTGTTTAGAATTAATAAAGGCTCTGCAATAACAGAAATCAGTTGCTCTCTTGAATATAAATCCTCTGAAGAATATAAATTTTACTTTTTCATTCAAAATAACTGCCAAATATTGTATTATTTTTCAATTTTTCTGAAACAAAATGTAACCTGATGTTGTTGCTGGTGTCTGTCCCTATGCCTTCTGAGACTGTTAAAGAATAGTTTAGATTGTTCCAAGCTGGAAACTTTAGGTAATATATCATGAGCTTTCCAATACAAACCTGAGATAGGAGATGAGAAATTGCCTTTAGGCAAAGAAATGTTTTTGAACCAATGCTTTGCTTCTCTATGAGCTAATAAGAAAATAAGAGTGCTTTGTTTTTTGAATAATTTTAATGGACTCTGGTTGAAACGATCCTTTATAGAATCTAATATCTGGTAAAAAAAAAAACTGGAAAAACTTAGAGATATTAGGAACTAGAGGCACTGAGGACAGTGATAAATAAAAATAAGAGTAGGTACATAAGAAGTCTTGAGCCTTAATAGACCATTACTCAGCAAAACTTAAGTATACAATACCATATTATTAATCATAGTCACCATGTTGTAATTCATCTTCTAACTTAAAGTTTATACCCTTTGACCTATATCTCCCCATTTCCCCCTTCCCTCAGCCCCTTGCAACCTCCATTCTATTCTGTTTCCATGAAATCAGTGTATTTTGTTTTTGGTTTTTTTTTTGAGATTCCACATATAAGTGAGATCATACTGTATTTGTATTTCCTGTCTGGCTTGTTTCTCTTAGCATCATGCCCTCCAGGCTCATCCATGTTATAACAAATGGCAGGATTTCCTTTTTTATGGCTAAATAATATTTTATTATGTATACATTTTCTTTATTCAGTAATCCATTGAAGAACATTTAGGTTGTTTCCATATCTTGGCTATTGTGAATATCTACAAGATGGGAGTGCAGCTATCTCTTAGAGATACTGATTTCATTTCTTTTAGTTATATACCAAGGAATGGGATTGCTGGATCATATGATAGTTCTATTTTTAATTTTTTGAGGAACCTCCATACTGTTTTCCATAGTGGCTGCACTAATTTACAATCCTACCAACAATGCACTAGGGTTGCCTTTTCTCCACATCCTTGCCAGCCCTTGTTATTTCTTGTCTTTTTGATAATAGCCATCTTAACAGATGTAAGGTAATATCTCATTGTGGTTTTGATTTGTATTTCCCTGATGATTAGATCTTAAGAATTCTCAACACACACACACAAATGAATTAACTATGTGAAGTGATAGATGTGTTAATTACTTTGATCTTGATAATCATTCTACAATGTATAGGTATATCAAGTCATCACATTGTACACTTTAAATATATACAAATAGATTTGTCAGTTATTCTTCAATAAAGCTTGGGGGAGGGGAAAGAAAAGAAAATAGACCATGCCTACCTCTTATCCATTAGGAATTGTAGATTAAACCAGACGCAATAAAAGAAGACATTAATAGAAGTGCCCAAAAGGATTTCTAGCTTCAAATAATGCCTTATTTGTAGCCACTGATTCAGACTCCCCAGGATTCCTGCTAAAATACCAAATGTAGGCACAGGTTAATATTAAATCTCATACTGCAACTGAAAACTAAAACTGACCTAATGCTAATTCTGGAAGTAATTTTCATTACCTAAAAGTATATGGAAGTGGATTAAGAAGTAACCTTCAGATCTTATCTGGTGAGCTCTCTGGATTTCACTTAATGAAACAACTTTTCTTCAAAAGGACAGGAGGAAACCAGAAAGCTAGGGACAGCTCTTCTTGTACATTATAAACATTCAGAAACAGTAGTAACCAAAATATAACAGGGCAAGAAAAAAGGGATATGCTTCCTAGAAATAAAGTTCCATTGTGGAGAGAGTCAGGGAGGGATGAAAAGGACAGAGAGAGGAAGATTCCTGACAGCAGTATAATTAATTGGTGTGTGTCAAGAAACCAGACAAAGTAGTAGAAAATTATTCCACTTCCAAATATCAGGATTGTACTAAGTGATAGCTGTTGAAAGTGAGTTTGAGATGGAAACTATGTTCATCAACCTACCCCCAAAATTGATTTTAAAAATTAATTTATCTATAAATCAAATGAGTAGAAGGCAGTCTTATGTACTATCAACGGAATCTAGATAAAACTTTACTAAAGGAAAAGTAGAGAAAAAACATAAACAACCATAACCATAAGCACTTCAGGTTTATAGGAAATATATAGACAAAGAGAATGGGAACACAAACCCACAATTTCAAAGGAAGCATATATATTTTAAAAATAAATGGCCTACTAAATAATTATGAAGACATTTCTAAAGATGTGTAGCATCTTCAATAGACTGGAAGGAAGAATGTTCTTTAGAAAAAGGGTGCAGAAAATTATGAGAAGAAACAAGCTCAGATGTTAATGAAAGTGGCTGAAGAAAGGAAGGATTGCAAGAAAACTATGCTGTAATGATAGAATTAACATCCACATTGAACTGAATAAAGAAAATAATTAAGACAGTCAAAAATCATTTCAGTCCTATAAGTGACCAGAATAAAACACTGTCTCTTACAATACAAGAAAATGATGAAGACAAAAAATAAAACAAACTATAAGATTATTATAGAGGAAAGGGAAAGAGAATAGAGATGTAATCTAAGAAGTATAAGTATTCCTGAGGAAGAAATAGAAACAGTAGAGTTAGAAGAAATTATCAATGACAATTTTTGAAAATATGAAATGAAAGAGATGTGTGTTTACAGATTGAAGGTCTCACAGTTCTCTTTGCAAAATTGAAAGAAAACTACATCAATACACGTTCTTAGAAATTAATTTAATCACAAAGTAAAGAACATCTCCTACCAGCATCCAAGAAAATCTCATAGTTCTCTATAATCCTAATGTTTAGATAATTGTTTAGCAAAGTGATTGTGTTTTGAGAGCTATACATACGGTCACCTCAGTGGATGCTGAAAAGATTGATAAAATTCAACATCCATGTTAATGTAGAAATTCTTAGCAGCGGTACAAAATGCTACTGACCAAAATGAAGTATGAATATAGATGTAAAAATCCTAAATAAAATATTAGATAATGGAGTCCAGCATTATATGTAAAAGATTAATGTACCACATCCAATATGGTTTATTCCAGGAATTCAATAAAGATTCTAGGTAAGGAAATCTATTAATAAAAAATCATAACAGAGGTAGGTCAAATGACAGATGTACCCTCATCTCTATCATGCAGAAAAGGTAGTTGATATAAATCAACATTTATTCCTGAAAGAGAAAAAAAATCCTAGAAAACTAGAAATACAAATCTTCCATAGTATATTAATATGTATCTCCAACTAGCATCCTGCATCATATACACTGTTGAAATTCTAATCATAATTAAATAAGGAATAAGACAAGTCTTCCTGCAAATATACTTATTAGTTTTCATCATTCTGCAAGTATTAATCAATATATTAGAACATAAATAAAAAAGTAAAATCATAATTTTTAGAATGGAGGAATCAAAGATATAATTATATGCAGATGTGTTTAACTGAAAAACTCAAGGCAAAATAACTGAAAAATAGATATTGTACAGTGCCTGGATAAAAATTTAATATATACAAATCATCAGTTTATCTATAAAATTCAATAATCAGAACATAAAAAATTAAAAATCACACTTGCCATGATAACTATGCAATATCTAGAAATAAAAATTCATTTCATAGTATCTATCTATATATATCTGTAGATATATATCTCTCAATATATACAACTTTACTAAATAATTCAATAAATGGAGAGTACAATATCATGTTTATAGATAAAATGATTCTGTATGGAAAATATATCCATTCTCGCCAAATTAATCTATGTACTGGCTGTAACTGCAATCAAAATTTCAATGGATTTTTTAATTGACAACATTATTCTTAAGTTGTAATGATAGAATGGACATATTATGATAGACATTTTGAAAAAGGGCTTGCCCAATCAAATTGAACATATTTAATAAAGAAAAATAATGAAAACAATATGATATTGTCACTAGAATAGAAAAATAAATCAGTAAAGTTCTTTGAATCTAGAATAAAAATATAACTATTGTGATTCAAAAGGTCTGCATGATATAGTCCTTTCCTTCCCACCCTACCTCATCTTGTTATGCTCTATAGGCACATAGCTTATTTGTTGCCTCAGGCCTTCATAAATTCTGCTTTCCCTGTCTGGAATATTCTCCTTTCGACTTTCTACATGAGACTTTTTTTCATCCTGCAGTTCTCAACTTGAATTATACCTTCTCAATGAGAAATGTCCATGATATTTTAGAATATATATATATATATATATATATATATATATATATATATATATATATACACTTACATATATATTACAATTATCTGTATATAGATGGTGATTAAAAACATGGAGCTAGATATTACTCAGAGTGTGCTGTAGAGAGAGAGAGGAATGTAAGGGTATAAGGTCCTTGAAGGAAGGGCTTTTTTGTTTATTTTAATCAGTTTCTCCTCAGTCCCTGTAATAGTGCTTAACATATGGAAAGTGTTTTAGTCCTTTTATCATTTTCTTCAGAGTAAAAAGTAAGAAATCATTGCAATATATTCAAACTCAAAGTTTACTTAAAATTATACAAGATATAGAGACAAGTTGCTTAATAATGTCACTCAAATTTTAATTGTAGTTCCACTGAATAAATTTTTTTCAATGGAAATGGAGCAATTAATTTTGCTAAGAGACCTGTAGGGGTTGTTTTATTAGTTTTCACAATGGTTATATACCTCACTAGGTAATAACTACTTATGTATTTATCATTATTAGTGCCTTCTATTGTGGGTTCAGTGATATATTGACTTCATCGCATCTGAAAATTGGTTGCAACCTGTGAGCAAATGCTAAAGAAATTAGAAAATATTGTTTAATTACCTTCATGGGGACTTGAGTATATTTCGATTTTTTTTAGGTCTTGAATAGAATGCATTTGGAAGAAAAAATTGGTAATGTTACTAAGACACGTTTATTCATTTATTGTGTTAGCTTTTTATTTAGAAAAAATAAAACGTTATTAGAAAGATAAAATATGAAAAATCAAAAGTTCCCTTCTGAACATTTTGCCACCCATATTCCTACTCTTCCACTGTCAAATTCATGTCTGTTTATTTACCTCTCTATCTACATATTCACCAATTCTTCCATTAAATTATTTATTTTTTTGTAAAATTGGAACCATGATCTATGCACTGTGATTCAGTTCAATTTTTCACATAATAATAAATACAGGAGATGCCTCTAATTTCAGTAGTGGGAGACTAGGTAACCAACCCTCCCACTGATGAATTTCAAAAACCTGAATAATATGTTTAAAAATTTTCCTAAGGGCAAATAAGTAATAATATTATAAATAATTAATGAACTGAAATCAACGGAAGATGTCAACCCAGTGAGTGAACTACTATAGCTTTAGGTATTTTCCAATCTAGAAAAAAGGAGCTGCACATCTTAGATGTGACTTGGTTGACAATGAGGTGGGCAAAAGTCAAAGTCCAAGGCCTAGTGAAGAATTAGTGGAGTCTGATGAACAACCACATCCCATTTTAAAGCAAGGAACTCAAAGGACTGCAATCTCACAGTAAGAGTGAACCAAAAATGTACCAGCCATAAACCAGATATCCTATGGATTTGAAGCTTGATTCCATGACCTGGGTGGCCCAGGGGAACCTCAAGCCTTGATCCTGGATTAAGGTAGTTCCAGGTCACCTCCCAGAAGCATATTAAAATCCTTTCCAGAAGATACCAAAATCTCAAACCTGAAATATTCATATCATTTATATTTTTTGATTTGATTATATTTTAAAGATATCAGAGAGCTATTGAGTGGAAACAACTATTACTAAATAAATTGGAGTTCCAGAGAAGGGAGTCTTTCTGAAGGAGGTGATGATCACCAGCCATTTTCTCTTCTGAGATCATTTGCTGACTATAGGCATGATATGAGGAGAAAATATGAAATAATTTTTTGGTAGTTAGGCAAGGCAACATTTTTGAAACCTAAGGAGACTTTAATATGGTGAGTTTTCACCATGGGATTTTGCTGACCTCTGGGACTGCCTGAGAGTGGTTGAGAAACTAGGTCAAAATGTTCTCTGAAAGACATACTGAAATTACCTGTATTCTTGTGGAACTTAGGAGACAAAGCTTACCTAGAAGGAGTGCTCCAGCTTCAGATACATAGCTATTCTTCCCATCAAGACATTTGAACGTAGGGAGTGAGTGTGGGAAGCTACAAAAAGAAAAAAAAAGGAAAGCTGGTGGAGGCAAAGCTGGAGGATGTGAAGCATCGTCTGTGCTCCCAGTTTGGAGCCAAGGGCTGCTCGACAATCACCTCATTTTATGATACTAATGTATTTCTGATTTCAAAACAAAGGGAGAGTAATGTAACAGAAAAACTATATAGGTCTATTTCACTTGTGAATATAGATTGAAGAATCCTAATAAAACACTAGACAGTTAATTTCAACTATACATTAGAAATGATATCAGAATCAAAAAGTTTAACTCGTTCTTGGCATTTTGCCAGTTGCTAACTCCCTTAGAGATTAATCTCCATCTGTAAACTTGTTAAATGAATCTGTGAATTTAGCTGATTCCAAACATCCACTCTGGGGAAATAATAAACTGTGCACACATTTCTAGAATGCAAGTATTCATTCAGTAAACATTTATTGAGGGTTTATAGTGTGCTAGACCCTGATCTAAGCAACATGAAGAACCACTGGCTAAACAATTTTTGTGAGGAAGCAGATCTTTGATCAGCAGTTCATGTTTGAAATACGTTTTTTCAAGTTCTCTAGATATTCTTATGCCAATTTAGACACTTTTCATTTAATGCAAGTTTTCAGATTAATTTATATTTAATCATTCATGATAGCATTTTATCATTTTTTTTTAGTTCTCATGTTTATATTTATTACCATTTTTGGTTCTATATTTTCTTTGCATGGATTTTCTTCTTTTCTTCTTAATCATTCTTAACATTGTTCTATCTTAAGAATATTTTCCAAAAAAATTAAGTTTATTAAGCTTCTCTATTCCTTTTTTATTGATTTCTGCCTATTTCTTTACTTTGTGTTTAATTTGCTTTGCTCTGTGGCACCTTTTACATATTAATACTTCACTTACTGATTTTCAAATTTTTTCAGCCTGATATGTACATTTGAAGCTAAAAATTTCCCTCTTAGTACTGATTTTGTCATAAAGCCCATTTTTTCCCAAATGTTTTTATTGTGGTAAAATACACATAACACAAAGTTTACTATCTTAACCATTTCTAAATGTACAGCTCAGTCATATTAAGTACATTCATATTTTTATATACCCCAAATTTTGGGATATAATATTTTTATTATCACTCAGTTCTAAGCATTTCTGTTTTCTTGGTAATGTTATTAATTTTCTCCAAATATGGAATAATACACTTTTCATATTTAAATTAAGTTTGCTGGATTATGCCCAACGACCATATTGAATCCTTCGGAATTTATGGAAGCTTTTTTTGTGGCCTGATATATGGTCTAATTTGGAAATGTCCCGTGTATACCAGAAAAAAAATATTCTTTTTCTGATGGGTTACAAAGCTCATTATGTGCATTTTATTACCTAGGATTTACCAACTATTTAAGGTTTTCACGTCTCTGTTTATGTTTGTATGCTATATCATTTTCTGATAAGGGTATATTACAATCTCAAACTTCAATTATTGTTATATCTATTTCTCAGTACTATTGTTTCAAAGTGGTCAAACTTTCAGGTAATGCTTTCCTGAAAACATTTTTTTTTGACTTTTTATCTTGAACTTGTAAACTTAAAGAAAAATTGCAAAAATAGTAGAGTTCCCATATAATCCTTTACCCAACTTTCCTTAATGTAGTATGTTACATAATCATAGTGTAATTATCAAAATCAGAAAATTAACATTGGTTCAAAATGATTTATTATAGTACTATAGTATACAGTATTTATTATAGATCTATTTATTATAGATCTATTTAGTATAGACTTCAGATTTCCTAAATTTTTCCACTAAAGTACATTTTCTGTTCTATGATCCTGCCCAGGATCCCATATTGAATTTATTTGCTGTTTCTGCTTTGTCTGCTCTAACCTGTGACAGTTTATCGATCTTTCTTTTTCTTACATGGCCTCAACACTTTTGAGGAGTACTGGGCCAGTTCTTTTGGAGAATTATCTCTTAATTTTAGTTGTTCTGAAGTTTTCTCATGGTTAGACTAAGATTATGCATTTTTTTCAAACATATCATTGAAATGATGTTGACTTTCTCAGTGCCTCATATTAAGCAGTTCATGATGTCAATAGGCTTATGACTACTGATATTTAACTTGATTGCTTGGTTTAATTAGTTCTTGATGGGTTTCTCTAGTGTAAAGTTACTATTTTCCCGTTTGTAATTAACAAAATCTGGAGGAGATACATTGAGACTACAAAAACATCCTGTTTCTCCTCAACTTTTTCCCACTAGTTTTCACATCCATTTATGAATATTGTCTGCAAAAATTACTACTGCAGTGTATGCCTAATGATAATCTTTTTCCTTCTATACTTGTTAATTGAAACTTTTCTGCAAGAAAGAATTATCCCTATAGTCCGCTTATTTATTTATACTGTTATTTATTTGTATTAGTATCAATTCGTAAGTATTTTATTCTACTGGTTAAAATTCAACATTACCATTATTTATTTTCTTGCTCAATTTGTTTCAGCTTTGGTCTTCAGGATTTCTGTGGGTCTTTTTGACAAAACCTCATCTTTTGGAGCACTTTTTAACTTTCTGGCACTATAAGATACTCCAAGGTCAATATGGTTTTCCTTTCCCCAGCCCTAGAATTAACATCTGTAAGGAGAAAATTTTATTTTCTTGCATAAACACAATGGGATTTCTGAATTGCTAACCCATAGCCCTGTGAGAAACACACTTACTAACTAGATTCCAGCATTCATGTGCATTCTTTTGTCTTTAGCCTCACAGTATCTGGTCAAGATACTGTTTTCCAGAGTTACTTATATAAGTTCTTTTCTTCCCCACCCACTTCAGTGTTGTTAACTTATTTACTTTTAATAGGGGTAGAGTCCTTTTTTACTGTTTATATTCCATTTTGTTTTTGTCTCACATACTAGTTGGTTTTAACTATTTTTTTTAGTATTAAAAGGTTATGTGAAACATTAGTATAATTATAAGATTGCAAGATATAAAACAGTTATACACAGAGGAGTGTCATACCCTCCACATGCTTTCTACTCTGTTGCCTTCCTCCTCTTATTTCTGTCTTTCACCCTTTCCCACTCAAGCCCAATAGGTAACCCATCTCTTTAATGTCTTCGGAAAACTCTTTCTGTGTTTATTTTTTATAAATGTACAGATACATGTGCATTTTATTATATACATTTTTTCTTACTTGAAGGGTAATACTTTCCTCATGATTAGATGAGAATTATGGACTTTTGGAAGGGATATCACAGAGGTGAAGTTACCTCTTCATCACATTGTATTAGGGAAAACATGATATCAGCATGATTTAGCACTGGTGAGGTGATATTAAACTTGATCATTTGGTTAAGCGCATCTGTCAGGTTTCTTTACTCTAAAATTACTATGTATTCCCCTTTACATACTCTACTTTAAATAAACTTTATATTTTTTAGGAGTTTTAGATTTACAGCAAAATTATGAAAGTAGTATAGAGTTCCTATAAACTCCATGCCCAGGTTCCTCTGTTATTACATCTTTCAGTAGTATGATGTTTCTATCACAGCTAATGAGGCAATATTGATTAATTATTATTAAAAGAAGTCCATACTTTATTTGGATTTTCTTAGTTTTTAGTTAATGCCCTTTCTGTATTACAGGATCACATCCAGAATACCACATTACATTTTGTTTTTATGTCTCCTTAAGCTCCTCTTGACTGTGATAGTTTGCCAAACTTTCCTTCTTTTTCGTGATCTTGACTGTTTTGAGGAGTACTGGTCAGGAATTTTGTACAAGGTCCCATAATTAGGATGTGCCTGATGTTTTTATCATGATGTTACTGGAGTTATGGGTTTTGGGGAGAAAGGCCATAAATATAAAATGCCATTCTCATCACATTATATCAATAGAACATACTACAATATGAATTATAACTCTGACGTTAACTTCAGCCACCTAGCTGAATTAGTTTTTGTCATGTTTCTCCACTGGAAAGTTACTCTTTTTTTCTCCTTTTTGGAAAGAAGTCATTATGTGCATTCTACACTCAGGAGGGGCAGATTATGGTCCATCCCGATGAGGGTGAAATAGCCACATAAATTATTTGGAATTCTTCTGCACAGGATATTTGTCTCTTCTCTTACATTAATTTATTCATTCATTCATTTATTTATGTTAGTATGGACTCATGGATATTTATACTTTGGGTTATAATCCAATAATGTTTTCTTAATTTTGTTGCTCAAATTATTCCAGATTTGGCCACTGTGATCTTTTTCGGTTGGTTCCTGTGTCCCTTTGGCATATCCCCATCAATGTATGTATGTGTGTGTGTGTGAGAGTGAGAGAACATTTCCTTACTTTCTGGCATTACAAGATGCTGCAGTCTCATGTTGCATATGTCCTATCCCAGCCCTACAATAAACCATTTTTCCAAAGAGCCTTGTTTCCTTTTATTGGAGAATGCTTTTTTGGGGTGCTAGGTGTGCTCATTGCTATGAGTGTCATTGACTCTAAGTCCACTTAGCCAACAGAGCAAAGAAACATATATTTTTATACCAACCCATGCATATACACATACCTATAGATACTTTCTATATGTAAGTGTCTGGATCTATATTAAAGCTAAGCATGAGTTCATAAGGGTATCTCGAACTTCATTCCACTATTTCTAGCCTTTGCCCCTTGCTGGTCTATAACCAACAGAGAGAAATCTGATCTTACCATCTACTATCCATTTTCTCAATTGCTCAATTCCTGTACACATGGATAGCAGTTTCAGAATTGTTAACCTGTTCCCCCGCATGAAAAAACTTTATTAACTAGATTACAATGCTTATATACAGTTTCTTTTGTCTTTAGTTTTACTGAATCCACCCACTCATTTACTAAGTTACCTAGAATAGCACTTTCCCTCCACCCCCTTCAGTGAGGTTGTTCCATACATTTATAATAAAGTTAGATTCTTTTCTCAGTCTGTGTTTCATCTTGAGCTCTCCCAATGTCTTATATGATTTTTCAAATTTATACCTCAAAGATTAATTTTTTTTCTGTAAGGTATTATGAGTTTTGAGAAGTGCATGGTGTCATGTATCAACAATTAAAGTACCATACTAAATAGTTCATCTGCCCTAAAAAAAATCCCCTGTGATTTCCCTATTCAACCCTATCCACGCTGAACCCACGGCAACCACTGATCTGCCTACTATCTCTAGAATTTTACCTTTCCAGAATGTCGTATAAATGGAGTAATACAATATGTAGACTTTTTAAGATTGGCTTCTTTTACTTAGTAATATACACTTAAGATTCATCCATGTGTTTGTGTAGCTTCATAGTTCGTTTATTTTTTATTGCTGAATAGTACTCCATTATATGGATGTAGCACAGTTTGTTCATTCATGTATTGAAGGATATCTTGGTTGCTTCTGATCTTTAGATATATTAAATAAAGCTGCTATGAAAATTCATGTGCAGGTTTTTGTGTGCACATAAGTTTTCAAATGACTTGAAACCTAGAATCATCATTGCTGGATTATATAAGACTATGTTTAGCTTTGTAAGAAATTGCCAAATCGTCTTCCAAAGTGGCTATATCATTCCATTTTGCATTCCCAATAGCAAAGAATATTAACTGATGCTCCATCTTTATTTTTAAATTTTTCCATATTTTAAAGTGCTTGTTTTAGTATATTTAATCTTTTGCAGTGTAGACTTATAGTTTTATTTTGCTTCTAGGGTGTTTGTCAAGGTTAGTTCACTCAGTTAATGAGCAAAGTTTCATTTCCTGATTTTGTAAATATCTCTCTATTGATATTACTGTCCTCTTGTTAATGTTTATGGCATTAAGGTGATTTATAAGATTCCTAGTTTGATGTTGCCCTTTATTGTCAGTCTAGCAAGGTCCAGTTTCTTTACTTGTGTTTTATTTGTCTGCTTTTTTGTTTATTTTGATGGTAAGTGAAAGGTTGTGAATGCTGTGAATCTTTGAATTTAAGTTTATCTTGTATTTTTCAGGACATGAAAATTTCCCTTTATTCTTTTTCCTTTCATCATTCGATTACCATAGAATGCTTCTTCCTTCCTTTTAGTCTTTATTCTAAGGGATTGCAAAACTGTCCCTTTAAATTTCATCTAGCTCTAAATTGCCTCTGGCCCTTTAAATTAAGTTTATTTGGAAACATTACCTATAGTTCAAACTCTGATCGGCCTGGATACTTTCCCACTGTATTTAAATTTAGAGTTGTTTTAAACTTTTGGTACACATTCCAAATCACCCTTAGGCCCCTTTGTTAGCCTCAGTCCTCCTCACAGCCTTTTTAGTCTACATTTGCTCCTCACAAAGTCCTATAGCAGGCCAGAGGTGTGGGAGCATGAGCGTGAGTGACTGTATGCTAAGTATTTTTGATTTTCCCTCTTTTTGCTCAAAGCCATTTTGCAGTTTCAGCATTCTCTGTCTTGAAGTAATGCTGAGGTATAATTTTGCTGTAAAATGTTTATAGTTCTGAAATTATTTCATGTACTTTATAAGGGAAATTTGGGGAGTTGGTAACTATACCTTCTCTTAAGTTTCCTGGAAGTTCTAGCTTTCTCTCTTTTTTTAATGTCAGTTGCAGAATACTGAATTTTCCAGACATAATTATAAGATAAAGAGTGTAGCTTAGTAGTTATGAGTGGAAGCCTTGGACTCAAGCCTGAATTATAGTTTTACCTTTTTTTTTTTTTTTTTTTTTTGCATCTAAAAGAATTTCTTAAGGCTTTATTCACTGTTTGCTTAATGCCCTGGTATATTTAGCCACATTTTAAGCTCTCCAATTTCCTTTGAAATGCACATGGGAGGGAAATGAGAAAAGCAACTGGAAAACAATAGAAAAGGCATTTAGAACAAATAGAGAAAGGCTTCGTGAAACCTACAAATGTTTGGGAACTACTTCAAGACTTTGTGCAAAGCCTTAAACACACCACCTGTTTCTCTCATTTGGGTCTTAAATGGGATGTATGCACTGCTTTCAAAGCTATCGAGAGCTATAGATGTTTTGCCTCCAAGTGAATAAATGTACAAAATGCATCCTCACCACCTCTTACTTTTAGCGCATCCTGCTTCAGACCTTTTTTTTTTTTTTTCACACACACACACACACACACACACACTGTATTTTATTTTTACAGGAGAAAAATAGACTGACACCAAGCATTGTACATGGATGACCACAACAAAAGCAACAATGATTGCAATTACCAAACATGAAACATACTCATACTATGTCATAATATTGACATTCAGTCCAGTAATCCTCCACTGTAACAGCTCCTTTACTTTGCAGTGAAAATTGATTTGTATATTCTTTGCCTCTGAGTCCTTGTGGGATTTTTTTTTTAATTCAGACAGAAAGTCACAAAAATTATACTCATCCTCATCAGTTCACTCAGTCCCATGTAATTAACTTTTTTTTTCATCTTGATCTTTTGTTAGCACTTTTATGAGTTCATCAGTTTTTCATTAGAGATCTGAAAATGCTTATTCATTCAGTTCAGCAGTACAGTCAGTTACCAGAAACCTGTACTTGTCCGAGTCTTTTCCATGAATTTCTTGAAGATGAAAGCCTTTTATAGGAACATATTTGCAAAAGCATCAGAGTACACCCAGAACTGTCTGTAAATGACAAAAGACTTAAAAATGACCACTGTTAAAGATTTGATGAAAGTTCATAATAATGCAGTTGACAAGAAAATTAGTTATTTCTGAGATATACATTTTAAAGTAATAACTAGGATTATTACTTATAACATTATACCAGAACATATAAGATTTTTAGAAATTTCATGTAATGTCTGAAACATTTATATTAACATATTTCCATACATATTTCCATACAAATACAAATATAAGATTTTTAGAAATTTCATGTAATGTCTGAAACATTTATATTAACATATTTCCATACAAATAACCCAATGAAAGTTTAGTATTAGTTGTTTTGTTTGTTTGTTGTTTTATACTGCAGTTTCTTATTAGGCATCAATTTTATACACATCAGTGTAAACATGTCAATCCCAATCGCCCAATTCAGCACACCACCATCCCCACCCCACCGCAGTCTTCCCCCCTTGGTGTCCATATGTCCATTCTCTACATCTGTGTCTCAACTTCTGCCCTGCAAACCGGCTCATCTGTACCATTTTTCTAGGTTCCACATACATGCATTAATATACGATATTTGTTTTTCTCTTTCTGACTTACTTCACTCTGTATGACAGTCTCTAGATCCATCCACTTCTCAACAAATGACTCAATTACATTCCTTTTTATGGCTGAGTAATATTCCATTGTATATATGTACCACTCTTCTTTATCCATTCGTCTGTTGATGGGCATTTAGGTTGCTTCCATGACCTGGCTATTGTAAATAGTGCTGCAATGAACATTCGGGTGCATGTGTCTTTTTGAATTATGGTTTTCTCTGGGTATATGCCCAGTAGTGGGATTGCTGGGTCATATGGTAATTCTATTTTTAGTTTTTTAAGGAACCTCCATATTGTTCTCGATAGTGGCTGTATCAATTTACATTCCCACCAACAGTGCAAGAGGGTTCCCTTTTCTCCACACCCTCTCCAGCATTTGTTGTTTGTAGATTTTCTGATGATGCCCATTCTAACAGGAGTGAGGTGATACCTCATTGTAGTTTTGATTTGCATTTCTCTAATAATTAGTGATGTTGAGCATCTTTTCATGTGCTTCGTGGCCCTCTGTATGTCTTCTTTGGAGAAATGTCTATTTAGGTCTTCTGCCCATTTTTGGATTGGGGTGTTTGTTTCTTTAATATTGAGCTGAATGAGCTGTTTATATATTTTGGAGATTAATCCTTTGTCTGTTGATTCGTTTGCAAATATTTTCTCCCATTCTGAGGGTTGTCTTTTCGTCTTGTTTATGGTTTCCTTTGCTGTGCAAAAGCTTTGAAGTTTCATTAGGTCCCATTTGTTTATTTTTGTTTTTATTTCCATTACTCTAGGAGGTGGGTCAAAAAAGATCTTGCTGTGATTTATGTCAAAGAGTGTTCTTCCTATGATTTCCTCTAAGAGTTTTATAGTGTCCAGTCTTATATTTAGGTCTCTAATCCATTTTGAGTTTATTTTTGTGTATGGTGTTAGGGAGTATTCTAATTTCATTCTTTTACATGTAGCTGTCCAGTTTTCCCAGCACCACTTATTGAAGAGACTGTCTTTTCTCCATTGTATATCTTTGCCTCCTTTGTCATAGATTAGTTGACCATAGGTGCGTGGGTTAATCTCTGGGCTTTCTATCTTGTTCCACTGATCTATGTTTCTGTTTTTGTGCCAGTACCATATTGTCTTGATTATTGTAGCTTTGTAGTATAGTCTGAAGTCAGGGAGTCTCATTCCTCCAGCTCCATTTTTTTGCCTCAAGACTGCTTTGGCTATTCGGGGTCTTTTGTGTCTCCATACAAATCTTAAGATGATTTGTTCTAGCTCCGTAAAAAATGCCATTGGTAATTTGATAGGGATTGCATTGAATCTGTAGATTGCTTTGGGTAGTATACTCATTTTCACAATGTTGATTCTTCCAATCCAAGAACATGGTATATCTCTCCATCTGTTGGTATCATCTTTAATTTCTTTCATCAGTGTCTTATAGTTTTCTGCATACAGGTCTTTTGTCTCCCTAGGTAGGTTTATTCCTAGGTATTTTATTCTTTTTGTTGCAATGGTAAATGGGAGTGTTTCCATAATGTCTCTTTCAGACTTTTCATCATTAGTGTATAGGAATGCAAGAGATTTCTGTGCATTAATTTTGTATCCTGCAACTTTACCATATTCATTAATTAGCTCTAGCAGTTTTCTGGTGGCAGTTTTAGGATTCTCTATATATAGTATCATGTCATCCACAAACAGTGACAGTTTTACTTCTTCTTTTCCAATTTGTATTCCTTTTATTTCTTTTTCTCCTCTGCTTGCCGTGGCTAGGACTTCCAGAACTATGTTGAATACTAGTGGTGAGAGTGGATATCCTTGTCTCGTTCCTGATCTTAGAGGCAATGCTTTCAGTTTTTCACCATTGAGAATGATGTTTGCTGTGGGTTTGTCATATATGGCCTTTATTATGTTGAGGTAGGTTCCCTCTACGCCCACTTTCTGGAGAGTTTTTATCATAAATGGGTGTTGAATTTTGTCAAAAGCTTTTTCTGCATCTATTGAGATGATCATATGGTTTTTATTCTTCAATTTGTTAATATGGTGTATCACATTGATTGATTTGAGTATATTGAAGAATCCTTGCATCCCTGGGATAAACCCCACTTGATCGTGGTGTATGATCCTTTTAATGTGTTGTTGGATTCTGTTTGCTAGTATTTTGTTGAGGATTTTTGCATCTATATTCATCAGTGATATTGGTCTGTAATTTTCTTTTTTTGTAGTGTCTTTCTCTGGTTTTGGTATCAGGGTGATGGTGGCCTCATAGAATGAGTTTGGGAGTGTTCCTTCCTCTGCAATTTTTTGGAAGAGTTTGAGAAGGATAGGTGTTAGCTCTTCTCTAAATGTTTGATAGAATTCACCTGTGAAGCCATCTGGTCCTGGACTTTTGTTTGTTGGAAGATGTTTAATCACAGTTTCAATTTCATTACTTGTGATTGGTCTGTTCATATTTTCTGTTTCTTCCTGGTTCAGTCTTGGAAGGTTATACCTTTCTAAAAATGTGTCCATTTCTTCCAGGTTGTCCATTTTATTGGCATAAAGTTGCTTGTAGTAGTCTCTTAGGATGCTTTGTATTTCTGCGGTGTCTGTTGTAACTTCTCCTTTTTCAATTCTAATTTTATTGATTTGAGTCCTCTCCCTCTTTTTCATGATGAGTCTGGCTAATGGTTTATCAGTTTTTTTAATCTTCTCAAAGAACCAGCTTTTAGTTTTATTGATCTTTGCTATTGTTTTGTTTCTATTTCATTTATTTCTGCTCTGATCTTTATGATTTCTTTCCTTCTACTAACTTTAGGTTTGCTTTGTTCTTCTTTCTTTAGTTCATTTCGGTGTAAGTTTCGATTGCTTATTTGAGATTTTTCTTGTTTCTTGAGGTAGACTTGTATTGCTATAAACTTCCCTCTTAGAACTGCTTTTGCTGTATCCCATAGGTTTTGGGTCATCGTGTTTTGTTGTCATTTGTCTCTAGGTATTTTTTGATTTCCTCTTTGATTTATTCAGTGATCTCTTGGTTATTTAGTAACGTATTGTTTAGCCTCCATGTGTTTGTGTTTTTTACATATTTTTCCCTGTAATTCATTTCTAATCTCATAGTGTTGTGGTCAAACAAGATGATTCATATGATTTCCATTTTCTTAAATTTACTGAGGCTTGATTTGTCACCCAAGATGTGATCTATCTTGGAGAATGTTCCATGCACACTTGAGAAGAAAGTGTAGTCTGCTGTTTTTGGATGGAATCTCCTATAAATATCAATTAAATCTATCTGGTCTATTGTGTCATTTAAAGCCTGTGTTTCCTTATTAATTTTCTGTTTGTATGATCTGTCCATTGGTGTAAGTGAGGTGTTAAAGTCCCCCACTATTACTGTGTTACTGTCGATTTCTTCTTTTGTAGCTGTTAGCAGTTGCCTTATGTATTGTGGTGCTCGTATATTGGGTGCATATATATTTATAATTGTTATATCTTCTTCTTGGATTGATCCCTTGATCATTATGTAGTGTGCTTCCTTGTCTCTTGTAACATTCTTTATTTTAAAGTCATTTTATCTGATATGAGTATAGCTACTCCAGCTTTCTTTTGATTTCCATTTGCATGGAATATCTTTTTCCATCCCCTCACTTTCAGTCTGTATGTGTCCCTAGGTCTGAAGTGGGTCTCTTGTAGACAGCATATATATGGGTCTTGTTTTGGTATCCATTCAGTTAGCCTGTGACTTTTGGTTGGAGCATTTAATCCATTCACGTTTAAGGTAATTATTGATATGTATGTTCCTATTACCATTTTCTTAATTGTTTTGGGTTTGTTTTTGTAGGCCCGTTTCTTCTCTTATATTTCCCACTTAGAAAAGTTCCTTTAGCATTTGTTGTAGAGCTGGTTTGGTGGTGCTGAATTCTCTTAGCTTTTGCTTGTCTATAAAGCTTTTGATTTCTATGTTGAATCTGAATGAGATCCTTACCAGGTAGAGTAATCTTGGTTGTAGGTTCTCCCCTGTCATCACTTTAAATATATCATGTCACTGCCTTCTGGCTTATAGAGTTTATGCTGAGAAATCAGCTGTTGACCTTATGGAAATTCCCTTATATGTTTTTTGTCATTTTTCCCTTGTTGCTTTCAATAATTTATCTTTGTCTTTAAATTTTGTCAGTTTGATTACTATGTGTCTCGGCGTGCTTCTCCTTGGGTTTATCCTGTATGGGACTCTCTGCGCTTCCTGGACTTGAGTGGCTATTTCCTTTCCCATGTTAGGGAAGTTTTTGACTATAATCTCCTCAAATATTTTCTTGGGTCCTTTCTCTCTGTCTTCTCCTTCTGGGACCCCTATAATGTGAATGTTATTGCACTTAATATTGTCCCAGAGGTCTCTTAGGCTGTCTTCATTTCTTTTCATTCTTTTTTCGTTATTCTGTTCTGTGGCAGTGAATTCCACCATTCTGTGTTCCAGATCATTTATCAGTTCTTCTGTCTCAGTTATTCTGCTACTGATTGCTTCTAGTGTAGTTTTCATTTCAGTTATTGTATTGTTCATCTCTGTTTGTACCTTAAGTATTCTAGGTTTTTGTTCTTTAATTCTTCTTGGTCTTTGTTAAACATTTCTTGAATCTTCTCAATCTTTGCCTCCATTCTTTTTCTGAGGTCCTGGATCATCTTCACTATCATTATTCTGAATTCTTTTTCTGGAAGGTTGTCTATCTCCACTTCATTTAGTTGTTTTTCAGGAGTTTTATCTTGTTCCTTCATCTGGCACATAGCCCTCTGCCATTTCATCTTGTCTATCTTTCTGTGAATGTGGTATTTGTTACACAGGCTGCAGGATTTTAGTTCTTCTTGCTTCTGCTGTCTGCCCTCTGGTCTCCATTTGTGTTTACTTTGATGTCTTTCATGAGATCTTAAAGTTTTCTGTGTACAGGTCTTTTGCCTCCTTAGGTAGGTTGATACCTAGGTATTTTATTCTTTATTTTGCACTGGTAAATGGGATTGTTTCCTTAATTTCTCTTTCTGATTTTTCGTTGTTAGTGTATACACATGCAAGTGATTTCTGTGTATTAATTTTGTATCCTGCAACTTTACTAAATTCACTGATTAGCTCTAGTAATTTTCTGGTGGCATCTTTAGGATTTTCTATGTATAATGTCATGTCATCTGGAAACAGTGATAATTTTACTTCTTCCTTTCCCATTTGGATTACTTTTATTTCTTTTTCTTCTCTGAGTGCTGTGGCTCGGACTTCAAAAACTATGTTTAATAATAGTGGCGTGAGTGCGTACCCTTGTGTTGTTCCTGATTTTAGAGATAATGCTTTCAGTTTTTCACTGAGAATAATGTTTGCTGTGGGTTTCTCATATATGGCCTTTATTTTGTTGAGGTAGGTTCCCTCTTTGCCCACTTTCTGGAAAGCTTTTTATCATAAATCGTAGTTGAATTTTGTTGAAAGCTTCTTCTACACCTATTGAGATGATCATTTGGATTTTATTCTTCACTTTGTTAATATGATGTATCACATTGATTGATTGGCGTATATTGAAGAATCCTTGCATCCCTGAGATAAATCTCAATTGATCATGGTGTATGATACTTTTAATATATTGTTGAATACATTTACTAGTATTTTGTTGAGGATTTTTATCTCTGTATTCATGAGTGATATTGGCCTGTAATTTGTGTGTGTGTGTGTGTGTGATATCTTTGTCTGCTTTTGGTATCAGGGTGATTGTGGCCTTGTAAAATGATTTGGGGAGTGTTTCTCCCTCTGCAAATTTTTGGAAGAGTTTGAGAAGGATAAGTGTTAGCTCTTCTCTAAATGTTTGATAGAATTCACCTGTGAAGCCATCTGGTCTAAACTTTTGTTTGTTGGAAGATTTTTAATCACAGTTTCAATTTTATTACTTTTGATTTGTCTGTTCAAATTTTTTATTTCTTCCTGGTTCAGTCTTGGAAGGTTGTACCTTTCTAAGAATTGGTCCATTTCTTCCAGGTTGTCCATTTTTGTGGCACATAGTTGCTTGTAGTAGTCACTTAGGATCCTTTGTATTTCTGTGGTGTCAGTTGTAACTTCTCCTTTTCATTTCTAATTTTATTGATTTGACTGCTCTCCCTTTTTTCTTGATGAGTCTAGCTAAAGGTTTATCAATTTTGTTTATCTTCTCACAGAACCAGCTTTTAGTTTTATTGATCTTTGCTATTGTTTGTTCTTTTTTTTAAACATATTTATTAGAGTATAATTGTTTTACAATGGTGTGTCAGTTTCTGCTTTATAACAAAGTAAGTCAGTTAAACATATACATATGTCCCCATATCTCTTCACACTTGCATCTCCCTCCCTCCCATCCTCCCTATCCCACCCCTCTAGGTGGTCACAAAGCATTGAGCTAATCTCCCTGTGCTGTGTGGCTGCTTCCCACTAGCTATTTATTTTACGTTTGGTAGTGTATATATGACCATGTCACTCTCTCATTTTGTCCCAGCTTACCCTTCCCCCTCCCCGTATCCTCAAGTCCATGCTCTAGTAGGTCTGCATCTTTCTTCCCGTCTTGCCCCTAGGTTGTTCTCACCATTTTCTTTATCTTTCTTTTTTTTTTTATAGATTCCATATATATGTGTTAGCATACAGTATTTGTTTTTCTCTTTCTCACTTACTTCACGCTGTATGACAGTCTCTAGGTCCATCCACCTCACTACAAATAACTCAGTTTCATTCCTTTTTATTGCTGAGTAATATTCCATTGTATATATGTGCCACCACTTCATTATCCATTCATCTGTTGATGGACACTTAGGTTGCTTCCATGTCCATGCTATTGTAAATAGAGCTGCAATGAACATTTTGGTACATGACTCTTTGAATTATGGTTTTCTCAGGGTATATGCCAAGTAGTGGGATTGCTGGCTCGTATGGTATTTCTATTTGTAGCTTTTTAAGGAACCTCCATATTGTTCTCCATAGTGGCTGTATCAATTTACATTCCCACCAACAGTGCAAGAGGGTTCCCTTTTCTCCACAACCTCTCCAGCATTTATTGTTTGTAGATGTTTTGATGATGGCTATTCTGACCAATGTGAGATGATATCTCATTGTAGTTTTGATTTGCATTTCTCTAACGATTAATGATGTTGAGCATTCCTTCATGTGTTTGTTGGCGATCTGTATATCTTCTTTGGAGAAATGTCTATTTTGGTCTTCTGTCCATTTTTGTATTGGGTTGTTTTTTTGATATTCAGCTTCATGAGTTGCTTGTATGTTTTGGAGATTAATCCTTTGTCAGTTGCTTCATTTGCAAATATTTTCTCCCATTCTGAGGGTTGTCTTTTTGTCTTATTTATGGTTTCCTTTACTGTACAAAAGCTTTTAAGTTTCATTACGTCCCATTTGTTTATTTTTATTTGTATTTCCATTTCTCTAGGAAGTGGGTCAAAAAGAATCTTCCTGTGATTTATATCAAGGAGTGTTCTGCCTATGTTTTCCTCTAAGAGTTTGATGGTGTCTGGCCTTACATTTAGGTCTTTAATCCATTTTCAGTTTATTTTTGTGTATGGTGTTAGGGAGTGTTCTAGTTTCATTCTTTTACATGTAGCTGTCCAGTTTTCCCAGCACCACTTATTGAAGAGGCTGTCTTTTCTCCATGGTATATTCTTGCCTACTTTATAAAAGATAAGGTGATCATATGTGCTTGGGTTTATCTCTGGGTTTTCCATCCTGTTCCATTGGTCTATATTTCTGTTTTTGTGCCAGTATCATACTGTCTTGATGACTGTAACTTTGTAGTATAGTCTGAAACCAGGGAGCCTGATTCCTCCAGCTCCGTTTTTCTTTCTCAAGATTGCTTTGGCTATTCGGGGTGTTTTGTGTTTCCATACAAATTGTGAAATGTTTTGTTCTACTTCTGTGAAAAATGCCATTGGTAGTTTGATAGGGATTGCATTGAATCTGTAGATTGCTTTGGTTAGTACAGTTATTTTCAGAATGTTGATTCTTCCAATCCAAGAACATGGTATATCTCTCCATCTATTTGTATCATTTTTAATTTCTTTCATCAGTGTCTTATAATTTTCTGCATACAGGTATTTTGTCTCCTTTGGTAGGTTTATTCCTAGATATTTTATTCTTTTTGTTGCAATGGTAAATGGGAGTGTTTTGTTAATTTCACTTTCAGATTTTTCATCATTAGTGTATAGGAATGCAAGAGATTTCTATGCATTAATTTTGCATCCTACAACTTTACCAAATTCATTGCTTAGCTCTAGTAGTTTTCTGGTAGCATCTTTAGGATTCTTTATGTATTGTATCATGTCATCTGCAAACAGTGACAACTTTACTTCTTCTTTTCCAATTTGTATTCCTTTTATTTCTTTTTCTTCTCTGATTGCTGTGGGTAAAACTTCCAAAACAATGTTGAATAATAGTGGTGAGAGTGGGCCACCTTGTCTTGTTCCTGAACATAGTGGAAATGGTTTCAGTTTTTCACCATTGAGGAGCATGTTGGCTGTGGGTTTGTCATATATGGTCTTTATTATGTTGAGGAAAGTTCCCTCTATGCCTACTTTCTGGAGGATTTTTATCATAAATGGGTGTTGAATTTTGTCAAAAGCTTTCTCTGCATCTATTGAGATGATCATATGGTTCTTCTCCTTCAATTTGTTAATATGGTGTATCACATTGATTGATTTTCGTATATTGAAGAATCCTTGCATTCCTGGGATAAACCCCATTTGATCATAGTGTATGATCCTTTTAATGTGCTCTTAGATTCTGTTTGCTAGTATTTTGTTGAGGATTTTTGCATCTATGTTCATCAGTGATATTGGCCTGTAGTTTTCTTTCTTTGTGACATCTTTGTATGGTTTTGCTATCAGAGTGGTGGTGGCCTCGTAGAATGAGTTTGGTAGTGTTCTTCCTTCTGTATTTTGGAAGAGTTTGAGAAGGATAGGTGTTAGCTCTTCTCTAAATATTTGATGGAATTCGCCTGTGAAGCCATCTGGTCCTGGGCTTTTGTGTGTTTGAAGATTTTTAATCACAGTTTCAATTTCAGTGCTTGTGATTGGTCTGTTTATATTTTCTATTTCTTCCTGGTTCAGTCTTGGCAGGTTGTGCGTTTCTAAGAATTTCTCCATTTCTTTCAGGTTGTCCATTTTATTGGCATAGAGTTGCTTGTAATAATCTCTCATGATCCTTTGTATTTCTGCAATGTCAGTTGTTACTTTTCCTCTTGCATTTCTAATTCTATTGATTCAGTCTTCTCCCCTTGTTTGTTGATAAGTCTGGCTAATGGTTTGTCAATTTTGTTTATCTTCTCAAAGAACCAGCTTTTAGTCTTATTGATCTTTGCTATCATTTCTTTCATTTCTTTTTCATTTATTTCTGATCTGATATTTATGATTTCTTTCCTTCTGCTAACTTTGGGGTTTTTTTTTCTTCTTCTTTCCCTAATTGGTTTAGGTGTAAGGTTAGGTTGTTTATTTGAGATGTTTCTTGTTTCTTAAGGTAGGCTTGTATACCTGTAAACTTCCCTCTTAGAACTACTTTTGCTGCATCCCATAAGTTTTGGGTCATTGCGTTTTCATTGTCATTTGTTTCTAGGTATTTTTTGATTTCCTCTTTGATTTCTTCAGTGATCTCTTGGTTATTAAGTAGCGTGTTGTTTAGCCTCCGTGTGTTTGTACTTCTTATCGATATTTTCCTGTAATTGATATCTAGTCTCATAGCGTTGTAGTCGGAAAAGATACTTGATATGATTTCAGTTTTCTTAAATTTACCAAGGCTTGGTTTGTGGCCCAAAATATGATCTATCCTGGGCAATATTCCATGTGCACTTGAGAAGAATGTGTATTCTGTTTTTTTGGATGGAATGTCCTATAAATATCAATTAAGTGCATCATGTTTAATGTATCATTTAAAGCTTGTGTTTCCTTATTTATTTTCATTTTGGATGATCTGTCCATTGGTGAAAGTGGGGTGTTAGAGTTCCCTACTATGATTGTGTTACTGTCGATTTCCCGTTTTATGGCTGTTAATATTTGCCTTATGTATTGAGGTGCTCCTATGTTGGGTTCCTAAATATTTACAAGTGTTATATCGTCTTCTGGGATTGATCCCTTGATCATTATGTAGTGTCCTTATTTGTCTCTTGTAACAGTCTTTGTTTTAAAGTCATTTTGTCTGATATGAGAATTGCTACTCCAGCTTTCTTTTGGTTTCCATTTGCATGGAATATCTTTTTCGATCCCCCACTTTCAGTCTGTATGTGTCATTAGGTCTGAAGTGGGTCTCTTGTCGACTGCAAATATACAGGTCTTGTTTTTGTATCCATTCAGCCAGTATATGTCTTTTGGCTGGAGCATTTATTCCATTTACATTTAAGGTAATTATCGATATGTATGTTCCTATTACCATTTTCTTAATTGGGGTTTATTATTGTAGGTCTTTTCCTTCTCTTGTGTTTCTTGCCTAGAGAAGTTCCTTTAGCATTTGTTGTAAAGCTGGTTTGGTGCTGCTGAATTCTCTTAGCTTTTGCTTGTCTGTAAAGCTTTTAATTTCTCCATCAAATCAGAATGAGATCCTTGCTGTTTAGAGTAATCTTGCTTGTAGGTTTTTCTCTTTCATCCCTTTAAATATGTCCTGCCACTCCCTTGTGGCTTGCAGAGTTTCTGCTGAAAGATCAGCTGTTAACCTTATGGGGATTCCCTTGTATGTTATTTGTTTTTTTTCCCTTGCTGCTTTTAATATTTGTTCTTTGTATTTAATTTTTGATAGTTTGATTAATATGTGTCTTGGCATGTTTCTCCTTGGATTTATCCTCTGTGAGACTCTCTGTGCTTCCTCGACCTGATTAGCTATTTCCTTTCCCATATTAGGGAAGTTTTCAACTATAATCTCTTCAAAGATTTTCTCAGTCCCTTTCTTTTTCTCTTCTTCTTCTGGGTCCCCTATAATTGGAATGTTGTTGCATTTAATGTTGTCCCAGAAGTCTCTGAGACTGTTCTGAATTCTTTTCATTCTTTTTTCTTTATTCTGCTCTGCAGTAGTTATTTCTACTACTTTATCTTCCAGGTCACTTGTCCGTTCTTCGGCCTCAGTTATTCTGCTAGTGATCCCTTCTAGAGAATTTTTAATTTCATTTATTGTGTTGTCATCTCTGTTTGTTTGCTCTTTAGTTCTTCTAGGTCCTTGTTAAACGTTTCTGGTATTTTCTCCATTCTATTTCCAAGATTTTAGACTATCTTTACTATCATTATTCTGAATTCTGTTTCTGGTAGACTGCCTATTTCCTCTTCATTTGTTAGGTCTTGTGGGTTTTTTCCTTGCTATTTCATCTGCTGTGTGTTTCTCTGTCTTCTCATTTTGCTTAACTTACTGTGTTTGGGGTCTCCTTTTCGCAGGCTGCAGGTTTGTAGTTTCCATTGTTTTTGGTGTCTGTTCCCAGTGGCTAAGGTTGGTTCAGTGGGTTGTGTAGTCTTCCTGGTGGAGGGGACTAGTGCCTGTGTTCTGGTGGATGAGGCTGGATCTTGTCTTTCTGGTGGGCAGGACCGCGTCTGGTGGTGTGTTTTGGGGTGTCTGTGGCCTTATTATGATTTTAGGCAGCCTCTCTGCTAATGGATGGGGTTGTGTTTCTGTGTTGCTAGTTGTTTGGCATAGGGTGTCCAGCACTGAAGCTTGCTGGTCGTTGAGTGGAGCTGGGTATTGGTGTTGAGATGGAGATCTCTTGGAGATTTTCACCATTTGATATTATGTGCAGCTGGGAGGTCTCTTGTGGACCAGTGTCCTGAACTTGGCTCTCCCACCTCAGGTTCACAACCCTGATGCCTGGCTGAAACACCAAGAGCCTGTCTTCCACACGGCTCAGAATAAAAGGGAGAAAAAAAAGAAAGGAAGAAAGAAGAAGATAAAATAAAATAAAATAAAATAAAGTTATTAAAATAAAGAATAAAAAATAATTATTAAGATAAAAATTTTTTTAAGTAATAAAGAAAAAGGACAAACAGAACCCTAGGACAAATGGTAAAAGCAAAGCTACACAGACAAAATCACACACAGAAGCATGCACATACACACTCACAGAAAGAGAAAAAGGGAAAAAGAAATATATATCATTGCTCCCAAAGTCCACTTCCTCAATTTGGGATGATTTGTTGTCTCTTCAGGTATTCCACAGTCACAGGGTACATCAGATTGATTGTGGAGATTTGATCCGCTGCTCCTGAGGCTTCTGGGAGAGAGTTCCCTTTCTCTTCTTTGTTTGTACAGCTCCCAGGGTTCAGCTTTGGATTTGGACCCGCCTCTGCGTGTAGGTTGCCTGAGGGCATCTGTTCGTCACTAAGACAGGACGAGGTTAAAGGAACAGCTGCTTTGGGGGCTCTGGATCATTCAGGCTGAGGGGAGGGAGGGGTACAGATGTGGGGTGAGTCTGCGGGGGCAGAGGCCGGCATGACGTTGCATCAGCCTGAGGTGCGCTGTGTGTTCTCCCTGGGAACTTGTCCCTGGATCACGGGACCCTGGCAGTGGTGGGCTGCTCAGGCTTCTGGGAGGGGAGGTGTGGAGAGTGACTTGTGCTTGCACACAGGCTTCTTGGTGGTGGCAGCAGCAGCCTTAGCATCTCATGGCCGTCTCTGGGGTCCACAGTGATAGCTGCGGCTCATGCCCATCTCTGGAGCTCATTTAAGTGGTGCTCTTAATCCCCTCTCCTCGCACACCAGGAAACAAAGAGGTAAGAAAAGGCCTCTTGCCTCTTGGGCAGCTCCAGACTCTTTCCTGGACTCCCTTCCGGCTAGCTGTGGCGCACTAGCCCCCTTCAGGCTGCGTTCACGCAGCCAACCCCAGTCCTCTCCCTGGGATCTGACCAAAGCCCGAGCCTCAGCTCCCAGCCCCCGCCCGCCCCGGCGGGTGAACAGACAAGCCTCTTGAGCTGGTGAGTGCTGGTCGGAACTGATCCTCTGTGCGGGAATCTCTCTGCTTTGCCCTCCGCACCCCTGTTGCTGCTCTCTCCTCTGTGGCTCCGAACCTCTGCCCCTCCACCACCCACAATCTCCACCCGCGAAGTGGTTTCCTAGTGTGTGGAAACCTTTCCTCCTTCACAGCTCCCTCCCACTGATGCAGGTCCTGTCCCTATTCTTTCTGTCTGTTTTTTCTTTTTTGTTTTGCCCTACCCAGGTACGTGGGGAGTTTCTTGCCTTTTGGGAGGTCTGAGGTCTTCTGCCAGCATTCAGTAGGTGTTCTGTAGGAGTTGTTCCACATGTAGATGTATTTCTGATGTATTTGTGGAGAGGAAGGTGATCTCCGTGTCTTACTCTTCAGCCATCTTGAAGCTCCTCCTGCTATTGTTTTTTTTCCATTTCTATTTCATTTATTTCTGCTCTGATCTTTATGATTTCTTTCCTTTTACTGACTTTGTGTTTTGTATGTTCTCCTTTCTCTAATTGCTTTAGGTGTAAGTTTAGGTTTTTTATTTGAGATTTTTCTTATTTCTTGAAGTAGGATTGTATTGCTATTAAATTCCCTTTTAGAATTGCTCTGGGTGCAACCCATAACTTTAGGGTCATAGTGTTTTTATTTTCATTTGTTTCTAGGTATTCTTTGATTTCCTCTTTGATTTCTTCAGTGGCCTCTTGGTTATTTAGTAGCATATTGTTTAGCCTCAATGTGTTTGTGTTTTTTACAGTTTTTTTCCTGTAGTTGATTTCTAATCTCATAGCATTGTGGTTGGCAAAGATGCTTGATATGGTTTCAGTTTTCGTAAATTCACCAAAGCTTGATTTGTGACCCAAGATGTGATCTATCCTGGAGAGTGTTCCATGTGCCCTTGAGAAGAAAGTGTATTCTGCTACTTTTGGATGGAATGTTCTATAAATATCAATTAAGTCTGTCTGGTCTAATGTGTCATTTAAGGGTTGTGTTTCCTTATTAATTTTCTGTCTGGATGATCTATCCATTGGTGTAAGTGGAGTTTTGAAGTCCCCCACTATTGTGTTGCTGTTGGTTTCCCCTTTTATGGCTGTTAAAATTTGCCTATGTATTTAGGTGCTCCTATGTTGGGTGCATAAATATTTACAATTGTTATATCTTCTTCTTGGATTGATCCTTTGATTACTATGTAGTGTCCTTCCTTCTCTCTTGTGACAGTCTTTATTTTAAAGTCTATTTTTTCTGATATTAGTATTGCTTCTTCAGCTTTCTTCTGATTTCCATTTGTATGGAATATCTTTTTCCATCCCCTCACTTTCAGTGTGTATGTGTCCCTAGGTCTGTAGTGGGTTTCTTATAGACAGTATATATATGGGTCTTGTTTTTGTATCCATTCAGCCAGTCTGTGTCTTTTGGTTGGAGAATTTATTCCATTTACATTTAAGGTAATTATTGGTATGTATGTTCCTATTACCATTTTCTTAATTGTTTTGGGTTTGTTTTTGTAGGTCTTTTTCTTCTCTTGTGTTTCCCACCTTGAGCAGTTCTTTCCCACCTAGAGAAGTGTGTAGATTTTAAATTGTGTGCTTTTCTGTTTGTTTTGACTAAAGCTACATGTTTACCTAGTCTGTGACTCAGCTATCTATTCCTTGGTACATACATATCCCAGAAAAGAGAGGGCATATGTCCACCAAAAAAACAATACCAACAGCTTCATTAGAGCTTTATTCATTGTAGACACAAACTGGCAAACTAATTCCCCATCAAGAGTATAATGTATAATTAAATGTGCTATATACAATATAATGTTAAACAGCAATGAAAATAAATAAGATACTGCTTCATTAAAATATGTGAATTAATATTACAAATATAATGTTGAGTGAAAGGAGCCACACAAAAAGTAATATATACTCTATGATACAATTTTTTATAAAATTCACAAATTGGAAAAAAAGGAGAGAAAAGTTCCCAGAATGTTGAAAATTCCTCCTTAAATATAGTCAGGAGTTAAATAATGGCAACTCCTGTGGTTGAGAAAGAAAGATTGAAATGGATGAAGTACTGGCATTGCCATATGCAAAGTATTAATAAATAAATTGTTCTATGTATCATATTAGAGGAGTATAACAAAATAATATATGAACAAAGAAATTGATGATTTTTTTGGAAATTATAAAAGATTAGCTCAATCAATTCCTTATACATCACTGTGATGTTTGAGATTTACTGTGATGTCCCTGAGGTCCTGTAACTAGATCATAAGGTGCCTTCTCATTCATTAAAGAATATAAACTGTGTTCAGTGTTGCCTTACAGTGAAATGTCATTTTGTTGAAAAGGCGTAATCCATATAGTGTATATATGGTAATTGTCAGCTAAATAGAAGAGCAAATGAACTGAATCATCCAATTAACCATTTAGACAAGTGAAGATATATTTGTGTCAAATAAAGGTACGTACTCAGGGTACTCAAGTTTACTCTCAGAAATCACTTAGAGGCAGTTTGCTCGCTGTAGTATGAATGAGCACTTAATACTTTAACAGTGGCCCCTTAGATGATACCCAAGGTATCTCAGCAAAGTACTGTTTCCCTATTGCTTGATTAGGATGACTAAAGGCTATAAGGAGTAATTTGCTCTGAATCTGCAGAGTATCTTACTATCATTATTAAAGTAAGATTAAAAAAAAAACAAAGTTAATATTTTAATTTCTTTCATTATATTGTCTTGCTGTCTTAAGCATCTCTCAGCCCCTGTACTGTGAGGGGAAATGGTTTACTCTTTTAAAATATACCTAGGACTAAAATAGAGTCAAACAATATCCCTTTATATTTAACTATTATGCTAACTTCCAAAACTCTAAATAAATAAATAGCAAACAGAACTTAGCATATAAGATTGGATGCACGTGAAAAATAATTTGAAAAAAAAATTGGCAAAAATAAGTTTTAGGGAGTTATCCCCTTATATTTTCCCCAGAATTTATAGATTGCCAAAAAGTAATTATTTTATGATTGAGTTAGAGAAAATTATTTACCAGTCTTTTTACCAATCAAAATCTCATCTCCTCTCAGATTCATAGTGCTTCTGAAAAATAAATATGTTATTCTAAAATCAATTCAAGTACTATGAGATCCTTTAGGTATCTGGCTATTATGGACTAAATGCTTATGTCCCCTCAAAATTCATATGTCGAAGCCCTAACCCCACAGTGTGACGGTATTAGGAGGTGGGGCCTCTAGGAGGTAATTATGTTTAGATGAGGTCATAAATCTGTGGTTCTCATGATGGGATTAGTTGTCTTATAAGAGACCAGAGAGCTCACTTGTTTCCACACACATTCATTCTCATATTCATTCTCTCTCTCTCTTCCTCACCCGCCTCTATGTGAGGAGATGGCAGTCAAAAACCCAGGAAGAAGTTTCTCACCAAAAATTGAATTGGCCAGCACTTTGATTTTAGACTTCCCAGCCTCCAGAGCTGTGAGAAATAAGTGTCCATTGTTTAAGTCACTCAGTTTATGGTATTTTGTTGTAGCGACACAAGAAGGTTAACCAACCTCCTATTATTGAACATTTACCTTTTAAGTATTTTTGTTCCATAAGATGTTATACCTGATATATTAGAAGGAAACGTTTTCTTGTATCTGATATTTTTCCTCAGAAAGAATTTCTTGAAAATAAATGTCTCTCTGTGAAGTTATTCATATTGTCTTAGCCTGGGTTTCTTCCAAATAGAACCTAGAACAAAGGCTTGCATGAGGTTTGTTTTGTTGTGTTTTGTTTTTGTTTTTGTTTGGAAAGTGATCTGAGTTTGAAGGATTGATTGAGGGCCCATGGAGAATGACACCTAGTATAAAGGAAAAGCAGTAGTTGGTAGCCTAATGCTCAGGCTCATGGGGACTTCTGAAGTATCATATAGGGTGCATTTCTAAAGTTTCTGTGGCAGGATAAATGGCAAAAGCACTTATTCATTGACTCTCATCCTCTTTTGTTTGAGGGTTGTTCCATGGGATGTTAACTCCCTCCCACTTCTTGGTAGCACATATACAATTGCTGAGGGTATTCTCATAGGTGATCCATGCTGCAGCAACAGAGAAATCCTAGGGCCATAAATGATGTGGGAGCTTCTTGAGGCAGTTGGTGTGAAGTAGGATAAAGCCTGCAAAAAACTGTTCTTGATAGGCGTGGCTGGATTCCGAGTTGATGCTAAGATTATGTGAGGTGAAACAAGAAGTGCCTAATACTATTATGCTCTCCACTAAGTCCAATTATTCTTGAAGTTGGTGGCCAGTCACAATACCTATACAAGATTTGATACAGGAACGTTATTGGAAGAAGCTACACTCTGCTTGTTGTTACTGATTTTGAGGATATAGTTAATATCTACTCCTCCCTCCTTTACACATTCTAGATTTCTCTCATCCATGACCAACATTTCAACAAGTCTAATTTTCTTGTCTGGAGTATGGTGGCAGCCAAGACATTTATGCCTGAGGTGTCTGAGACATTAGTTTCTTCATCTTTGTTGGGTCATGTTTGCTGTAATTACCTATTATGAATTTTTTTCCTTTACATTAATCACCATGTAAAGAAATGAATAAGTGAATCACACTCTACACTACTATCAAAAGTGAATAAGAGGGTGCATTTCCCAAACTCATCAATAATAGAAATTGTTAGTAAAAACAAAATTGCCTATACCATAGATGAAAAATAGGATCTTGTTGCTTTAATTTTGTTATTTGATTTCTATAGAATTAAACATATTTTTATATAGTTCTTGTCCTTTTGATTTAAAAAATTTTGAAAACCATATTCTTCTCCTTTTCCTATTATTCTGTTGTACATTTATCTAATTTGTATTGATGGTTAAGCCCCCAAATGTGAATGACCCTTGATAAACAGATTTGGGACAATGACAGTTTTCTAGTGCCTTTCAAATTGTACTGGGTAGGTTGTTACTTATTTCCCTCCACCAGCTGTAAAATACAATGGTAAAACAAAGAATTCTCAACCATCAAACTTTAGTTTAAAACACAGGATTATGGTGAGTAGAGCCCTCTTTCTATAAAAACTAAAAGGAGTGCATTTTTAAAGTGTCTACTATATTGATATTTCTGGAGTAAAGTGTCATTAATTACTTGAAAATATTTTCTGGTTCTGCTGAGATAATAGAATCAAAGTATTTGAATGAGATATGTTCATGCATATTACTCTAATTTTCCTCACTAGTTATCACCAAGGTAGGCTATCAATTGTGTTTGCAGGTTTATCGTCTTTTTCAGCACCATTTACATTATGTGGGCTTCCTTAAAATCCATGTCATAGGACCAATTTCATTTTCTGCTCAAGAGCGCTGTTTAATTTGCATTCAATGTGTTCTGTTGTTTGGGATTTAGGCTCTTTCAGAAAATAGTTTCAACAGAACGCTTCCTGAGGCAGGAATTCTAAGTTGCAGAATATCATTGAAAAAATTTAGACAAGTACCTGTTCATTAATTATGCCCAGTATGTAAATTAACTTTTGAGTAGAAGTTACAGAAAGGCAAATTTTGGTTCAAAACAAAGAGAATAGTTTAATAATTTTAACTGCTTAAAAATGGAGAATACTACCTCAAAGTTAGTGAGTTCTCAATCACTATCAGTGTTAAATGTCCAGAGACACAATTGTTTTAGAGGGAGATCATGCTTGGGATAAGAGGTTCACCTAAACTTATGTCTGTATAAGGATGGACTAGGCTCTACTTCATTAACAAACAGCCCTAAAATAGGCTTAGGACAACAAAAGTTTCTCACGTGCTTAAAGTCCAAGGAAGGTCGGTGGGGGTGTGCAGTTGGCCCTGCTCATCATTGTTACTTAAGGACTCTGGTTGTTGGACGTGTCATCTTGGCATGAACTTCCATTATCATTAGAGCACTAGAATGGGAAAATGGTGAATCACACAATATGTCTTAAAGCTTCCCCTATAAGTGACACTCCATTTTATTGGCCAAATAAAAACACATTGCCTAACTTCAACAGAAGCTGAGAGTGCCATCTTAGCATGATGCTACAGAGAAAACTAGATTTGTGAACAGCACTAGGAGCAAACACAGTGTCCAAATATCTTCATTTTTGGAACACTTTTGCTTCCAGATATCAGAAAGCCAATATAAGAATATAGACAGGGACTTGACTTCTCTGCATTTGGTGTCTCTATGAAAGGGTTTCATGGAAGCAAACATGTGAGTATAACCCAAAAGTTAATGAATGTTTTCTGTATACTAAATACCATATTTGGAGGAATATTGTCTCTTTCAAGAATGAATGGAGAGAAAAGAACCATATATAGAAACTTTGAAAAGTCAATACTGCAGGACAAGTTAAAGAGAAGACTCAGATATAAACTACTAGCAAATCCAGTTATGATGTTTCAAAGAATACTTTATCTCTTCTTATGTAGTAGAAGAAATCATGAAGTCTATATAATAGGAGCAGAACATAAAACGCTAGAATATACTGACATGAAAAACAACAGAGGGGTCAGAGTAATGGACAGTAATGGAGCCCTGGCCACCTTGAAGAGAATCATTCAACATATTTCTCTAATCTGTCTACTTATTTTCATACTATCACCATTCAAGTCCAAGTCACCATAGTCTCTCATTTGAACTATTTAAGTAGTCTCCTAATTGGTTGCCCTGCCATCTCTTTTACTACCCCAACTGATCTTATTTCCAAAATGCAGACATACTGATATTTTTAAAATATAAATATTATTTTTTCACTCCTTTCTTAACACACTTCAAGGCTTCAAACTGCACTAGAAAACACAGACAAACACGCAGTCTTTACCATAGCCTACAAGGGACTAAATGATCTTGCCTTTATCTACCTCTCCAAACCCATCCCATGCCAATGGGAGGTATACTCATTCCACCAAGCCGAACGATGCGGTTTTAGAGGAGAATAATATGTATTCTCTGGAGGAGATATCTTGAAGATGAAGGTGCTCATACCTGATTCATGTCTGAAAAATCCAAAGCAGAAAGACTGGATGTGACTTGTAGGGTAGAAGAACAAAAATACACGGCTGTTTGGAAATAGCTCACACCTTTGGGGATTGGCTTCTATAACTAGGTGTGTGCTTCTCATGTTTCCCATAAGGTAACTGTGGATCCCACAGAAGCAGCTCAGCTTGGGTCATCCTGTAAAATACCTGTAGGGGCAAAGTGGTTCAAAATGTAAAGGTACTATGTGTTTTTCCTCTCTCTGGCTGCTTTTACAATTAAGAAAAAAAATCTCTGGGTTTCAGCAGGTTTTCTATGCTGAACCTACATGTAGTTTTCTTTGCATTTATCCTGCTTGAGGTAACACATCCTGAATCTGTAAGCTGGTATTACCTCTCAATTTTGGAAATTCTTAGGCATTATCTCTGCAAGTGTTGCTTCTGCCTCGTTTTCTGATTGTTCTCCTTGTGATGCCAGTTACATGTATGTCAGAATTCTTCCCCATGTCTCGTATGTTTCTTGTGCTCTTTTCTGTTATTTGCCTCTCAGTGCTTCAGTATAGTTTCTCCTCAATCCTCACACATATTTTGTTTCTTCTCTCTTCATCTCTAATATGCTATTAAACCCATCCATTCTTATTTTTAATTATTTTCTCATTCTAGAATTTCTATTTGATTATTTTTTTCAGTTCCTAGTTCTCTGCTGAATTCTTCACCTTGCCACTAAATTTCTTACACTGTTAAATAAGAACTACAATATCCAGATTTTGCATGTTTGTTTATATAGTTGATTTTTCTTAGTTTTTAGTCAATGTTGTTAGTTTTTGCATACTTTAGTGTTTTAAATTGACTGCTGTTTATTGTGTATGACAAAATAGTTGAGATTATTTGAAGCTCTGGAAATTGTTATGTTCTAGGGATAATTTAATTTTGCTTCTGGCATGCAGTTAAGCTAAGGGCAGATTATTTTATACCAATCAGGAATTTATCTGATTTAAAGTTGGCTTTAGTTTTTGTGAGGGCTGGTCTATTTCAAGTTCACCCTTACTCTTAGTATATAACCCTTCAGAGTCCCAACTTAAAGCCTTAGATATTTACTGGGGTTCCTCCTCCTTCTTAGGTTTCAAATTCCAATTTTTTTCCCTCCAGATCTGACATATTGTGAATAGTTCTCTTACATTTTCAGTCTCTCATTCACTGCATGTGAATGGACAAATGCTTTGAGAGGAAAAGCGACGCCAAATCAGTCTCACCCTCTTGGTTTCCCTTCTGTTAGAGATCTTGTCTTCACAAGTGCATATCATCTTGGTAGGTTTCATTGCATTCAAACAAATGTTATTTCACATGTTATCCAGATTTTCTAGTTTTCTCAGGAGTATTATTGGTCTAAAACCAAGTAGTTCACCATTGCTTGAAGTGGTACAATTGCTATAAAACTTCTATATCTAATATTCCAGTTGATTCAATAATTAAAACTTATCTTTGCCTTAGACTGAATATTTGTATCTCCCCCCATGTCCAGATTTCACACATTTGTTTATATAGTCGATTTTTCTTAGTTTTTAGTCAATGTTGTTACTTTTTGCATGCTTTATTTTTTTAAATTGAATGCTGAAATCCTAACCTCCAGCATGATTGTATTATGAGATGGGGCCTTTGGGAGGTAATTAGGTCATGAAGAAGGAGTCTTCAATAATGGGATTAGTACCCTTTTAAAACAGACCCCAGAGAGCTCCCTTGCCCTTTCTGCCCTGTGAAAACAAAACAAAAAGATGGCCATCCTTGAACCAAGAAGTGGGTCCTTACCAGACACCAGATCTGCTGGTGACGTGATCTTGGACTTCCCAGCCTGCAGGACTGTGAGAAAGAAATTTCTGTTGTTTGTAAGCCACACAGTCTATAGTACTCTGTTATAGCAGCCTGAATGAACTAAGACGTTCTTGGTACTAATTATAAATATTTGCATAACACATTTAAGAAAAAACAATTTATTTTAATATTTAAAGCTATGTAATCACTTTGGCATATAAAGTTCCACTCGAAATTAATTGCCATAATTATCTATTGTAGATTAATGCAACCCCAGATATCCTCAGAAATCTGTGCTGTAGACAGAAGCATTAATTTGCTTTTAGCTACTGAACTGTGAATAACAGATCTTATTCATAAATTATGGCCACTAAAAGTAATACTATTTTTGTTTTTTTCTGCCACTCTGAAAATCATTTCAAATTGCTTTGGTAGTTTGTGCTTCCTTAAATTAAGGTGTCTTCCTTGGCTATCACTATTTAAATAACTAGGGGTTATTTATTTACTGGTTGATTTACCAATACATTTAATCATTCAAATGTTTATTGACCATCAACTTTGCATTATGTGCATTTCTAGGATGCTGTGTATACAGTAGAGAGTGAGACAGGTAAAGAACTAAAATGCAATAAAGTTAAAGCCATAATTGAGAAATGTGTGTATTGTAAAAGGAGCAAAGAAAAAGAGACTAACTCTGCCTGTGCAAGTCAACAAAAGATTCACAGAGTATTGCTAGCCTTTGAACTGAGCCTTGAAAAATCATTAGGAGTTTTCAAGTCTGATGAGTCCTATGGGATCACATAAAGTGGTTACTAAGTCATTCCATGAGAGATCTTGAAATGATTATTAGCAGCTTAGCATGTGAAAAGTGCCCAAAGCTGGAGAAAGACTAACACTGAAGAATTCCAACCAATTCAGCATGACTAGAACTTGAGGGTTGGATAGTGATGGTGGCAGTGAGCAGAAAAATGGTGGGAAATAAGACGAGAGAGAAAAACTTGAGTACGATGGGTGTTAAAGGCCATGGTAGCAAGTTTGGCCTTCATTTTGTAGGAAGCGGATAGCCATTTAAATGTTTTAAACTGAATTCTGGTTGCATCATAGAGAATGGTTTGGAAAGGGGCAAGACTTGGAGGCATGGAGGCCAGGAAGCCAGGAGACTATTGCAGTGATCTAGGTGAGAGCCAGGGAGGAGGAATGGAGAGGGGAGATGATGAGCTCACTGCTATCTGTGTTCTATATTACCTCTGCTTCTATCCATACTCCTTCTCCTTTTCTCATTCATAACTAGAATCCATGAGGCTACCCCCTTTCCAATAATTTATTTTATTATTTTCAATATTTAACTGGCAATCATATTTCTATTTTGCTCTCTCAAAGTAATTCCTATCACAATACTTCTTTTCAAATACCCAACTTCACTGAAAGAAGATTCTTGTTTATATTTTGCTAAATTTTAAATATTTTAACTATCTAACTTTAAATAATGTTCACTCACATTGAACAACACAGATTTTATAAAGAGTTTTATGAAGTGGATGCCTCACAAATATATTCCAACTATGGTGAGGCTTAATTTTATCAATATATGTTTAGTCCTGCAATATGAATACAATTAGTTTTTCTCTCTCTCAGTCACACATATATTTCACATAGAGGATATTCCAAAGTCATCTTACAATATGAACCAGAGAAATAAATTCATTTGATGGAAGAATCAGATTGTACTCAAAAGGGAAACAATAAATGACCCAAAGAGGGGGAAAAAAGCTTTCATTTTTTAAGAATGTCATTTATCAACTCATTAATTATATTAATAACTTAAATTTGTAAGAGACTTTACAATTTTAAATGGTTTCACATTCATTTTCCAATTTTAATTAAAAGAAGAACAGTTGTAAAAATTTAGTTAATAATGTGACATTATGGGTCTTAATGTGGAGTTAATATCCATTATTTTCAGGATTCTTTAATTTGTTTAATTATTAGGGAGACACTTGCTGAGTACCTACTATGTGTTCATGATTATTTTAAATGCACTGGCAAACAGTAATGGATTTATACAGAGTCCCCTCCTTAATTATCTTACAATTCTATTTTCCCACTGGGGAAGTACAAATGGTTGAATAAACATATCATTTAGTGTTAGCAAGGACAATAGTGTGAATATCTAGAGACACACTTTTTATTAAGTTTGGGAGTTTGAGTCTAGAAAAAGTCTAGATTTATATTATAGCTTTTCATTTCTAAGCAATGCCTTGAAAAAATAATCCTCCACAATTTTAAGGGAACTGCTTTAATTTTAGTGTATAATGTTGTCAAGAGAGAGTTTTACTATATTACATTATATACGACAATGTATTTTATTTCTAAACTAGTAATATTCTAAACTAATAACACTAAGCATTATGCTTAGTGGAAATATTAACTTTCATATTGCAGACAGAACTTGTTCTGTTCAGGGACTGATTAACCAAGTATGGTTTTCTTATGAACTTTTATTGCCTTAATTCTGGCCATATTCCTAATTCTTATTATTTCTACTACCAGATGGATGAAAAAGAGAAACGTTTTAAGAAGTCAGTTGTATTGCATGCCTTTCCAATTTTTTCTTATATTTTTACTCTAAACAATGCATATTCCAGTGAGGAGTGAAAGGATTTGTGAGCATATGGGTCCTCATCTGCTGCCACCTGTGAAAATCGGCATTAATCTTTAAATTCTTTCCCTGTTTCCCGAAAAACATTGACAAAGTTAATCATACACAAAGTTAATTAGAATTTAGTTCTACTAAAATATCTCATCATCTTCAGCAATTCTCTGTACCGCCGGAAGATGCAGTTTAGACAGAATGACTGCACTGATGCTTATCGAAGTAATTGAAAACTGGGGGGGGGGGGTTATTTTAAATTTAATCATTTTTAAGTTCCAACTTTGGAGTATGCTATGAATTGAATTGTGTAACACAACAAGATATGCTGAAGCTGTAACCTCCAGTGCCTATGAATGTGACCTTATTTGGAAATAGGGTCTTTGCAGATATAATCAAGTAAATATTCGATCATTAGGGTGGGCCCTATCAATATGACTGGTGTCTTTATAAGAAGAAGAGGAGAGACACAGACATAGACGTACAGGGAGAATGCTGTATGAAGACAGAGACAGTAATGGGAGTGATAGAGCTGAAAGACAAGGGTTTTCAGGACCCGTGGATTGCTGGCCACGAGCAGAAGGCAAGGAAGTATTCTACCCAGAGTACCAGAGGGAGCATGGCCCTGTTGACAGCTTAATTTCAGGCTTACAGCCTCCAGAAGGGTAAGAGGATAAATTTCTGTTGCTTTAAGCCATCTGGTTTGTGTACTTTGTTAAAGTAGCCACACAAAACTAATATAGAGCGTAAGCACATTATTTTCTTCAAGAGAATAAAGAGCATACAGGCATGTAACTCCAAGTTCACAGGGTTGGATGGGGCCAAGAGGTAGGTGCTTAATAGCGGTCAGTAACTCTGTGCTTCTAAGACATAGTCTGGTTCAAGTAAAGGAATGATTGTTGTTTTCTAATTAGCTGCAAGGAGGTGCATGCTCCTTTTTTTCCTGACTCACTTTTTTTTTTAAGTAAACTTTTCACTTTAAGATAATTGTAGATTCACATCAATCGAAATATTTGGATACTACTGTATTTCCCTGGATTTCATAAAGGAAGAGATCAAAGACTTAAGCAAAAAGATACATCTGATCTCATTATGTGAGACTCTTAAATTTAAAATAATGATTAAAGAGGAGTGAATGTTATCACAAATGGAGTTATGACTGATTATGAATAATAATATGAAGGAAGAAAAAAGCACCCAAAGCAGTTACTGAAACTGCAAATGAAGCTTTCTGTTGAACCTAGATTTGTAAAGTGTCGTTGATTGTATCGAAGAAGACTTTGAGAAGAGTGTTTAGGCAGGTGATGGCCAAAATGAACTGAATTTGGGGAAAAGGATATAATATCGATGGGTGACAAGAAGATCTTATTGTTAAAGCTCTCTTCTGCTCTTTCAACACTAATCATCATTGAAGAGCATTTTAAAATGTCATTAAAAGTAATTGAAAGAAACGTGTGTATAAGGTGAGAAAGCATTTACCTGCTCTGAACAAATCTGTCAGTGAAATCACCAAACTTCACTTTTTATCAGGAATCATGGGGAAATATATAGATGTTGTCCACTTTTAGAGTATAATTGATTAAAGCAGTGATATTTAGCCTAGAACATAAAAAGAAGGCATAACAGTTTTTAAAAACCTTGGAATTTGGGGTGACATCAGAAAATGGCAGAGTAGGAAGCTCCAGGCTCTTGTTCTCCCACAGAAATAATTATTTTTTTAAAAAAAACTAAGTACTGGCTAAAATAACTTCATAGGAGTCCTAAAAAATAAATGATGATCAGATATATGATATACGATTTCATATGATATCAGATAAATGATTTGCAAATGTTGTCTTTTCACTATTATAATGTCATTTGATGCACAAAAGCTTTTAATTTTAATGAAGTCTAGTTTATTTTTTTTACTGATTGCATGTGCTTTAAGTGTCTTTGGCACCTATAGTGACAATAAATTTTAAAGTGCAATTTCTAGTCACATTACCACCAATCTTCACACTAGAGGCTTATTTACCTAAGTTCCTATTACCTAATACATCATACCCAGCTTTCAACAAAAAACTACAAAGCATATTGAGAGGCAAGTAAAAAACATGCTCTGAAGAGGCAAAGCAACATCAGAAGTAGATTCAGATATGGCAGAGACATTGAAATTATCATACTGAGAATTTTAAATACTTATGATTAAAATGTTAATGGCTGTAATGGAAAAAATAGAAAGCATGCAAGAACGGATGGATAATGTAAGCAGAGACATATAAAATCTAAGAGAGAATCCATAGGAAATGCCATAAATCAAAAACGCTGTAACAGAAATGAATAATGCCTTTGTTGAGCTCATCAGGAGACTGGAAATAGCTGAGAAAATAATCAGTGTGCTTTAAGATATGTCAATAGAAATTTCCTAAACTGAAATACAAATAAAAAAATAATTGAGAAACAGAACATCCAAGACATATGGAACAATTTTAAAAGATATGACATATGCATAATTAGAGTGCCAAAATGAGAAGAGAGAATATAGCAGAGGAAGTATTTGAGATAATTGTAACTAAAATTAATGATAGACACCAAACTGAAGATCAAGAAGTCTCAGAGAACACCAAGAAGAATAAATACCAAAAGTACCAGACATAGATATATCATATTCAAAACTTCGAAAAGCAAATACAAAGAGAACAACTTGAAAGAGGTTGGCTGGGGTGAGGGTGAGGAGGAGACATGATATTTCTATAGAGACAAGAATTACAGAAGGCTTCTCATTAGAGACCAAGAAAGCAAGAAGAGAGAGTACAATAAAATATTTAAAGTGTTGAAAGAAATAAACTACTAAACAAGAATTCAATATCCTAGTTCTGTGGAAAATGCCAATGGTAATTTGATAGGCATTGCATTGAATCTGTAGATTGCCTTGGGTAATATACTCATTTTAACAATATTGATTCTTCCAATCGAAGAACGAGTTATATCTTGCTATCTGTTTGTGTCATCTTCTATTTCTTTCTTCAGTGTCTCATAGCTCTCAATGTCACTGAAACTTCATTAGTGCAATTTAGAGGAAATGCTTAAGATTTGGCATACAGTAAGTCCCCTACATACGAACCTTCAAGTTGCGAACTTTCAAAGATGAGAATGTGCGTTCGCATATCCGGTCACCTAAGTTAGTTCACATGTCTGGCGTACATTGTCATGTGCGTGCATCCTCTACAAGTGGTTGTGTTTTTGTGTACTTTACAGTACTGTATAGACTACAGTAGTACAGTATCTTTATTTCAAGCCCAGGATGTGTGGAAGCAAGCGTAAAAGCAGCGGTGATGTAGCTGGTACTGTACTGTACTTTTCAAGGTACTGTAGTGTAAAGATTAAAAATGTTCTCTTTATTTTTTGTGTTTGTTTTTTATGTATTATTTGTGTGAAAAGTGTAAATCTATTACAGTACAGTATTACATAGCCAATTGTGTTAGTTGGGTACCTAGGCTAACTTTATCGGACTTATGAACAAATTGGACTTACAAACTGTGCTCTTGGAAGGGAACTGGTTGGTATGTAGGGGACTTACATACATATTAAGTGATAAGTGGCACAGTGTTTTCCATACAGTTTCATGTATAAATATTGATATGCACTTGGGCCAGAGCTGTGATGGATCAGCCGATCTGCACCATTTTTATGTCAGGGATGATCCCGTCTCTGCCCTTTGAGCACTGGAGGGACAGTTGCCTCATTTCATCCTCCAAGGCGCGGCCCTCGCGGGGAGGGGCTGCTTTGGATCTTGCCATGGCACTGCTTGCTGACGTCCCGGTTGTTGGCTTTGTCACTCGTTTTATTCCCTGCCCCTTTTGCCCTGTCATCTCACTCTACCTCAAGAGTGTCAGGAAAAGAAGATGGACAGACATATAAGAACGAGATTACGTAGAACTTCACAAGCCATAAGATATTTGGATTTTATTCTAAATCTGAAGGGAAACCATGACTCTAGATACTCTAATTTATATTCTATTTTTTTTTGCTAATACGTTACTGAGGGTAAATTTATGTAGAGTGAAATACACAAATCTTAAGTGTACATATCAATTAATATTTACAAATATATATGCCTTACTCTCAGACCAAATAAAGAACATTTCCATTACACCCAAAAAGGTCACTCATAAATATTTCCAGTCAGTACCTTTGCCCTGCTACCCTCTACCACCATGCAGAGAAATGACTATTCTAATCTCTATCACCAAAGATTGATTTTTAATGTCAACACGATACATTGACAAGCTGTAAGATACACATGATGTTTATGTCCCTACACATGCTGAATGAAATAATAAGATGCAGATGAGGTGGGAGACAAAATTATGGATATCAGGGAGAAAGCACTGCCCAAGAGATATCTGAACTTCTTCCATAGCCTGATTAGAAGATGGCAAGAGTCTTGAAGTATATGAATACCTTCTTTATCTAATTTGCTCATATTAGTAATTTCTTTACCTCACTACATTACAATCTGACTTCTTGTTTCCTGATAAATTAGTTTCAAATTTATAACAGATTGGAAATTGGACTTCTTTGTTTGATATTTGGAGTTTTTCAGAAGAAAGCCACTTTATTTTACTCTGTGTAGAAATCAATATCAGAAATAGCAATATTAGAAATATCATTCTATTAAATCAGATAGGATTTTGTAAATGGCAAGGCCCATCTTCAAGCTCTGAAAATGATTATTTCACAGAAATGATAGAAGCAACAAAAATCACTAATTCTTTTCTACTTAAAGATTAACCTTACTAAAATAATATAACTGTCAGGGAAAGCATGATTCATTTGATTTAATCTCAGGTATATTAGTGGGGGAATTTAGAGGCATGCTTTTAGAGCTTATTGTTGCAATTTAGTATCCCAAAGGATCTCAGAATCAGCAAAGTTAATTTTCAGGAACAGCTTCTAGGGGATTTTTTTTTCTTGTATGATATCTTTTTTAAACTTGATTTCAGCTCACTGGGAAAAAGTAAGTGGTTCTTAATAATGGGTGGTAATTATTAGTGAAGTTATTTAGAAATGCCTTGAAGTATACAGAGAAAACATGAGCATATCAAATAAATATAGCTTTTACTTAGCATCTGTATGGTTGGATCCTTAGTTCTGGTTCAGTGACTTTGTGACAATAACATTTTATCCTTAATCAAAAAGAAAATTTATCTCAAAATCTCCATTTTAGGTCAGAATGAAAAGGAAAAAGCATGTAGATGGCTACTTGTATAGAACACAGTGTAGCCAGTGTCATCTTCCTTTTCCACTTGGAAGCAACAACTCATGCATGGTAATTACAGACATATCTTATTGAACAAGCCTAACAGATGAACATATTAGCTGAAGGAGGGTGAATCAAGGTCACTTTAGAATCACCTCATACAATAATCTCTTAATTTTCCGCTATTCCTTTAATATGGACTTGCTAGTAAACAACATCTACGAAACATTAAGAAATTTGAAGTGAACTCTGGGCAATTTCAGATAATATATTTTATAATGCTTTATTTGTATTTTAGTGTGAAACATTTTATTACTTATAATTTATGAAAAAAAATTTCTAAAAAGAGCACTGTTTACCCAACACACAGCATACAATATACCAAATTATGAGTACCTTTGAATCCCTTTGTGTACCCTTTGATCATACTCCTCTCTCTCCTTTCCTCTCAGAGGTAATGGCTGTTCTAAATATTATTCATAATTGCTTTGATTTTTATTTTAATTTTGCCATGTGAATATGTATCCCAAAACATTATATTCTTTTTCATGTATGTAAATTGTAGAAATAGGATCAGACTATTTGTATTCTTCTGCAACTCACTCATTCAACTTTATGAGATTCACCCACATTGAGACATACATCTGTAGGTCTTTCAATTTCACTGCTATGTTGTTTTCCATTGTATGAATATATTTGAATTTATTTATCAGTGTTGATCTTTATGTAAGTTTGGATGTCTCCAGTGTTTTGTTTCTAACATCACTGCTATGCACGTTCTTCTGCATGCCACATTGTCTTTATAAGTGAGAGCGTCTCTAAGGTCTATATCTACTAATGGAATTGTTACATAAAAAGATATGTGCATCATCAACTTTACTAGATAAGGTTAAATATCATTTTTTCCAAAATGGCTCTAATAATTTATACTCCCACAAGCACTGCATTAGAGTTCTAGAAATTCTACATCCTCACAACTCAACAGCAATGTCAGATTTTTCATATTTGCCTATGTGGTGGGTGTGAAATGGTATGATTTCAATATACACTTTCCAGGTTATTTAATAAGTGTATGCATCTATTCATAGAACTTTATTGTCCATTTCTTTTCCCTATTCTTGAAATGCCTGTTCAAGTCTTTTGACCTTTTATCTCTATTAGATTGTTTATATTTATTTTATAGATTTGTAGAAATATTGATACTTTATATGTCATGGATAATGAATCTTTTTTAGTTACATATACTGCATCATCTTCTCCCATTAGGTGGACTGTATTTGCCTTTCATTTTAATTATATAACCACTTGGTAATTGTGAACTCTCTACCTATACTTCAGTCCATGATGTAATTACTAACGTAATTACTAAGTTTTTTGTGTGTGTCTCTGTACTCCCTTTTTTTTCTCCATTAGACTGCCAGAGGTTTCTAAATGTTATTGCTATATTTAAAAATTTGGCTTTGTTGATCTCTTTATTAGTTTTCTTATATCATTAATTTCTGTTCTTATTTTTGTTAACTGCTTTTGTTTAATTCAGATATATTGATCTTTTTCTAACTTTATTTTTAAACTTTTAGTTTTATTTACTTGGAAAATTGTTCTTGATAAACATGGCTAGAGGTTTGCTGATTTTGTTTTTCAACTCGGGTTCTAGTAGATTGGTGAGGTCTGTTTCATTATTTGTTCTTTAAGGGATTTATCTTGTTCTTTTAATTGGAAGTAGATCCTCTGTCTTTTCATTTTAGGAGAAACAGTTATCTACTGTGGTCTCGAAGGGGTGTTTTTATGTGGGCGCATCCCTGTGTAGACAGTGAGTGTACAGTGTTTTTGGTGCGAGGGCTGGTTTTCCTCAGGGTGTGCTGGCCGTTATCCCCTTGATAGGGGCTGTGATTGGTGTTGTGGTGTCTAGAGCCTGCAGCGGATGTTGGGTGGGGCTTCCTCTTTGCTCTGTGGCTATCCCTGCCTTGTCAGGGGTAGCGCCTGTTCCCCAGTTGTTGGAGTAGAAGCCCTGAGGGTCGGGTTCAGTCAGGCTCCATTGCCCTTGGGTGCTTGCCCTGCGCCAAAATAGGTGATTTCTGAAGCAAGTGATGCCTATGTGGTCACAGAGGACCTATGCAGCACCTGTGAAGGCATCTGCAGTTCCATTCAGTAGCAGCCCAAGGTTGCATCCCTTTCTCTGTTGTGTTTGTCCCAGATCTAGTACACAGCTGTGGTGTGAAGTAAGCTGGGGCTTGGGGTTGGGGTGGCTTGGCTGTAGGAATTGAGGTGGCTGTGCTGCTTGCTGCCAGAGATGTGGGCTCCCTCTGTGGCAGTCTTCTCCCAGGACCTGTCTGCCCCAGATCTAGCGCTCGGCTACAGTGTGGAGTGGGCAGAGCTGGGGTGCTCTCACTGGGATTTGAACTGCTGCATATTCCTGAGCACGCTGACAATGGCCATCGCTGCTGCACCGGGACCACGCCCCAGGCACTTCAGGCTGTCTTTCCATAGCGAGATTGAATCCTCTCCTAGGGCCTGTCTGCCTGAAATTCAGCCCTTAGCATCTGCAGGCTCTTGTGGCACCACCCCATGCATGCACTGACAATGGCCTCCACAGCTCCACCCAGATCACGCCTCAGATGCCCTGTTCTTTTTCTGCATAGCTAGACGGAGTCTTTGCCCAGATCTTGTGCCGGGCTGTGTTGTGGAGTGAGCAGGACTGGGGTGTTTGCCTCTTTGGTTGGAAAGTGTGGTGAAGTGGCAGCCGCCAGTGCATGGCTCTCTCCGCCCTGGTTGTTGGCAAGCCAGCACGTGCACACTCCTCACAAATAGTGTAGGCTTCTCCAGCCTTGCTGTCTGTCTCAGCAGATTTCCCAGCAGGCAAGAGGGCTTGTTTGCTCTGCACAGGACACCAGGACTGGGATGCCCACATTGTGTCTCAAATCGCTCTATCCCCAGGGCGAAGGTCCACCCATGCAGACCTCTTCCTTACAGATCCCTCCCAGGGTTACAGATCCCAACCCAATGCCTTTTTTTTTTTTCTTTCTGTTCTACCCGTTTACGTGGAGATCTTTCTTGCAGCTTTGTTTGTACAATATGAGAATTCTTCTGCCAGTTTCCAGATTTCTGTGAGAATTGCTCCACATGTAGATGTATTTTTGATGTGTTTGTGGGAGGAGGTGAGCTCCACGTCTTACTCCTCCACCATCTTGATTCCTGCCAAAAACAACTTCTTAAAATGAACTCACTGGGTTTCCAATTACTGTTCAGTCTAAATATTCTTTACTTTTGTGCCAGAGCATTGATGCATTTTATCCAGCATTTTAGCTTGTTTTCAGCAGAAAGGATGGTCTAGGTACTTAGTTTGCCATGCCACTTTCCAACTCAGCCACTGGACCAGTAGTTTTCAAACTTTTGATGCTATCCCACAATAAGAAGTACATTTTTATAGGAGATCCATGATACCCTTACATATATAACTTTCCTCAAAAGAGGACTGAAGGGCAGAGATAACCACAGGCCAAGAGAAGTGGCGAAGAGGAAGTATCCATATTCTAACTTCTTAAATTGTATCCTTAGATAATGAATTTTTAGCCTCTCTTATATTTGTATGTTTATCTGTATGTAGTGCTTAAGCTGTATATCCCAAGTTTTGATATGTAGAATTTATTTTGGTCAGTCCAAACTATTTTCTAACTTTCGTTTTTATTTCATCCTTCACCAATTGATTATTTAGAAGTGTATTTCTTAACTTACATATATATACACATTGGTTATTGATTTCTGGCCTAATTTTTTATTATAGATATACGCTATTGTTTTTGGTATTTTTGACATTTGTTAAGACTTGCTCTCTGATGCTGGTAATGTTCAATTTTCATAAAGACTATGTGTATATTTGAAAGAATGTTCACTCCACAGATGTTTCACTAAATATTCCTGTGAGTTAATTAAGTCAACTTGTTATTTCTTTCAAATTTTCAAGTTTTTTTCAAATTTTTATCTCCTTGTATTATTAATTACTAAGAGAGGTATGAAAAATCTCCTATTATAGTTGCTGAGTATTTAACTTCTCTGAATTTCTGTCAATTTTTGCTTGATACATTTTGAGATTTTATCATTAACAGCACACAAGTGTAATGCTGTTATATCTTTCCGGTGAATTGAATCATTTATTATCATGAAGTCACCTATTCTTGTAATGCTTTTTACCTTAAAGTCTATTTGTCAGAAATATTTTAGCCACACCAACCTTCTTTTATTTTGGGATGATAGGAATTCCATTATTGTTTTGTAGGAACCTTTATAGGCTGCCTAAATATTAATTCTTTTTCTAACATATTTTGATAAAAATGTTTAACCCAATTTGTACAGTGCCTTTTATAATTATGATATCTTTTTACAATATTTTTATGAAGTAATACCTAAATATATATTTTTTAACATCTTTATTGGAGTATAATTGCTTTACAATAGTGTGTTAGTTTCTGCTTTATAAAAAAGTGAATCAGCTATACATATACATACATCCCCATATCTCCTCCCTCTTGCATCTCCCTCCCACCCTCCCTAGCCCAGCCCTCTAGGTGGTCACAAAGCACCAAGCTGATCTCCCTGTGCTATGCGGCTGCTTCCCATTAGCTATCTATTTTACAATTGGTAGTGTGTACATGTCCATGCCACTCTCTTACTTCATCCCAGCTTACCCTTCCCCCTCCCCGTGTCCTCAACTCCATTCTCTACCTCTGCATCTTTATTCCTGTCCTGCCCCTAGGTTCTTCCTGACCATGTTTTTGTTTTTTTCTTTTTAGATTTCATATATATGTGTTAGCATACAGTATTTGTTTTTCTCTTTCTGACTTACTTCACTCCGTATGACAGATTCTAGGTCCATCCACCTTACTACAAATAACTGAATTTTGTTCTTTTTATGGCTGAGTAATATTGCATTGTATATGTGTGCCACATCTTCTTTATCCATTCATCTGTTGATGGACACTTAGGTCGCTTCCATGTCCTGGCTATTGTAAATAGAGCTACAATGAACATTGTGGTACATGACTCTTTTTGAATTATCGTTTTCTCAGGGTATATGCCCAGTAGTGGGATTGCTTGGTCATATGATAGTTCTATTTTTAGTTTTCTAGGGAACCTCCATACTGTTCTCCATAGTGGCTGTATCAACTTACATTCCCACCAACAGTGCAAGAGGGTTCTCTTTTCTCCAGACCTTCTCCAGAATTTATTGTTTGCAGATTTTTTAATGATGGCTATTCTGACTGGTGTGAGGTGATACCTCATTGTAGTTTTGATTTGCATTTCTCTAATGATTAGTGATGTTGAGCATCCTTTCATGTGTTTGTTGGCAATCTGTATATCTTCTTTGGAGAAATGTCTATTTAGGTATGGGGCCCATTTTTGTTTTTGTTTTCTAAAAATAAATTTATTTATTTTTTGCATCATTGGGTCTTTGTTGCTACACACGGGCTTTCTCTAGTTGTGGCGAGTGGGGGCTACTTTTCATTGTGGTGCACGGACTTCTCATTGCAGTGGCTTCTCTTGTTGTAGAGCACAGGCTCTAGGTGGTCGGGCTTCAGTAGTTGTGGCACGCGGGCTTAGTAGTTGTGGCTCATGGGCTCTAGAGCACAGGCTCAGTAGTTGTGGCACTCGGGGTTAGTTGCTCCTCAGCATGTTGGATCTTCCCGGACCAGGGCTTGAACCCATGTCTCCTGCATTGGCAGATGGATTCTTAACCACTGTGCCACCAGGGAAGCCCCTCTTCTGCCCATTTTTGGACCAGGTTGTTTGTTTTTTTAATATTGAGCTGCATGAGCTGCTTGTAAATTTTGGAGATTAATCCTTTGTCAGTTGCTCCATTTGCAAATATTTTCTCCCATTCTGAAGGTTGGCTTTTCATTAAGGAAACACTCCCATTTACCATTGCAACAAAAAGAATAAAATACCTAGGAATAAACCTACCTAAGGAGACAAAAGACCTGTATGCAGAAAACTATAAGACACTGATGAAAGAAATTAAAGATGATACAAGCAGATGGAGAGATGTACCATGTACTTGGAATGGAAAAATCAACATTGTGAAAAAGATTCTACTACCCAAAGCAACCTACAGTTTCAGTGCAATCCCTATCAAACTACCAATGGCGTTCTTCACAGAACTAGAACAAAAAATTTCACAATTTTTATGGAAACACAAAAGACCCCAAATAGCCAAAGCAATCTTGAGAAAGAAAAACGGAGCTGGAGGAATCAGGCTCCCTGACTTCAGACTATACTACAAAGCTACAGTAATCAAGACAGTATGGTACTGGCACAAAAACAGAAATATAGATCAATTCAACAGGATAGAAAGCCCAGAGATAAACCCATGCACATATGGTCACCTTATCTTTGATAAAGGAGGCAAGAATATACAATGGAGAAAAGGCAGCCTCTTAAATAAGTGGTGGCAGGAAAACTGGACAGCTACATGTAAAAGAATGAAATTAGAACACTCCCTTACACCATACACAAAAATAAAGTCAAAATGGATTAAAGACCTAAATGTGAGGCCAGACACTATAAAACTCTTAGAGGAAAGTGTAGGCAGATCACTATGACATAAATCAGAGCAAGATCCTTTTTGACACACCTCCTAGAGAAATGGAAATAAAAACATAAATAAACAAAGTTCCTAATGAAACTTAAAAGCTTTTGCACAGTAAAGGAAAACAGAAACAAGATGTTTGTATCATCTTTAATTTCTTTAATCAGTGTCTTAATAGTTTTCTGCATACAGGTCTTTTGTCTCCTTAGGTAGGTTTTTTCCTAGGTACTTTTTTCTTTTTGTTGCAATGGTAAATGGGAGTGTTTCCTTAATTTCTCTTTCAGATTTTTCATCATTAGTGTGTAGGAATGCAAGAGATTTCTGTGCATTAATTTTGTATCCTGCTACTTTACCAAATTCATTGATTAGCTCTAGTAGTTTGTGGTAGCATCTTTGGCATTCTCTATGTATAGTATCATGTCATCTACAAACAGTGACAGCTTTACTTCTTCTTTTCTGATTTGGATTCCTTTTATTTCTTTTTCTTCTCTGATTGCTGTGGCTAAAAATTCCAAAACTATGTTGAATAATAGTGGTGAAAGTGGACAACCTTGTCTCGTTCCTAATCTTAGACAAAATGGTTTCAGTTTTTCACCTCGGAGAACGATGTTCGCTGTTGGTTTGTCATATATGGCCTGCATTATGTTGAGGTAGGTTCCCTTTATGCCTGTTTTCTGGAGGGTTTTTATCATAAATGGGTGTTGAATTTTGTTGAAAGCTTTTTCTGCATCTATTGAGGTGATCATACGTTTTTTCTCCTTCAATTCGTTAATATGGTTTATCACATTGATTGATTTGCATATATTGAAGAATCCTTGCATTTCTGCAATAAACCCCACTTGATCATGGTGTATGACCTTTTAATGTGCTGTTGGATTCTGTTTGCTAGTATTTTGTTGAGGATTTTTGCAGCTATGTGCATCAGTGATATTGGTCTGTAGCTTTCTTTCTTTGTGACATCTTTGTCTGGTTTTCATATCAGGGTGATGGTGGCCTCGTGGAATGAGTTTGGGAGTGTTCCTCCCTCTGCTGTATTTTGGAAGAGTTTGAGAAGGATAGGTGTTAGCTCTTCTCTAAATGTTTGATAGAATTCTCCTGTGAAGCCATCTGGTCCTGGGCTTTTGTTTGTTGAAAGATTTTTAATCACAGTTTCAATTTCAGTGCTTGTGATTGGTCTGCTTATATTTTCTGTTTCTTCCTGGTTCAGTCTCAGAAGGTTGTGCTTTTCTAAGAATTTGTCCATTTCTTCCAGGTTGTCCATTTTATTGGCATATAGTTGCTTCTAGTAATCTCTCATGGTCCTTTGTATTTCTGCAGTGTCTGTTGCTACTTTTCCTTTTTCATTTCTAATTCTGTTAATTTGAGTCTTCTCCCTGTTTTTCTTGATGAGTCTGGCTAGGTGTTTATCAATTTTGTTTATCTTCTCAAAGAACCAGCTTTTAGTTTCATTGATTTTTGCTATTGTTTCCTTCATTTCTTTTTCATTTATTTCTGATCTGATCTTTATGATTTCTTTCCTTCTGCTAACTGTGTGTAGGTCGCCTGAGGGTGTCTGTTCTTTGCTCAGACAGGACGGGGTTAAAGTAGCAGCTGATTCAGGGGCTCTGGCTCACTCAGGCTGGGGGAGTGGGGGAGGGAGGGGTACGGAATGCAGGGCGAGCCTGTGGCAGCAAAGGCCGGCATGACGTTACAACAGCCTGAGGACCGCCGTGTGTCCTCCAGGGGAAGTTGTCCCTGGATTACGGGACCCTGGCAATGCCGGGCTGCCCCGGTTCCTGGGAGGGGAGGTATGGATGGTGACCTGTGCTTGCACACAGGCTTCAGTAGCAGCCTTAGCATTTCATGCCCGTCTCTGCTGTCCGCGCTGATAGCCGCGGTTCGTGCCTGTCTCTGGAGCTCATTTAGGCGGTGCTCTGAATCCCCTCTCCTTGCGCATCCGGAAACAGTGGTCTCTTGCCTCTTAGGCAGGTCCAGAGTCTTTCCCAGACTCCCTCCCGGCTAGCTGTGGTGCACTAGCCCCTTCGGGCTGCGTTCACGCCGCCAACCCCAGTCCTCTCCCTGGGATCTGACCTCCGAAGCCCGAGCCTCAGCTCCCAGCCCCCGCCCGCCCCGGCGGGGGAGCAGACAAGCCTCTCGGGCTGGTGAGTGCTGGTTGGCACCGATCCTCTGTGCGGGAATCTCTCTGCTTTGCCCTCTGCACCCCTATTGCTGTACTCCCCTCCATGGCTCTGAAGCCTCCCACCCGCCACCCCCAGTGAAGGGGCTTCCCAGTGCCTGGAAACTCCTCCTCCTTCACGGCTCCCTCGCAGAGGTGCAGGTCCCATCCCTATTCTTTTGTCTCTGTTTTTTCTTTTTTCTTTTGCCCTACCTAGGTACGTGGGGAGTTTCTTGCCTTTTGGGAAGTCTGAGGTCTTCTGCCAGCATTCAGTAGGTATTCTGTAGGAGTAGTTCCACATGTAGGTGTATTTCTGATTTTTTTGTGGGGAGGAAGGTGATCTCCACGTCTCACTCCTCTGCCATCCTGACGGTCTCCCCTATATTTAGTTTTGATTTCTTGTACTGGTTGTATGCATATAGAACACTTCTCAGTACAGAGTTAATATAGTTATTCTCCTCTATGTTTTTCCAGTGTTTTAAAAACATACATAAAACCTCTTTCATTCATCTGGAATATATTTCATTTTGTAATAAGCAGTCATGGTATAAGTATTTTTTATTCAAAAGCTAACATGACAATATTATTTATTGCTATATTATTCATTTGATTTACAAATTCACTTGCAAAATCTTTACACAGAATTCCTGTAAACACTTTCCCTTACTCCTTCAAGTATTAAAATCTTATGTAGCTACAGTAAAATAGCTTTATATATATATATTACCTACTTGCTCTATCCTATTTTAGATATAATTTCAGAATTGCTTGCATATACATGCATGAGAAACAAATTTTACTAAGTAGTGATATACATATAATTTATATATGTGCCTCTGATTTCTGTTAATAATAGATAACTCTTATATTGGGTTGGCCAAAAAGTTCATTCTGGTTTGCCCATAACATACCAAAACCCGAACGAACTTTTTGGCCACCCCAATATAATGCTTGTTATTTGATAGTCACTGTTCTAAGTCTTATACCTATATATTAATTCATTTACACCTCCCAATTATCCTATGAGTTAAGTACTATTATTATTCCTCCCTTACTGATGAAGAAACTGTTACATAGATAGGTTTAGTAACTTGCCTAAGGTCACCCAGATAATAAGGAGCATATTCAGAACTTGGACCCAAGTATTCAAACTTTAGAATCTGTGCTCTTAATCAATATACTATACATTTGTCATGTTCTAAATTATTTTAACTACTAAGGCTTTTTCTTGTTATTTCTATTTTATTCCATTGGCCTTTCAATCAATTATTCCACTAGAACAACACTATTTAATTAAATTTCTTTGTAATAATTATTTATATCTTTTAGTGCAAATCTCTTCCTAAATAGCACTCTTTTACAAAGATTGTTTAAATAGCTTTATTCAGTCTTTAATTATGAAAGTAACACATGTATATAGTTAGCAATTTAAGCATAACAAAATTATATATAAAGAAGAAGGAAAGGATCCCCTCAACTTCCACTCCCAGCTTAGAGATAAGCATTGTTAGCAGTCTCTTGATTTTGTTACTCAACTTATGAGAAAGTTAGATTCCCACTAGTGTAATAATTTTAAGTCCAAAGTGAGAAAGTGGAGTTTATATTTACAGTCTCTCCCCAGGAGTTTAAATGACACTTTGAAGATTTGAAATTTTGTTACACTTTCCTTTTTGACGATATTCAAACAGTCACCTTTCCAAAACTAGACCAGTGTTATTGAAGATTTGATGATGCAAATAGTGTAGTCAATACTATTTGTAGAATACCTCAAAAATGAGCACAAATACAATATACATTTTGTAGACTAGCAAACAATTTAACCATGGGTGAGATATCTACAAACAACTGTATTTTGGATATATTTTAAAGGCAGAATTAACATAATTTGCTGAAGGACAGTGTGAAAGAAAGTAAAAGTCAAGAACCACACCAGGATTGGCCTGAATAACTGGAGTAATGGGGATACCATTTTCCAAGGTGTGGAACACTGCATAAGGAACTCATTGGAGGGGTAGATCTGGTGTTCATTTTACATTTAACACTGAGAAGTTGATGTCCAGAAAATAATTGGATAAATTGGTGTAAAATTAGTTAGTGGTGTGGGCTGAATGTCTATTATATAGATGAAGATTAAAGTGATGAATCTGTTTGAGATGACCAAGTGACAGAGTGTAGACAGAGAATATAAGATGACAAACAACTGAGTTCTGGAGTGTTCCAGTGTTTAAAGTATAACAAGAAGGACCAGCCAAGGAAACTGTAAAGTAGCAGCTAGTGAGGTAGAAAGAAAACCCATGGAGTGTGATATCTGGGAAGCTAAATGAAGAAAGTTTTTTGCTAAAGGAGAGAGTTACCAAACATATTAAAGTCTTCTAATATGTCAAACAATATAAGGTCTGAGAATTGATCACTGACTGCACTGTGAGTGGCACTCCACTTTTAGTTTTCAGTGTATCACATAGAGAACCATACAGAGGTCTTCTGCAGATAGGATGGTAAATGTGAAGGAGGGAGTATGTGGAACACCTTTCTGATTGATTCTATTTTATTAGTTAAATAAGAAACAAAAGCATTAGCTGTTTTACTTTGCAGCTTCCCCTTAAAGCAAACCTTGATATAAGGATTTGAGTGTAAGTAGATTATCTGGGAGGTACCAGAGACAACAGTAGGGGAGTGGTTGTGGAAAGGAAAGGCAGCCAGGAGAAGTGCTTTAGTTTAGTAAACCAGCTATCACAGTGAGCAACTGATGCTTGTTTCCACAGGTAAACTCTCAGAAAAGTTCAAAAAACACACCTCAGGATTATCTCACTTACAGGTTGAAAGTGACATGGTATTTATTCACCAACTCCTGAGAGTACTTCTGGCTTCCCTTGGGCACTGGAAGAATTACCTTCTGTCTTTTTATGAAACTCACTCTAAAAAATTTTGTAACATTTATTTTTCTCCAATTCCAGTTATTCTTATTTCATCTTTAGAAATACCTCTGTGTCTTGGGTTATTTCACTCATATATTTTTCTACACTTACCACCTTTTCATTGTTTCCTTTGTCTCTATATGCTATATTTTGACAATTTCTCAAGGTTGTCTTCCTCTCTATGATGTGATCAGTTTTGAGGGATATAAATTTTGCCATTTTGCTGCTTGTAATGTTAATTTTAAGTCTGCTGTTGCCATATTTGTTTCCTTCAAAGTTACAAGGACCTGACCCAATCAATCATAAGTTTAAGAGGGGAATTATTGGTTTATGTCAAATGATGTCATCAGCTCCCTCCCTCCTTGCCCTCACTCATACATCCAGATCTTTTCTTTCTTTTAGTTTGTCTCATTCTCTCTTACTGCAGATAGGCTTGTGCCATGTAGCTTGGAATGTTGTTTACTGATAGATTTCAGGTGAACATCAACCCAGCACTGTAAACCCAGTGGCAAAAGAGAACTTTGCACACGGATCTGTATATAATTTGCAGAACCAATCAGAGAACAATCAATGAACCCAAGGGAGTATATTATGTGATTGGCCTGAATGAGGCAGCTACTATTTCCCAAAAGAAAGAGGAGATGAAAGTTGTTACAAGAAGAAGGGACTGATGAAGTATGCTGGGCAGAAAAGAAAAAAAAAGTTACCACTCTTCATTACATCTTGGAACATACTTTCCATGATGTAACTTGCCACTGCCAGATCACCCATTTTTTTCAAGTCTTATCATATTTATTGGTAAATTGTAGTCTTAAAATATATGTGATATTCAAGGGATGAAAACTTTACATAAAATTACAGGACCCTGAGGGTTTATTAAACTATACATACCCTATACATACATCTTTTTGCGTGCTTATTGTCATTATATTTGTTTGTTTGTATATTGATGTGAAGTGTCAGTTCAGGTAATTTGTCCATTTTTTTTCCCATTGCGTTGTGTGTTTTCTTATGACCAAATTTTCACTGTTCTTCATATATTTGGGTAAAAGTCCTTTGTCAATATGTGATTTGAAAATGTTTTCTTCCTATTCTTAGCTTGTCTTTATATTGTCTTTATAGCATCTTTCACACAACCAAATTTTAAATTTAAGTCCAATTCATCAATATTTTCTTTAATGGATCATGCTCCTAATGTCATACTTAAGATATTTTGCCTAACTCAGGGTCACAAAGATTTCCTCTCTTGTCTTCTTCTAAAAGTTTTATAATTTTAGTATTTATGTTTTGGTCTGTGAGCCAATTTGAATTAATTTTTGTATAAAGGGTAAAGTGTACATCATGATTTTTTTTTTTTTTTGCATTTGGATGAACAGACTGTCCTTTCTCCATTGAATTGCTTTTGCAGCTTTGGCAAAAATCAACAGACCATATACATATATGTCTATTTCTGGACTTTATATTTTGTGGCATTGATCTGTGTGTCTAATCTTTCACTAAAACCACAGTGTCTTGATTAATTAATTCATCATTAATTAGTGTTCTCTTTTATTATTTGGATATATGTTAATATTTCATTTTATCTATTGGCTTTTTTGTGTTATCTCTGTATTTTTTTTAGGAGTTTCACTATACATTTTAATATGCATTCTCACAGTCTACTTAAACTATGTATAGTGTCTTGTAACCATATAGGTCCATTTAATCTCTCCCCTTTATGTTACAGTTGTCATATATATATCTATGTACATTAAAATGTTTCCCAGAAAATTTACAATTTTTCATTCAAGTCATACATATCGTAAAAACCTTAAGAGGAGAAAGATCATTTGTTTTACTTACCCAGATATTTACCATGCCTGTTACTCTTCCTTTAATACTCATGCTCTAAGCTTACTTCTGGCATTATTTCCTTCAACCTGAAAAAAGACCCTTTGTACTCTTTTACAGTAGGTTTACCAGTCTTGAATTCTCCATCTGAAAATGCCTTTATTTTGCCTTTCATTCCTGAAGTTTATTATCACTGGTTATACAATTCTGCATTGACAGTTCTTTTTCTTTTAGTGTTTCAAAGATATTCCAGTGTCTTATAGCCTCTATGGTTTCTGATGAGAAATCTGCAATTATTCCAATTGTTGTTTCCTTATATGTAGGAAATAAATTTTTTTCTTTACCTTTGGAATTCAGTTTATGATGTGTCTGAACATGATTTTCTCTAAGTTTATCTAGTTATAGTTCACAGAACTTTACAAATACAATTTACATATTTTACTAAATCTTGGAAGTTTTCATCATTGGTATTTTGAATAGTTTTCTGCACTAATCTCATTCTCCTCTCTTTCAGGGACTCCAGTGGCATGAGTAATAGATGCTTTGATGTCATTCTAAAAATCCCTGATGTTCTGTTCAATTTTTCATTGTTGTTTTCCTCTCTGTTCTTCAGTTTGGAATATTTCTATTGATCTAATTTCAAGTTCACTGACTCTTTCCTTTTTCATCTCCATTCTGTTATTGAGTATATTCAGGACATTTTTTACTTCAAATACTATATTTTGAAAGTCAAAATTTCTATTTGTTTTTGTTTATATAGTTTATTTCCTCTTTGCTGAGAATATAATCACTTTCCATTTGTTTTAAGAGTATTCACTTTTAGTTAATTACACATACTAATAACAAACGCCTTAAGGTCATTGTTTGAGAATTCTTACTGCTATATTATCTCAGAGCTGGCATCTGTTGACTGCCTTTTCTTTTGAGATTTTTGTCAGATTTTCATGTTTCTTGGTATGTTGAGTAATTTTGCATTGTATCCTGGACATTTTGAATATTATAATGAGGGTCTTATTCCTTTTAAAATCCTTTGGAGAATGCTGATTTGTTGTCACTGTTCTTGTTTTCATAGGCATCAACCTGGTAAGGTTCAGACTCCAGTTCTTCCTTGCCTTCCAAAGCCAGGAAGGTGGTTCCAAAGCTAATTCATTTTTCAAAACCTTTTGAATATTGTCCCAGTGTGCTCCTTGCATATGCCACTCAGGGTTTGGTCTGGACCTTGGACAACTTTTATATGGTAGCTTACTTTTCAAATGCTCTGTTATCTTTTTTGGGTGTATTGCATGCATGCAAAGCTTGGGGATCAGCCATGACCTTTAGTTGGTTCATACTCAGAAACAGTGATTCCCCTTCTCTTTCCTCTCGGAGACTTTCCCCCCACACTCTTCAGCTATAAGGGATCCATTTTCCCATTCTTCTGGCCAGAAAGATGGAATTCTCTCAAAATTTTAGCTTCTCACAATGCAGTACAGGCCCATGCCACTTGGGCTGCACTTAGGGTGAAGTGACAAGGGAAAAGAGATACGCAATTTATGAGGTTTTTCCCCCTACTCTCTGCATAACAGGGAACATTTTGACCAGTTCCTCTATTCAGAGAGATGGCCTTTTTCTCCTGGTCTTAGGTGATCATACATTAGTCGCTGTGCCTCAAATGGGACTGGTTTAAGGCATGAATGAGAGAAGAAAAGAAAATAAATGAAAATGGATATTTTTCTGGCTCTAAAAGACAGGCTTTCTCTTGGAGTATTTGCTAACCTGCCTACTATTCAGTTACTGATTTGGCCTTCTCTGAAGCTAAAGCTGGAAGATAAAGGAAGAAAAAAAAAAGAAACCCACTTCCTCCGTATTGGCCTTTCTAGAGTTCTCAGAGAGTTGGGAGGGGTTTTGGGGTTTTGTTTGTTTGTTTGTTTGTTTTGTCTAGTTTTTAGATGTAACCACTGTAATATAGTAGGCATTGTGGCTAGGACCAGTGTCATATATCCTAGTTTTAAGTGCTAAAGTTATTTTGTAGGTTAACTCCACAAACAACAACATGAAACAACCACAAACATCAAAGCCTGCCCATTTTTTCCCAAATTAGTATTTTGTGAATGGAATCTAAATATCTTTGCCATCAGCAATTCATTAGTAAAAATCATCACTACCTAAAGTTGAAGAAGGGAAAACTTGCATCAACTCCACTTATCATTCTGCTTTCTAGTCTCCCTTTTGAATGAGAGATCAGACCTCACTTTATTGCAACCTGAATACAAACAAAATAAGAATTTTTTATCTTAAGATAAATCACAGTCAACAACCTGGACAGCGAAGGAAGAAGAAACTTCTGAAAATTTGTTTCCAAAGTTAGCAGTCAATTTTAACTATCAAGTTATCATCAATTTTAACAAAAGGAAAATACTTTTCTAAACAGTTGTTTATACAGTGGATCCTCAATGATCTGATGGGACTACAGGCAGGATGCAATTTCTTTTAAGCTGGAGATCTCATAATGGAAAAGACACACATCGGCAGGCATAGTGAAATTTCAGATAATCAAAATAACAGGTAATCATATTCTGATTTTCAAAATATAACTACATGCATTTTTCTTAGCAGGTAATTTCTGCAAATGACCACATCATCAAACCTGTGTACTTACTGGGTTTTGATGATCATCAGAGATTAATAAAAGTTTTCTTTAGTATCCGTGAAAGTAAAACTGTATAATAAGCCTGGACTTTTTTTCATCATACACTGGTTTATAGAAATAGATAATGTCCATTAATGTCCATTTTAGTAGATACCATTATTCGAGTGACTATTACAATAAAACCCATATTATGTCCCATTTGTTTTGCCTGCAAACATGATCATTCAAGATTCTAAGTTAAAGTTCACAACGTTTTTTATTCTTTATTTTAAAGAGTAAAAATATAAGGAAACAAGAGTAGCTAGTTAATTCTATTATATTTGGTTTTAAATTCAACTCTAAGCTTCTGCAAAAAAAAAAAAAAAAAAAGATGCATTTTATAAATTTTAATTAAAAAGAAAATGGAAAATTCACAGATTAACAAAAATCCTTGAAACTGAACTCTACAAATAATTACTGATTGGCCAATATATGAAGGATGTAAGACAAAGTAAAAGTCAGCTTTCAATCTCTGTCTTATAGAAGATACTAATGCTCCCCTAAGACAATTTATTGAACTTACCCCCACTCCAAAAATGAAGCAGAAAGAATAATGTTGTTAAAATTCAGAGAAGTTATTTCTTCAAGGAATTTGGAAATACATAATTGTACAGTGATCTAAATTGATTTATCAGAATTTTCTCTTTCCTTTGGTTTCCAATTGGATTGACACTTTTAATATATTTTTATATTTAGCTTTTAAAATATCTTGTATCTTTGAACTTGAAGAAGTTGGATAAATATTTGTTTGTGCATTTAAGGTGTTTCAAAATTATGCCATAATTAAGTTCTACTTATTGGCAACATTTGTTCTACCTTGTATCTTGTTGCAGATTTATTCATTCAAAATATTATTGACCATGTACTGTGTGTCATGTGAGAGTATAGTCAAGAATATAAAAGCCACACTTAATTATATAAAATGTAGATTTACAGGGTCCTCTTTTCAGGAAACAGAAAAAAAAAAGACTAATATTCCAGAAGGTGTCAGACAGCTAAGCCTCAAATCAATGGCCATAGCAAAACTACCTTCACAAGCCAATGTAACAATACACAAGTAGTGATAGACTTTCCCAGAGACAGACTAAATATCCTTCCTACTAGTAATATCTAAATTTCTCTGAAAAATTTACAACATTTTAATATGAAGGGGATCTTAATGATCATTCATCCTAAAGCCTACAAATTTATTTCTCACATGTGTGCGAGTATATAACAGATGTGAACTGGGACTGGTTTATGACATTAGAAAGATCAGAGCAAGGTTTGGTCTGGTCCTTGGGCATTGTTTATATTGCAGTTCAGTTCTCAAAGCCTTTGCTGTCCTTCTTTGGGTCTGCTCTGTGCATGATCAGTTTAGAAGTGAAGGAAGGAGAGGGACTTTAGCAAATCTGAGATTGAAAGCCTACCTGAATCTTTCTAATTAATTTTTATTGATATATAATTGACATATAACATTATATTAGTTGTAGGTATACAACATAATGATTTGATATATGTATATACTGTGAAATGATCACCACAATTAAGTCTAGCTAACATCTATCACCAAATATAGTTACAAATTTTTTTTCATTTTTTAATGCTACACAGACCAAAACATTTTTTGTAAAACCCATCTCCTAAAGGATTCAAACTGTGATGTTCTAGTTTGCCATCTCAGATCTAGTTGAGCACAGAATTTTCCAGAAGAGAAAATTGGAGTCCAGAAGGAAAGTCACTTAGCCTAAGACCAACCAGTTTAAGGGCTGGAGCCTATGTCACCTAAAGCCCCATCCATTGCTTATTCCACTACTCCAAATGATCTTCCTTTCCTCATTACTATATTTTGAATAATAGTAATTCCCTAAATATAAATAAAATAATATTGGAAACACATTTAACCTCAGGTTAAATGCAAATATATTTAAATTTGTATTTATGTTCCTCAAAATTATAACAAAAATCATATAAATAGGAAAGAAAGGCATACTCCATTGAAAGAAATAGCAAAACCGAACTGAGATTTACAGAATAACTCATGTAAAAGGGAACAGTCTAAATAACTCACCTGAAAATCAGCACATTCCAGTTTATTCTAGGAGTTAAATTTCTTTCTGAACAATGCTTTTACACAGATACTGTATGTAATAGCACTGAATGAAATATTTACTATAATTCAAAGTTGGTAGATATGATTTATAGCTTGGGCTGCTTCTAGGTAAGATTGCACATGTGAACATTGCTGTACATGACCTTTCTCATTGATTTTAATGAGGTCACTTTGTAGGCTTTCCAATTCTTGACAAGTGGAATCGCTTTTGACTAATTAAAATGTAGCCACAGAATATAGCCCTTGAAATTAAACCTACTATAAAGATAATTGCTCAGTGTAAAATATTTGGACATGATGAAACAAATGTCTTATTGTCCTGCTTTTTGTCTCAACCCTGAAAATATTATGGCCCCAAAACAGATTCAAAATGAGGTTGTAGAGGACTTTTTCTTGTTTTTCCCCTTCTCTTCTCTCTTCTCTGCTTTCCTCTTTTCTCACCTCAGCTCTCGTACTCTAATTCACTGACTTCATCATTCATTCATTCTTTAATTGATGAACATTTATTGAGATTGCTTCTAGTTGCTAGGGATACACAGATTTGCAAAATATGCTTATATTACTCAGAATCTAGTCCGAGTGCAAGACATAGAAGTAAATAAAAGCAGTAAGGTATGAAGTGTTAAAATATAAATGTGCATATGGTATTAGTGGACACTATAGAAGGAGTAACTATCTCTAATTGTTATGATCAGGAAAGACTTCACAGAAGAAGCCATGTTTAAGCTAAATCTAGATGGATTAATAGTTTTCCAGGCTGACAAAATGGAAATTGCCCTGCAGATAGCAGAAATATTATGATTAAAGGAAACTATTGAGGGTATGAACTTAGTTTCATCCATCTTTTTATACCCAGCACCTAGCTTAGTGTCTGATATATTATAGGCAATCAATAAATGCGTGTTGTAGAAATTATATATATTGTGTATGGGGAGTTATAAATACTTTGGTTTGGTTGGAGCATAAGATTAATGTGAAGGAGTGCTGAGAATGAGGCTAGAAAGATGGGTTTGTGGTAGATCACAAAAGAGCACTAATACCAGGTTAAGGAGTTTGACCTTTATTTAATGATCAGATGAAAGACATGACCAGGTTACAGTATAATGTTGGCTGACTTGAGCAGAACAGTAGGGGGACTAAAAAGTCAAATGAGTAGGATCTACAAGTAGTCCTAGTAAGAGACAATATGGCTTGAAGAGAAGGAGAAGAATTTGAGAGTAGAAATATAAAGGACAAAATGGATGGGGGCAAATTTAGTGGTAGAAAGACCAGTTAGGAATCTATTATAATAGTCCATAAAGAAGATACTAAGTGCCTGAATTAAGACTATGACAGTCAGGACTAGAAAGAGATAGATTTTAAAAATAATTTAAAGGTATAATATACAGATCATGTTGTCTGAAGGATGACTGTATTAGAAGAAAGAAGTCAAAGATGACAGTCACATTCTGGCTTGAGCACATGTTTGGATGATGCCTTCATTTACCTAGTAGGAGAGAAAAATAAGCTTTGGGTGGAGCTCTGCAAATATATTCTGTTTTGAAGATAATAGATTTGAAATAGCATGGAATAGTGAAACTGGCAGTTAAAGAAATGATTTGGAGCTTAGAAAGAGGAGGCTTTTAGGGAGAGGGAGGTAGACATTTTCTGTTTTTTCATTCCTAAAATTTGTTCTCTGCCCAGCTCTTGCTGCAGGAGGCCAAGCTATATGGGCTGCATCATTAGACTCTCTTACCCCCATCTTACCCTTGGAGTTAGCCAATGAGAGGAATCAGTAGGAGACAAGAGGGCAGATGGAGAAGTGTTTGGGGGTATTTATTTTCAGGATCCCTCCCTATAAGGTCATGGCCTGGCTCTAGTCCTCTGTTAAAGTCCATTCCTCCCTCTCCTTCCAGTGGCCTCTACTGTATGCTCTAGATTTGGCTAATTGTGGTCCCCCGTTTTCATTTCTGGTCTAGGAGTTGTAAGAGTTTTCTTCTTTTGCTACCACAGGATACTGCACCATCTCTAGTTGGTTCCCTTTAGCCCTTGCCCACATCTGTGTAAATAGTCTCTTTGTTAAATTCTCCTTAATTTCCTGTTTGACTATGGCTATTCTCTGTTGGAACTCTGCCTGATACAATTAGCAGTGCAGGGGTTGTTGTTGCTATAAAACTGTACATAGTAAATTTGGAAATGAAGATCTATTAGAAAGCCAATATAATATAGGAATATAATAACATACCTGAAATAAGTCAATAAGTGATTACAAAATTGTGATCAATGAGCCAATGGACTGACTTAGTCCATTCGGGCTGCTGTAATAAAATACCACTTACTAGGTGGCTTATAAACAATAGAAGTTTATTTGTCATAGTTCTGGAGGCTGGGAAGTCCAAGATTAAGGCATTTGCATATTTGCTGTCTGGTGAGAGCCTGCTTCCTGGTTCATAGACAGCCATCTAATACTTGCTGTGTCTTTACGAGGTGGAAAGTTGTAAAGAGTTTTTGGGGGCCTCTTTTATAAAGGCACTAATCCCTCATGAGGGCTCCACTCTCATGATCTAGTCAACTCAAAAAGACTCCCACCTCAAACACCATCACATTGGGGATTAGATCTCATATGAATTTTGGAGGGACACAAACATTGTCTGTACCATGGACTTAATAAGAAAGAGATATTATAGCTTAGCTGAAGGGCTGAAAATCTAAATAAGCAAGTTATAGAGGAAATTATTTTTTATATAGGAAGAAAATTTGAAGGGACAAGATAACATAAGATTTAAAATGAAAAATAAATGGATACTCATAACACTAAAAATAAGATATTTTCCATCTCTGCCAGTACAATAACCTGCAATGTTGTCACCCTACCCACCACCACTGCATGTCTAGAACCATCTCATTTGTAAGTAACTGACCAAATTTTGACCTCAAATACAGTTTTCCACTAAAAGGAATGAAGAAAGTTGCTGATTCTATGTCTTGAGTAATGGAAAAACAAATATGGTCCTGAATGTCTTTTTTATTCCAGAAAGCAAGAATGATTTAAGTGTCTAGGGTAGTGCTGAAAGGGCAAAAGACTCAGATTAAAATGTCTTGAACTGGCTGGTTTGTAGATCATTTGAGCATCAAAAAAGAAAATAATAATTATAAATAATTAAATCATGTGGAATCTTTGAAAATATTAAATCTGTAAAAGTATAAAAATTTAATATGAAGAATATAAAAAATCAATATAAATAAAAAGAAGGCTAAAAGTAACAAAGAATGTGGGCTTGGCTGTTTTGTTACGTATATGTCTTTCAAATAGATATTTATTTTTCTCTATATAAGTAGAGAAGATTCCCATACTTTGTTTTTGTATCTCCTTTCTCATACAATGAAAACCCTGGTTACCAACAACTTAAATATATTTTCTCATTTGCAAAATTATTCTCCAGTACCACCACTAACTAAAGCTACTAAAAAGTCCAAGATCTTTTGATAGTTATTTTTGTGCTTAGATTATACCCTTCTATGAGTGAAAAGAGTACTGTTTTCAAAAGTTAACAAATTTATTTTTTTCTCTGTGGTTATCAATTTTATATAGCTGTGTTCACTTATTTTTGTGTGCGTTTAATTTTAGTCTGGGTTTTTCCCAATCTTTTTGATTCATTCAATTTTTGAATATGTCACATGGTTATAAATTAAAATTATTTTAAAAGTGTATTCACAGCAGTAATTGAATTTGCCCTCCCAACTGAAATAATTTTTAAAAATCATTAAAATATATGAAATGATGGTTTTTGAGATATTGGGCTTCAGGGAATGAAAGACAGTGACACTGTGTGATAGGGAATGAGCACAGTGAGCTTCATGATTTTTCAAAACTAGAGACAGTTTTGAGGCCATAGCACAGAGAAGAGGAGTTCAGGTGGATCCTGGCAGTCTCCTTGTATTGATAAGATGGAACTGAGAGTCCAGGGAGTACAAGGCAGTTGGATTCTCAGGACAGATTCCTGGAGGAGACAGAGCTATAAAGAGAGAGAATTCCAGAGATCTGCATAAAGTCCCTTTCAGGTTGAGTACTGATAATCACAGGTGTATAAGGAAACAACCTAAGGCTGTGGAAAAAATACCAGAAAGGATTAGAAGCAACACCCTCTGGGGATCACACAGGGCTGGAAATAACCAGAGCTGTTTTCAACTTCATAATTCACAAAGCCTTGGGTAGAGTGCTCAGTTGGGTTTTGACTCTGCAGTGGAACAAATTATCCCTACACTAATTGCTGCTCTCACTCTACTTTTCAAACCTAAAAAAATAAGATTCAAAAGGATCAAAATGATTCCAGAGGTAGTAACTGAACTACCTCTAAGAATATAGGTCATGAATATCCATTGGAATACAAAATATATAGTATCCAACAAGGTAAAATCTATAATATCTGGCATCTGGTCAAAGGTTATAAGGCATACAAAGAAGCAGGAAAATATGACCCAAAATGAGGAGGAAAATCGAAGTCCAGGTTGAAGAGACTTTAACTTTACATTTTGTTTTATTATGGCCATATAGTGCTGGTTTTAGTTTTCCATCTTTATGAAAACTTGTTGAGATTTTCTTTGTGACCTGATATATGGCCAATTTTGAAGATGTACTTCAGGTATTTGAGAAAAAGATTTACTCCCTATTAAGTCTTTTACATTCTTAGCTATTTGTCTGCACTTGATCTCTCTTTGGGTTACAAGTTAAAGAACTCTATTACTAGTAGTACTCTATATCACCATGTAGCTTTTGTTTTTCCATGTATTTCTGCTTTATGAAGGTGTTTCCTATGTTATTTGATACATATATATTCTTGTTATATTTTCACTGTGAATTGTGGCCTTTGGCATTATAAAGTGTCCTTTTTCTAATTTAGTGTATTTTGGACTGAATTCACTTTTTCTAATATCAGAATCATAACACCTACTTATTCCTTGCATTTTGCTTGTATACATTTGTTCATTATTTTATATTTTGCTTTGATTTATGTGTGTCTTTTAGTCAGCTAAGTGTGGGTTTTGCTTATGAGCCAATCTCAAATTCTTCTTTTAATAAGGGAGTTAAGCCCATTTACCCTTATATAAATGAATTATTTTGGTATCAATTATTTCATACTACTTATGCTATATTAATATGTCTTATTTTATATTTTCTAGATCTCTTCTCAATGTGGTCAGTTTTCCTTGTTCTTTCTTTTACTATCTAGGAAGGTGCATCTTTAATCTAGCATCTTCTATAATGCTCTACACCCCCTTTTAAAATTTGGCTTCTCCCATTTTTAAGTCATCTTTAAACAAGATCATTTGACTCCCACATATTACTTATGTAACAATCAATGAGATTTATATGTTTTTGTTTCTCTCTCCCTTCTCTTCCCATTTTTTAGATGTGTTATTTCTACTTTGAACATATATCACTGGCATGCTAATCGTCCATGATTGTTTCCACTTTTTAGTCTCAGTTCTATAATTGAAAATATTCAGTATTCACCATTAGTTCTTTTGCCTGAGTATCCCCAGTCATACCTTGATTGGATAAAGCTAGTCTTCTACTAGATTCATCTGAAAAGATATCTGAATGTAGTACTATCTAAGTACTTAAATGATTGAAACTGTTTTTCTATAGCTTTTAAAATTGAATGACAGACAGTATGGTTAGATGTAAAGTCTGGCTACAATATATTTCTTTGAGATTTTTTTGTTTGTTTTAAATAATGCTCCACTCTATTGCTTCACACCTAGATGTTGTGAAGACTGACGCCAACTTGATTTCTTTCCTTTGTAAAGGTCTAGTTTCTCCCCATCCTCAGGAGACCTGAGGATGTACTCTTTATATATAAGGTCTAATAGTTTTATTAGGACATTCTGGTACAAACAACTCAGATATCACAATAAGTCCTTTAAGCATTTAGATTCATATCTCCTATCCATGGAAAAGTTCTCTTTGGTTATAGTTTTGAATATCATTTATATTTCATTGTTTCTGTTTTCTTCTTTAAGAACCCAAATTATAAGCATGCTATATTTTCTTTGCTTATTTGCTTTATCAATTCACACATAATTTTTATCTCTTCATTATTATGTTTTCATTTTCTTGGCTGCTTTTTTTGCCCATCTTTATTGAGGTAGAAGTTATACAAACACATTCTAAAATGCTCCATTTTTAGGTATACAGTTTTATACAGTCTTATAATGATTAATGACCATAATCAAAATGTAGAATATTACCATCATACCATGAGGTTACCTTAGTCCTGTTTGTATTAAATTTCATCCCCAAAATCACAACCCCAGGTGCCAACTAATATACTAATATGCTTTCTACATTATATTTTTGCCTTCTGTAGAATTCCATGCAAATAGTTATATGTTTTTCCCCCTCAGAATGCTTTTAAGATTCACCTCATATTGTTCCATGTATCAGTGGTTCATTCCTTCTTATTGTTGAGTAGATATCAATAGCACAGATTTACTCTATTTTTAAAAATCTATTTACCAGTTGATGGGCATGGAGGTTATTTCAAATGTTTGAATATTATGAATAGTGAAGCTGAGAATAATGAAGTCTTAATTCACATATAAGTCTTTTGTGGATGTATGTCTTTATTTCACTTGAGTAAATATCTAGGAATGGGATTGCTGAATTATACAGTAAATGTGCATTTAATTTCATAAAGAAGTGCCAAACTATTTTCCAATGAGATTTTACCATTTTGCAATCCCACCAACGACTGGTTCCTTTATATTTTTGCCAACACTGAGTTTTGTTAGTCTTTCAAATTTTAGCCATTATAGTGGATGTGTAGTATTTTAATATTGTGCTTTCAATTTCTATTTCCCTGATGCCTAGTGGTGGCATCTATATTTGCTCATTGTCCATTAATATATCTTCTTGATGAAGTGTCTATTAAAATATTTTGCTGATTAATTGATTTATCATCTTAATATTGTCTTTATATATTCTATTTAAGTATTTTTCAGAGACATGACAGATATGTTTGCAAATATTTTCTCCAAATCTGTTGCTTGCCTTTTCATGTTCTTCCATTGTATCTTTCAAAGAACAAAAAGGTTTAATTTCAAAAAAGGCATACTGACCTTGTATCCTTTGACCTTGCTAAATTAAATTATTAGTTCTAATAGCTCTGTCGTAATTTCCTTAAGATTTTATTCATATGAACATGTCATGTATATTCCTCAGGGACTTCTGTGTAAACAATCATGTCTTTTATGAACAGAAATAATTTTATTATTCCCTGCTAATGTCTTTTATTTCTTTTTCTTACTTTATTCCAGTTACTGAGACCCTTAATGTCATGCTGAATAGCAGTGCTGAGAGCGGACATCTCTGCCTTGTTCCCCATCTTAAGGTAAAAGCAGTCAGTATTTCATCATCGAGTATAAAAGCTGTTGGTAATTTTTATATAACTTTTATCAATGTGAGGATGTTTCTATTTCTAGTTTTCTGAGAATTTTTACCTTTAGTGGCTGTTGGATATACAGTGCTTTTCCTACATCTACTGAAATTATTATATGCTTTATTGTCTTTTATTTTATCAATATGGTTATTTGCACTGACTGATTTTTTGGGTAATAAGTTTGAAGTCCTAGGTTCAAACCCTTTGGGGTTGCTGAATATGGTCTCATAATATTTTCTGAAAAAATTTGTATCTATATTCATTGGAATACTGATCTGTAGTTTTCTTTTTTGGTACTGTCTGTGTGTGGTTTTAGTATTAATGAGATAATGATCTCAAGTGAGCTGATACATATTCATTTTTTCCTATATTCTGAAAGTGTTTGTATATGATTGCTATTATTTCTCTTAAAATGTTTGATGACATTTAGTAATGAAGCCACCTGGGCCTGAAGTTTCTTTGAAAGAAGGGTTTTAACTATGAATTCAATTTCTTTAATTTGTATATGGCAATGCATTATTTTATTTTTTCTTGTGTCAGTTTTGGTAATTTGTGTTATTCAAGGAGTTGACAATTAATGTAAATTGTCAAATTTCTTGGCAGGAAAACTTTTTGCAATATCCCCTTATTATTCTTTTTTTAAAAAAAATTTATTTATTTAATTTATTTATTTTTGGCTGTGTTGGGTCTTCGTTGCTCTATGTGGGCTTTCTCTAGTTGCGGCGATCGGGGGCTACTCTTTGTTGAGGTGCACAGGCTTCTCATTGCGGTGGCTTCTCTTGTTGCGGAGCACAGACTCTAGGCGCATAGCCTTCAGTAGCTGTGGCACGTGGGTTCAGTAGTTGTGGCTTGTGGGCTCTAGAGTACAGGCTCAGTAGTTGTGGTGCACGGGCTTAGTTGCTCCGTGACATGTGGGATCTTCCTGGACCAGGGCTTGAACCCACGTCCCCTGCATTGGCAGGAGGATTCTTAACCACTGCACCACCCGGGAAGGGAAGCCGCCCTTATTATTCTTTTAATGTTTGTAATGTCTATAGTTATTTTCCCACTTTTATTTCTGATACTAGTAATTAGTATATTCTCTCTTTTTGTCTTGATCAACTTTATTGATTTTTTCTGAGAACCAGCTTTGTTTCATTAATTTTCTCTAATTTTTGTTTATTTTCTGTTTAATTGATATCTGCCCTTATCATTATTATTTCCTTCCTTCTATTTATTTTGGTTTAATTTTTTTCTTCTTTGTCTAATTTCTTTATATAGATCCTTAGGTCATTGGTTTTGGATCTTTTTTGCTTCTAATATATGCATTTAAAGCTGTAACTGTATTTGACTAATTACTTCTTTAGAAGCATCTCACAAATTTCAATGTCATATTTTTATTATTTTTAGTTTAAAGCATTTCCTAATTTTCCTTTTGATTTCTTCTTTCACCCAGAGTTATGTAGAAGTATGTTTTTTAATTTCCAAAAATTTGGAGTTTTCATAATATATATCTTATTGTTACTGATTTCTACTTTAATTCCACTCTGGTCAAAAAGCATATTTTGTACTATATCAATCATTTTAAATTTGTTGATATTGACTTTATGCCCTTAGATTGATAATTACATCATGTGCATATAAAAAGAATGTGTATTCCGCAGTTGTTGGCTATAGTTCAAAGCAGTTGATAGTGTTTTTCATATTTTCTATGTCTTTGCTGATTTTATCTAGTTGTTCTACCAATTTCTGAGAGAGTAGTGTTAGTATGTGTTGGGGAAGCAGCCATCCTGTGACCTGCCATGGCTATGGCCACCTGAGTGCCCAATCTGCCAGCAGCAGAGGACAATACTGAGTCTTCAGTATGGCATCATTCCTCTGGGTGATCAGCCAGCCACCTGGTGGCAGGTTGATCGCAGTACACTGTTTCCATCATAGAAGAGGCAGCTTTTTGTTCTTATTGGAATAGATAACTTTGTGTTGGGGAAGCAGCCATTTCATGACCTGCCACCCCTCTCTAGGATTGCCCAATCAGTGCCCTGGGCCTGAAACATTCCCCTGTAAGGAAGATGGGTGATGAATTGTCGCTTGGCCCCAGAGTCTTCCTCCTTATTAGGAACAACCTTTCCTCTCTCCTGGATACAAAGTGAACTTCCTTACATTACTTAAGCATGTGTGTCATATGGTACCTGGCCAGCCCACTCCCATTAGAAGAGAACGGGGTCTTTGCCGGGCATGCCCTGTGTTGGGTGTTGGGAGGGACCAACTGGCCATGGGAGACCAGCGTACACTACAGACACTGATCTTGCTTTGACTCTTCTCCTTTTTGTGAATAAAGTGTTTTTCCAACCAGTGCCTTGGTATTGAGTCTTCCTTAGTGAATCCGAACCCACAGAAGATGCAGTGGGCTGGGGTCTATGGACTCCTACGTCTGGGTGCTGGCATTATTATGATCTTTGATGTACTCCATGTGGTGGGAATCCTTACTTGGGATTGTCAGGTTGATCTTCTTACTCTTGACAATATCTCCTACTATGATTGTGGCATTGTCTCTTTCTCTCTCTCGAGTTCTATGAATTTTTGCTTTAGTATAAACTCCATAGCTCTGTTATTATTAGGTAGATGCATATTTATGAGTTAAGTCATAGGGATGAATCATCCCCTTAATCCTTATGAAATGTACCATATTATTTTTGATAATACTTATTGTCTTAGATCTGTTTTATACTAAACAGTTGTTTCAGCCTTTTTATGCATACTGCTTGCATGGTATACATTTTTAATCCATTTACTTTCATCTGATGTTTTTATATGTAAGATGTGTCTTTTGTACACAGCATGTAGTTGAGTCTTGTTTTTTCATGCATTCTTATAATATATGTCTTTTTATTATAGTGTTTGGTTCATCAAAGTTTAATAATTAATACTGGTTCTACTGGTTCATGCTTACCATTTTAACATTTGTGTTCAATTTACCCTTTCTGCTTTTTAACTCTTTTCCTTTTTTTCTGTCTTTTTTTATATTATTTGACTAAATCTTAGTATTCCATTTAAATTTTTTCATTGGCTTGCTCTCTTTTTGTTTTTTTTTTCCTATGCTTACTTGCTTCCTTTTTTTCAGTGACTCCTATAGGGATTTATTGTAACCATATTACTTTGGGTGAGGTATGGTGAGATGGTGAGGCCAGATGCACACCAAGAGAGTGAAACCAGAAAGAGTTTTACAGTTTGTTATACTTACAGGTCCCTGAGAAGAACATACCCAGGACGACTCAGGCAGTACTAGAGGCAGAGGGAGAAAGGGAAACTGTGGGAAAGCACTTTTATTGTTTCTGTGGGAAGAAAAGGGTGAGGCAGGACAATCAGGTTTAAGATTGGCTGGTTTAAATCATTTCACTTGGCTCTGAGGCATAGAGGTTGTCCCTGATTATCTGGTATCTAGCTCTGGGGCAATTAGTGCAGGTATATAGTGGTCCTAAGTGTGAGACTGGTAAGGGAGTGTGAACTTAATTGGCTGCTCAAGAAGAGGAACTGACCTGCCTCTAACCAGGGCCTCAAAACTGGGCTAAGATAGCATTTTTAAAAGTATATTACAAGATTACAGCTACATCCTTAACATTTCACAATCTACTTAGAGTTAATGTTGCATGACTTTCCATAAAATGTAGAAACCTTCAAACCATAAAGGTCAATTTATCTCCTTCCCATCTTTTATGTTTTAGTTATTAAATATGTTATATTACCATAGATTATATACCGTAAGAAATGTTATAAAGTTTGCTTTAAACTGTCATACGTGTTTTGGAGTAATTTAAAGGAAAAATTATCTTTGTATTTACCATTTCCAGTGATCTTCATTCCTTTCTGAGGATCCAAGTTTCCACTTGGTATAAACTCCCTTCTGCCTGAATATCTCCCTTTACTACTTCCTGCAATATAGGCCTAGTGGCAACACATTCCTTTGTTTTTCTTTTATTTGAAAATGTCTTTATTTTCCCTTCATTATTGAAGGATATTTTCATTGGAAAAAGAAAATATGGTTGGCAGGTTTATTTTTTTATTCACTAATTTAAATATGTTCCTTCATTCTCTTATAGCCTCCATACTTCCTGATGAGTAGCTAATTATTAAATGAATCATGGCTCTTCTGTACATAATATGCCATTTCCCTGTTGCTACTTTCAAGATTTTCTTTATTTCAACTTTCAACTATTAGATTATAAAATGCCCAGACAGGGACTACTTAAATGTTTATTCTGATTGGAGTTCCATTAGCATCCAGATTCTGTAAATTTACATGTTTCATCTAATTTAGAAATATTATAGCCATTTTTGTTCAAATTTATTTTCTGCCCTACTTTCTCTTTCTTCTCCTTCTGGGACCCCAATTACATATACTTTAGTCAAATTGTTATTAACTACCAAGTCTCTGCAAATCTGTTCATTAACAAAAAAAAACTTTCTTTAGAGTAGTGTTAGGTTCATAGCACATTTGAATGGAAAACACAGAGAGTTACCATATATCCCCTTCCCCCGCACAAGCATAGTCTCCTTCACTCTTCTGTGTTCTTCTGGGGGACGGTCAGTCATCTGTGGCACAAGAGGAAATAGAGGAGAGGCTCAGGAAAACAAAGTTTATTATACTCACAGGTCCTGGAAACAGCAGGCACGGCACATAACTCAGGGCCACATGGGAGAGCACTAGCATAAGTCAAGAGGCAGAAAGCACATGAGTAAGAGGACAGCCTAAGCCACAGAGTTTACTGGAGTTTCCACAGGAAAAGCGAGTAGGGCAAGGAAAACAGTTTAGGATTGGCTAAAATTTTGGCGGGCTCTAAGCCAAAGAGATGGCACCTGGTTGCCTGGTACCTGGCCCTGCGATGATTAAGACAGAGGAATATTGCTTACTGGGGTGTATAGACCAGATAGAAGAGGTGTGGCTCTGGATTAGTTAATTTCCATACCAAAGACATGCTCCTGGTTGAGCTTTTTACTATCTCTAAGAATTGGTTAGCCCAGGGAGTGGCATTCTCTCCCCAGGGAGAAAGGTTTTTAAGATTTCAAAACATCATAATACACAGAAAATAAAAAATGTAACAACATATTAGCTACCAACATCCCAAACCAGAATGTTACATTTGTTACAATCAGTAACTCTACACTGACACATCATTATCACCCAAAATTCATGGTTTACATTAGGGGAGATTGATCAAGATGGTAGAGTAAGAAGGTGTGGAGTTCACCTCCTCCCATGAACATATCAAAAATACATCTACATGTGGAACAATTCTTACTGGGAACTGGCAGAAGGACTCTTGTACAACGAAGGCTGTATGAAAGATACATGTGTAATCAGGTAGGAAACAAAGAAAAGCTATTGGGTCAGGACCTATGCCCCTGGGAGGGGACAGAGGAAGAAGGAGAGTACATAGGTGGACACTCATCCTGGGGAGTGAGCGGTGAGAGCCACAGATTGGGTGCCCTAGTCCAAATGGGCACAAGGGAGACAAGCCCCCTCGGCTGGTTGGGGGACTGTTGGGACTAAAATGAGGGCAGTGGGAAGGCTGGACTCCACTCTTGAGAAGTGCACACCCCTCTGGCTTGCTCCTGTAACAGGGTGGAAAGAGGTCTGCTCTAGTGGCTGCTGAGTTTCCCGTGACCACCTTGCAGTGAACCAGAGCCCAAGCCAAGCAAAGACTCTGGCCCTGCTCACTCCATGTCACAGCATGAGTGCACTGGATCTTGGGTGGCCACAACTAAGGAGAAAACCCACTGGATCTGGAACGCAGAGGTGACCTGGTTCCATGGCGGAGTCAGGGTGGTGCGGCAGCAGCCACTGTTGGCACTTACTCAAGCAGTGCATCAGAAGCAGCCCAGATCGCTGAGACGTCCCTGGTGGCTCAGTGCTAAGAATCTGCCTGCCAATGCAAGGGACACAGGTTTGATCCCTGGTCCCGGAAGATCCCACATGCCGCGGAGCAACTAAGCCCGTGTGCGACAACTACTGAGCCTGCATGCCACAACTACTGAAGCCCATGCGCCTAGAGCCCGTGCTCCGCAACAAGAGAAGCCACCGCAATGAGAAGCCCATGCACAGCAACAAAGAGTAGCCCCCGCTTGCCACAACTAGATAAAGCCCACGCGCAGCAAAGAAGACCCAATGCAATCAAAAAAACCCCAAAAAACTGCTGTGGTTAATCTGATCTGCCTTCCTTAGAAGGCAGGTAGTGGACTATATTAAAAAAAGAAGCAGCCCAGATCTCTGATAGCAGCCGTTCCACCACAGCTCAGCTCCCAATACATGCTGAGATTCCATGCAAGACCCACCTGCCCTGCTGGGGCAATGGAGGCTGGAGGCAGTGATTAGCTGTGAGGGACAAAGGGGACTTGCACCGTAGGCTGCATCTGAGCTGAGTGAGGGAAACAATTGTGGGTGCCTGTGTAGGCAGCACATCAGAGATAGTTTGGACCTCTGTCTGTGGCTGACATGAGCCAAGAGACCACAAGGGCCCCAGTGGTCTCCACTGGGGTCCCCACTTCCCCACTCTGAGACAAGGGTCCCAGTGCAGGGAGAGAGGAAAACGCACTTAAAGGGAACAGAGCCAGAGTGGGCCTGACCCTTAAGGCTTACACTCCAGCAACTTGGGAGCAGACCCCAGCTCTGATAGTGTTCTGACAGCCACTGAGCAGAGGGGGAGACCCACCTCACACCTACCTCCCGCTCTAGTCCCTCCATCTCCAGGCCCACCCACTACCAAGGTGATAGCTGCCAGCACACCCTGAGGAAAGATGTGACTTGCATCCGTATCAGACCCAGCTCTCCTACCAAAGGCACTGGGAACACACAGTCTGTATAGGGATGATTCCACATAAGGTCACCCCTTCAGGACCACAACAGGTAACTGTTTTACCTAAATTCATAGAGGCAGAGACAGTGAAGCAAAAATGAAAAGGCAGAGGAATTGGTCTCAATTGAAAGAGCAAGAGAAAATCCCTGAAAAAAAAGTAATGAAACAGAAATAAACAATTACCGGATAAAGAATTCAAAACATTAGTAATAAAATTGTTAACTGAATTAGGGAAAATAATAGATGTACACAGTTTATTTTAATTTTAAAAAGGAACTAGAAAAAAAACAGTTTATATTAGGGTTCACTCTTGGTGCTATATATTCCAGCACCAAGAAAGTTTGGAAAAAGACATGTATCCACCAATTTAGTATCATACAGAATAGTGTCGCTGCCCTAAAAGTCCTGTGCTCTGCCTATTCATCCCTCCTTCCCCCATAACCCTGGCAACCACTGTTTTTTTTTACTTTCTCTATGGTTTTCCCTTTTCCAGAATGTCTTATAGTTGTAATCATACAGCATACAACCTTTTCAGATGACTTGTTTCACTTAGTAATATGCACGTAAGTTTACTCCACATCTTTTCATGGCCTGATAGCTCTTTTCTTTTTAGTGCTGAATAATATTCCATGCTCTGGATGTGCCATTCACCTACTGAAGGACATTGTGATTGCGTCTAAGTTTTGGCTATTATGAATAAAGGTGCTATAAACATCTTTGTGCAGGTTTTGACCTTTCTAATTGGTGTGTATTAGTGGTATTTCATTGTGTATAAATTTGCATTTCCCTCATGGCATATGATGTGGAGCATCTTTTCGTATGCTCACTTGCCATCTGTATATCTTTGGTGAGGTGTCTGTTAAGGTCTTTGACCCATTTTTTATTTGGGTTGTTTTATTTTTTTTTTTCACTTTTTAAATGGAAGTTTAGTTGATTTACAATGTTTCAGGTGTACAGCTGAATATATATACTTATATATATATACTTATACAGCTGAATATATATACTTATTTGTAAATAAGTTCATTTGTATCCTTTTTTTAGATTCCACATGTGATATCATATGATATTTGTCTTTGTCTGACTTACTTCACTTAATATGATAATCTCTAAGTCCACCCATGTTGCTGCAAATGGCATTATTTCATTCTTTTTTTATGGCTGATTCATATTCCATTGTGTGTATATATATACCACATCTTCTTTATCCATTCCTCTGCCGATGGACATTTAGGTAGCTCCCATGTCTTGGCTACTGTAAACAGTGTTGGTATGAACATCGGGGTACATGTATCTTTTTGAATTAGAGTCTTCTCCAGATATATATGCCCAGGAGTGGGATTGTTGGATCATATGGTAACTCTATTTTTAGTTTTTTAAGGAACCTCCATATTGTTTTCCACAGTGGCTGTACGAATTTACATTCCCACCAACAGTGTAGGAGGGTTCCCTTTTCTCCACACCCTCTCCAGCATTTATTATTTTTAGACTTTTTGATGAGGGCCATTCTGACTGGTGTGAGGTGATATCTCATTGTAGTTTTGATTTGCATTTCTCTAATAATTAGCGATGTTGAGCATCTTTTCATGTGCCTGTTGGCCATCTGTATGTCTTCTTTGGAGGCTTGTTTATTTTTTATTGTTGAGTTGTAAAACTTCTTTGTATATTTTTTATAATAGTCCTTTATCAGATATATCTTTTGCAAATATCTCTTCCCAGTGTGATTTGTCTTTCCATTCTCTTGTGTTCATTTCTTAAAGTCCTTTCTGGGAATTCCCTGGTGGTCCAGTGGTTAGGACTCTGTGCTCTCACTTCCGAGGGCCCAGGTTCAATCGCTGGTAAGGGAATTAAGATCCCACAAGCCACATGGCCAAAAACAAACAAAAAAAAGTCCTTTCCACTTGTTCTTCAGATTATATAATTTCTATCAATGTGTCTTCGAGTTCACAGACTCTTTTGTCAGTGCCATTGTGCTATTAAGTCAATCCAGAGAATATGATTTTAAATCTCTAATATTATTTTTTAACTACAATTTCCATTTTTAAAACATTTCTGTTTATTTGATAAGATTTACTATCTTTTTGCTATTTGTGAGTGTGCAGCTTTGCACTGTTGAGGATAATTATAACGGCTGCTTTGAAATATTTGTTTATTAATTTCATCATTGGTAGATCTTGGGGTTTATGCTAGCTGATTATCTTCTCTTGAAAAGTAATCACATTCTCCTAGTTCCCCTTTTTTCATATTATTTTGAGTTGTATCCAAGATATTATGAAAGCTAAATTCTGAAGACTCTGTGTTCTTTTATTTTTCTCTGATGAGTGTTTTGTTTTAGTAGGCAATTAAGATCACTGAGTTCAAAATGAAAACTCTGTTTCTTGTATAGCAAATGAGTTCATATATTAGTTCATATAATAGTTCTTAATATTAGTTCTTATTAGTTTGAGTATACTCTGCACATGTGTGGCTGGAGCATCAGCCAGAGTTATTAGGAGATATAAAGATCTACTCTCTGGGTGTTTGTTTCTTGGTTCCCTGATCTCTCTTTCCAATGTTATGGTTACTCCAGACTCAATCTTCTTGTCCCCAAGGTCAGAAAGCCTTGAGTTTTCCCTATAAAGCACCAACTACACCACCTCTCATGCTACAAATAGTAAAAACAGGGTACTCACGCTGTACATCTGCCTGTCTCAGTTCATGGACCCTCTAGCAAAATCTTTCTGCTTTTGTTCACTCCCCTGTGACTTTGATTTGTGTACAGAGTTTACAGTTTTTCTTGGAGAAGTCGTTACTCGATCATTATCAGGTACTTGGTCATTTTTATTTCTTCTTTTTCTCTTATTGGATATTTATTTGAATCCATTCTCCCTTGGGCACCTTGTATGATGATCTTTATTTCTTATTCTTTTTTCTTCAATTGCATTCCTGAGTTGGATCACCTCTCATTTCTTTTTGTTTGTATGTTTGTTTGCACCTGAGGTTTTGAATTTCTGATTAGAGGTTTTATTTCATATCTGAAATTTACTTTTTCTGAATGTTAAATTCACATTACAGTACTCATTATAGTTTTTTAGTTCTTCATGTTTTATCTTGTTTTTGTTTATGTTTCCAGATAATTTTTATTAGCTGGAATAATTTGATGATCACTTTCTTCTTTTTAAAATAGTTTCATACTAATATATTTGTGTTTTCTGTTTTTAATGTCTTACTTCTTCAGGACCAGCAATATTTGATGCATTTAAGGCATTTTGTTTATGAATTAGGTTTCTAATTTTAAATAAAGTGCTTCTTAAAAAAATCAATGGCATATTTTTATGCAGGTGGTAGAGCTTGATTTTATCATTTACTTTTGTTTCTCTAGGACCCTTAAATTACCCTCATTTATTCATTTTCTCCCCTCCTCTCCCTGTTTCATTTTTTCCTCTCTCTACAAAGCATCCACAGGATGCATCCCTCTTCCAAGTTCCATCCTTTTTCTTGCAGACGTGGTGTCTTCCCAAGACTGCTACTTCTGGCTCTGCACACTTCCGTGACCATTTCTTGAAATTCACAACTATCCAGTTTTCTGATATATCAGTTTTCAGATTTTTCTAATCATTTTCTCTCTCATAAAGGAATCTTCTTTTTCCAGAAGTGATATTTTTCTGGTTCTACCTCTGCTCTCTTTGTTCCCGGCTCCTTTCTCCTGTTTTCCATATGGTCTATCTGATATTCTACTCGGGCTTGGGCCCTGAACATGTTTGACTGGTTTGGAATGCTTAGTTCATACTTTCAAGTATTTTAAAAATTGTACTAGTCTCTAAATCTTAACTAAGCTGTAGACAGGGGGTATTGAGAATTTAGTTTATTCCTCTTGATACAGATAATCATACATGATTTTCTGATGGTAATATAAAGATTCAGATTTTGGTAGCTGAATTTATCCTGTGGGAACCCAGAAATTCTTCAACTACTCTGTGCCTGTGAAAATATATTTATCCTGACTTTTTTCAGTTTGTTAAAATGATATGTAACATTATTTTATTATTATGATGTGGTGATGTGTGAATATTTTACTGCCCTCTGTTAAGGCAAAATTGTTAACACTACTCAGATGTAATCAAACTCTCATTGCAATGTACTTATCAAAATGGAAAAAAATTTTAAAGCGCTAGTTATAATATCTATCATTTCCAGGTGGAAGAGAATAATATTCCTAAACATTATGTGTATTATTATGCTCTTTTTATAGGATAATTAAAATGTAAAAATTATATAGCAAGACCATTTTGTAATCTCCACCATGTTTCACAACAAATCTGTTAAATTTTAATTATGTGGAACTTACATACTGAGAAGGAAATAATCTAGTTTTTGTTAGTGCTAGGCCTTTTATGCCGCCATCTGTGCTCAGCAAATCATAAAAACTGGAAAGGGTCTCTGAGCTCTTCTTAAAAGATTCCATTGCAAAGTCCATGTTCCTTTTTAACTGCCTTTACCATCAGCTTGTTCACTTCAGAACATTTACACAGTTTTGCTTAACATATGATAATTTATTCAGTATTTGTCTGCTGGGTCTCTCCTGAAGTTTCTCACTAAGAAAACAGTATAAACCAATTAAGAACCTAGATAACAAGAAACATTTTTAATTAACTCTGTGGAAATCATTTTAAAGAGTCCCTTAATACAGTGATTGTGACCAACTTGAAATTTATATTTGTTCTGCTTTTTACAACAAAATGAGCTCAATTAATTTGTATGTCTTCTCTGAGGCCATGTTTTAGATTCCCATCTTGAAAGTCCTTGCTATGTTGTCAGTGCACAAGAGAAGTCAAAAAGTAAAGCAGTAACACAAAAACAGGTGAAATATTGCAACAGGGCACTATAGTCTACTTTCTCATTAGATTATATGGTAAAAATAGGTTTATTCATTTATTTGGCAAATATTTATTGGTCATCTAATAATGTGCCAAGCATTTTCAGGACCTTTAAACACACAGAGGAAAGACAGACTTTACTATCTAGTGAGGGAGAGAAATAAGTAAAACCAAAAATGATACTATTGTAGTGTCATGATAAAAGGGGTGCATACTGTGCTATGGGAGCACAGAGGAACCCATCCTTGGGGGTTAGCACAAGGCTTGGTAAGCTGAACAACACCTCTGCTAGGTGTCTTTTTGTGCAGGACAACTTTCTTGACTAGATGTGGTGGTTCTAGAACTAGACCTCATGTTCAACAAATGCTATGGGATTATGAAACAGGTTCAGTCAATATTATATTTTCATCTACTTGGCGAATATTTAAGACTTAATATGGAAATGGATAGGGAAATTATCTTTAGAGAGAATTGCATTGTCCTGTGCATGCTCTAGCATGGGGCAGAGGAAGACTCTTAAGTCTTAAGCAAGTTAGAGAGAGGCTTCAGGGTACCACTGGGAGAGTTTGAAAAGTGTTTATGAAGTTTGTGAGACATAAGACTGTTACTTGCCTGAAAAAGCTAAAGGTGAGAGACTAACTAGTACCATTGGCCCAAGGCTGTAAAATAAACAGGGCTCCGTTTACAGCAGGCTGAACTTCCTCTGAAAAGGGGCAAAGGTACATGTTTTTAAGAAGTAACTGTGGATCTTTTTAAAGAAAATCAGCCTGGTGAATCTTAGAAGGGACAATGGTGGGATGATCTAACTCCAATATTGCAATGAAACCCAAAGCTCATCAGATAAATGGGAAGATTTTAAGAAATCAATTTTAAAAAGAGGCATTTTCTCATTAGATCATCTACATTGAGAGGTCTCTTTTATGGAACCTCCAAAACGAACCCCACAAGTGAAAAAACCAATAATATTACATCTCTATATTCAGAGGGCCACAGTGCTAGTTTAACATTTTGCTGCACTTTATGTTTCTTCCTCACTAAAACTTTGTAGGGAACAGAAATCTTGGATAGTGAGCAAAGAGGAGGTGAATTAGAAAATAGAGTAGTCATGTACTATGCCCATCTACCCCAATTCCAGGTTTCTAGTTTGGGTCAGGCCCTACCTGGGAGAAGGGAAAAACTTTAAATTAGAGTTTAGAGTTTTAACTATTACACTGGACTGAACTAAAATAATGTAGCTATTATATGGATTAGACCCTTAATGTTAAAACAAAGGGAATATTTGCTTATGATCCAAGAGGAACAAAAAGCCTCCGGGACATGTGTGAGGGTCCAACCAGGAGTGGAAAAAAAGAAATAATCCCAGAGCAGATTTTAAAGGACAATAGAAAATATGATAAAGTTGGTTTCTGCTTACAACCTATTGAGTGAGTCTTGGTCATTCAATAAACTAGTTAAGAAAAAATCAGAACACATGATCTGACAAATGGTGGCTAGGCAGAGAGAAAGGAAAAAGATACCCATGGTCCAACCCCTTGTTAGTATTTTGACATATGTCCTTTCAGTTATTTTAGGTATGTTTTCTTCACTTGTTTCTACTGTATCTATAAGCATACTAGACAAAAAGTTTTTCCTGATATTTTTCCACCTAATTTTAAAATAAAAAATATTTTCAGTGTTACTACCATTACTTTGAACCAACAGGTTTTCCTTTTCCTTTACTATGGCTCATGCTTGATACATTAACATGCATAGATCCTAATTACACAGTTCATTGAGTTTTGATAACATTCATTCATGTAACCATCAACCGAAACAAGATAAAGAACGTTTCCATTTCATTGAAAGTTCCCTGTGCCCCTTTAAAATTAAAATTCCCTACCCATGGGCAACCGTTGTTCTCAATTTTTTTTTCACCAAAGATTGGTTTTGGTTGCCTTCAGATTTCATATAAATGGAATCATACAGTTTGTGTTCCATTGTGTCTGGCTTTTTATGCTTAACATATTTTGAAGATTAATCCATGTCGTTGTGTGTATCAATAGTTAATTCCTTTTTATTGCTGAATAGGATTCCAATGTGTGAATACTTCACAATTTGGTTACCCATTCTACTGTTGATAGACAGTTGGATTGTTTCTATTTTGGGGCTATTAAGAACAAGGCTACTCTGAATGTCATTGTAGAAATCTTTTTTTTATATATGTATTTTAATTTCTCTTGAAATAGAATTATCGAGGCAAAGGTAGTTAATTATTTAACTTTTTTAGAAACTGCCAATATTTTATCCCAAAGTGTTTGTGGTGTTCTTAATATGACTAGCAAGGTTTGAGAGTTCCTTACTGATAAGGAAATTCTACATGCTTACTGATAGTTGTTTTTCTTAGTCACTTTTCTTTAACTTTTCATTTTGAAATAATTATAAACTCACAAGAAGTTGCAAAAAGAGTAAATCTAATGCTATGAACCTTTCACCCAGCTTCCCCAAATGGTGATATCTTACATAAGGTAGTATAATATCAAAATTGTAAATTAACATTTGTACAATACTGTTGAGTAGACTACGGACCTTATTCAGTTTCATCAGCTTTACATGCACTCACTTGAACTGTGTGTGTGTATGCATGTGTAGATAAAGTTCTATGCAGTTAATATCCCGTGCGTAATGACAACCACAGTGACAACCACAATCAAGAGGCAAAACTGTTCCATAACCACAGAGGAACTTCCCTGTGCTATGCTTTATTAGTAGCACCCTTCTACCCACCCCATCATTGTGCTCTAGCAACCACTAATCTGCTTTCAATCTCTATAGTTTTGCCATTTAAAATATATAAACGATAACCTTTTGAGATTGGCTTTTTCACTAAGCATAATGCCCTTGAGATGCATTTAAGTTGTTGCACGTGTCAATAGTTTGTTTTATTTTATTGATGAGTAGTATGCCATAATATAGATATGGCAGTTTTTTTAACCACTGAAGGGTAGCAGAATATGCTACCCTGAAATATGCCACTTTGGCATAAGTATTATTTTGAGCTAAAAGCACTTGAAAAACAGCAGATGCAAGAAGAGCACTCTAATCTCCCCTTTTCTTCCTGAAAAAAGGAGATTTAAAAAATTCCTGTGTGAAAGATGCCCTCCCTATACCAAGAAAAATGAAGCACTCTTTGACAGGTGATAAAGCCAAGAAAATTCTGTACAACCAGACCTTGTTAAAATAATTCTTATTTACCTTTATCCTCTCCACATAGTTTAGTTACTTTTCCACAATTGCCTTTCTTTGTTCAACTCAATATAAAAGCACATAGGTTTCACCATTAATTTGGGTCTTCATTCCTTTTGAAGGCTCCCGTGTCACATAAACTTACATTAATTTGTATGTTTTTCTCCTATTAATCTGTTTTATATCAATTTAATTCTCAGGCCTAGCCTAGAAACCATATACCTCCCCTGTACCATTCAACTGTTGAAGGACATCTGGGCTGGTTCCAGTTTTTGTGTCATAAATAGACATGTTATGAAATTTCATATATAGATGTCTGAGTGAATGTGAGTTTAACTTTCATTTCCCAGGAATAAATGCCCAAGAGTGCAATTACTAATTTGTATGGTGACTGTGTATTTACTTTTATAAGAAACTACCAAACTATTTTTCAGATTGGCTGTACCATTTTACATTCCCACCAGCAATTTATGCACAATTGTTTCTCTACATCCTCGCCAGCATTTGGTATTATCCTTTTTTTTTTTTAACTTTATCTATTCTAATAGGCAATGTCGAACATCTTTTCATATGCTTATTTGCCATCCATACATACTCTTCAGTTAAATGTCTTTTCACATCATTTGCACATTATCTTATTGGATCTTTTTGGTTGTTTTATTTCTGAGTTTTGAGAGTCCTTTACATATGTTAGATTTAACATATATAACCACATATATAGATATGTGGTTTGCAAATATTTTCCCCAAATCTGTAGCTTGTCTTTTTATCCTCTTAACAGAATCTTTTTCAGAGCAAAAGTTTTTAATTTTGATAAAGTCCAGTTTATCTTGTGTCCCTTTTTTAGACTACCCTTTTTGTGTCATGTCTAAGAACTCATCATCCAGCCTTAGCTTCCAAAGATCTTTTTCTAAAAATTCTTCCAAATGTTTTAGAGTTTCACAATTTACATTTAAATTCATAATCAATTTTGAATAATTTGTGTATAATGTGAGAGCTTTATGTTAAGTTTCATTTTTTTGCCTGTGGATTTCTAAATTGCTCTAGCAGCATTTGTTAAGAAGACTATCCTCCATTGAATAGTTTCTGCAACTTTGTGAAAAATCAGCTGGGAGTATTTGTGTGCATCTATTTCTGGGCTCTCTTTCCTGTTGCATTGATCTGTGTATCCATCCGTCAGCCGATAACAGACCCCTGATTCTATATCTATATGGTAAGTTTTGACATCAGGTAGAGTGAGTCATCCCACTATATTTTTCTTATAAATTCTCCATATAAATTTTAGATTAAGCTTGTCCATATCTACCTTGAAATCTTGATGGAATTTGGATAAAATTTGCATTAAATCTATATATCAATTTGGCGAAAATTGGCATCTTTACTATGTTGAGTGTTCCAATCCAGAAACGTACTATGTTATCTCCATTTATTTAAATCTTCTTTAATTTCTCTTTATCAGTATTTTGTTATTTATAGCATACAGTTCTCATAATTGTGCTAACTTTACACCAAAGTATTTAATTTTTTGGCTCAATTGTAAATGGTATTGTGCTTTCAATTTCAGTTTTTATATGTTCATTGCTAGAATATAGAAATAAGGTAAATGTGTATGTATTGATCTTGTATCCTGCAACTTTACTGAACTCATTAGTTCTAGGAATTTTTTGTAATTTCCATGGGATATTTTTCATAGATAATTGTGTCATCTGTAAATAAGGACGGATTTATTTTGCCCTTTCTCACTGTATGTCTTTTATTACCTTATTGCTATGGCAAGGACTTTCAGTACTATGTTAAATAAAAGTAGTGAGAGTGAACATCCTTTCCTTGTTTAGTCTTTTTGACTTTTGAAATTCTAGTAAGTAGTGGTATCTCACTGTATTTTAATTTACATTTCCTTAATGAATAAAGGTGCTTGAGAACCTTTTAACTTCCATTCTCATATCTTCTATTGGAAAGTTTCTTTTCTTATGTTCTATGCTAGAAGGATTAAAATATTAGATCTTTACATTTAGATGTTTAATATTAGACATAAAATAATTTTGGTATGTAGTAGAAGGTAGAGTTCCTTTCTCTTCCGTGTGGATATCCTGTTGCAGTACAATTTGTTGCAAAACATTTTCTTTCTCCATTGCATTGAATTGGCAACTTAATTGAAAATCAGATAATATGTATGAATTTATTTCTGACATTCTATTCTGTTCCTTTGTCCAGTCCCACAATGTCTTAATTATTGTAGCTTTGTAGATATCTTGAAATCAGATAGTGCTTAGTCATCAAAATGTGTACTTCTTATACAATATTTTTTTCTGGCTATTTCAAATCATTTTCATTTCTAAATAAACTTTAGAATCAAGTTGTGAATTTTTACAAAGAAGAAGCCTGCAGGAATTTTGAGGGGAGTATGTTGACTCTACTGTTAAAAATAGGGAGGATAATATCTTTAAAATATTAATTTCTCCTATTGATGAAAATATATCTTTTCATTTATTTAGGCCTTCTTAAATTCAATTTTAACTCTTTCATTGTTTTTTTTTTAGCTACAAGTGCTTTTTTTATGATTGCTTTATTGATTAAAATATGCATCTTCAACTTACTTCAGTATCCATTAAATGCTTATTATGCCATTTTGCTTATAATGTAAGAAATGTAGATTATAACAGCATTTACTACTCTCCAAATCATTGTACTATTATTCTGCAAATTCACTTTTACACATGTTGTAAACTCAGAAATACAAACTATTTTAACTTGATTATTGCTTTTTTTACACTTGGTTTTCCAGTCATTCATATCAAAGTAAAATTCTGTCTTTGTCCAGCATTTCATCTTTCTTGGGTAAATACCTAGGAGTGAAATAGCTAAGATTTATGGTAGTTGTATATTCAAATTTTAAAGAAACCACCAAATTATTTTCCAGCATTTCTAGCATTTTACATTCCTACCAGCATTGTAAGAGTTTTCTAGTCGTCCTATATTCTTGCTGACTCTTATTATAGTGACACTTTTAAAGATAAGCCCCTCAAGTTTGAGTATAATGTTCCCTCCTTATGGTTTTAATTTGTATTTCCTAAATGACTAATAACATTAAATACCTTTTCATGAGTTTATTTGCCATCTGTATATCTTCTCTGATTAAGTATCTGTTAAAATATTTCTTCTCTTTTTAATTAGGTTTTATAACTGACTTGAAGAAGTTCTTTATATATCAATGTTGCAGATACATGTCCTTTGTCAGATATAAGTTTTGCAAATATTCCTCCTACTCTAAAATTTTTTTCTGTTTCTTTTGAAGAATAAAGGGTTTTTTTTCTAATTTTGAAAATGTTCAGTTTGTGGATCTTTTAAATTCTGTGAGGGTTTTTGTTTTTATATTTTAAGACGTCTTACATTTAGATCTATGATGCAATTTGAATGAGTTTTTGTTTATGGTGTGAGGCAAAAGTGGTAGGCCATAAGGGTTTCCAATTATTTGTTTTATTGGTATTTTGTGGTTGTTTCGGAGTTTACAGTGTACTTCTTTAACTTATTATGATCTTCAAGTTATATATTATTACTTCATATATAGTATAAGAACCGTACAATAGTAGATTTCCATTTTCTCCTTGTTGCTTCTGAACAATTGTTGTCATACATTTTACATCTTCATTTCTTATAACCCCCATAATACATTGTTATTATTTTGCTTAAAATAATCAATTAGATATTTAAAGCAAAACACTTTATATATATACTCACATATTTATCATTTCCATGCTTTTCATTACTTCTATATATAGATTCAGATTTCTATCTGGTTTTAGTTTCCTTTTGCCTGAAGGACCTCTTTTATTGTTTCCTATGATTTAGGTCTGCTGGTGATGAAATCTGTCAAATTTTGTATGTCTGACAAAAATTTTTCATTATAATTTTTGAAATATTTTCACTGGTTATAAATTCCAGTTTGTCAGGGCTTTTTAAAAATATTTTAGTACTTTAAACATGATGTTCTATAACCTTCTACCTTGCCTTTTCCCAAAGAGAAGTCTGCTGCCATCGTATATTTCTCCTGTTTAAGTGAGATGTTTTTCCTGTACTCTTAAAAGGGGAAGATAGATGCTTTCCTAGTTTCTCAACTCTAAGATTCCTTCTTTGTTGTTTTCATGAAATGTTAAAATAATGTTGCTTTTTTTCAGTGCTATTGTCTGAATATTTGTGTCCCTCCCAAATTCATATGTTTGAAATCCTAACCCTCAAAGGTGATGGCATTAGTAGGTGGGTCCTTTGTGTGGTGATTAAGTTATGAGAGCAGAACCCTCATGAATGGAATTAGTACCATTATAAAAGATCCAACTAAGCTCCCTAGCCCCTTCTGCCATGTGAGGATATAAGGAGAAATCTGCAACCAGGAAGAGAGCCCTCACCCAACTATGCTGGTACTCTGATCTGGGACTTCTAGCATCCAGAACTGTGAGAAATTGATTTCTGTTGTTTATAAGCTACCCAGTCTGTGGTGTTTGTTTTTGTTTTTGTTTTTTTTAATAGCGGCCTGAATGGACTCACACACTAAGATTATGCCTTAACTGCTCCTTTCCCCCATATGTATCTTGACTTCAATTTACTTTTCCCTGAGTTTCAATGACCTGTTCATATTAGATTATACTCGCAGTAGTTTCTCCTCCAAGTGAGTAAAACTGAGATTTTGTTGGTTTATTTTGAGTTCATAGGACAAGAGAGTATCCTTCACCATCAGACCTTTATTATGTACTTATGCAAGGAGGACTGAAACAGAGGTTAAAATATAATGTAAAATAAGTTTTTGAGTCTGAATCTTATATGTTAGAATGTGCAATATTTATACAACCTGTAGAGTTTGAGGTTCCCCTTTTATACTCCAAAAAAAAAAAAAAAACGAAAGATAAATGAAGAACCATTTACTTGACTGATGTCTAATTTAGCTAGGAGTAAGATCTAGATTACTTTCCAAATTGGAAGTGATTTCCATCATATGAAATAGAAAAACACAACTACACTCAAAACCTCTCTCTCGACAGACTGTTGCTTGAAGGCTAGGAGGATTTTATATCATCAGATTGCCTTCCAATCAGCTGGATCTTTTTTGTCGTTTTCACTTGCTATGTCAGGTTTGCGTGATTTCTGCACGTGTTTATGTTCTATGTTCGACCCAAAGGCGTGCTTCTTGCCCTTGGGATCAAGAGTTGGTCACATTCAAGACACCTGCAGTAGCAACTGTTGGAAAGAATGCAATTGACTTGTCAGGAGTTCTCAAACTGCTGTGACTTTTGAATGAAATAGTGCTTGCAAAGTTTGGCAAATAGAAAAAGAGACCTTCAAGATGGCAGAGGAGTAAGACGTAGAAATCACCTTCCTCCCCACAAATACATCAGAAATACATCTACATGTGGAACAATCCCTAAAGAACACCTACTTAAACCTGGCAGAAGACCTCAAACTTGCCAAAAGCCTCAGGAGCAGCAGATACATTTCCACAATCAACTTGATGTACCCTGCATCTGTGGAATACCTGAATAGACAACGAATCATCCCAAAATTGAGGCAGTGGATTTTGGAGCAACTGTAGACTTGAGATTTGCTTTCCACATCTAATTTTTTTCTGGTTTTATGTTTATCTTAGTTTAATATTTAGAGTTTATTATCATTCATAGATTTGTTTATTGATTTGGTTGCTCTCTTCCTTTTTTTTAATATATATATATATATTTCTTTTTCTTTTGTTGTGAGGGTGTATGTGTATGCTTCATCGTGTGATTTTGTCTGTATAGCTTTGTTTTACCATTTGTCCTAGGGTTCTGTCTATCCGTTTTTTGTTTGTTTGTTTTTTACTATAGTTTTTAGTGCTTGTTAACACTGGTGGATTTCTTTTTTGGTTTGGTTGCTCTCTTCTTGCTTTCCTTCATTTTTTTATAACTTTTTCATTTTTTTATTTTAATAATTAAATTTTTTTTATTTTAATCACATTATTTTATTTTATTTTATTTTTCTTTCTTTTATTCTCCCTTTTCTTCTGAGCCATGTGGCTGACAGGGTCTTGGTTCTCTGGTCGGGTGTCAGGCCTGTGCCTCTGAGGTGAGAGAGCTGAGTTCAGGACATTGGTCCAGCAGAGACCTCCCGGCTCCATGCAATATCAAACCGTGAAAGCTCTCCCAGAGATCTCCATCTCAATGATAAGACCCAGCTCCTCTCAACAACCAGCAAGCAGGAGTGCTGGACACCCTATGCCAAACAACTAGCAAGACAGGAACACAACCCCACCCATTAGCATAGAGGCTGCCTAAAATCATAATAAGGTCACAGGCACCACAAAACACACCACCTGAAGTGGTCCTGCCCACCAGAAAGACAAGATCCAGCCTCATCGACCAGAACACAGGTACCAATCCCCTCTACCAGGAAACCTACACAACCCACTGAACCAACCTTACCCACTCGGGGCAGACACCAAAAGCAACGGGAAATATGAACCTGCAGACTGCAAAAAGGAGACCCCAAACACAGTAAGTTAAGCAAAATGCGAAAATAGAGAAACACACAGCAGATGAAGGAGCAAGGCAAAAACCCACCAGACCAAACAAATGAAGAGGAAATAGGCAGTCCACCTGAAAAAGAATTCAGAGAAATGATGGTAAAGATGATCCCAAATCTTGGAAATAGAATGGAGAAAATAAAAGAAACATTTAACAAGGACCTAGAAGCAAAAAAGAGCAAACAAACAATGATGAGCAACACAATAAATGAAATTAAAAATTCTCTAGAAGGAATCAATAGCAGAATAATAGAGGCGAAAGAACACATAAGTGTCCTGGAAGATAAAATAGTGGCAATAACTACCGCAGAGCAGAATAAACAAAACTGAATGAAAAGAATTGAGGACAGTCTCAGAGACCTCGGGGACAACATTAAAAGCACCAACATTCGAATTGTAGGGGTCCCAGAAGAAGAAGAGAAAAAGAAAGGGACTGAGAAAATATTTGAAGAGATTATAGTTGAAAACTTCCCTAATATGAGAAAGGAAATAGTCAATCAAGTCCAGGAGCACAGAGAGTCCCATACAGGATAAACCCAAAAAGAAACATGCCAAGACACATATTACTCAAACAATCAAAAAGTAAATACAAAGAAAAAATATTAAAAGCAGCAAGGGAAAAACAACAAATAACATACAAGGGAATCCCCTTAAGGTTAACAGCTGATCTTTCAGCAGAAACTCTGCAACCCAGAAGGGAGTGGCAGAACATATTTAAAGTGATGAAAGGGAAAAACCTACAACCAAGATTACTCTACCCAGCAAGGATCTCATTCAGATTCAAAGGAGAAATTAAAACCTTTACAGAAAAGCAAAACATAAGAGAATTCAGGACCACCAAACCAGATTTACAACAAATGCTAAAGGAACTTCTCTAGGCAGGAAACACAAGAGAAGGAAAAGACCTACAATAACAAACCCAAAACAATTAAGAAAATGGTAATAGGAACACACATATCGATAATTACCTTAAATGTGAATGGATTAAATGCTCCAACCAAAAGACATAGACTGGCTGAATGGATACAAAAACAAGACCTGTATATATGCTGTCTACAAGAGACCCACTTCAGACCTAGAGACACATACAGACTGAAAGTGAGGGGATGGAAAAAGATATTCCATGCAAATGGAAATCAAGAGAAAGCTGGAGTAGCAATTCTCACTTCAGACAAAATACACTTGAAAACAAAGACTATTACAAGAGAAAAAGAAGGACACTACATAATGATCAAGGGATCAATCCAAGAAGAAGATATGACAACTGTAAATCGTTATGCACCCAACATAGGAGAACCTCAATACATAAGGCAAATGTTAACAGCCATAAAAGGGGAAATCGACGGTAACACAATGATAGTAGGGGATTTTAACACCTCATTTTCACCAGTGGACAGATCATCCAAAATGAAAATAAAATAGGAAACACAAGCTTTAAAAGGTGCATTAAACAAGATGGACTTAATTGATATTTATAGGACATTCCATCCAAAAACAACAGAATACACTTTCTTCTCAAGTGCTCATGGAACATTCTCCAGGATAGATCATATCTTGGGTCACAAATCAAGCCTTGGTAAATTTAAGAAAACTGAAATCGTATCAAGTATCTTTTCTGACCACAACGCTATGAGACTAGATATCAATTACAGGAAAAATCTGTAAAAAATATAAACACTTGGAGGCTAAACAATACGCTAGTAAATAACGAAGTGATCACTGAAGAAATCAAAGAGGAAATCAAAACATACCTAGAAACAAATGACAGTGAAAACACAGCAAACCAAAACCTATGGGATGCAGCAAAAGCAGTTCTAAGAGGGAAGTTTATAACAATACAATCCTACCTCAAGAAATAAGAAACATCTCAAATAAACAACGTAATCTTACACCTAAAGCAATTAGAGAAAGAAGAACAAAAAACCCCCAAAATTAGCAGAAGGAAGGAAATCATAAAGATCAGATCAGAAATAAATGAAAAAGAAATGAAGGAAATGATAGCAAAGATCAATAAAACGAAAAGCTGGTTCTTTGAGAAGATAAACAAAATTGATAAACCATTAGCCAGACTCATCAAGAAAAAAAGGGTGAAGACTCAAATTAACAGAATTAGAAATGAAAAGAAGTAAAAACTGACACTGCCGAAATACAAAGGATCATGAGAGATTACTACAAGCAACTGTATGCCAATATAATGGACAGTCTGGAAGAAATGGACAACTTCTTAGAAAAAAACAACCTTCCGAGACTGAACCAGGAGGAAATAGAAAATTTAAACAGACCACTCACAAGCACTGAAATTGAGACTATGATTAAAAATCTTCCAACAAACAGAAGCCCAGGACCAGATGACTTCACAGGTGATTTCTATCAAACATTTAGAGAAGAGCTAAAACATATCCTTCTCAGACTCTTCCAAAATACAGCAGAGGGCGGGACACTCCCAAACTCATTCCACGAGGCCACCATCACCCTGATACCAAAACCAGACAAAGATGTCAAAAAGAAAGAAAACTACAGGCCAATATCACTGATGCACATAGATGCAAAAATCCTCAACAAATTACCAGCAAGCAGAATCCAACAGCACATTACAAGGATCATACACCATGATCACGTGGGGTTTTTCCCAGGAATGCAAGGATTCTTCAATATACGCAAATCAATCAATGTGATACACCATATTAACAAGTTGAAGTAGAAAAACCACATGATCATCTCAATAGATGCAGAAAAAGCTTTCAAAAAAATTCAACACCCATGTATGATAGAAACCCTCCAGAAAGTAGGCATAGAGGGAACTTAACTCAACATACTAAAGATCACATATGACAAACCCACAGCCAACATCATTCTCAATGGTGAAAAACTGAAACGATTTCCTCTAAGATCAGGAAAAAGACAAGGTTGTCCACCCTCACCACTGTTATTCAACATAGTTTTGGAAGTTTTACCCACAGCAATCTGAGAAGAAAAAGAAATAAAAGGAATACAAATTGGAAAAGAAGATGTAAAGCTGTCACTGTTTGCAGATCACATGATACTATACATAGATAATGCCAAAGAGGCTACCAGAAAACTACTAGAGCTAATCAATGAATTTGGTGAAGTAGCAGGATACAAAATTAATGCACAGAAATCTCTTGCATTCCTATACACTAATGATGAAAAATCTGAAAGGAAATTAAGGAAACACTCCCATTTACCACTGAAACTAAAAGAATAAAATATCTAGGAATAAGCCTACCTAAGGAGACAAAAAACCTGTATGCAGAAAACTATAAGACACTGATGAAAGAAATTAAAGATGATACAAACAGATGGAGAGATATACCATGTTCTTGGATTGGAAGAATCAACTTTGTGAAAATGACTCTACTACCCAAAGGAATCTACAGATTCAATGCAATCCCTGTCAAACTACCAATGGCATTTTTCACACAAATAGAAAAAAAAAATTCACAATTTGTATGGAAACCCGAAAGACCATGAATAGCCAACACAATCTTGAGAAAGAAAAACGGAGCTGGAGGAATCAGGCTTCCAGACTTCAGACTCTCCTACAAAGCTACAGTAATCAAGACAGTATGGTACTGGCACAAAAACAGAAATGTAGATTAATGGAACAGGATAGAAAGCCCAGAGATAAACTCACAGATATATGGTCACCTTATTTTTGATAAAGGAGGCAAGAATATACAATGGAGAAAAGACAGCCTCTTCAATAAGTGGTGCTGGGAAAACTGGACAGCTATATGTAAAAGAATGAAATTAGAATATTCCCTAACACCATACACAAAAATAAACTCAAAATGGATTAAAAACCTAAATGTAAGGCCAGCCAGGCACTGTAAAACTTTTGGAGGAAAACGTAGGCAGAACACTCTATGAGATAAATCATAGCAAGTTTCTTTTTGACCCACCTCCAAGGGAAAGGGAAATAAAAACAAAAATAAACAAATGTGACCTAATGAAACTTAAAAGCTTTTGCACAGCAAAAGAAAACATAAACAAGACAAAAAGAGAACCCTCAGAATAGGAGAAAATATTTGCAAACGAAGCAACTGACAAAGGATTAATATCCACAATTTACAAGCAGCTCATGCAGCTCAGTATCAGAAAAACAAACAACCCAATCCAGAAATGGGCAGAAGACCTAAATAGACATTTCTCCAAGAAAGATATACAGATTGCCAACAAACACATGAAAGGATGCTCAACATCAGTAATCATCAGAGAAATGCAAATCAAAACTACAGTGAGATATCACGTCACACCAATCAGAATGGCCATCATCAAAAAATCTGCAAACAATAAATGCTGGAGAGAGTGTGGAAAAAAGGCAACCGTCTTGCACTGTTGGTGGGAATGTAAATTGATACAGCCACTATGATGAACAGTATGGAGGTTCCTTAAAAAACTAAAAATAGAACTACCATACGACCCAGCAATCCCACTACTGGGAATATACCCTGAGAAAACCGTAAATCAAAAAGAGTCATGTACCACAATGTCCATTGCAGTTCTGTTTACAATAGCCAGGACATGGAAGCAACCTAAGTGTCCATCAACAGATGAATGGATAAAGAAGATGTGGCACAGATATACAATGGAATATTACTCAGCCATAAAAGGAAACGAAATTGAGTTATTTGTAGTGAGGTGGATGGACCTAGAGTCTGTCATACAGAATGAAGTAAGTCAGAAAGAGAAAAATAAATACTGTATGCTAACATACATATATGGAATCTAAAAAAAAAATATGGTTCTGAAGAACCTAGGGGCAGAACAGGAATAAAGTCGCAGACCTAGCGAATGGACTTGAGGACATGGGGATGGGGAAGTGTAAGCTTGGACGAAGTGAGAGAGTGGCATGGACATATATACACTACCAAATGTAAAATAGATAGCTAGTGGGAAGCAGCCTCATAGCACAGGGAGATCAGCTCGGTGCTTTGTGACCACCTAGAGGGGTGGGATAGGGAGGGTGAGAGGGAGACGCTAGAGGGAGGAGATATGGGGATATATGTATATGTATAGCTGATTCACTTTATTATAAAGCAGAAAGTAACACACCATTGTAAAGCAATTATACTCCAATAAAGATGTTAAAAAATAAATAAATAAATAAAATAACCTCTCTCTCCCTCTCTCTCTCCTTCTCTCTCTCTCTCCCTCTTTCTCTCTCTCCTTCTTTCTCTCTCTTTCCACCCACCCCCCAATAGTATCTTTCAAGTACAAAATCATGTGTGCCCCTGTATTTTGAGATCTGTAGTTCTTTCTAGTTTGTAAATTTTGGTTTCTCTTAAGATCTGCATATATTGGTCATTTTCCTATCTAAGACATTATCGTTTTCCCCCTTAGGTAGCTCTGTCAGTTCATAGAGACTTAAAATACTATGTGTTTGATTTTCTAGGCCTCACCATTGGAAAACACAAGTGATTACAAAAAAAAAGTTTCTAGCAATATAATTACTGAATTTTTATTAGAAATTAAGATTAGAAATCTAATCTAAATTTCTAGTTTAACTGATAAATAAAGCCAGGTCAAGCATGTATTAACAGTAATCTGAACTAGACATCAGTCTTCCTCATGCTCAGCCTGTGGCTATTTCAGCTACATTAGTTCCCCTCCCCTTCATATATTACTCTATACTTCAAAGACGTCAGTTGGAATTTTTAGGACACACACTGCTAACCCCCATTATGATGTGTGTATTTCAGATAGCTATTGAACTAATCAAACAATCAAGACATCCATCTAAAATTCAGTAGAGATTTAATCTTCTCACAGCCTACTTGCCACTGATTTCACCTTTAAAACAAACAATTTTTATATAATTGCACTAACAGAGTTGCATTTATCAGTATGCAAAGTAAATGGCAGTAAATTATACTTTACATGTGGAGAATTAATTAGTACTGTATTATAAAATTAAAAGAAGGTTATACTTCTGAGATGAATATAGACTTTAACTTTTCAAATGTGTTTATGCTCATGAGTATTGATAATTTTCTGAAATATGAAAAAGCAAATGATATTCAGTTGCAAGGGCAAAGAAATTACTGCCATTTTTCAAACTCATTCTTCACCATGAAAACTCTGGAAGTAATTTTAAAAACCAGAAAATATAATTTCAAGTATATTGGCTGGTAGATGCTATCAACCAGTGAACCAACTTATGATTGTCAAATTTAAATTGCCAATTTATTCCCACCAGATACTCTCCAGTAACAGGTTATTTTCACATCTGTTGATAGATAACCGCTCAATCATCATTTGGGGCATTAATCCACCAAGTGGTATATAATCCTGATACAAATAATTTTTCAAAGCACACATTAGAATCCGATTTTCCAAAGCTGCCGTTTGTTTTATTTTAATGTTTTGGCATTCAACATAGTTTCATGTTTTGAAAAACAGATTGTAGCCATTTTGTCACTCTCATTGTCTGGCAAGTGTCAATATTACTGTATCAGCAAATAACTATTTGGAATATGTTCCTTGATGATGGTGATAAGTTATGTTGGAAAGTTTCAAACGATAATTGAACATTATAATATCATTTTGTTGGAAAGGATTTTGAAAGGTAGTTTATATTCATTCACTAGCTTTTGAACTAAACCTAAATCACCTTAGTCTGTCCCTAAATTTAATATGTTTTTAGTCTCCTAGAAGTGGACATTTTTGTTTCCCTCTCGAGATAATTCTAATACACAGGATTTTTAAAAGATATATTATAACCTCAAGGCAAACAAAAACAATCACTTGGTTCTTTAGTTAGTATTACCCAAACTTCATAAATAATAATAATACCTAGAACTTGAGCAGCAAGTTAAATTTTAAAAAGTCATTACTAGCAATATTAATATTATTCTCAGTTTATAGAAGAGACAGTGGGTCAGAATGATTTGTACCTTACCCAAACTCATAGTAAAACAGCAATAGAAATATATATATGCTACAAACTAGTTTTGAGCTTTAGAGATAATACATGTAAAGAATCTAGCATTTGAACCCAAGTTGTTTGTCTCATATTCCATCCTCTTTCATTCAACCACACTGTTTCTCTACAATATCTACTCCAAAGGAACTGAATAATTTCTGTGACTACATCTGTGTGGGGCTACAGATCTCATCACTAGATCGACTGAAGTATCCAGTCAATTTCTTCAAATAAATGAATTTTCCTCCATCAAATTTGACATTCTTCAGATCTGTTTAGACCCTTATTCCCTGGAAGTCATATCTTATCCTCCAAAACTGGGTTAGGTGGCCATCCTCCATCATTACGCATCACACTTTATACTCTAACTTACCTTTTATTATTTCCCAGCATTTGTAATTGTTCTAATGTTTGCTGTTTGTCCAACTGCATTGTATACAACTACACGGTAGGCATCTTTTGTTTCCCTTGTTCATCCCATAGCTCTAATATCTAACATCATTCCTAGTACATAGCAGATGTTATATTTTAAAATCTATGCTTAATGAATGAATAAATTTAATTAGCTTTTAGTAATGGTATTAGGTAGGATGCTTCTAAAGAATTTATATGTCTAACCTCTATCAACAGTGGTTATAGAACTTAGCTGATACGAATTTCCTAATAAATGAATAATCTGTTCTGTTTCTACTTCTACCTTAAGTCAGTAGGCGGAAGAGCAGATACAGGGGATGAATAACATTGTCCTGCCAGTTGTACAGATGTTCACTCAATAGTCAGACATTACAAATTTAAGGTCTAATCATTTGTGAAGCCTAAGCCATCAATTTAGTTGTAGTCTGATTAAGTTTTCTGGGAATTAATGATTTTTAGTAACCTGTCATAAGAGAAGGCTAGCTGCACTCTCTTATAGGGCCACTAATTCCACTGAAACCAAAGCTAACTGTTTGGAGGAATTTGGTTAAAGCCTATAGCAGATTCGGAATAAAAATCAATCCTCATCATTGAATATATAGTTCAAAGCACCTGCTCAAGTGTTGACTTGCTGATTAATTATTGTAGATGAGGGCTACAGACTCTAATTAGGGTGTAACTCTGAAATTATGAGAGAAAGTCAGAAAAACATTATCCTTCAAACCTTTCACTAATTGAGATCAATGTGAAATAGATTAGATTGGACATATGCAGAAGTCTTCTACCATAAGAGATGCACTGTAAATGTTATTTTGACTAGGGTTTCTCCCAGGACTTGATCTTAGACACTGGCACCCCATTTCATTAAGAGGAGTAAAATATAAATGTCCATCAAGCTATGACACATAGTGTTGTAAAACTTTGGTGGTGGAGCTATCTGCAGAGCTTAGGAAAAGAAATTCCAAAGTGAGATTAAATTAGTATTTATCCAGGAGAATGAGAGGCTGTATTTAGCAGATGTGATTTTTCTGTTCACAAATCTACAAAAAGTGTTTTTTATAGGGAAACAGGGAAAATTCTCTGGGTTTTCCACAACATGAATTCACTATCCATAGAGGATTCTTCAACTCCTTCACTCATTAAAGGACCTCCCATTGACTTGTGTACTTGATGCCAAAAGAAGGTTATACAATAGACAACAGGGATTACTAGGAAATTCATGTCTGCTCATTATCTTTTCTTAAGTATAACAATCCCATTTTAAGGATTTGGTAGGTGAGACCAAGGAAAAAGTTTTCAACAGTCCTTCTCTCTACTAGCTAACATATTTGTGTGTAACATTTTAGATAATAGTGTACTTGGATACTTTGATCTCAGGTGGCTCTAGAGGTTTTTCATTTTCTTCCCACTTTGCAAACAATGCTTTGAAAAGGACCACATAAAAAGAAAATATTTGCTATTGATTTTTTTAAAAAGCCTTTCATAGAAATGTCCCCTTTTGTGTTCATTTATTCTCTTCCTTGCTCAAACTCCATTTTTCCTCATAGAAAGAACAATGATCTGCCATCAGTTCTGCTTATTAATTTATAATGTATCCAATGAGTCTCTAGGTACACATTACAAAGATTAAAACAAAAATTAATCCAAAAGAAAAGGTGTTCCCTGATTCTCTGAACCGTATCCCTACAGTCCATCTGTGGGTACTCTCACGTCTCTTTGTTTGCTAATAATGTAGAGATCTTCAAAAGCAAAAATAAAAATTCTACCCAAAATATTTTATTCTCCAAAGGCATATGCACCATTTAAATAACAAAGAGTACATGTGCAGTATTTTCTGTAGAAAAATTACCCCAAATTGCATATTGTCTATTTTGTAGAACTCGACTTGTATTAAGCTGTCTTTGCAAATGGACAAAAGCTACTTTGTGGTCAAATTTGAGGGGCTCGGCTTCTCCAGAATGTACACACACACACACACACACACACATTTGTTATAATGTTTAACATTACACCCTTAGGTATATATTCCTTTGGAGTTTAAACACATTTCTGTCTTCTAAGTTCTCCTATTTAAATACAAATACATCTGAGTAGAGGAACTTAAACCCCAACATCTCCCATTTCTAATTTTTTTTTCAAAGCTTCATGTAACCATATATATGAGTATATTTGTTCAATGAAATATTGGTATAATCCTTAGCCATTTACTAAAATATTGGAGCAGAAGAAGCTTTAGAGATTCCCCAATGCAAATCCTTCACATTATAGAGGAAGAACTAGCAAGAGGGAGTAGCTTGTGTCCCAGCTCAGTGTTTCTTTCTCTATACCAAACTGATCTTGTAATTTTGCTATAGAGAAAATGTTGGTACAAACTTGTTAATATGACAGGAAGGTATACACATTCCTTCCTCTTGATAACATAAGCCATATGCTCTTAAATAAACCTGGTCTTCTAGAGTTCTAAAAGCACAGAATAGGCAGGAGTACTCAGACAAGATATACAACTTATTACGCAAGTTGAAAGAAGATAAATGCCTTATTGTTAACACACACTGAAAAGTCACTTATGCTAAAAAATAGTGTTCAAGGCAAAAGTTTAGGCATCATGCACAGATGGGGTAAAATTTGCTTTGCAATATCTCATTCATCAATGTTTCCCATTTTCCCCCAGCATCATTGAGGAATAATTGAAAAATAAAATTCTGTATACTTAAAGTATATGACACGATGATCTGAAATATGTATATATTGCAAAATGATTACCACAATCAAGTTAATTACCACATCCATCACCTAACATATTTACCTTTTCTGTGTGTGTGGTCAGAACACTTAAGATCAACTCTCTTAGCCAATTTCAAGTATATATTACACTATTATTAACTATAGTAACCATGATGTACATTGGATACTCAGACCTTATTCATCTTATAAATGAAAGTTTGTACCCTTTAACAAACATCTGCCCATTTCTCCCACCCCCCAGCCCCTGGCAACCACCATTCTATTCTCTGGTTCTACGAATTCAACTTAAAAAAATTTTTTTAGATTCCACATATAAGTGAAATCATACAGTATTTTTCTTTCTCTTTCTGGCTTATTTAACTTAACATAATGTCCTTCAAGTTCATCCATGTTGTCCTAAATGGCAGGATATCCATTTTTATGGCTGAATTATATTCCATTATATGTTCTTTATCCCCCACCTTGGGGTAAGGTTGACACAAGCAAAATGAAACTGTTCCTCTTACCCTCTTCAATGCATCCAGTCTCAGGATTTTTCTTTAGCAGTGTGCTGAAACCTCTCCACTGGACAATGGGACTCCCAGTAAGACACTCTCATCCATGGGTTATTTTCAAAATTGATTTTCTGTGGGGAATGACAATAGAAAACTATTTTTGCTATCTTGCTGATTATCATTCCACCCCAATTTCTCCCATTATATCTTAAATTTCACTATCAGAAAAAAGTATTTCTTTGTGTCTCCAGAAGTTCTCAGTTTAAAAAAGTATTCATTTTTTTCAAAGTCTTAATTTGTCAAATTGCTTCCCAGTGGTCCAGTTAGATGATAGCAGGTCCCATAGGCATGGATAACCAGCAAGGTAAAGTTTTATGGAGAAATGAAACAATGTGTAGAGCAGGAGGCACTATTTATAAGGGTAACACCAGGCACTACATTAGGGAACTCTGGGTAGCAATTAGGCAGCTATAGGGTTGCATAATTTTAGATGCAAATGTCATATGTGAAAGTGATAAAATGCACTGAAAACTCTTTACATTTTGCTAAGAGCCAGCTATGGTTTTGTAAAAAGTTCTGGATGGAAAGAGAGCAGTGATGCAAGCAGAGGATATCTGGCATTTATTGGGTATTTTCTATATGGAGGGCTTTGTTCTTGGTTCCATGGTGTGCCAGCTCTGTCACAGTGTTTGGTACTTGCAGGTAAGGGATACATGTTTCTTTAATTTTAAGGACAAAGAACTTTAAAACTTCTCAACTAAAGTGATTTCCTACATACAATAGCTCCAGTCTTCAAAGATACCTTCTCTCTCTGTTCAAACATGCGCTGTAGTTTCTGTTTATAAAGGTACCAAAGTCTGCTCAAGCTCAGAAATAAGGAAAATGAAGACCTAATATTCAGAGTTCTTAACTAGGAACAATTCTCCTGGTTTATTATTCTGCGAGGCAAGTAGTTGCACATCATTGAGAACCTAATGGTGCAACAAGGAGAGAAAGTTTCAACCCATTGAAAGTCTATTATATCATTCTCCCATAATACAAGTACCCTGAGGATTTCAAATCTAACCTTACTACAAATTATGCTAAATTCTGGCTACACACTGGACAGCTCTTTGAATTGACAGCTTCAAAAAATCAAATTGACCTAAAGTCAATGATATCTTATGTTTTTTCCTTTCTTTTCTATACGTTTCACGTTTCCTTCACCTGCTATATCTTCAGCTCAGATTTTGACTGTAAACCAGAACTTAACATACTGTCACACCACTTTGATGAGCAAAGGAGGTACTTATTCCCATGAGACTGTGTCCTATATTGAAGTGGTTCAACTGTCTGTTGTGATCCTGTAATGTAAAATCAATGCCTCCTTTCTCTTGTGATATTTTTTGGCTCCATGCTGTTGGCTAAACCCAGTCATTCCACTTGTTCAATAAACATTTGTTGGGAACTATGGAAATCTAACATATCATTTAATACAAATTATCTATACATACCAACAGGGGTTTCCTTATTCTGGAAGTCCTGTTGTTTCTAACTTGAGACAACTTCAGGATCTCTCACTCAGGTAAGGACTGTTATAAAATAAAATCTATTTTATAATTTAAAGAGTACAGTGTGGTAGTTCAGTGCCCAGACTGTGGAGCCAGACTTCCTGGCTTCAGATATTTGCTCTGCTTCTTGCAGTTTAACCATGACATGCAATTTAACAACTCCATGTCTTAGTTTCCTTATCTGGAAAACTGAGATAGTAATGGTACCTACTGCATGTGATTTTTGTGAGGGTTAAACAACACATGTAACATACTTAGAACACAAAAATTATCGATGTTGGGGGGATCTTCAAGATGGCGGAGGAGTAAGATGTGGAGATCAACTTCCTCCCCACAAATACATCAAAAATACATCTACATGTGGAACTACTCCTACAGAACACCTACTAAATGCTGACAGAAGAACTCAGACCTCCCAAAAGGCAAGAAACTCCCCATGTACCTGGGTAGGGCAAAAGAAAAAACAGAGACAAAAGAATAGGGACGGGACCTGCACCAGTGGGAGGGAGCCGTGAAGGAGGAAAGGTTTCCACACACTAGGAAGCCCCTTCGCGGGCGGAGACTGCGGGTGGCGGAGGGGGAAGCTTCAGAGCCACGGAGGAGAGCGCAGCCACAGGGGTGCGGAGGGCAGAGCGGAGAGACTCCCGCACAGAGGCTCGGCGCCGAGCAGCACTCACCAGCCCGAGAGGCTTGTCTGCTCAGCCGCCGGGGCGGGCGGGGCTGGGAGCGGAGGCTCGGGCTTCGGAGGTCAGATCCCAGGGAGAGGACTGGGGTTGGCGGCGTGAACACAGCCTGAAGGGGTCTAGTGTGCCACAGCTAGCCGGGAAGGAGTCCGGGGAAAAGTCTGGAGCTGCCGAAGAGGCAAGAGACTTTTTCTTGCCTCTTTGTTTCCTGGTGCTCAAGGAGAGGGGATTCAGAGCGCTGCTTAAAGGAGCTCCAGAGACGGGCGCGAGCCGAGGCTATCAGCACAGACCCCAGAGACGGGCATGAGAAGCTAAGGCTGCTGCTGCCGCCACCAAGAAGCCTGTGGGCAAGCACAGGTCACCATTCACACCTCCTCTCTTTATTTTTGATAAAGGAGGCAAGAATATACAGTGGAGAAAAGACAGCCTCTTCAATAAGTGATGCTGGGAAAACTGGACAGCTACATGTAAAAGAATGAAATTAGAACACTCCCCAACACCATACACAAAAATAAACTCAAAATAGATTAAAGACCTAAATGCAAGGCCAGACACTATCAAACTCTTAGAGGAAAACATAGGCAGAACACTCTATCACATAAATAACAGCAAGATCCTTTTTGACCCACCTCCTAGCGAAATGGAAATAAAAACAAAAACAAATGAGACCTAATGAAACTTAAAAGCTTTTACACAGCAAAGGAAAACATAAGACGAAAAGACAACCCTCAGAATGGGAGAAAATATTTGCAAATGAAGCAACTGACAAAGGATTAATCTCCAAAATTTACAAGCAGCTCATGTAGCTCAATATCAAAAAAAACAAACAACCCAATCCAAAGATGGGCAGAAGACCTAAATAGACATTTCTCCAAAGAAGATATACAGATTGCCAACAAACACATGAAAGGATGCTCAACATCACTAATCATTAGAGAAATGCAAATCAAAACTACAATGAGGTATCACCTCACACCAGTCAGAATGGCCATCATCAAAAAATCTAGAAACAATAAATGCTGGAGAGGGTGTGGAGAAGAGGGAACCCTCTTGCACTGTTGGTGGGAATGTAAATTGATACAGCCACTATGGAGAACAGTATGAAGGTTCCTTTAAAAAACTAAAAATAGAACTACCATACGACCCAGCAATCCCACTACTGGGCATATACCCTGAGAAAACCATAATTCAGAAAGAGTCATGTACCACAATGTTCATTGCAGCACTATTTACATTATCCAGGACATGGAGGCAACCTAAGTGTCCATTAACAGATGAATGGATAAAGAAGATGTGGCACATATATACAATGGACTATTGCTCAGCCATAAAAAGAAACAAAATTGAGTTATTTGTAGTGAGGTGGATGGTCCTAGAGTCTGTCATACAGAGTGAAGTAAGTCAGAAAGAGAAAAACAAATACCATATGCTAACACATATATATGGAATCTTAAAAAAAAAATGTTCTGATGAACCTAGGGCCAGGACAGGAATAAAAACACAGACGTAGAGTATGAACTTGAGGACATAGGGAGGGGGCAGGGTAAGCTGGGACGCTGTGAGAGAGTAGCATGGACATATACACAGTACCAAATGTAAAATAGATAGCTCGTGGGAAGCAGCTGTATAACACAGGGAGATCAGCTCAGTGCTTTGTGACCACCTAGAGGGGTGGGATATGGAGGGTGGGAGGGAGATGCAAGAGGGAGGGTATATAGTGAATATATGTATGCATATGGTTGATTCACTTTGTTATACAGCTGAAACTAACACAATGTTGTAAAGCTATTATACTCCAATAAAGTTGTTAAAAAAATTATCAATGTTATTTATTATTACTATGATTTTTCATTTTATTTTATGTCAAGTCCTTTGGTAGGAGCTGAAAGTACAGAGTTAAAAACTATTTTGAAGTAGTGGAGGCAGTTATATTGTGTGATCACTGAGGTAACTAGCCATCTCTCAAGGGAATCAGGGAAGGTTTCATATGAGTTATTATTCTAAAATTAGATATGGAAAATGAGCAGGAGTTAGTCAGAGTGTGAAGCCATGTTATGGGACTAACAGTGTTCTTAAAAAGAGGGAACAGCCATGAGAAAAGATAGCATATGGTGAATTCAAAGAACTGAGAGAATTTCAGTATGGATGATATTGAAAAATCACAAAGGGGAAAAATCACAGAGGTCCTTGTAATACATATCAAGAAATTTATTTCTTATTTTTATTGAAGTATAGTTGATTTACAATCCTGTGTTGGTTTCAGGTGTACAGTGCAGCAAATCATTTAGATAGATAGATAGATAGATAGATAGATAAATATATATATATATATATATATATATATATATATATATATATATATTCTTCAGATTGACTTCCCCTATAGGTTATTACAGAATATTGAGTATAATTCCCTGTGCTATACAGTAGATCCTTGTTAGTTATCTATTTTATATATAGCAGTGTGTATTTGTTAATCCCAACCTCTTAATTTAGACTTTACCATGTATGCAGTGGGAAGTTCTGATGGGTTTTAAGCAGAAGAATGACTGGATCACATTCGCATTTTAAAATGATTTCTTTGGCTGCAATGTGGTAAAGATATTGAGAATAAGCAGAATTGTTAAGTTGCTATTGTAATGGCAATGGGATGGAGATAAGTGGAAGGAATACAGAGATATTAAGGAAGTAGAGTCAGCTGTGCTTGTTGATTGAATATTAGAGTGAGAGAAGTAGGATACAAGCATTCACTTAATGTAGTGGTTATGATACATCTTCAGTATGGAGACAAAGACACCTCAAGTTTTAAACTGGATATTTTTTCTATATCCTAGTGTAGGTAACAGAGGGTGAGGAACATATTTGGGAACAATGGGTGATAAAAGCTATTGACTTTGGTTTTTGATATTTTTGGTGTGAAGTGCCTATACAGCTACTAAGTGAAAATGTCTTGGGAAAATAGATCTGGAACTTAGAAGTCATGGTGTAGCCCATGTCTTAATAGGATCTCTTGGCTACTCTTTGAACCCAGTCAAATTGAATAGGTTTCTTAAATTGCTTTGAAGTGGATTTTATATCAAGCTATTGTTAGACATGATCTTGTGGTGCTCTGAGATCTTCATAGATTTTCTCTCAACAATTTTTACGTTCTCCCTGAATGTAGTTCAGTCTAAATCAACTAAGTGCCTGAGGTACCATATAGTTAGAAATTGTGCTAAGGTCTTCTGACAGCTATGTGACATCTTTCTTGGTTTCTAAATTTCATTCTATTTGTGGCCTTTGCCCAAGCCATTAACCTCCTTGTCCACCAATATATCTGTCTCTAATGAAGGAATGATAAGAATTGTGACATCTTGCCCTTCCTTAGCAGAAGAGTTTGGTAAACAGTGATGAGTTCCCCAGTTCAACACTTCTATTTGTTAGCCATTAAATACTCATTTTAAAATGTTCAGGCTCCTTGGAGTCAGTGCACTACACTGACACTTGTTTTTAATATCCATAAAAATCTATATCTGTCTCTTCAAAGCAGACAATTAAGCAACTCAGGGCAATAACCAGTCATATTGTTAGTTATCAGAAAAGTTTCATTGGGCCTTTGCTCCACTCTTCCTCAGAATAAAAATAATGAACACCTATATTTTGTTTTTTATATGAGCACAGAGCCATGGCTCTCTACCGAGAAGAGGTTTATAATGAGGAGGACAAAGAAAACATTAAGGCAGATGACTTAGTCATAGTGAAATGAGGTTCATCACAAGTGGACCAGATAGAGCAACTCCAAACTTCAAGTAAATTAACCTTGAGCATTCTGGGCTATAGCAGTAACTCCAAGCTCTATAACTATTACAAAATCTATGTTTACAGAGTATCATGTGGTAGTTAAGTGCCCAGGCTGTGGAGCCAGACTGCACTCAAATATATATTGGATTGGCCAAAAAGTTCGTTCTGGTTTTTCCATAAGATGCTACAGAAAAACCCAAACGAAATTTTTGGCCAACCCAATATAATGAGGTGCAAAGAATACTGGATTAAATTCTGGTCTTAGTTTACTCATTTATTTATTGAGTTATTGAGAACCTATTAGGTTATGAGTATGTATTGGTGAATAAAACAAATATGGTGCTTGAGTTTATGGAGCTTATATTCTGGTAAGAGAGACAGAAAATAAATAATTAAAGAACCAAATAATTGCATAATTAAAATCAATAAGTTCTGTGAAGGAAATTAATATATACAAGTGATAGAGTATAGTGAGGGCCCTACATTAGATGTGATATGAGAGAAGGTGTGTCTGAGGCGTTAACATTTAAGGTGAGACTTGAAGGATGATAATGACCCACTCATACAAGCAAGAGAGGGAAGCATATTATAGATGGAAAGATGAGCGTGTACGGAAGCTCTGAAGTTGGGAAAAGCCTGTTATGCTTAATGAACTGAAAGGAGGCCTGCATGATGGGAGAGAAGTGAGCAATGGGGACAGTGGCCCACACTGAGTTGTAGAAGGAGTTAGGGGAGAGACACTTTAAGGCCTTATAGGCCATGGGTTTTAATTTAGATTTTATCCTAAGGGTGAAGAAAAGCCATGAAAGGGTTTAATCAATAGAGCAATATGATAAAGTTTACATTTTTAAAAGACCTCTCTGACTTTCACATGCAGCAATAATTAGAGGGGTCAAGAGAAGTACAAAGACCATTTAGGAGACTCTAACAGTGGCCTCTGAGACACATGATGGTGGCCAAAACTATATGGGTAGTAGTAGAGATAAAGAAAAATGAATATGTTTGATATATATTTAGAAGTGTTCTGGTTTGAAAAACTAGTAGATTTTACTGCCATTTACTGAGATATGAGAGACTGAAACAGAAAAGGTAGGTGAAGGTAGGAGGTAAAGTTAAATTTGAGATGCCCATGAGACATCCAAGTAGAGATGTCAAGTAAGCAGAAGGAATATAAACTTAGAAATTCCAAAGATAGGTCAGAGATGAATATGGTGATCTGTGGCCATAAGGTTGACCGAGAGCTCCCAGTTATCTTGGAGCTTCCTTTTTTCACATCTTACTTCTGTCATTTATACACGCTCTGAAACAATCTGTGAGATAGGAACTAAAAAACAGATTAAATACTCTGCATTAGCTTCATCACTCTCTAGATGATGCACTTCATCATCTAGATGATGTGAAAGAGTTTTTTCCACAAAGGTCATGGAATTTTTCAGGGAAATAGTATCAGTTTGGTGAGTCTTTGTTCAAGGTATAACTCTGCATGTAAGATGAGATTCATCAAACCCATTTAAGTATATTGATATATGCTCCTGCTGATGACACCACTGTGACATTTTGACAGATTACAGAACATTCCCCTTTTGGACAGATTTGCCAGGCTAAGAAAAGTATAAATTGAAATGAGAAGGAAAAACAGTAATAAATTCTTCCATCATTCTTGTTTTATGCCTTTGCAATTTCTCTAGAAGTTAAAACATCAGAAGGGTAAGGATGAGTGCTTCTTGTTATTCTTGAGTTTAGTTTTCTTAAAGTGGATTACGGTGACAGGAGATTAACATTCCAACCCAATCAGCAGTTTATGGATTTCCATTCACCTAAATACCTAAGAATATTAACATAGATTTGTTGTACAGGTTGGGGATTATCTCTAGAATTAGCTCATCACTTGAGATATGTCATTACAAATTAGCCTTTTTTCTTTTTTTTTCATTGTTCAAGCTTTTATTTTTTAATGTAATTGTGCTGCCTGTAAATGAGTAACATCTACTTGCTAAAACAGAACCAGAAAACCTTCATTTGCATCTTTCCGGTAGTGTTAGTTCACCTCCCTATTGTTATTGAAAAATAAAGGGCTCTATTTGGCAATGGATTAAAACTGCCTTTCTTGAAGAACATTCTATGGAAGGTATACCCAGTCTCAGAGGTTAACAAGTCTTCTCTTCCCTACTTCCTGCACCTCAGGGAACTCTTAGTCAATCCGGGACACCTTCCCAGGAAGAGAAGACAATTCAAGGCTGTCAAAGTGCTGTGGGCTCCAGGAAAACCTTCAAAGTGGCCTTCAAGGTCCATTTCAGGCAGCTTAATCTTTTCTCTAATCAGAATGGCCTTTCCCTCAGTTGGAGACATCTTTTATTTACTCATTTATTTGTTCAAAGAATTTGTGTTGAGCACCTTCTTGGTGCTGGATGTGGTGCTAGACCATGGGCTTCCATCTTTGAACACAGTAAAATGGTTGTCTATCCTCTTGTAGCTTTTTGCTGCTCTCTGCACTTGCCAACAGGTTAGATTCCATAGCAGGTTGTAGTACCATGAGATGTTACTTTTTTGATTTGGAAGAAGGACCAGGGAACAAACAAAAGAGAAAGGGTTTAAATATTCATTTGTACTATAAGTTTGTGGGCCTCACAATGCCCCACACAGCTTTGAGTAGAGGTTACATGTTCAGTCAAAGTTCCACAGACTGGAATATAAATGCTAGTGCTTATAAAGATCCTGGAGATCATCTAGTACAACCCTTTCATTTAATAGATGAGGACACTGAAGCACAGAGAAGAAAACAACTCTGTTCAAGGTTGTACAGAAAGCTTGGGGCACAGCCAGCCTTTAGGGCTCTGTCTCCTGCACTAACTTTGCACAAAAACGACGAAAAAAAAAATCTTGCTTTAAGTTGAAATGATCTGAGAGTCAACAGATATGTTTTAGGAGGAAAGATGAATTGAGATAACTTTACCTAAAAAAAACAGAATACCAAAGAGTAACTTAAGGATATTCTTAAAAATCGATTATGAATACTTATTTTTATAAAAGGTCTTGATTAGGGGTTCCTTCTGGAGGCTCCAATGTGAATTGAACACACTTAAATACTGCCAGAGTGGTAAAGACCTATACTGGAATAGGATCTAAAAAAGAGTGGATATATGTATATTTATAACTGATTCACTATGCTGTACAGCAGAAACTAACACAACATTGTAAATCAACTACACTCTGATAAAAATTAATTAAAATTTAAAAATCCAGAGTACAAGAGTAAATCTCCAAAAGGTGTAGAGATTTTTAAATTCTTGGATCTGGCAGGTACTCAATAAATGTTTGTTGAACTAGTGAGAAAAAAAACTTACTCTAGTTTGTCTTATGTAAAATAAAGTTTGAGAACCACTGAGTTCAAAAAAAAAAAAAAAAAAGAAGCATAAACAATTACTGCCAGCATGGCCTGAATTAGACATGGGGAAGAATGGTAAGTGAATTCTATCTTGCACTCCTGAGATGGATCCTTGAATCCTCTACTTAATATGTTTCCAACAGGAGAGAAAACTATTTGTCCCCAGTTTAGAAGCAGTGGTGACCAGGCTGGTGACTGTACAAGGTTTCTTCATAGAATTATGTTACTCTGTCCTCAGTGGTAACAAGCTCACATTCCATTGCAGAAGGGACATCTCCTAACAGAGGACAGTGGCTTCAGCTCTCTGTGTGGCCCACTGACAGCTTCTCTCTCCTGGTTTCTGAGTCTCCCTCTGTAACCTTTTCTCTTAACATAGGGTTTTAAAGTAGGTCTGAAAATGATGTTCTTTTAATATATGTCATACTATTTGTTTATGTTGGAAGAATATTTTTTTATATTGTACTTTGTTCACGAGGTGAATACATTGCAAAGAATGAAATTTTACTCATTATCAAGATAAACATTTGTTAGTAGCCAAGCAAGTAATGAGATACCTCTCCCCTCAACACACACAAACGCAGTTATCTGCTTTAGAGAACATTTTCACTCATTACCAGTAATCAAGATGGGAGGATATGTAAACTTGAAAAGCTGAGATCCAGTTCTACCATTTGTGAGTCTTTAACAAAAATTCCCTAAACTTTCTGTGGTATTGTGCATGAATGTTGAGACAGAATTTTCTAAAGCACCAGAAAAATCTCTGGGTGAAAAGTTTCCTTGGTATCTATCACCTCTTCAGAATGCAAATACAAATAATTAGGAAAATCTTGTGTGCATATTTATTTATGTCTCTAAGTCTTAACTACAGGTCAAACTTCAGGTAATGGCTACAATGATAAGAGTCAATAATTTCAAGATTTGGGTTTTTTTTAGAGGAAGCAGAAAAAGCATCTAAGTCATTTGTGTATTCCTGATGCCTAGCATGGTACATATGCACCAAAACGTCTCAGTACATGTTTGAAAGAGGGAATGATACTAATTGTTTAATTTGGATTTTATTTCTTGATTTAAACTAAGAGCACATGAAAGGACTTGCTGAACAAATTGCTGGCATTCTCCAACCATACCTTCACCCTTTCCAAACCATCCATTTTGCACAGATTTTTTTTTCATATTATGAAACTAATTGCTTTTGATATTTTAAAAAATATACATTGATTTCCAAGGTCATATTACTGAAAAAGGTCAGGATTTGAATTACAGTCACAGATATATTTGGTCCTGGATGTTACCTACTTTAAATTTTACTTAAATTCTGGAGGACTTTCAAGATGGCAGAGGAGTAAGATATGGAGATCACCTTCCTCCCCACAAATACATCAAAAATACATCTAAATGTGGAACAACTCCTACAGAACACCTACTGAACGCTGGCAGAAGACCTCAGACTTCCCAAAAGGCAAGAAACTCCCCCACATACCTGGGTAGGGCAAAAGAAAAAACAGAGACAAAAGAATAGGGATGGGACCTGCACCTCTGGGAGGGAGCTGTGAAGGAGGAAAAGTTTCCACACACTAGGAAGCCCCCTCACTGGCAGAGATGGGGGGTTGGCAGGGGGGACGTTTCGGAGCCACGGAGGAGAGCACAGCAACAGGGGCACAGAGGGCAAAGTGAAGAGTTTCCCACAGAGAGGATCACTGCCGACCAGCACTCACCAGCCTGAGAGGCTTGTCTGCTCACCCATCAGAGTGGGTGTGGGCTGGGAGCTGAGGCTTGGGCTTCAGAGGTCAGCTCCCAGGGAGAGGACTGGGGTTAGCTGTGTGAACACAGCCTGAAGGGGGCTAATGTGCCACAGCTAACCAGAAGGGAATCCGGGAAAAAGTCTGGAACTGCCTAAGAGTCAAAAGACCATTGTTTTGGGGTGAGTGAGGAGAAGGGATTCAGAGAACCACCTAAATGAGCTTCAGAGATAGGCATGAGCTGTGGCTAAGAGAGAAGACACCAGACGCGGGCACGAAATGCTAACGCTGCTGCTGCAGCCACCAAGAATCCTGTGTGCAAGAACAGGTCACTATCCACACCTCCCACCAGGAGCCTGTGCAGCCCTCCACTGCCAGTGTCTGGTGATCCAGGGACAACTTCCCCGGGAGAACACATGGTGCGCCTCAGACTGGTGCAATGTCATGTTGGCCTCTGCAGCCACAGGCTTGCCCCACATTCCATACCCCTCCCTCCCCCCGGCCTGAGTGAGCCAAAGTCCCCTAATCAGCGACTCCTTTAACCCCCTCCATTCTGGATGAAGAACAGATGCCAGAGGGCGACCTACATACAGAGGTGGGACCAAATCCAAAACTGAACCCCAGGAGCTGTGCAAACAAAGAAGAGAAAGGGAAATTTCTCCATGTAGCCTCAGAAACAGTGGATTAAATCTCCACAATCAACTTGATGTACCCAGCATCTGTGGAATACCTGAATAGACAACGAATCATCCCCAAATTAAGGCAGTGGACTTTGGGAGCAACTGTAGACTTGGGGTGTGCTGTATGCAACTGACCAATTTCTGATTTATATGTTTACCTTAGTTAAGTTTTTAGCGCTAGTTATCATTGGTGGATTTGTTTATTGGTTTCCTTACTCTCTTTCTTTTTATTACTTTTTTAAATTTTTTGATTTTAATAATATATTTTTTAAATTTTTTTTTTAATAAATTATTTTATTTTATTTCATTTGATTTCATTTTAGTCTTTCTATTTTTTTCTCCCTTTTCTTCTGAGCTGTGTGGCTGACAGGGTCTTGGTGCTATGGCCAGCTGTCAGGCCTGAGCCTCTGAGGTGGGAGAGCCGAGTTCAGGATACTGAACCAACAGAGACCTCCCAGCACCCCGTAATATCAAATGGCAATAGCTCTCCCAGATATCTCCATCCCGATGCTAAGACCCAGCTGCACTCAATGACCAGCAAGCTCCAGTGCAGGACACCCCATGCCAAACAGCTAGCAAGACAGGAAAACAACCCCACCCATCAGCAGAGAGCCTGCCTAAAATCATAATAAGTTCACAGACACCCTGAAACACACCACCGGACACAGTCTTGCCCACCAGAAAGACAAGATCCAACCTCATGTAACAAAACACAGGCACCAGTCCCCTCCACCAGGAAGTCTACACAACCCACTGAACCAACCTTACCCACTGGGGGCAGACACCAACAACAACAGGAACTGCAAACCTGCGGCCTGCGAAAATGAGACCCCAAACATAGTCAGTTAAACAAAATGAGAAGACAGAGAAATATGCAGCAGATGAAGGAGCAAGGTAAAAACCCACGAGACAAACAAATGAAGAGGAAGTAGGCAGTCTACCTGAAAAAGAATTCAGAGTAATGATAGTAAAGATGATCCAAAATCTTGGAAATAGAATGGAGGAAATACAAGAAACGTTTAACAATGACCTAGAAGAACTAAAGAGCAAACAAACAATGATGAACAACACAATAAATGAAATTAAAAATTCTCTAGAAGGAATCAACAGCAGAATAACTGAGGGAGAAGAAGGGGTAAGTGACCTGGAAGATAAAATAGTGGAAATAATTACCTCAGTGCAGAATAAAGAAAAAAGAATGAAAAGAATTGAAGACAGTCTCAGAGACATCTGGGACAACATTAAACACAGCAACATTCGAATTATAGGGGTCCCAGAAGAAGAAGAGAAAAAGAAAGGGACTGAGAAAATATTTGAAGAGATTATAGTTGAAAACTTCCCTAATATGGGAAAGGAAATAGTCAATCAAGTCCAGGAAGTGCAGAGAGTCCGAAACAGGAAAAATCCAAGGAGAAATATGCCAAGACACATATTAATTAAATTATCAAAACTTAAATGCAAAGAAAAAATATTAAAAGCAGCAAGGGAAAATAAACAAATAACATACAAGGGAATCCCCATAAGGCTAACAGCTTATCTTTCAGCAGAAACGTCAAGCCAGAAGGGAGTGGCAGGACATATTTAAAGGGATGAAAGGGAAAAACCTACAACCAAGATTACTCTACTCAGCAAGGCTCTCATACAGATTCAACAGAGAAATTAAAATCTTTACAGACAAGCAAAACTAAGAGAATTCAGCACCATCAAACCAGTTTTACAACAAATGCTAAAGGAACTTCTCTAGGCAGGAAACACAAGAGAAGGAAAAGACCTACAAAAACAAACCCAAAACAATTAAGAAAATGGTAAAAGGAACATACATATCAATAATTACAATAAATGTAAATGGATTAAATGCTACAACTTAAACACATAGACTGGCTGAATGAATACACAAAAAAAAGACCCATATATATGCTGTCTACAAGAGACCCACTTCAGACCTAGGGACACATACAGACTGAAAGGGAGGGGATGGCAAAAGATATTTCATGCAAATGGAAATCAAAAGAAAGCTGGAGTAGCAATACTCACATCAGATAAAATAGACTTTAATAAAAAGACTATTACAAGAGACAAAAAGGACACTACATAATGATCAACAGATCAATCCAAGAAGAAGATATAAAAATTGTAAATATTTATGCACCCAACATAGGAGTACCTCAGTACATAAGGTATATGCTAACAGCCATACAAGTGGAAATTGACAGTAACACAATCACAGTAGGGGACTTTAACACCTCACTTTCACCAATGGAGAGATCAACCAAAATGAAAATAAATAAGGAAACACAAGCTTTAAATGGCACATTAAACAGGATGGACTTAATTGATATTTAAAGGACATTCCATCCAAAAACAACAGAATACACTTTCTTCTCAAGTGCTCATGGAACATTCTCCAGGATAGATCATATCTTGGGTCACAAATCAAGCCTTGGTAAATTTAAGAAAATTGAAATTGTATCAAGTATCTTTTCCGACCACAACGCTATGAGACTAGATATCAGTTACAGGAAAAAAATGTAAAAAATACAAACACGTAGAGGCTAAACAATACGCTACTAAATAACCAAGAGATCACTGAAGAAATCAAAGAGGAAATAAGAAAATACCTAGAAACAAATGACAATGAAAACACGACGGCCCAAAACCTATGGGACACAGCAAAAGCAGTTCTAACAGGGAAGTTTATAGCAATACAATCCTACCTCAATTGACAAGAAAAATCTCAAGTAAACAACCAAATCTTACACTTAAAACAATTAGGAAAGATAAACAAAAAGAACCCAATTTTAGCAGAAGGAAAAAAATCATAAAGATCAGATCAGAGATAAATGAAAATGAAATGAAGGAAATGATAGCAGAGATCAATAAAACTAAAAGCTGGTTCTTTGAGAAAATAAACAAAATCGATAAACCATTAGCCAGACTCATCAAGAAAAACAGGGAGAAGACTCAAATTAACAGATTTAGAAATGAAAAAGGAAAAGTAACAACTGACATTGCAGAAATACAAAGGATCATGAGAGATTACTAGAAGCAACTATATGCCAATAAAATGGACAACCTGGAAGAAATGGACAAATTCTTAGAAAAGCACAACCTTCTGAGACTGAACCAGGAAGAAATAGAAAATATAAACAGACCAATCACAAGCATTGAAATTGAAACTGTGATTAAAAATTTTTCAACAAACCAGAGCCCAGGACCATATGGCTTCACAGGCGAATTCTATCAAACATTTAGAGAAGAGCTAACACCTATCCTTCTCAAACTCTTCCAAAATACAGCAGAGGGCGGGACACTCCCAAACTCATTCCACGAGGCCACCATCACCCTGATACCAGAACTAGACAAAGATGTCACAAAGAAAGAAAACTACATGCCAATATCACTGATGCACATAGCTGCCAAAATCCTCAACAAAATCCTAGCAAACAGAATCCAACAGCACATTACAAGGATCATACACCATGATCAAATGGGGTTTCTCCCAGGTTGCAAGGATTCTTCAATATATGCAAATCAATCAATGTGAAACACCATATTAACAAACTGGAGGATGAAAACCATATGATAATCTCAATAGATGCAGAGAAATCTTTTGACAAAATTCAACGCCCATTTATGATAAAAACTTTCCAAAAAGTAGGCATACAGGGAAACTACCTCAACATAATAAAGGCCATATATGACAAACCCACAGCCAACAATGTTCTCAATGGTGAAAAACTGAAACCAATTCCATTAAAATCAGGAACAAGACAAGGTTGACCACTCTCTCTGCTATTATTCAACATAGTTTTGGAAGTTTTAGCCACAGCAATCAGAGAAGAAAAAGAAATAAAAGGAATCCAAATCGGAAAAGAGGAAGTAAAACTGTCACTGTTTGCAGATGACATGATACTATACATAGAGAATCCTAAAGAAGCTATCAGAAAACTACTAGAGCTATTCAATTAATTTGGTAAAATAGCAGGATACAAAAGTAATGTCCAGAGATCTCTTGCATTCCTATATACTAATGATTAAATAACTGAAAGAGAAATTAAGGAAACACTCCCATTGACCATTGCAGCAAAAAGAACAAAATACCTAGGAATAAACCTACCTAAGGAGACAAAAGACCTGTATTCAGATAACTATAAGACACTGATGAAAGAAATTAAAGATGATACAAGCAGATGGAGAGATATACCATGTTCTTGGATTGGAATAATCAACATTGTGAAAATGATTATACTACCTAAAGCAATCTACAGATTCAGTGCAATCCCTATCAAACTACCAATGGCATTTTTCACACAAATAGAACAAGAAGTTTCACAATTTGTATGGAAACACAAAAGACCCCGAACAGCCAAAGCAATCTTGAGAAAGAAAAACAGAGCTAGAGGAATCAGGCTCCCTGACTTCAGACTATACTACTAAGCTACAGTAATCAAGACAGTAAAGTACTGGCACAAAAATAGAAATATAGATCAATGGAACAGAATAGAAAGCCCAGAGATAAACCCATGCACTTATGGTCACCTTATCTTTGATAAAGGAGGCAAGAATATACCATGGAGAAAAGACAGCCTCTTCAATAAGTGGTGCTGGGAAAACTGGACAGCTACATGTAAAAGAATGAAATTAGAACACTCTGTAACACCATACACAAAAATAAACTCGAAATGGATTAAAGACCTAAATGTAAGGCCAGACACTATAAATCTCTTAGAGGAAAACATAGGCAGAACACTCTATGACATAAATCACAGCAAGATCCTTTTTGATCCCCCTCCTAGAGAAATAGAAATAAAAACAAGAATAAACAAATGGGACCTAATGAAACTTAAAAGCTTTTGCACAGCAAAGGAATACATAAACAAGATGAAAAGAAAACCCTCAGAATGGGAGAAAATATTTGCAAACGAGGCAACTGACAAGGGTTAATCTTGAGAATATACAAGCAGCTCATGCAGCTCAGTGTCAAAAAACAAACAACCCAGTCCAAAAATGGCAAAAGACCTAAATAGACATTTCTCCAAAGAAGATATACAGATTGCCAACAAACATATATAAGGAGGCTCAACATCACTAATCATTAGAGAAATGCAAATCAAAACTACAATGAGGTATCATCTCACACCTGTCAGAATGGCCATCATCAAAAAATCTACAAATAATAAATGCTGGAGAGGGTGTGGAGAAAAGGGAACCTGCTTGCACTGTTGGTTGGAATGTAAATTGATACAGCCACTATAGAGAACAGTATGGAGGTTCCTTAAAAAACTAAAAATAGAATTACCGTACAGCTCAGCAATCCTACTCCTGAGCATATACCCTGAGAAAACCATAATTCAAAAAGAGTCACGTACCACAATGTTCATTGCAGCTCTATATACAATAGCCAGGACATGGAAACAACCTAAGTGTCCATCGATAGATGAATGGGTAAAGAAGATGTGGCACACATATACAATGGAATATTACTCACCCATAAAAAGATACGAAATTGAGTTATTTGTAGTGAGGTGGATGGACCTAGAGTCTGTCATTCAGAGTGAAGTAAGTCAGAAAGAGAAAAACAAATACCATATGTTAACACCATATATATGGAATCTAAAAACAAATTAGTCTGAAGAACCTAGGGGCAGGACAGGAATAAAGATGCAGACGTGGAGAATGGACTTGAGGACACAGGGAGACGGAAGGGTAAGCTGGGACGAAGTGCGAGGGTAGCGTTGACATATATGCGCGACCAGATGTAAAATAGCTAGCTAGTGGGAGGCAGCCACAGCACAGGGAGATCAGCTCGGTGCTTTGTGACCACCTAGAGGAGTGAGATTGGGAGGGTGGGAAGGAGGCACCAGAGGGAGGGGATATGGGGATATATGTATACGTATAGCTGATTCACTTTGTTATACAGCAGAAACTAACACAATATTGTAAGGCAACTATACTCCAATAAAGATGTTTAAAAAAAATAGTAAGGTAGAGAACTGGCTTCTTTTATTTTAAAAATATTCAAAATAAATTCAGTTTTTCCAGTATCAGTTTTCTTCCCACCATCTTTTACTGAGTAATTTTTCTCTAATTTTTTTTCACATTCTATATTCCCATGCCTACTTGCGTCTATTAGTATATTCCTTATTCCAGCATATTCCAAATAATGTTCTTTGGAAGATAATTTTAGGAATTCTCTTTAAAAGGATTTCATGGTCATGTAAGTTTGGCACATTTAGGGTTATGTTTAGTTTAAACAGGTTTCTATAGAGCAATACTCCTCAGATTCTTTAATATGGTAAAAGTCATTGTAAATCTCTTAGGCGAATAAAGGTCGTATTTTTGATGAAAAAAAAATTTTTACTTAAATTCTGACTGAGAAAATTCTCTATCCTCTGCTCCTACATTTTACTTCCCTCTGAAAACAGAGAATTGATCAGAAAGGAGATAGTCCTCTGTTTTCCTGTAGGAACTTGATCATAGTGCGGCCTTTTCTCCCTGCTGGTGCTGTAGCCTTAGTTGTGTTATATAGCAGCTTCTGAGTCTGCCACCAAACCCCAACTGCTAAAGCAAGATGTACAGTGTTTTCTGTGCGGGGCAGAAGAAGCTTTTCCAGGCAACTATAGAGGACCCGGCTTCTAAGAGCCCACAATTCTTTTGCACCCTGGAAGTTCACCTTCCTCGTTTTGGTTTACAGCACCCTCTGTTGGGAAATGTCTGCCAAATCCAGAAACTGTGAAATAGCACTAATATTTGTCAACCAGTCCTGAAATTGTAGCACAAAGAAGTTCTGTTGGTGCTGCTGCTGTGGTTGCTGCTGTTGTTGTTCTGTATGTGTGTGTTCAATGAAAGTAACTCCCTGAATTTTCAAGACCTATTGGCACAAGGTTCTGGAAGCCTTCTACTTTCTTTTATGTACAGTTCTTAATTTGGAAGGTTCAGAGACATGATAAATATAGTACTAAAATCCCCATCACATTTTCTTCCTTGGGACTTGGGATACTCTTGCAAAAGAGACTCCTGGTGACTTGCATGAATATCCCAGAACTCTTCAGATACCTACAGATAGAAAGGCTTATATCTTGTTATATCAACCAAAAATATAAAATATCTCTCCTCGCCAATTTACACAGTCAAGACTTGATTTACTCTTCATTCGTACAAGAAATTTTGTAAGAAATTCATTAATTGGGGAATTCCCTGGCGGTTCAGTGGTTGGGACTCAGCACTTTCACTGCTGGGGCCCAGGTTCAGTCCCTGGTCAGGGAACTTAGGCTCCTGCAGGTCACGCAGCACAGCCCAAAAAAGGAAGTCATTAATAATATTCAAACCTTAAAAATTAAACATAATATGCAAATATAATAAAATAAAAGATTGATATTTCTATTCTTAGGGCAACCTGGGCCAAAGCTCACAGCTTAATATCCAGGTTCCTTAGGTATAGCAGGGCAACTGCCTGGTCTCTGGTTGAGCCAGTATGAGAGCTTTGGAGCCACTTAGCCAGTATGGTGGGAAATGTAAGTTGTTGTACAAGTTATAATGACAAAAGCAGATATAATATTTAATTATATAAATTATTATTAAACAATAACTTCATATAGGTATATCAGGTAAATATTCTCAAAGGTTCCATTTTAATTTACAATCTTCAATATTTATGCAAATTATCTTAAAAACACTAAGTCACATTCTGCCACATTTTAAACAGAAAATCCATGTTGGGAAATAGGGTAAGTCAGGTCATATTATAGCCTAACTTCTGGGGCACTGGGCAAAAAAAGAGCCCATTAGGTGTCCATTATTGTGCAATGTATACTGTCTTTTGAAATAGAAAATGTAGCTCATTTCTCTCACTGTTTACTTGGATCTCACTGATACTGTTTTTGTTCATTCCACAATACTTGATGGCTTTAGGTGAAATCATTTTGATGCTCTCTCATATTTTATGTGTTACATATGCCCTCTGTTCATAGAATAGAATATGATGCAGTTAGTATAAAGTTTATAAAACAAAAACTACAACGTGCAAGATGATTTTTTCCCTAAAACAGAATTTGTTTCTTTTGGCCTCATTCTCTCCGAGGTTGAACACTTCATCTTAGTTGATTCAAACTAAACTCAATGAATATAAGCTTTATTCAGTCAAATTATGTTTTCTCCTCATACTTACATTCTCTCCAGTGTTACATCAAAGCTCCAAGAGTTCATGTAATACCACAGCATTGTTGGGAAAGGAGTATCTGTTTCTTGGTTTCTGGCAAATACTCCTTTTAGCATCTGTTGAAATCCACATAATAATCAGTTAATTATCCATTCTGGACACTATATTCTCCTAATTCTGTCATCTTTAGGTTTGTCATTGTTTTACTACCATGCTCTCCACTCATGGGAAATAGAAAATATTTGTGTACTCTCCCATCCCTTTCGTGGGCCTCAGGAAATCACTGGAACAATTTCAGGCCTTCTATCCTAGACATACCATATCACCATTTCTCAGGTACTGCTGCTGAACAATGGTGGCACCAGAGAATTCTTCAAATGACCTGCTTGGGCTTCATCTGAGGTGTAAAGCATCAAACCTCTTTTTTCTCAGATCCCTAAACCTAGCTGCAGTTTCTATTATCCCCACTCCAAGGACACAGCTTGGGGAAAAGAATTCTCATAATCACTTTTCAGAGGTACTACAGCATTTCATTATCTTGCTTCTCTTTCCTATATTTTCTGTCCTCTTCTAGTTCAGAGGATCTTTTATTTCCTTTGGTGTGAGAGAATTTGCTTGTGTATCATTATGCATTCTTTCAGATCAATTTTTTATGGCTTTGGCTTCCGATTCTCAATGCCTGGGCTTTTGGAAGCAAAAATAGTATCCTCTCTAACCAGTTTCTCTGCCACTAGTTCCAAAATAGATTTTTTTCCCTCTGCATTTCTTCCATAACCTTTATGTCCTGAGGCAGTGAATGTCAAGGTCTTGTTTTAAATGGAGAGAGCCTCAAGGTAAAAGGACATTCTAGAAAATTAGAAAACATATTGGTTAATTTTTCTAAATGTTATACTGTAACAATAAAATTTCTAAATAATGCTGAAATCCACATTTTGGGATATGCCTTGGGATTGCCAGCTGGAGTATAGAGAAACCAAGACATCTCCTTTCAGTCTCAACAACTGTTATAACTACACACATTCTCCTAAACAATTTACCTGTCAACATTACTCTTCTCCTCTGTGTTTAAAGGGAAGAGACCCACTCCATAAACAGTGAAGCCAAAAGTGTTGAAAACCTACCCCTCTCAACAAGTCAACAGGTTGCTTCTAGTTTATGAATGAGAAGAAAAATAGAATGGGTGCTTTCAATTCTAATCTTAGAAACTCAAACCCTTGAGCCGGGAAAGTCTTTTTCAATCCAGCAGTCAGAACAACTAAATTTCTCTTCTGGTTACAATTTGTTAGTTGAGATAACAGAAGGCATAGGAACCTCACCCAAATATATAAGATTTCTTCTAAAGCTTAGGGTTTATGACCTTTCATTTCTTTTCTTGACCTTAAATCATTTTTGTTACTTGAAGTTGCCTCTGTGTATACTAAGTTAAACACACCTTGGCATGATAGCATACTAGGATGTCACCAACAACAAAAGGAATCTCTTTTTGGTAACAAGTAGCACAACAATCCCTGCCCCTCTAGTGACCATGTTGTTTCATTTTGGTGATACCTCTGCTTCCGGAAATCCCTACTCTCTTATTCTGGGCCTCTCTATTATCATTGCTGTCCCTTATGCTGATAGAAAAAAAAAATCCATCATTACCTGATCTCAGTAGGTGTGCTATATTGTTTATTTTTAATTCTGTGTCAACCACCCTCATGAAGTCTCCTATGCCATACAGAGGAGGAGCTGGGAACCACATTTCCCAGAAGTCCCTTTCCATTTGTTTTCTGTTTAAAATTTGTTAATGAAAGAAACATGGATTTGGAAAGCAGAAGAGAAGGAGAGGTCATTACTCGCTGGAAGCAGCTGCAGGCAGACAATTGGGCAGATATGAGGTTTGAAGAAACTTGCAGGAGAACTTCTTAAGAATTTCTAAATTCCAGTCTCTCCCTATTTGGGACAAAGAGAAGTATCCTCCAAAAGTGTTATCTATGGTTTGAACTAGTCCCAGTGGAAGATGAATCTCTGTCTTTTGTAGTAATTTAGTCATTTCACAAGGCAAGAAGAGGTCAAAGTGTTACAGCATTTATTCCTCTATATTCAGGTGGTTTAGCATCCATAGGACCTCCTATTTCCCAGTTACGGGAACATTTAGTGCTAACCTCCCCCATGTCCTTTTCTAATGGGTAGAACCTCAGTTGAAGAGTAGGTTCAATAGCCTCCAGGTTATTAATTTACTTTTACTATTTTCAAAAACTGGAAATTCTAGACAGGAAGTTGTGAGTTGCAGATTTACTAGCAAAAGTAAATGGTCAGTATACGTCTCAAGAACTTTTCTTCATAAAAGCTTAATTCTTATATCTGTTCACCCATGCCTATCTCAGAGAGTATACTTTTTATCTATTTGAAACAATTGTTTTGAAGACTTAATGAATCCTAAAATCTTTTTTAAGGTCTTCGATACATAATTGACCAATCAAAACTTTGCTGAAATGTCCACTTGCCTTCTGATACTCTTTGGTACTGGTCATACTTGCAGAGATATGATTGATAAAAATTATACCTGAGACTTGGCTGAAATATTGGCAGATGCTCATTTTCACAGATGTTACCATTCTTAAAGGGCTGTATTTAATATTTATTAAGGCTACCTTTTAATATTTGGGGGGCTACTTTTTAATATTTGGGAGGCTATTTTTTTATTTGTCATCAGAAATCTGACATTCTGATGGAATTATAGAAGCAAATGGAAAGTGAATGGGGGGCTATACCCTATCATGTGAAATAATGGTGCTAAGTCATCATGTCTCAGTCCTCTTGGCTATAAAAGGGTAAAAGTTGCCTTGTTGAAACGCCAAAAAAATTATTATAAACATATGGATATAGAAATTGGTATTTGGTGTTTGCTGTACCAGATAGACTCCATCTGTCGGGACCAATAAAACACCTGCTGAATCATTTCAAATAGGCACATTATACATTTGTTTTGACCACTGGGACATCAATGGCATGAACAATAATCAGCAACTTCACTAAAAGCACCACCAAGTGACATACCTCTATGAATCCTTCACATAAAGGTGAACAAAAATGAACAAATTCATAATATATGATTTTGTCAAGGCATGCAGGAATTTCAGACTTCCAAATTGTTTCTCATTTGATTGATAATCACCTTAGAAATAGTCATAAAACTCTGAACTAATACTAGAACATGAGTTACTAAAGGAAAGTTAAAAGTTAAAGAATATGTGTCAAATGAACATGCAAAATAGGAGTTTTCCTTTAAATCCTCTTCTTTTTCTCCTTTTATAAACATCCTGTCCATCTCTAGGCAATCAGTATTCTCATGTTCTCGCAGCCTAATCTGTGATAATAGTCTGATAGTCTCATTCACTCTAAAGAATCATTGACTTGCTGTTCAAAAGGAACTTTGAGCTAAAGAGAATTACTGGACTGGTAATGTTTAGACCTAATGAAATAAATATTACTGGACTAAGTAAAGGTATTATAGGAAGATATCTGGAGTCATGGTACATTCCTGACATCCTTCAAATCACAGCATATTTTACTTCCATGTAAAGCTAATTTTGTTTATTTGCTTGCATTTTTTTGTTGTTGTTTGTTTATATTAGCAACTAATATAGGCTTTCCATACTAAAATAAGTGAACACAAGTGAGTGTCCAAATGTCCAACATTTACATACCAGGTTCACATATTGATGAACCTTAACTAATTTCCCTTTTTTCTACTTCAAACCCCATTACATACGAGACACTCAATGCCATGTTTCTACCAATAACCCACTACAAATAGGAAAGCAGTCAACCCTAAGAAAATTCCAAAATAACTATTAAATTAGGGACAAAATATCAAAGGAATTTATTAGACCATAGTGTAATAAGTTACTGTAAGATTGTGTAATCAGAACACCACTAAAAATCTGCGAGAAATTCTTACATAAGAACTTTCAAGGAAATAATGATCCATATTTTAAAAATACAATAGAACTTAATATGGTCAGAAAGTTGTATTTATCTGGTTATTACCTTTTTAACTTTTTCATGATCTCATTGCCTCTACCAGCCCTTAGGGGATACCAGATGTGTTTCCGGACCCATAAAGAACCTGATTAGGGAGACAGGATATGTGAAAGCTAATTATAGATGAAGGCAATTCAAACTACAAAATATCTACAGGAAATGAAACATTTGGCCAGGATGAATTTTGCAAAATAGAAAAGTCACACAGTTATCTTCTGCTAAGCCCTATCCCCATGTAAGAAGACATAAAAATTAGACCCCCCCCAAAGAAAAAGGGGGGATTCTTTAGGGAAATATTTTAAAATATATTTTCTAAGTCATATGCAGAGATTGAAATTCCCAAAGAGGAAACCTGATCACTCAACTTTCTCTCATTCTTAACTTTCATTCACAAAGTTATATGAAAGTAGGTGGAACTGTGCAACTATAAGCCAGACTAATAATTATTGTAGTGTGCTTAATGACAAGTAAAGAGTACACTTGCTCTAAATCAGAGCTTCCAACTTGAGAATAAAGAAATGATTTGAAGGCAAACATAATAACTCAGTGATTACACTAAGGGGAAAATACTATTGTCATGGAAACCGTTGAAGGGAACCCAAAGTGTCTTGTAAATGCCACTTCTTTGTTGTGTTGCTCATTTGCTTGTCAAAAAGCTCTTTCATGTGTTCAATAATTTTAATTAAGAAAAACAAATGTTTATATGTTATGTGTCTAAAAATATTTTGTAACCAGTATTCTGTGAACAAAATAGTATGCAAAGTTGGCAACAAAATGGCAGCAAATTCAAAAGTTCAGAAGTCCTCTTAATGGAAATTTTTTTCAGGCTGAGATTTCTTGACAAACATATTCTGGCTTGCACTATGGAGAACAGTATGGAGGTTTCTTAAAAAAACTAAAAATAGAACTACCATACGACCCAGCAATCCCACTACTGGGCATATACCCTGAGAAAACCATAATTCAAAAAGAGTCATGTACCACAATGTTCATTGCAGCTCTATTTACAGTAGTCAGGACATGGAAGCAACCTAAGTGTCCATTAACAGATGAATGGATAAAGAAGATGTGGCATATATATATACAATGGAATATTACTCAGCCATAAAAAGAAATGAAATTGAGTTATTTGTAGTGAGGTGGCTAGACCTAGAGTCTGTCATACAGAGGGAAGTAAGTCAGAAAGAGAAAAACAAATACTGTATGCTAACACATATCTATGGAATCTAAAAAAAAAAAAAGTGGTTCTGAAGAACCTAGGGGCAGGACAGGAATAAAGACACAGACATGTAGAGTGAACTTGAGGACATGGGGAGGAGAAGGGGTGGGCTGGGACGAGGTGAGAGAGTGGCATGGACATATATACAGTACCAAATATAGAATGGATAGCTGGTGGGAAGCAGCTGCATAGCACAGGGAGATCAGCTCTGTGCTTTGTGACCACCTAGAGGGGTGGGATAGGGAGGGTGGAGGGAGACGCAAGAGGGAGGGGATATGGGGATATGTGTATACGTATGGCTGATTCACTTTGTTATACAGCAGAAGCTAATGCACCATTGTAGAGCAATTATACTCCAATAAAGATTTTTGGGAAAAAAAAACATATTCTGGCTTGACAGTATTGCCTATAGAAAGTGATAACGTTGCTGTGATTTGCATGTACCAATATTTCTTAATGTCATTTAATTTCATTTTAACATTTAATATAATTTGCTTCCTTTCTTCTGTTTCCAAATAAAACGATCAGACCTAAAACAAGGAAACTGAGCTAGATATCTGCTGTTGCACAATCTGTTTATGCTCATTTGCAATTTAAATGAGCTTGACATTCATTCAATAGTCCCAACAACTTGGTGCTAGGTGCTGAAATAGCAATGGTCCCATACAAAATTCATTTCAATAAAGTAAGTTTAGATGGTGACACCCAGTAAATACTCAATAAATATTTTGAAACGAGTGAATCTGTTATTAAGACTTTCGCAATTAAAACAACTTTTCACAAATTCTAAATCTGCCCTTCTGGATCCATGGTCCTACCAATCTCTTTTTTCTTTTTTTCCACTTCTCTACTCAGATTTATAAAGAGACATATGAAAACCCAAAACAGCTTTCTTCTCTTTCTTTAGGAAGGCACCCAATCAGATATGTCAAAAATTTTATTTGATTTATACATTATGCCAAAATAATACCAACAGCCTAGACTCAGAATTTCTTCCAAAAACTTTAGTTGCACGTAACATCTCTTCCCATCTTAGAGAAGAAAGATCAATGTTGGTTGGTATTGATTTGTTTAACACTAAGACCTGAAAACCTAACATAATTGTAAAATAGCCTGTCCATCATTTCAACAGAGTATAGAGAAATAGCTTCAAAAACACCTTTAGGAACTCTATAAAAGGAGCAAATACTTACAAAGACATTTTTTTGGAACTATAATTTTGTGACTGTGGAAAAAAATAAACTACATTTCAAGCACATGCTCTTTTAAAATGACTACAGTTCCCACCTGTGTGCTGGGCTAACTGGTTGTAAAGCGTGAATGCTGGCTTACTTTACAATCAAACAAAAACATAACAACGAGGACAATGGATTATACTTCTAGGATTCCCCTGCCTTAAGGATTCAACTGTTTTTCATTGGTTCACTCCATTAATCCTCACATCATTCATTCAAGTTCAGCAGGAAGTAAGAATATCATCCTTGTTCATAAACAGAGAAATTGATCTGCCAAAAGATTAAGTGATTTGTTCACAATCAGAAAATGAGTCAGAAGTGGAGTGAAGCAAAGAAACCTGGTGTGACAGAAAAAACCATGGATGGGAAACAAATAGGAAGGTAGAGGACCTGGTATGCTAGTCAACCCATTATACTCAATTGGTGTTCTAGATGCCATCCAAAGCACAGAAAGAGAAAAATGTAACAATTGATCGAGAAGCAGAGTAAGGAGCATGATCTCAAGATTATGAATTTTCAAAACTAAAGACAGCAATTTCTAACCACAATAGACATGAAGGCAGAGTAAGCTACCTGGACAACACTAAACTGCAAATACAGATTCCTAATGCTTCATCTTTGATGTCTCTTGAAAAATTGCTAAATATTCTAAAGTGATTTACAATTCTGTTATCATGTAGACAACATGCTGTCATAGATGAACCAAGGTACTTCAGACCCCATAGGCCCCAAAATGCATGTTTCTAGGTGCTTTTTCTTGCATTCCCTACCCTACTTAATGGCTTCACTATTGCCCTAGTCACCTTAGGTAGACAACACAGGACTCAAAGCACATTGGAGTTAGAAAAAATAGCTTAAAATTACTTAGTCCAGTGTTTCTTTTTTAAAATAAGAATTTATTTTTAGAGCAGTTTTAGGTTCATAGCAAAATTGTGGAGAACGTGCAGAGACTTCCCATATACCCCCTTCCTCCAGACATACATACCCTCCCTCATTATCACCATTCCCAGCCAGAGTGGTACATTTGTCACTGTTGATGAATCTACATCAACACATCATAATCACCCCAAATCCATCATTTACATTAAGGTTCACTGTTGGCGTTGTACATTCTATGGGTTTGGACAAATGTATAATGACATGTGTACATCATTATATTATCATACAGAGTATTTTCACTGCCCTAAAAATACTCTGTGCTCCACATATTCATCTCCCTCACCTGTACCCCCTGGCAACTACTGATCTTTTTACTGTCTCCATAATTTTGTCTTTTCCAGAATGTCATATGGTTAGAATCACACAGTATGCAGACTTTTCAAATTAGCTTCTTTGACTTAATAATATGCATTTAAACTTCCTTTATGTCTTTTCATGGCTTGATATCTTGTTTCTTTCTAGGCTGAATGATATTCCATTGTCTACATGCACCACACTTTATCCATTCACCTAATGAAAGACATCTTGGTTGCTTCCAAGTTTGGCAATTAGGAATAAAGCTACTGTAAACATCTGTGTGCAGGTTTTTGTGTGGACTTAAATTTTCAACTCCTTTGGGTAAATACCAAGGAGCGTGACTGCTGGATCATATGTTAAGAGTATGTTTAGTTTTATAAGAAACTGCCAAAGTGTCTTCCAAAGTGGCTGTACCATTTTGCTTTCCCACCAGCAATAAATGAGAGTTCCAGTTGCTCCACATCCTCACCACCATTTGGTGTTGTCAATGTTTTGGATTTTGGTCATTCTAATAGGTGTGTAGTAGTATGTCTTTGTTTAAATTTGCATTCCCCTGATGACATATATGGAGCATCTTTTTATATGCTTATTTGTCATCTGTATATCGTCTTTGGTGAGATGTCTGCTAAGCTCTTTGGCCCATTTTTAAATTGAGTTGTTTGCTTATTGTTGAGTTTTATTGAGTTATTTGTATATTTTGGGTAAGAGTCTTTTGTCAGATGTGTGTTTTACAATTATTTTCTCTCAGTGTGTGGCCTGTCTCCTCATTTTCTTGGCATTGTCTTTTGCAGAGCAAAAGTTTTTAATTTTAATACAGCCTAGCTTAATTTTTTCATCGATCATGCCTTTGGTGTGTATCTAAAAAGCTAACACCTCACCCAAGGTCATCTAGATTTTCTTCTATGTTGTCTTCTAGGAGTTTTATAATTTTGTATTTTACATTTAAGTTGATGATTCATTTTTAAGTTAATTTTTGTAAAGAGTATAAGGTCTGTGCCTAGATTCAATTTTTTGCATGTGAATGTCCAGTTGTTCCAGCATCATTTGTTGAAAAGACTATCTGTGCTCTATTGTATGTCCTTGCTCCTCTGTCAGATATCAGTTGACTATGTTTATGTGGGTGTATTTAGGGAGCGCTCTATTCTGTTCCATAGTTCTATTTGTCTCTTCTTTCACCAATACCACACTATCTTGCTTGCTGTGCCTTTATAGTAAATTTTGAGGTTTAATAGTGTCAGTCTTCTAATTTTGTTCTCCTCTTTCACTATTGTGTTAGTTATTCTGGGTCTTTTGCTTCTCCATATAAATTTTAAAATCCGTTTGTCAATATCCACGAAATAACTTGCTGGTATTTTGATTAGGATTGCTTTGAATCTATAGATCAGGTTGGGAAGAACTGACATCTTGATGATATTGAGTCTTCTGATCTGTTAACATGGAATATCTCTCCATTTATGTAGTTATTTTTTAATTTTGCTCATCAGAATTTTACAGTTTTCCTCACATATATCTTGTACATATTTTGTTAGATATATGCCTAAGTATTTCATTTTGTGGAGCGCTAAGGTAAATGATATTGTGATTTAGTTTGGTATTACTTAAAGTGTGTTCTGCAAAACACTAAGTCAGTAAAATACTCCTAAAAAGGTGTTTCATGGTCAAATAAGTTTGTGAACACTACATTTTCAACTCTCTTTTTATAGGTTCATAGTACACATAAACACACCAAGTGTTTTGAAATGTTACCCTGTAAACAACTTTCATTTGTTAAGTCATTCTTTTCCAAACATATTTGGCTGTCAAACCATTATTGTACATGTGTATCACACATATATAACACTTGTGGAACATATTTGAGAAGGCATATCAAGGTTAACTCATTTATTTTACATTTTACAGAATTTAGAGGGGAGGAAATAATGTGTCCAAGGTCGCATGGCTAATAGGAACAGAGTTAAGATGTGAAGTAAGGTCTCCAGAATCCTAGTACAGTGTTCTTTTTGTTATATCATTCTGTCTCTGACGCTTTCCTCACTTTCAACATGAAATCTGGCATAATGTTTTATCTACTATATCATGAAAATATCTTCTGAAAAAATTCTTTTTTTCCAAGCTAAATATCAATTCATTACCTCTGTAGTTCTCAAATGATAAATTATAGAATCACTGGAGGAGCTTTTTTCAAAGTAAAGATTCCTGGGCTCCAGATGTATAAAATCAGAATCTCTATGGGTGGGAGCCAGGAATCTACATTGTTATACACAAGTAATATTGATTAGCATTAAAGTGTGAGAACCTAGCTCTTTAGAACAGAATTTAGTGGGTCTAACATCTTTCTGGGGATATCTTTGAAAAAGTAGGTTTTGAGGGCCTTGCTCTTAGGGATTCTAATTCTGTAGATCTGGGATAGAACCTGATAATTGGAATTTTAACAAGCATTTTCCCCCTTCCCCCAGGTAATTCTGATGTAGATGATCCTTGGATCACAGCTCTTCTTGCCTGGATTTTCACGTTCTTCTCTCTCCATCCTTTTCTATATACCATTTGAAAATTATTTTTATCAAATATGATACGGTTTCATATCTCTGCTCAAAAATCGTTAAATGAATGATAAACTCTTTATCTCTCCAGTCTGATTCCAATCTACCAAATAGAAATTGTACATTCTAACTCTAATAAGTTTTGGTCTGTTTCTACACATAGCTTGCTTAATCATGCATCTATTTTTGCTTTCTAAGAGGTTACCAACTACTGTATGATTAGGGTCACTATCTGCTGTTTGAAAGTCCCTTGACTATCATAACATTAGATCTTCTGATACTCCTCCTAATAATATGAATGATGTGCTTCTAAGGATATTTCTACAGGACCTTTCTCCAGTTCCCTAGAGTTCATGGACAATGAACACTGCAAGAACCTAACAATGACAAGCCTCCATCATGTTTTTTTTAAATCTAGTGTGTGTGTGTGCACGCGTGAGTGTGTGTGTAAGACTATCTTTCTCAGGAAAAGATTTCAGCTAAATTATGAGGTAACCAAGTTAGTCTCTGCAGCATCAACCTTCACTTTCTGTACTTTCCTTTTTTTGCTGCCACTCTCTTCTCCATAAGTGCCACTTCCTCTCTCCTTTCAGTTGACACGATAAGCTCATTCATGCAAAAGTGTCACATCTCATAGGAGAATGTGCCTGGCACATATATGCTCATCACATGCAAAAATAGAATCTACAGACAGATAACTATGCTATGCCTACTGGAATTAGAATTTTAAGCTTCAATGAGTGGCAATGTTTTGGTGTGGGTGGCGTTCTTGGCACAATAAATTCACAATAAGTGGGGAGACACCCTCTTCATTTATGTGTGATCCTTATTCTCAGATCCTCCTCTATCAAGCTGAGAAATATACAATTTCAAATGAGCCAATTTAGCTTGAATTAAAAAAATTTTAAATAGAACATAGTATTCTAAATCTTGAAGTTTGCTTTTACCAATATTAGGAGGAGAAAAATGCCAAAATACTTCTACATTTATTTTTATTTTTGCTTATTTTTTAATTAATTTTTATTGGAGTATAGTTGCTTTACAATGTTGTGTTAATTTGTACTGTACAGCAAAGTGAATCAGCTATATGTATACATACGTCCCCTCTTTTTGGATTTCCTTCCCATTTAGGTCACCACAGAGCATTCAGTAGAGTTCTCTGAGCTATACAGTAGGTTCTCATTAGTTATCTATTTTATACATAGTATCAATAGTGTATATATGTAAATCACAATCTGCCAATTCATCCTACCCCCCCTTTCCCCCCTTGGTGCCCATACGTTTGTTCTGTATGTCTGTGTCTCTATTTCTGTTTTGCAAATAAGATCATCTATACCATTTTTCTAGATTCCACATATATGCATTAATATACAATACTTGTTTTTCTCTTTCTGAAAAAAGAAAACACTTCACTCTGTATGACAGTCTCTAGGTCCATCCACGTCTCTACAAATGACCCAATTTCATTCCTTTTTATGTCTGAGTAATATTCCATTGTACATATGTACCACATCTTCTTTATCCATTCCTCTATTGATGGGCATTTAGGTTGCTTCCATGTCCTGGCTAGTGTAAATAGTGCTGCAATGAATATTGGGGTGCATGTGTCTTTTTGAATTATGGTTTTCTCAGGGTATATGGCCAGTAGTGGGATTGCTGGGTCATATGGTGGCTCTATTTTTAGTTTTTTAAGGACCCTCCGTATTGTTCTCCATAGTGGCTGTATCAATTTACATTCCCACCAACAGTGCAAGAGGGTTCCCTTTTCTCCACACCTTCTCCAGCATTTATTGTTTGTAGATTTTTTAATCATGGCCATTCTGACTGGTATGAAGTGATAGCTCACTGTTGTTTTGATTTGTACTTCTCTAATAATTAGTGATGTATATAGAAGTTTTGGCTTCATCCTTTGAAATAATGAGTTTTGAATCAATTTTTCTTGATGTCACCAAGACCCTTATTAATTGCAAGGCAATTGATCTCTCTTTACTAGAATATTCAGGGAAGATAGAATTGGATCACTTTCAATGATTTGTATGAAAGAAGGGGAGTTAGTAAACTAGATACAGCAAAATTGGGAAGCTAATTTACCCAATATTTTCACTGGGCCCTGTTTCTCTGTCTAGAAATCAGCCTTCCATATACTGATCAGAAATGAGTTATTCTCACAGACTACATACCACATATCAAACTATATTTAAACAAAAACTTTAAAACTCATTCACTACAGCGATCAGAGACGAAAAAGAAATAAAAGGAATCCAAATCGGGAAAGAAGAAGTAAAACTGTCACTCTTTGCAGATGACATGATACTATACATAGAGAATCCTAAAGATGCTACCAGAAAACTACTAGAGCTAATCAATGAATTTGGAAAAATAGCAGGATACAAAATTAATGCACAGAAATCTCTTGCATTCCTATACACTAATGATGAAAAATCTGAAAGAGAAATTAATGAAACACTCCCATTTATCATTGCAACAAAAAGAATAAAATACCTTGGAATAATCTTACCTAAGGAGAAAAAAGACCTGTATTCAGAAAACTATAAGACACTGATGAAAGAAATTAAAGATGATACAAGCAGATGGAGAGATATACCATGTTCTTGGATTGGAAGACTCAATATTGTGAAAATGACTATACTACCCAAAGCAAGCTACAGATTCAATGCAATCCTATCAAACTACCAATGGTATTTTTCACAGAACTAGAACAAAAAATTTCACAATTTGTATGGAAACACAGAAGACCCCGAATAGCCAAAGCAATCTTGAGAAAGAAAAACGGAGCTGGAGGAATCAGACTCCCTGACTTCAGACTATACTACAAAGCTACAGTCATAAAGACAGTATGGTACTGGCACAAAAACAGAAATATATGATCAATGGAACAGAATAGAAAGCCCAGAGATAAACCCACGCACATTTGGTCACCTTGTCTTTGCTAAAGGAGGCAAGATTATACAATGGAGAAAAGACAGCCTCTTCAATAAGTGGTGGTGGCAAAACTGGACAGCTATATGTAAAAGAATGAAATTAGAACACATCCTAACACCATACACAAAAATAAACTCAAAATGGATTAAAGAACTAAATGTAAGGCCAGACACAATAAAACTCTTAGAGGAAAACATAGGCAGAACACTCTATGACATAAATCACAGCAAGATCCTCTTTGACCCACCTCCTAGAGAAATGGAAATAAAAACAAAAATAAACAAATGGGACCTAATGAAACTTAAAAGCTTTTGCATAGGAAAGGAAACCATAAACAAGATGAAAAGACAACCCTCAGAATGGGAGAAAATATTTGCCAATGAAGCAACTGACAAAGGATTCATCTCCAAAATATACAAGCAGCCCATGCAGCTCAATATCAAAAAAACAAACAACCCAATCTAAAGATGGGCAGAAGACCTAAATAGACATTTCTCCAAAGAAGATATACAGATTGCCAACAAACACATGAAAGGATGCTCAACATCACTAATCATTAGAGAAATGCAAATCAAAACTACTACAATGAGGTATCACCTCATACTGGTCAGAATGGCCATCATCAAAAGATCTACAAACAATAAGTGCTGGAGAGGGTGTGGAGAAAAGGGAACCCTCTTGCACTGTTGGTGGGAATGTTAATTGATACAGTCACTGTGGAGAACAGTATGGAGGTTCCTTAAAAAACTAAAAATAGAACCACCATATGACCCAGCAATCCCACTACTGGGCATACACCCTGAGAAAACCATAAATCAAAAAGAGTCATGTACCACAGTGTTCATTGCAGCTCTATTTACAATAGGCAGGACATGGAAGCAACCTAAGTGTCCATCGACAGATGAATGTATAAAGAAGATGTGGCACATATATACAATGGAATATTACTCAGTCATAAAAAGAAAGGAAACTGAGTTATTTGTAATGAGGTGGATGGACCTAGAGTCTGTTATACAGAGTGAAGTAAGTCAGAAAGAGAAAAATAAATACCATATGCTAACACATATATATGGAATCTAAAAAAAAAAAAGTTCTGAAGAACCTAGGGGAAGGACAGGAATAAAGATGCAGACATAGAGAATGGACTTGACACGGGGTCGGGAAGGGTAAGCTGGGACGAAGTTATAGAGTGGCATGGACTTATATATACTACCAAATATAAAATAGATATCTAGTGGGAAGCAGCTACATAGCACAGGGAGATCAGCTCGGTGCTTTGTGACTACCTAGAGGGGTGGTATAGGGAGGGTGGGAGGGAGATGCAAGAGGGAGGAGATATGGGGATATATGTATACGTATAGCTGATTCACTTTGTTATAAAGCAGAAAGTAAAGCAGAAACTAACACACCATTGTAAAACAATTATGCTCCAATAAAGATGTTAACTAATTAATTAATTAATTAAAAAAAAATAAAGTGTACAGAGAGGTAAAAGAAATGCCCAACTATTATTGATTATGAGGTATGAGTGAAAGATGAATGAAACAGTAGTTCATGTCTGGGAGTTAAATCCCAGATCATGGGAGAGTGCTCTCATATCAATAAACTCACCCTTATCCAACCTTAGTTTTTGCCTTTCCTTGATCTAGTAACTTAATGATCCAGTACCATATATATTCTCACAGCTTCTCCTAGTACATGTTGGCTTGGTCCTTCAGCTCCTTTTGGGTTGTAGTACCTTTCCTTCCTTAATAGGCACGTAACTTCCCTGGCCAATATTTTGTAAATTGACCCTAGGTTTTAGCTTAATGGCCAGGAGGGGAGATGGGAATAGATCCTGATACAGGTACAAATTGACTTTAAAGGCAGAGGCCTGTGCATAGTCTTTAAACAAAGAGTAATGATAGCCTCTAACATGAAGGAGTGGCCCATTTCAGGGGAATCCAGGATTTCAAGGTTTTTGGTGGATCAATACAAATGCCCCCATCCCCTCATATCAGGGTCCCATCCCTTCCTAACCAAAACCCTGACCTTGGGAAGCAGACATTCCAGGGACAAGCATTCCATGTTCTCAGGACCTCTGTTACTCTTGTAATTAACTCCTGGATATAATACACAGCTTTTTATGGCTTCTAACCTCAGGAGATAACATTCGGTTTACTGCTCCCAAAGAGGCACTATGACCTTTCACACTTCACCTTCAACTGGTGATGATTTACCCTTAGTCTTTCCTTGTTTTTCTTCCATGTATCAATGGCACTCAGCAAAAACCATTTGACTACATTGTCCTTATTACTACTACTCTACCCAAACCTTTGAAAAACCTGACATATTGCACCTTCTATTCCCTCCTATCCATATCCCACCTTACTTTACCACCTGTTAAAGTTTTAATAATTACACATATGCCAGGGATTATCAGTGCTTCACTTACACCGAGTGGTGAGGACCCCAGAAGCTAGCTGGTCAGCACGATATCCAACCACGAAATCCCATTTTAGATTCTACATCCTTTGACTATTTCTGGATCCACCCCTCTTTGATAGAGTTACCTAGGAAACAGACCCTGAGGTGGAGATTTGCATTCCAGAAGTTTATTGGGGAGTGATCTTGGGATCAACACCTGTGGGAAGTGAAGAATCATACAGAGGAGGAGGTGATGTATGAGGCAGTTTCAGCCAAGCCTTTTGCTGATCCCACTGAGAAAGGTGGAACTGAGTAGAAAATAGGTCTCTCTTAAAGGGAAAAGTTTTTCCAGAGTCAGTCATTTGGGAGAAGAAACAAATTTTCAGGTAGGAAAGTAAAATGTATAAGGTGAGTCTTAAGCAACAGCAATAGGAAAATATAGTCCTCTTAGGCACCGTCTTTTTCTCTTGATCTATACTTAAAGGAACTCCTACATAATTGAGGACTTTTCCAGTTAACAGTGATTGCAATGGCCACGTAAAGGCATTCTGGGAGCTTGGTCTCAGCATACCCTTTGGGAGATGAGAAGCTGAGGATGGGTATCTTGGGTTTCAGAAACAAAAACTCTCTAGTTATAATTTGCTCTTCAAGCTTGTTTCCCTCCTAATGTCCCCAGGTATTTATCTTGTATAAAAATAAAAGTCTGGTTTCAGCTGTGTAAAGAAAAGATGAATATTTTGTTATCTATAATTTGTCCATGTAGATAGAAGGGGAAACAATCTCTCCCCCACTAACCATCACAACCTTGTGGCCTGCACGGAGATGGCAAGCTGGATTAGTAACACCTCCAAGAGGAAGATGAGTCTAGGGAAACAAAAGCCAGGTCGATAGGTCTACCCACCTTTTCTATATGCAGACTCTCATTATTATCTTGGAGACCTAGATTTTATTTTATTACGGACACTGGCTGATTTCTTATCGTCCTTGGCAGCTGAGGAATCTGTTTCTTATCACAGCCACTGATAAAGGCATTGCTATCTTGCACTTCGCCATCCTCAGCAGTCCTTGAGGGGCTTTAAGGAGTTATATAATGAATACTAATCATAACGTTTTGCATTTCTTCCTCTCCAAGTTCTTTCAGAATCTTAACAGAAAGTAGTGCAAATAGTACTGGAATATAAACCTGAAGTATAGGCTGAGCTCTCCCATTGCGTGAGTTTGGGCAAGCATTAATAACAGTGATCCTCCAAAATGTACAGATGCTTTAGATGATTTGTAAGGTCTCTTTCAGCAGTGACATCCTTTGATGTTCTTCATTAATTTGATAGCTGCTACAAACCAATAAAGTAAGTAAGGCAGGCCTAGTTAACCTCATTTGACAGTTGAGGATACTGAGGCCTAGGTAGGCTAAGTGATTTTCCCAAAGTTGCAAAACTAATTTGGAATGGGTTTGGAACCGGAAATCGGGTTCTTTCTGCTATTTAGGGTAGCAGAATATGGCAAAGATGATCTTGGCTAGTAGAGGGAATGAAGGGTATAAAATTTTGCTTGGGACCCAGGAGATTAATCCTGCTCTAAAGGATCCTGACACTCTTATAGGACAGTAGAAATTGATAAGAAAGATCTAGGCCATAGATCCCCAACTGCTTAAAGCCAGGGAAGTTTTATATAAACAAACCAATAAATAAATGCATATGTGTGTATACTTCTGTGGCATTTAATGAAAAAAAAAGCAACAAACACCCCTCATGTGATACACTCTGCAGAGCACACAAAAATATGATGAACATAGTCCTTGCCCTCAAGAATCTTGAAAATTATTGAAAGCATATCGAAATTTATAGAGAAATCAAATGCACAAATATAAAAATCTGACAATAGAATGTGAACCAGATGCTTGGGAGATAAAAGTAGTATCCTACTCCAATCTCGCACTCTATCTCAAGAGAGGAGTGCTACAATCCATATTGCTATCTTTCAGAGCAGTGTATGTTGATATACTCATCCTCATCCTAACATCTCTCTCTCTGTCTCTGTCTCTCTCTCTTCCCCACGCCCCCACCCAAAAAAAGGATTGAGACTTGAGTGTTCTATCCTTTAGCGATGAAATAAGTACAGCCTACTCTCAGGGGAGGAAAATAAATGTTCCCTTAGAACCCAAAATAAGCTCCTCAGTTATGTCGTCTTGCAGGAGCTCATTACTATGACCTATAAGATTTGGAAGAGTTGTATGAGATCACAAGATCCTTGAGGGCACTTCACAAAGTATGAAGTGTCATGCAAATGCAAGGGATTACAAAATAATAATTACTATTTTTTCAAACAAAGGTTTCTTGGTCTGAGTATAATATATCCTGCACAATGAATATGCCTGCACAAGGGCTTTCTCTGATTTCTGTTCTTGTAACAATTGCTCTCTATAATGAATGCGCTAGACCATATTGCTCACTGAAAGGAAACTGAGTTAAACTAAATTATTAACAATTCTTTTGTTATGTATTCAAGAAGCAATTACTTTTGAATTCTGTGAACCAGCCTCCTCTCCTATCCCTGACTTTCCAAAGAAGAAAACAAAATCCCACCCTAAGTAGCTAGATTCAAACCACCAGTGCACAATACCCAAAATCAAAGGGATCTCAAAACTTTAAATAACTGTATATAATGTATAAAATGAAGGTATTTTATAAGTATATACAATATACAGATTTTGTAAATTATATAGAATATAAATGTGTGTGTGATTTCACACCATTCTTTAATGTCAGCCTAGAAGTTCTCTCTTTAGGTCCTGCAAACCTTGATTTCTGACAAGACATTGGATCAGGTTCCTTGCATGTAGTAGGAGCTCAAAAACAATTTTCTGGATAAATGAAACAATCTATGTTAATTAAGCATTCAGAAAAAGCTGAGCAAAGTCAATTGACTGAGTTAATAAATTGGTTGCTATGGCAACCTCTTTCCTCATTGGAAAGAAGTCATAAGGTCAAGAGCAGATTTTAACACAAACTGGGGTTTGGGAGAGGGGAGAGAAGCACCATGATCTTTTCCTCATTCATTTCCTGTTTTCAAAATGAATTAATAGGTAGATTGAAAAGGCAATTTGTGGTTTTCAAGAGAGTTCTCACCCAGGAGAGGGATCAGCTGTTTTAATAAAAAACTGTTGTCTTGGCTGAGTTCTGCCAGTGATAACCCTCAATAATCACAGGTGGAAGGAGAATGTAGTAGTACTATAATGACGTTTAGTGCTGAGGTTGTGAGGGGCTTGCTGAAGGTTCTGGACAGGCAATAGGGCACAAAGATTTTCATTGCCTAGAACCACTTTGGTGAGAAAAAGTTATGTTATTTTTATTACTTTGTTTTGCTTTGTTTGTTTCTTGGTTGGAAAAAGAACATCCAAGTGTTAGTTTAATAATGATTGAAGAACAGTTAATGACATTTTCAAATGGATACGAATTTGTGATGATTTATGCATGCTTTATTATTTCTGGTATTGCATATTATTGAGGCACATCAAGGCATAGCTAATTAACAGGCAGGTACATTTCGTGATGTTATTTTCATAAAGAAGCAATACAGTAGAGTGGAAAGAGTACTTAGCTAAAAGTCAGAAGACCAGAATTATGGTTCCAACTTTGACACTTACCAGTTGAATGGTCACACAAGTTCTTTGAATATCAAGTTCTGTAAATGTCACAGGAAAAAACTGAGACCAATATTAGCTACTCTGCCTAACCTCAAAACTGGTTATGAGAATCGAATGACTTAACTTATGTGTATTAATTATGAAAATAGTGTATAAATGTAAGCAAGACCTGCTTCATAGGTATGCAATCTGTGCAGTTGTGCAAGGTCCCACACTTGGTTTAATGCTATGTTGTCACAGCCATTAAATTAAAAATTTTTGAACAAGGGGCCCTGCATTTTTATTTTGCACATGGCCCCACAAATTGTGTAGTCATACCTGAATGTAAGGTATTATTAGACATACCCTTTTATAGAAGTAGCAATATTTGAGAACTGTGGTTATGAATCTGGGCAATTTATCCCTATTGTTTGTTGAATTTTAAACAGGACAGAATGGAAGGAATTAGTGAATGAGACAGTGTAGGCATTTTGGGGGGTAATTCACCTTTAAATGATATCAAGAGAACGATGTAGGTCAAGATTGAGATGAGGTTAAACAACAAGGTTGACTTTGATAATAATTAAGGTCTAAATGTGAGAAATAATTTCATATCTCAATCTGCATCCATTTTCCCCAAGTACGTTTGATTTGTTTGGAGCATTTCAAAGGGTAGAGTTTGGTGTGTGTGTTTGGTGGGGGATGAGGGGGAGGGAGTTCCTTACATTGCTATTGCCAGTCAGAGCAGCATCAGGGAGCTAAATGAGAATGACACAAACCTTAGTCTACCTGCTGTTTTAGTTGACCCTAATTCCATGGTAGTATTTTTTTTCACTCTAATAACATATAGTGGGTGTCTCCTGAAACCCTATAAAGGCATTTATTCTGCCTGGTACTATCTAAGATAGCTAATGTCTATGAAGAGAAAAAGATTTGAAATGCATATATATTAGGGTCCAATATGTACCCTTATTGTATAACATTTTCATGTGGGAACTTAAGTAAAACTCAAGGCCTTCAATCCAACTGTTAAACTGTGAAAAGAAAGAAAGACTTTAGGTTTTTGGAAAATATATGACTTGTAAAATTCACCTTCTTTTCTAATGTTTTGCACGTTTTCTTTCACTAAAAGACACTAATGGCTTTCTTGAACTAAGCAGACCTTACTTCAAACACATGATTTCAGTTGCTGATAGAAGTGAAAACAAGATTGTAGTGGATTAGCTTATGTATGGCCTCTTCCTTTGACAATTATAAAGAAAACACGCATATTTAATTTAAAAGGTAGGATTTAATTAAATAGGGAAGACCTTGTAAACCTATACGAAAATTGGAATTTCTGAAGTAAAATTCTGAGTAGAAATCACAATTAATACAAAAATCTTACCTGATTTCCTGGTGAAAAATGAACGGGTGCTGGGTGCTGCTTTGTGTATGTGTGTCTTCCCTGTTCCAACTCCCCATGAAAAAATTTCTAGTTTATATTTCAGCTAAAAAAAAACACCTCCTGTGACCATCAGATATGTTAAATCAACCATCTGGAATTCTTTTACTGCATTGTAGCCTCACTCTAAATCATGGTGGAAAGAATGCATTTAGTATACATTTAGTTTTTGTGGACTACATATATGGCAAAATAAGTCATAGATGAAAATAAATATAATCTAGAATGTCCACATAGTATATGTAACTTACCCTCCATGCTTGAGATTATCTTTCTCTTGCCTGAGAAATGAGCAGTTGTAAATATGAATGGATTCACTTCACACACAACACAGTATACATGCTCCACACAAAATTAACTTCTCAAACAAAAAAGTTGTGTCAAAAATTAAAAGTAAGCATGGAAGTAAGCGTGCCCAGTATGCATGCTAAGAGTAGTCATGATTGACATTGTCACTAATACTGTATCATATTTTTGAAAGTTGCTAGGAGAGTAGATCTTATAAACTCTCATCATACACACACACGCAAATTTGTAACTATATTTGGTGATGGATATTAACTAGACTTATTGTGGTGATCATTCTGCAATATATACAATATATACAAATATCAAATGATGTTATAAATATGAAACTAACATGTTATATGTCAATTATATCTCAATGAAAAACAAAAATAATATCATTCAGGGAAGGTTGAAATAAATTATGACAGTAGTCAGAGGAAGGAATACATGTTGGTCCTTGGTAGCCCCTACTTCTGTCTGAGGTCCTCTCTGCCTTTTGACCTCTCTAGCCCTGGCTTAGGGAATCTCCCTATGGAAATACCCCATCTGGGGTTGACCACTCTAAGGGACAATCCAATTTTCATTTTGTTCTCTTTCTTACTTCTCATCATGTTTTGGATTTGGATGGGTTATCTAATACCTGTAGTAGAATCATGCTATTTTGGGAATCTCAGTAGGAAGCTAAATCAAATTTGCCCACTGGATGATTTTCTAGAATCATCAAGCTAACATGGCTACTCCTCTGAAGATATTGCATGGTCATTAAAATTTGAAACCATCCTTTCTTTCAAAGCAAAGGATTTCTTTCTTACCAGAGAACATTGTCTCCCTAGAGCTGGTTTATGTTTTAGTTCAGAAAAAAGGAACTCAGTAACTGAATCTCCCCAAAATACTTCTTATACACTAGCATGTGAGGATTTCTTTCTGTTGTTTTCCTTTAGTTTCTGCCTAAGCTCAATTCTGCTCAGTTTCTGAAACCTTAGCAAGATTATAGCCCAAAGGTGTTAGGAAAATTTTTAATTTTATAACAGCTGCTCAAGAGTTTAAAAAAAGAAGTTGTAAAATTGGATAACTAGTATTTCTGCTTCTCACTAATTACTTTGGAACAGTTACAATGGGTATTTATGACTACATCAAAGGTTCCTAAAGTTTTCCATCTTAGACTTGTAGCATTCTAAAAATACTGAGAGAATTTTCTTTCTGAGATTCACTTTGTTTCTCAGTTACAAATCTTCCATGCCACGCTATCTCATTTTAGGGGCTGCCTTTCTACCAGACTGTGAGGTAAACAGTGTATTTCTAATGTCCTCCCCAGGATCCAGTTCCACTGTGGCCTCCTCCTTTGATCTGCCTCCTCCCCTCAGAGAGAAATTAACACTCTAGTGTGAACTTTTGCTTTCCCCTTATCTTACCAAAATGTGTACCTTCTGTTTAGCTTTAGAGCGATGCTACTCAAAATATAGTCTGCAGACTGGTATTGGTCCATGACTGGACCAGATTAGTACAGAATTTGAGAGTAAGCATTTAGAAAACTTTATAGCAATGTGTGGGGGGAGGCGAAACTGGTTCTTTATGACAAATAGCTTGAAAAATATTGTTTTAGAGCCCCACTCCAACAAACTGGATTTCGATAATAAGTACTGCAATCTACTGGGATGAATATGTTATTCCTTTGAAGCAGCTTATTCATTTCCAAATAGGAATGTTCTGGAGGCACAAAGGAATAGTCGTAAAAATAGGAGTGGTGTTCCTAAGATTGTAATTCGCTCAGAATATGGTAGGTAGGGGAGACTTGATTTTCTAAAGTGTAAGACAAAATATAGCATATCACCTGGGTAACTCAGTTGAGGAAGCTACTAGACTAAATGATATATTAGGAAGTTGTAGGTGCCCTTTCTTTTTCCTATTACAAACTTCATACTATATATATAGAGAAACCACCTATGTAATTTTTTTTTGCAAAATTAAATTATACCTGTGTTTTTCCCAAGTTATAACTTATGAGCCCAGTTTTATTCAGTGGTAAAAGAGTGAAATATGCTTTCTTATCAGAGCCAAGAGCTTATCTGACTGAAGTAAGTTGGTTCCCTGGAAAAGAAATACCATTTCAGGAGGAATTATATTTTATTTTCTTTACCTTAAGGCGGGATCAGGCCCACCGGTTTCTGAGGCAGTAGTGAGAACAAATTGATCCTTAAGTAGATGTACCACCTCTTTCTCAGTGAAGTCACAGAAAGTGTGTATCAAATAATACTTCTTTCTAGTCCCACGAAGGAGCCAAGGACTTGAAGGCATCTTAGGCTACCTCCTTGGAGTGGCAGTAAATCCTTTGATTAAATCTGAACCTCATGCTGAGGTGAAATGAAGAGAATATGTGCCTAGAGCAGAAGTTTATTTAAATTAGTCATAGTTATTTAAATTTAGTGCTTGTTAAAACAGTAGCAAAGCGAATGAAACAATACCTTGTTACTCTTTTAACTTACATTCAAATGATTTTAATTCGGTTTGGGAAAGCAAAGTAAATATTTCTAGTGTTGTAATCTCCTAGAAGGTAGGGATAGGGTAATATTCTTTTTTTATACCATCCTCTTATGAATGTTATGTGGTTTTTTTGTTTTGTTTCTCCATGCCTGACAAAAGTGAAGATTATACTAAACATAAACGAATGTTCCCAAGTGCTGGCACTTTCCTTAAGAAAAAACTCACATTATCTTCCTACAAATCCAATTCAGCTGCTCTGTTTTGAAATTATTCCTAGAAATGCTCTCTTCATAAAGGAATGAAGTTACTTCAGCAACAAAACTGTCTGATGTGTTATGAACATTTGGGGGCTGTATTTCTGTGGGAATATTTCTAAATATGATAATAGCAGCATGACAGTCAATTAGGTGATAAACCATGCTTGAGTTGAATTCAGAAAAAGAGAGAGAGAGATCATTTCTAAAAGTATTTGCCTAAACCACAAGCAGGGTCCTTTGCCCAAACTCAGAGTTTGAAGCCATTTTAGTACCCATTCTTATTCTGCTTTACAAATATAGAAGGCATTTAAAATCCTTGTAGTTGTCTTCAGGGCTTATATACCTTACCAATGGATCTTCTCAAGAACCTTAAATAAAAATAAAATGCTCTAACATTTACATCTAAACTGGGGCAAAGGTCTGACCCTAAAGACTATTTTCCCATTATTTTAGCTTAACGATTCAGTACTAACTTTTTAAACAATAAAATGAGGATTCTAATGTCCCAAATTATGTGTCATTTTTACCCGAAATTCCCCCTTGGGAGAAGGAGGGACAGGATCTTCCAGGTGTGTAAAGTTTTAAGACTGCAGCAGCTTTTCAGGATTCATGCCTAGGGCTACCCAAGCCTTACAAAGCCCGCCAACTAGGCTTTCATTCAGTAATATGGCCTTCTTTTCTGAACATTGTATTTAACCTCTGTTCTTCTTATTGTTTTGCTGGTTTAGATTCATTGCTCTGTCTTAATACCTTGTTTCTATATGATCCCTAGCCCTCAGCTACTTGTTCAAATTTTCTTACATCACTTTCTTGTCTTCTGGCTTTTAGACATAATCTATGGCTGGGCTATTTATTTATTCTTCCCCTTTTCTCCTATACTTTGTCTTGACATTTCTGGTGCTGACTCGTAGGCCTTATCTCTTATTCATTGTTACCTATGACCTTGCAGTATATCTGAAGAATGGGGTATCTTGGTACCATACTATACTGCATCCTTCTGTAGCAAGGTGGAGGAAAGTCTGTGTTAATGGTTATCATTTTTAGTTGGCTTTCTGCTGCTTCGGATGGTTTTGGTTTGTGTCCATTATATCTTAACATCCAATAAAATATTTTATAACGTCAGCTTTAAAACTACAAGTTATTAGAGGACTTTCACAGATTTTACCATTTGTAGTACATAGAGCAATTTTTTTGCTTAGCCTTTGTTACCTGTCTTTTGAAGAAATACATTTAGCTTTCCTTATTATGCATTCCTGAGGACAGACAGAAGTTGGGTAAGACTTAAACTATGTGCAGTAAACTAAACTCCAAAGCCATTTTCATCCTGAAACCACACACCTCAGTTTGGGACTTGAACCCACTGTCTTTTAATTAAAACCATACACCTGGTCTCAGGACCTACTGAAGTTCAGGTCCTTTATGTCTCAGCACAGAAAGAATTCAGTGACAGACAAAATGATAGGTAAGACGTGGACTTATTTAGAGAGATACACATTCTGTAGACAGAATGTGGTCTGTCTCAAAAGGCAAGAACAGCCCCAGGGCATGGCGTCATCTCGGAAAGGAAAGTGAGAGTGGCCATGGGAGAAACACACTCCACAGACAAGAGTGTGGGCCATCTCAGAAGGTGAGAGGCCCCAAAATATGGGGTGGTTAGTTTTTATGGGTAATTTAATAGTCTAATGAGTGCGAGGATTATTCCAACTATTTTGTGGAAGGGGTGGAGATTTGCAGGAATTGGGCCACTGCCCACTTTTTGGAGTTTTATGGTCAGCCTCAGAACAGTCATGACACCAGTGGGTGTGTCATTTAGCATATACTAATGTATTACAATGAGCATATAATGAGGCTCAAGGTCTACTGGAAGTCGAATCTTCCACCATCTTGGACCTAGTTGGTTCTAGCCAATTTATGTCTATCCTCAAAGGTGTCATTCTTTTAAAGGTTGTGTCCTGCCCCCTTCCCTCCTGTTTCAATTCTGATACCCTAGCTGGAAGAAACATTCACAGGATCTAGATTACTCATTGTCTATACCACTTAGCTTACGTGTTTTGGATTTTGCTATTATTTCTTTACATGGATGACTTTTCTTTCCATACACCAACTAAGCTCCATACTATTTTGTATTTTGGACATTTAGCATACTGCTTTGTGTATGATACGTGCTCAGTTTATTGACTGATAATATGCAATGAACCATGGAAATAAAAGGAAAGTTTTGGTGTTTCCCTTTTGGAAGTTATTCTGAGGACCTCTAAGAAGATACATTTATCAAGGAAACACTCTAGAGAAGTTAATAAATCAATGTAAACCCTCTAGCTGGCTTTTCTTCTCTTAGAACTATAACATGAGGTGATTCAGCAAAGATTGAGTCATGATAAAAATACTTTTTTTCCAGATATAAAACCTTAAGCTTTCGGAATAGAGTTTGACAACCTCATGACATATTTATGCTAATTCATGTGCTTGCAGATTAGTTTACATGTGCAGTGCTCTTATACCTTAGCAACCAGTATCTCCCAGATTTAATGCAAACTCATTGTGTATTTATGCTTTCGTGTAATGTTTTTTCCTTTCCTGTCAACAATTGTTATTGCAAAATGTACTTTGTTGGTTTACTGCAAGCACCATCTTCCACTTCCTTCTACTATGGACTAACTATTCAAGAGGATCCACTGACTTATTGAAAACATGCTAATTGTACCTATTTTATTTCTCCTTTATCTTTTTGTTTTATGGTTAACCAACAGAGATCTCATGTGTAACAGACGTGTGCTTGATATATAGTATATTCAAAAATTGCCATGTGAGGTACATTATGCCTTTTAGTTGATACCTTAATTTTCTGTATATCATAATATAGTATAGTAAATATTCTTGATATATTTTGAATTTTGATGCCATTCTGAGGGCAAGTAAGCAGTTCCTAGAGAAAAACAGCCTGTCTTAAGAAATTCGCAAGAACCATTTGCACACATGGTGTGATTTGAGGAGCACTGACTACAGAACTCTTTATGAAAAATACTGAGAACAGATTTTGAAGCCGATAGACAAGAGTTTGCAACCTATTATTTGGATTTATTAGTTTTATGGTTTTAAGCAAGTCATCTTCTCTCTCTGAGCTTCAGTCTCTTTATCTCTGAAATGAAAGGCAATAATATATTTCGTGCTTGTGAATTAACTGAGATAACAACAAATACTTGAAAGTCATTGGTTCCCTTTCTCCTTCCTACTGTCCTACCACAATATCTAAAATTCCCTGATTAGATATTCATCTTATTGTTGTGGTGACAATCTCTCTTAAAAGCACAGTATTCTTAGAAAGAACAACATATTAAACAAGTATGTTTTAACATTTCAGATATTACTTCATGGGCCCCCGAGCGAGTGGAGCTAGACAGCTTTGGTGGGAAGAAATGGTTGGCAAGTTTGACCACAGAAATTACTTCCAGAGGTAGACAGAACCAAGCAGGACACTGCCATTATGGGATATAGGCAATGTAGTCAGGGCAATGGATACCCAAAGATAGAGGGAGGAGGGCTCAGGAAGGAAGAATGAGCACACAAAAGATAAACTCATTTGCTTCTAAATTTTGCTAACATTAGGCACGGGTAAAAGGAAATGCTCCCAACATGGAAAAGGGTTCAAATCATTGATTTAGATTATTGAAATAATAATAATAAAACACATTAGCTTTCAGGCAAATATCTAATCATTTTACACTTGTTAATTCATTTATTGCTCACAAAACTCTAAGAGATAGGATATGCTATCATCTTCATTTTACAGATGAGGAAACAAGGCACAGGGCAATTTGGTACTTGACTAAACACACAGCTAATGAGTGGAGATGCCAGGATTTATACCTAAGCACTCTGGTCCCAGAATCCATGTATTTAAACTTGGAATAAGTGTCAGCCTTGTTTTTAGACCCCAAACATGAATTAACATCTTTAATTCTGTATTCTTGAGGGAAAAATAATTCATGTTATTGGAAAGATAAACAGACTGGGAAGCAGGAGAGCTGGGTTCTAGTGTGAGTTCTATTAGCTGTAGGAAACTTGGATAATTTTCTACTCTCTGGATCTTATTTTCCCAATCTGTCAACAGGTGGGTTTGAGCTAAATAATTTTGAGATCCTTTTCAATTCTGGTTCAATGAAACATCATGGGAATTAATTATTTTGAAGGTTATTCAGAATTTATTATGTATTTACACAGAAAATGCTTCACATGATTTGGATAAAAATTATTCTAATCCTCTTTAGCAGCTATAGAATTTCAGTGGGAGATATAAGTTTATTTGAGCTTGGGAATATATATTATAATAGGTACATGCTGCTGATCTTGATTACCATAAAAACACATTGAAGTTTCTTTCAGAATCCTCTTAACTTTTGAAACATTTTCTCTCTTTTTCAGTGAGGAAAAGCATCGTGGTCTTATTTATATATTTATTTTTAAATGGTTCATTCACTAAGAGGAAATGTTGCCAACCATAATGGGTAGTGTAGAGCAAACCCCTCTCCACCCTACAAAGGAAACTAGGAATAGTCTGCCAAGCATTTAATTAAGCATGTTTTTTTTTTCTAGCAGAAGCTTAAGTTAAATGGCATTTTTGGCATCATAAATTTCATGAAACAGCAGTAATTTCAGCTTCATTTCTCTTGGAAGTTGTTTTTTTTTTTTTGTATGGTTGGACTGGAGAAAGCATGGCTGTATTTTATTTAGATTGATGTAGGATTAGGTACATTTGATTGAACTGCTGAACTAAAGCAGCAGCATTTTCATTTGACGCAGACATATAACTCTCTGTGTTTATCAGCTGCTGTACCCAGCTTTAACCTTCTGGTTTCAATATCAGTTTTCAAAATGTGGCTGCAAAGTTTTCCCAAGTTCACCTTGTAGATTTTTAAGTAAAAGCAAAAGCACAAAAACTGGTGTCAATGCACATTGCTGAGAAGAAATCCAGACATGATTAATCTCTCTCTCTCAGCTGGGCCCCACAGCACTTTGTTTCTGTCTCTATTAAAGCATTCATTCATGTTGCTTTGCATGCAAGTTAGCTGTGTACATGTTTATCTTCTCTGTTAATGTAAGTTCCTTAAAAATAGAAACTACATTCCTTAGTGAATATCATCATAATGCCTAGAGTAGCATGGAACATAAAATAGGTGCCCGATACATGATTGCTAAATGAATTAATCTTGTCAAATTCAAGAAGCTGTTAGGGAAAGTCCTTCTTTTAACCTCATGTAATCCTGAACCAAAAACTTAGTTTCACAAGACATTAATATTCTGCTAAATTAAAGAGAACTATACATTCTGGGAGACTAACTTAATACCAAGCCCCATTGTATTTTTGGCAGAGTTTACCCTCTTGCTGTCATATAGGTGTTATTTGTTTTATGAAAATGTATGGCATGTAGGAAAAATGCTGACCTGATTGTCTAGAGCATATTGGCAACTGCTTAAGGTATATTCTCCCTGTCCCCAATTATTCACATTATGAATGAGGAGAACAATGGAAGCTTCTAATTTTAAGACTGCTAAACAAATCTGAGACTTCAGCAAATACCAAAATTGAGAGAAAAGGAAACTTTCCTCCCACTTTTATATAAAGGTGCAGCATTTATAATTGCTAAAGAATCCATCATTCTATCTTGGAAGCCTAGGTGACAGGTGAAATAAGACAAAAGATGAGTTTGACTTACCCCAGAGCAATAAGAAAATCTGCTATAATTCTGTGCACAACAATCTATTTCATTACCTGATACTATTTAGTGGCAGCATGATTGTGTATATGTGAGACTGTTTGTTATGGGTTGAATTATGCCCCTCCAAAAAAGATATGCTATAGTCCTCACCCACAATACCTTAGAATTTGACCTTACTTGGAGATAGGTTTTTACAGAGGTAAAATCGAGTTAAAATGAAGTCACTAGGGTGGGCCCTAATCCAATTTGACTGGTATCCTTATAAAAATGGAAAATTTGACACAGAAGCAAACGTGCGTAGAGGGACAACAATGTAAAGAAATAAGGGAGAAGATGGGCACATACAAGCCAAGAAGGGAAGACGGAAACAGATCTTTCCTCACAGCTCTCTGAAGGAAGCAAACCTGGGGATACCTGGATTTCAAACTTCTAAACTTTAGAACTGTGAGACAATACATTTCTGTTGTTTAAGTGACTCAGTCAGTGGTACTCTATTATGGCAGTCCTAACAAACTAGTACATGGTTATATAACAGAAATTTAGAATGCTGGAATTTGAAGAGACCTTAAGAAATCATTGATTCTGCTTCCTTCTTTGCACCCTGCTTAATGTCTAAGGCATTCACATCAAAATGTGCTCCTTTGCTTAGGAATGTGAGTGATGTGTATAGTCTCGAGTGAACTGTACAGTGTTCTTTCCGCATGTCAAGAAGTTTTTTTGTTGTTTTTTTAAGATTTAACATAAATAATTGGGTTTTTCTAGCTTTGTTGAGGTATAATCGACAAAGAAAAATTTAAAGTGTACAATGTGATGATTTGATATTCATTGTGAAATGATTACCTCAGTTAAGCTAACACATCCATCACTTCACCTAGTTACCTTTGTGTGTGTGTGTGTGTGGTAATAACACTTAAGATCTACTCTCTTAGCAAATTTCAGCTATGTGATATAGTATTATTAACTATAGTCACCATGCTGTATATTAGAACTCTAGAAGGTATTTATCTTATAACTGAAAATTTGTACTGTTTGACAAATATCTTATTTCATCCACCTCCAGCCTCTGACAACCACCATTCTACTCTCTGCTTCTATGAGTTCAACATCTTTAGATTTAACATGTGAGTGAGATCATACAATATTTGTCTTTCTCCGCCTGACTTTCTTCACTTAGCATATCCTTCAGGTCCATCCATGTTGTCAGAATGTCAGGATTTCCTTCTTTTTTATGGCTGAATAATATTCTATTGTGTGTGTGTGTGTGTGTGTGTGTGCGCATGTGTATTATCCATTTTCTTCATCCATTCTTCTGTTGATGGACACTTAGTTTGTTTCCATGTCTTGGCTATTGTGCATAATGCTGCAATGAACATGGGGTGCATATATCCCTTTTAAATAACGATTTCATTTCCTTAAGGTATATACCCAGTAGTGGAATTGCTGGATCATATGGTAGTTCTATTTTTAATTTGTTGAAGAACCTCTGCTGCTTTCCATAGTGGCTGAACCAGTTTACATTCCCACCAACAGTGTACAAGAGTTCCCTTTTCTCCACATCCTTGCCAACACTTTTTATCTCTTATCTTCTGATGATAGTCATTCTAATAAGTATGAAGTGATATCTCCTTGTGGTTTTGATTTGAATTTCCCTGATGATTCATGATGTTGAGCCCCTTTTCATGTATCTGTATGTCATTTGTTTGTATTCTTTTGAGAAATGTCTATTCATGCCCTTTGCCCATTTTTTAACCAGGTCATTTGTTTTATTGCTATTGAGTTGTAAGAGATCCTTAAATATTTTGGATTTTGATTCCTTATCAGATAGATGGTTTACAAATATTTTCTCCCATTCTGTATGTTGTATATTCACTGTTGATTGTTTCCTTTACTGTGCAGAAGAATTTTAGTTTCATATAATCTCACTTATCTATTTTTTGCTATTGTTACCTGTGCTTTTGGTATCATACCCAAAAAAACCATTGCTGAGAGCAGTGTCAAAAAGCATTTCCCTATGTTTTTTTCCAGGGTTTTACAGTTTCAGGTTTTACATTTATTTGAGTCTTCCATCAGTTTTAAGTTAATTTTTGTGTATGGTGTGAGGTAAGGGTCCAATTTCATTCTTTTACATGTCTATATCCAGTTTTCCCAACATCATTTATTGAAGAGACTCTCCTTTTCCCATTGTGTGTTCTCAGCACACTTGTCAAATATTGGTTGTCTGTATGTGTGTGGGTTTATTTCTGGGCTCTCTATTCTTTTCCATTGGTCTATGTGTGTCTCTGGTTTTGTTATGTTTTGTTTTCATTTTGCAGAAACTCACTGTCAAAAGTTTTCCAAAGAGCAGGGTCTTGTTATTGTTGTCTTAGTTTGTTTTTGTTGTTTTAAATTGCCAAGGTACCTTATTGCTAAGATGCTGGAGCTGAGAATGTTTGGCAGTAAACTTGGTATAATCACATTATTCCTCCTGAAAATTTTTGTCCAGAGGAATAAAAACAGAGTAAACAAACCTTAATATATTAATATCTCAGTTTATTTTCATATAAAGCGTGTCTATCAGACAGCTGTTTACAGCATAAGCTATATCACCTCTGTATTTTAAGTCAAATAAATACTGCAGTTAAATTTGGGAAGGTTCCAAATGAAGATTTTCATTTTGTCTTCAATTCTTGTTATAAATAGTTTGGGGAACTATATTTGATAAATATTCCAGTTATAGGCATTGCTTTGGCAACATATTTTACCATGACCTTTTTTCTCTTTCCAAACTGTACCTTCCATACCTATACATTATGCTGTCACCATTAATCCAGTTTATTCTCAGCTTAATTTTCTGTTTATAACTTATTTTTAGGCTATGTGGTAAAAAAAGTCCATTTGAAATAGTTTGAGAAAATAAATAAGCTTGTTACTAAAGGGAATCAATAAAAATATTTAACTAGTAAAACAGTATATTTTGCCATAAATTATGTGGCCTTGAGGAAGCTATGGGCAGGCAGTGATGGAGCTAGGGACACTGATGTGGCTGAAGGGGTGAGTCATTCCAAAATACAGTGCCAGAGGAAGATGGTGTGTTCTAGTACCATCCTGGCTGGCCTCGCCATGCAAGTGTTCCAATATGGTTAACAGAGTGAAGCAGCACGAGTATTCAGCCCAGTGTTCCTCAACCCTTGGCTGCACATGAATATCATCTGCGGAGTTTTGAAAGATGATGCTAAACCCCATATCCAGAGATTTTCATTCAGTTGGTCTGGGGTGGAGTTAGGGTATCCAAAGCACCCCCACCTCACCATGGAGATTCTTATGTACAGCCAGGATTGAAAGCCACTGGTTTTACTAGATGTTGTGATAAACCAAGAATATTAAACATGCTAAGTGGTGTGCATGAAGGAGGACTTGAGCTCACTGCTTGGATTAGAGTTAAGGATGCTAGGGTGAACAGTAAAGCTTTGGTTTTAGTGAAACAGTCAAGAAACCAAGTCATCAACTGGTTAAACCACTGGGTAAATAAAATAGGAGGTGAGATAAATGATCCAACTGTTGATAAGCAACTGGTTATGCACTAGGCAGCTACCAAGCTCAGGGAAGCAAAAGTCACTGAGCAAGTGAGGAGACTTCTGGTCATATTAAGCTACCATCAGAGTGCTTATTAAACTTCGACAGAGAGTGAGAACTATAACCCCCTGAAAGAGATTTTGAACTTCTACCATTGTTATTGTCCTATCAAGATAAAATAGTGATTATATGATGAATTAGTAAAGACAAAAGCTGGACTCTGTGTGTGTGTGGGGCGGGGGAGAGAGAGAAGAAGGAATGGAGGGGGGGTTGGAGAATGTGTGAAAACATCATGATGTTGGGTTCCTCAGAATGGAACTTAGTTTTTATTTCATAATACAAACTCTTGGAAAGAAGAGAACAGAGGCAAAGATAATCTGTCTTCAGTACTTAATTATTTGGAAAAATCTCTTTCACTGGGTCAATAAATATGCCTACTATGCCCCAGGTATTGTGCTAGCCACCAGAGAAAAAGCAAAATATAAACAGACCCTACCCTCATAAAACTTATATTCTATTAACATACATTACTAAAAAGTTTTAAAATAATTACATTTAAGCACATAGAGAATCAGCTGTTGAACAGGGATAGGTAGGCAGGAACTGATATATAACTGCTGATCAAATTACATCCTTCTCTTAGTTGAATCTTTTAGCTAGAGTTGGGACTGTTTCACACTTCATGATTTGTAAATTGCAGCCCGATCACACTCATTCACTCTAAACCTTCTTAGCACACACACCTTTATTTTCTAGAATGAATAATGCTAATCTTAACCTGGTTTTGTGTAGGCATTTTCCCACTTTGATTATTTTAGGGTTTTTACTGAATTTAGTTATTAATTTACAGTAATAAATGAATTTTAATCACAGTATTTCTTTCTTTCCACACTGCTTCATATCAGAACATTGGCCTTGACATCAGACCAACATAGCAGATAGCAAAAATAATGTTACATGGACAAAGTCATGTCTCTCTCTGCTTTAAACTAGAGTCTTGGCAGCCAAATTGGAAACACTTGAATAGTTTCAGGGTATAAGATTGGAAAATGATTCATTCAAAATTGACTTTATTGAAGTAACGCAAGCCTACCCTTAGAAATATTTGTAAATATACTTGGTGTATCAAAATAAAAGCTGCTGCCATTTCCATCAGGACAAATTTGTTACCCAAAAGAAAAGGATTTCTCTCAGAGTATTAGAAAATGGCACCACTAATTATTACCAAGTTTATTCTAGAAAGTTCATATTTGCTACCATATAGTATCAAATTTATGTTGCTGATTAAGTACAAAAATTCTAAATATTGTTTATTGGTTAATGGTGGTTTCCCAAAAGGACCTCTAAGTCAAATTACTAATGGCTCTAATCTAGATTTCTGAAAAACCTGACTATTAAGGGTAATTATCTTTAGGAATAACTAAATAACTATCTTTTTAGATGTTCATATTATCATATAAATTTTCTCTTTAAATCAAACCTCTAAAATCCATAATCATCAACAAATCTCAAAATAACTCAATTAATATTTAGAAAATTATGGTAGTTAAATGTGTATTTGTTGTTACTTATAAACATATCATACATCATTTAAAAAACATTCCACAAATAATTTTTAAGTATTTCCAATGGAAATATTTCTTTATAAGGCAGCATCTGTGAGTTATATACCCAGTTAGCTTCCAGGTTGGTAATAGTAATATTTTCACTTCTAAACCAATCTCAGTCAATTTAGTTTACATCTGTGTCTCCAAAGTACCACATAGTCAACAGTTGCCGAGATCTTCATGCACTGTAGTAAACAGTCATTCGAACAGTATTAGATAAAACTCTATAAATCATGAATTAGATTAGTTTCTTGGAGATATAGTGATTGTAAATAATACTGGCTTTGTATACCAGACAATAAATTATTATACTATACCTTGTTATACTGTATTAAGTGTTAGTGATAGAGAAACATGTTTTATAAGTAAGTTAATCAATTAAGTATTTTAACTGAGAACAGCCTTGTCTCCTCTGACACTGAAAAGTATCAGAAAACACGTTCAAATAAGTGAGCATAATAGTTTGACAAAAGATACAGAAGCCATGCCATGTGCAAAACTAACTGCAAAACCTCAGTCAAATCACTGCATTCTTCCTGCATTAATCTCTTCCTCATGCATTGATTACAAATTGACTGTGCCAGGAACTATGCTAGTTTCTGGGAACATAAAGATGAGTAAGACTGATGCCCTTACCTTGAGGGGTTCACTGTCAGGTGGGGAAAGCAGATCAGTTTAATAATATTTACAATATAGGTAACACTCAGTATTTGAAATCCCACCATCTAAATATTTGCTATAGCCATTTACCAAAAACGGTTTACTCAAAATTTGCTATCTAAATTGTAAACTTACTATAAGGACCTCAAGGTACTCTAACAAAAATGATGACCTTGCCCAAGAGTCCTGTCCAGAGGATATAGAATATACTACAACATTATTTAACCATTCTGATATTATTCTGTCCTGTGTTTTACATGTTTGAATCTGCTGTGCATTACCATTGTCATTTTCCCTACTTGTTCTTAGAGGGCTTAACCCTTTGTCAGTTCAGGTGTTTCCTTGTCCATTGTTCCTAGTGCCTGTTGTTTGCAGTGTAGAAGGAAATGTGATTAGTGTTGAATACTGCTCAATATCATGGGATATTGCCTAAAACAGGTCCACTAATGAGTTCATCCAGTATTAAATGATTAGGTGTTTGGTACTTTAACTGTTCTGTGTTATGTAGAAATCCTCAGAGGATGGTAATTTAGGCATTTAAAAATGTTTTGGTGATACTTGGCAAAACTAGGATTTTGGAGAAGAGTTGAGAATGCATTACTAGCTTTCCTATCTACAATAATGAAATATAGACTATTTCTGACACCACCTCCTCCCACAACAATAATGGTCACAAACCATTTCAGAGGTGATGGATATGTTTATGGCATTATTGTGGTGATGATTTCAAGGGTGTGCACTTATCTCCAAACTCATTACGTTATATATGTTAAATACATAAACTTTGTACATGTCAATCGTATCTCAATAAAGTGTTTTCTTTTTAAATAATGGCCTCCTGGACTTGGGTGGCTATTTCCTTTCCCATGTTAGGGAAGTTTTCCTACGTTAGGGAAATAATCTCTTCCAATATTTTCTCAGACCCTTTCTCTTTCTCTTCTTCTTCTGGGACCCCTATAATTCAAATGTTGGTGTATTTTATGTTGTCCCAGAGGTCTCTGAGACTGTCCTCATTTCTTTTCATTCTTTTTTCTTTATTCTGCTCCTTGGCAGTTATTTCTAACATTCTATCTTCCAGCTCACTTATTCGTTCTTCTCAGTTATTCTGCTATTGATTCCTTCTAGTGTATTTTTCATTTCAGTTATTGTGTTGTTCATCACTGTTTGTTTGTTCTTTAGTTCTTCTAGGTCCTTGTTAAACATTTCTTGTATTTTCTTGATCCATGCCTCCATTCTATTTCTGAGATTTTGGATCATCTTTACTATCATTACTCTGAATTCTTTTTCAGGTAAGTTGCCTATTTCCTCTTCATTTTTTTGGTCTTATAGATTTTTACCTTGCTCATTTGTCTGTAACATATTTTTTTTGTCATCTCATTTTTTTTTTCTTTTTGATGGGTAGAGCTGTGTTCCTGTTTTGCTGGTTGTTTGGCCTGAGGCATCCAGCACTGGAGTTTGCTGGCAGTTGGGTGGTGCCAGGTCTTGGTGCCAAGATGAGGACCTCTGGGAGACCTCACACTGATTAATATCCCCTGGGACCTGAAGTTTTCTGTTAGTCCAGTGGCTTGGACTTGGTGCTCCAACCACAGGAGCTCACTCCCAACCCCTGGCCTGGGAACTAAGACCCTGAAAGCTGAGCAGCACGGCAAAAAAAAAAAAAAAAAAAGCAACAAACAGAAAAGAACAGAACAATAACAAAGAATAAAAAATAAAATAAAATTAGGAAAATAAAAAATACATTAGAAAAAATAACAATAAAAATGAAACAACAACAAAACAAAACAGAGCCACAACAGCAAAAAGATAAAATTTAAAAAATAAAGAAAAAAAAATAATAAAAAAGAATAAAAATAAAAGATAAAAAATTTTTTAAAAGATTTTAAATAAATTAAAATAAATAAAAATTTTTTTAAATTCCCTGGTGCCTCCTCTATCAGTGTCCTTGCCCTCATGGTGAGCCACAGCCTATCCCTGCCTCCCCGGTAGGCCTCCAAGACCTCTAGGTAGGTCTCTGGACCTGCTGCATCGGCCCCACCTTTGCATGTTTTCCTCTCACCAGCATCTGTTCCTGAAGCTGGCCCAGAGCACACGTGCCCACACAGAGCAGCTGGGGCACAGGCCTCCACAGGCATGCCCTCAGGGGCCGATACAGCCGGAGGAGGCCTTGGAGGGGGACGGTGCTCATCCTGCCTGGACCTGCGCAGCCAGAGGAGGCCCTGTCAGGGGCAGCCCTTGGGCTGCCAGGACCCTCGTGGTCAGAGGAGGCTTTGGTGGAGGCAGGGCTCAGAGCCAAGACCTGTGCAGCCGGAGGGGGCTCTGGGAGTTGGGGATTCAGGCCCAGGACCCCAGCAGGCTTGCTGGGGCCTGAGCATCCAGGGGAGACGTTGGCCACCTTCCCCTCTGATCTCCTGACCCCCTGAAGGTCCCTCTCTGTTCCCACTGATCCCCTCACTGTGAGTGGGTCCCTCTGAGCATGGAAAACTCTCCCCTCCCTCAGCCCCACCTCAGGGGTGCCAGTCCTATCCCACCTCCACTTTTCTCCCCCCCGCTTCCCTCCCACGTCCTACCTGGTCATGCAGGGATTCCTCCCGTCCCCTTGAAAATGGGTGGAAGACCTAAATAGACATTTCTCCAAAGAAGACATACAGCTGGCCAAGAGGCACATGAAAAGATGCTCAACATCACTAATTATTAGAGAAATGCAGATCAAAACTACAATGAGGTATCACCTCATGCTGGTCAGAATGGCCCTCCTCAAAAAATCTATAAACAATAAGTGCTGGAGAGGGTGTGGAGAAAAGGGAACCCTCTTGCACTGTTGGTAGGAATGTAAATTGATACAGCCACTATGGAGAACAGTATGGAGGTTCCTTACAAAACTAAAAATAGAACTACCATATGATCCAGCAATCCTACTACTGAGCATATACCCAGAGAAAAGAATAATTCAAAAAGACACATGCACCCCAATGTTCATTGCAGCACTATTTACAATAGCCAGGACATGGAAGCAACCTAAAGGTCTATCCACAGATGAATGGATAAAGATGTGGTACATATATACAATGGAATATTACTCAGTCATAAAAAGGAACGAAATTGGGTCATCTGTAGAGTTGTGGATGGACCTAGAGTCTGTCATACAGAGTGAAGTCAGAAAGAGAAAAACAAATATCGTATATTAACGCTTATATGTGGAATCTAGAAAAATGGTACAGATGAATATATTTGCAGTGCAGGAATAGAGACACAGATGTAGAGAATGGACATGTGGACACAGTGGGAGAGGGGGAGTGGGATGAATTGGGAGACATATATACACTCCCACGTGTAAAATAGATAGCTAGTGGGAACTTGCTATATACTACAGGGAGCTCAGCTCGGTGCTCTGTGGTGACCTAGATGGGTAGGATGGCAGGGAGGAGGAGGGAGGTCCAAGAGGGATGGGATATATGTATACATATAGATGATTTACTTCTTTGTACAGCAGAAACTATCACAACACGGTAAAGCAACTATACCCCAATTAAAAAAAAAACAATTAAAAAAAACCACTTTGTTAAATAAGCCCCAAATCAAGGTAAAAAGGAAAACGTAAATGATAAATTATTTACAAAATGATAAAAATAGGGATACTTTATATCAATCTGTGGCATACATAGTCCGTTGAAATCAGAGAAAAGTATTTTCTTACCCCTTTAATTATTTAAAACAAAGATTGAGCACTATGAACTAAGTATTGAACTTCAGACACAGGGAGGGGGAAGGGTAAGCTGGGACGAAGTGAGAGAGTGGCATGGACTTATATCTACTACCAAATGTAAAATAAATGGCTAGTGGGAAGCAGCCTCATAGCACAGGGAGATCAGCTCGGTGCTTTGTGACCACCTAGAGGGGTGGGATAGGGAGGGTGGGAGGGAGACGAAAGAGGGAGGAGATATGGGGATACATGTGTATGTATAGCTGATTCACTTTGTTATAAAGCAGTAACTAACACACCATTGTAAAGCAATTATAATCCAATAAAGATGTTAAAAAAAAACTAATTAAAGAATAATAAAACGAACTAAAAGAAATTAAGGGAGGATAAAATCTGAAATCAAGTATACAATAATACTAAATAGTGAAAAACAGCCATATAAGTAAATAATGCCAAAATTATGCTTATATGAAGAGTGAATATGATGGCATAAGGAAATATTCACTTAGTAAAACTATGTTTCCCAGTTCAGTGTAACCAAAATTTATAATGGATAGAATGGTTTCAAGTCATGACATTTATAAATTCCTTATGTCAGAGTACATGTACTGTTTCACTTAGAACATACATTTTTTTTTTATTCCTATCATCAGTCAATCTGATATCCCAACCCCAGGTGGCCATGTTCCTCTTTAGGTAGTGTGAAAGTAGGACACAATTTTCATTTCAGAAACAAAACTCCAGTTTCCAACACAGAGGCACACCATTGCAAATAGACAGCAGCCCTCATATCACCTCAACAGCTTAAGTTTCATGGAATAAGTTTGTTTTAGCTGCTTTTAAACTTAGACATACTGTATCCTTTCTTCACACCTCTACTAAGAAAAAAGAATAGATGAAATGAATAAGGTGAAACCTCCAAAACCTTTTCAAAAGCCATGTCACTGAGAAAATATTAGAAAAAAAGACTTTATATAAAATTAGTACTTTTAAAAATGTCTCATTTTGTCCTTATGTTTTCTTACTTTAATGAGGAACATGAGATAGGATTCTCACTCAGTATACAATTGGGTACAATACACAGACAATTTATTTGGTTCTCAATGAATATTCATTCTTTAGTTCCAACTGAAGGGTCAACAAATGAGGTATGCCTCTTTGTAATCTTAAAACAGGATTTTCCCAGAACTTGATATTCAGTACTAGTTGTTGATTCAATCCTACCTGGTGATTATTTCACATGTTGATCTCTCTATTTGAATCTCTAACACCTCCTCCATCATTTTCAGCTCTTCCTATGAAGCCACCAGAAGAGAACCTCTATATGCTCCTTCTATCACATCCACATATCTGCTTGCATTTGTGCTTATATACAATACTCCATTTTTCCTTCTTTTAACATAGATAAACTGTAAGCGCTTCTAGATAAGCTCAACTCCTCCATTTGCACACTAAATCCCATTCCCTCTTCCCTGTTTAGAGACATGATTCCAACACTTCTCACCTTCACCATCAATGTTTCCTTCTCTAATGGGTTACCCTCATCAGCATACAAGCATTCTATATAATCATTATATAGTTGGCTACACGTTGAGCGTATAACTTGTGTCCAGTCCAGTGACAGAAGCTGTGAGAATATCTTTACCCAAGTAAAGGATGTACCTCTTCCCTTGGAAGATCTTATATACTGCTTGACAAATTATTACTGACCCTCCTTTATTTTTTGTAGCGTGCTCTCCACTTTCTAGTGGAGAAAGCAGGACAGGTAGTATCACCATCCTCATAATCATCTTTTCATCCTCTTTTATCATCATTATAGAAGCAGCTAACATTAAGTAGACATTTATTATATGCTAAGTGCTACATGTATCACATACATTATCTCATTTAATCTTAAAAAACCTCCACATGTAGTAGGTATTATTAGGAACTGATGTTCATAGAAGTTATGTGATTCACCTAAAAAGGCAGAGTCAAAATTTGAATTCAGGTCGATCTGACTCCAAATCCTTCTTTCTTATTCACTTTTTTCAAAAGAAAAAACTGAGGCTCAGAGTTTAAGTAACTTGATCATGACTAGTAAGCAATAGTTTTTCAATTCTTTTTACAACTAGTATAAAATGATGATCAGAGTGTCACAGAGAGACTAGTGTGGATAAAGAATCAGTGAAGGAATCAAATGGTAATGGTAAAGCCAGGTTCTCATCCTTGTAAGAATTGTGCTTCATTATTTCTTATCAAAAAGTAATAGGTCAGAATAAGGTAAAACTTACTAGATGAAGTTTTGTCTTTAGGTACACATTATTCATCACTAAATGCTTGCTACCACTTTGAGAAATTGGCATCGAACTTCAGTCATTTAAATGAAATTAATGCTTTTTCTTTTTAAGTGACAGTTTGACCTTTGGTAATGTCAGGCACTATTGTAGGTTGAAAAGAAAATCCCAGTTGCTACCTAGAGAAAGGTAGGTAGATTGTTGGTTGTTTCACACTTGCTCAAACATCATGGGTCTCCTAAGGCATGGCCAATGAATTTGTCCAGGCAATTGAGCTATGAAGTCCATATCTTAATGGAATCCGTTATTGGAAAGTTTAAATTCTTTAGAGAAGTATGCTGCCTTTTAACAATAGGCTCTACCTTCTTGTTGAAATTGCTAATAAATCTGAGATAAGTAATGTAATAGATCTTTTCTATATCTTTAAGTTCTTTCCAACCCTTACTCCATTTTGCCAGCTTCCAAAAGGAACATGTCAGCAACATCATCCACATCCCATGTCAGTGATTTTATTTTTAGCCCTAGGTGTTGGTGTTGTGTGTCCCCTCCTCCCGCCCTACCCTATCGTGGCCATACATGCACAACAAATCCCTTGCTGATCTTAAAGCTTTCGGGTAAAGCAACTCCTACCACAACCCCCCAAAAAGTAGGGGAACACTACCCTTTAATGTTAGGTATGACTTCCAAAAAGTAAAAGGGTTTCCTGCTTCAAAACTGAGAAATCTTAGCACATAGAAAACATAAAAAGGGCCAGGGGCCTTGAGTTCTTTTCTTTCCTTTCAGTATTTTGACTTGTGTATTTTTATCCCCTAGGTACCCCCCATCCACTCCTAATATGTGAGCATTTCTTCCACATTCTTTCTCATTTTAACCTATGCCGGGCTACTTTTGGTTGTTGATAGGAGTGGGTGTCTAGCCATTCCATACACTTGGAGCAGCTGAAGAGGAGTGAAAAATATCATTTGCTAAAAATGAAAGAATGCTTAGAGATGTGTTAGAAGGAGTTAAATGTACGAAAGAAGAACCTTTTTTCTCTGTGAGAATTTGTTCCCCATTATCAGTTACGTAAGTCTTCCCACTGCCTCCACTTTAGGAGGAAAATATTGAGTCAAAAGAAAGGGATATTATTTGCCCGAACTCTGGGTCACCAGTCTTAACCTAACCTAAGAGTTTTTGTGAACGTAAATATGGAAAAGATAGTTATTGAATGTATTTTCAACAGTGCCACCCAAATGTTAGGTATTCATATAATTCTGACATTGTGCCTGTTGGCCCATCTGTTCAGTGGACACTTGCCCACTGCAAAAAGATGTTTTAAGAATAAATGTGCGCTAAAGGAACTTCTCTAGGCAAGAAACACAAGAGAAGGAAAACACCTACAATAACAAACCCAAAACATTTAAGAAAATGGGAATAGGAACATACATATCGATAATTACCTTGAATGTAAATGGATTAAATGCTCCCACCAAAAGACACAGGCTGGCTGAATGGATACAAAAACAGGACCCATATATATGCTGTCTACAAGAGACCCACTTCAGACCTAGAGACACATACAGACTGAAAGTGAGGGGATGGAAAAAGATATTCCATGCAAATGGAAATCAAAAGAAAGCTGGAGTAGCAATTCTCATATCAGACAAAATAGACTTTAAAATAAAGACTATTACAAGAGACAAAGAAGGACACTATATAATGATCAAGGGATTGATCCAAGAGGAAGGTATAACAATTGTAAATATTTATGCACCCAACATAGGAGCACCTCAATACATAAGGCAAGTACTAACATCCATAAAAGGGGAAATCGACAGCAACACAATCATAGTAGGGGACTTTAACACCCCACTTTCACCAATGGACAGATCATCCAAAATGAAAATAAATAAGGAAACACAAGCTTTAAATGATACATTAAACAAGATGGACTTAATTGATATTTATAGGACATTCCACCCAAAAACAACAGAATACACATTTTTCTCAAGTGCTCATGGAACATTCTCCAGGATAGATCATATCTTGGGTCACAAATCAAACCTTGGTAAATTTAAGAAAATTGAAATCGTATCAAGTATCTTTTCCGACCACAACGCTATGAGACTAGATATCAATTACAGGAAAAGATCTGTAAAAAATACAAACACATGGAGGCTACACAATACATTACTTAATAATGAAGTGATTACGGAAGAAATCAAAGGGGAAATCAAAAAATACCTAGAAATAAATGACAATGGAGATACGACGACCCAAAACCTATGGGACGCAGCAAAAGCAGTGCTAAGAGGGAAGTTTATAGCAATACAAGCCTACCTCAAGAAACAGGAAACATCTCGAATAAACAACCTAACCTTGCACCTAAAGCAATTAGAGAAAGAAGAACAAAAAAACCCCAAAGCCAGCAGAAGGAAAGAAATCATAAAGATCAGGTCAGAAATAAATGAAAAAGAAATGAAGGAAACAATAGCAAAAATCAATGAAACTAAAAGCTGGTTCTTTGAGAAGATAAACAAAATTGATAAACCATTAGCCAGACTCATCAAGAGAAAAAGGGAGAAGACTCAGATCAATAGAATTAGAAATGAAAAAGGAGAAATAACCACTGACACTGCAGAAATACAAAAGATCATGAGAGATTACTACAAGCAACTCTATGCCAATAAAATGGACAACCTGGAAGAAATGGACAGATTCTTAGAAATGCACAAACTGCCGAGACTGAACCAGGAAGAAATAGAAAATATGAACAGACCAATCACAAGCACTGAAATTGAAACTGTGATTAAAAACCTTCCAACAAACAAAAGCCCAGGACCAGATGGCTTCACAGGTGAATTCTATGAAACATTTAGAGAAGAGCTAACACCTATCCTTCTCAAACTCTTCCAAAATATTGCAGAGGGAGGAACACTCCCAAACTCATTCTACGAGGCCACCATCACCCTGATACCAAAACCAGACTAAGATGTCACAAAGAAAGAAAACTACAGGCCAATATCACTGATGAACATAGATGCAAAAATCCTCAACAAAATACTCGCAAACAGAATCCAACAGCACATTAAAAGGATCATACACCATGATCAAGTGGGGTTTATCCCAGGAATGCAAGGATTCTTCAATATACGCAAATCAATCAATGTGATACACCATATTAACAAATTGAAGGAGAAAAACCATATGATCATCTCAATAGATGCAGAGAAAGCTTTCGACAAAATTCAACACCCATTTATGATAAAAGCCCTGCAGAAAGTAGGCATAGAGGGAACTTTCCTCAACATAATAAAGGCCATATATGACAAACCCACAGCCAACATTGTCCTCAATGGTGAAAAACTGAATCCATTTCCACTAAGATCAGGAACAAGACAAGGTTGCCCACTCTCACCACTATTATTCAACATAGTTTTGGAAGTGTTAGCCACAGCAATCAGAGAAGACAAAGAAATAAAAGGAATCCAAATCGGAAAAGAAGAAGTAAAGCTGTCACTATTTGCAGATGACATGATACTATACATAGAGAATCCTAAAGAGGCTACCAGAAAACTCCTAGAGCTAATCAATGAATTTGGTAAAGTAGCAGGATACAAAATTAATGCACAGAAATCTCTTGCATTTCTATACACTAATGACGAAAAATCTGAAAGTGAAATTAAGAAAACACTCCCGTTTACCATTGCAACAAAAAGAATAAGATATCTAGGAATAAACCTACCTAAGGAGACAAAAGACCTGTATGCAGAAAATGATAAGACACTGATGAAAGAAATTAAAGATGATACAAATAGATGGAAAGATATACCATGTTCCTGGATTGGAAGAATCAACATTGTGAAAATGACTCTACTACCCAAAGCAATCTACAGATTCAATGCAATCCCTATCAAACTACCACTGGCATTTTTCACAGAACTAGAACAAAAAATTTCACAATTTGTATGGAAACACAAAAGACCCCGAATAGCCAAAGCAATCTTGAGAACGAAAAATGGAGCTGGGGGAATCAGGCTCCCTGACTTCAGACTATACTACAAAGCTTCAGTAATCAAGACAGTTTGGTACTGGCACAAAAACAGAAATATAGATCAATGGAACAGGATAGAAAGCCCAGAGATAAACCCACGCACATATGGTCACCTTATCTTTGATAAAGGAGGCAAGCATATACAGTGGAGAAAAGACAGCCTCTTCAATAAGTGGTGCTGGGAAAATTGGACAGGTACATGTAAAAGTATGAAATTAGGACACTCCCTGACACCATGCACAAAAATAAACTCCAAATGGATTAAAGACCTAAGTGTAAGGCCAGACACTATCAAACTCTTAGAGGAAAACATAGGCAGAACACTCTATGACATACATCACAGCAAGATTCTTTTTGACCCAGCTCCCAGAGAAATGGAAATAAGAACACAAATAAACAAATGGGACCTAATGAAACTTAAAAGCTTTTGCACAGCAAAGGAAACCATAAACAAGACCAAAAGACAACCCTTAGAATGGGAGAAAATATTTGCAAATGAAGCAACTGACAAAGGATTAATCTCCAAGATTTACAAGCAGCTCATGCAGCTCAATAACAAAAAAACGAACAACCCAATCCAAAAATGGGCAGAAGACCTAAATAGACATTTCTCCAAAGAAGATATACAGATGGCCTACAGACACATGAAAGAATGCTCAACATCATTAATCATTAGAGAAATGCAAATCAAAACTACAATGAGATATCATCTCACACCGGTCAGAATGGCCATCATCAAAAAATCTAGAAACAATAAATGCTGGAGAGGATGTGGAGGAAAGGGAACACTCTTGCACTGTTGGTGGGAATGTAAATTGATACAGCCACTATGGAGAACAGTATGGAGGTTCCTTAAAAAACTACAAATAGAACTACCATACGATCCAGCAATCCCACTACTGGGCATATACCCTGAGAAAACCATAGGTCAAAAAGTGTCATGTACCACAATGTTCATTGCAGCTCTATTTACAATAGCCAGGACCTGGAAGCAACCTAAATGTCCATCGACAGATGAATGGATAAAGAAGATGTGGCACATATATACAATGGAATATTACTCAGCCATAAAAAGAAATGAAATGGAGGTATTTGTAATGAGGTGGATGGAGTTAGAGTCTGTCATACAGAGTGAAGTAAGTCAGAAAGAGAAAAACAAATACAGTATGCTAACACATATATACGGAATCTAAGGAAAAAAAAAAAAAAAAGGCCATGAAGAACCTAGTGGCAAGACGGGAATAAAGACACAGACCTACTAGAGAATGGACTTGAGGATATGGGGAGGGGGTGGGGTGAGATGTGACAGGGTAAGAGATTGTCATGGACATATATACACTACCAAATGTAAAATAGATAGCTAGTGGGAAGCAGCCGCATAGCACAGGGAGATCAGCTCGGTGCTTTGTGACCACCTAGAGGGGTGGGATGGGGAGGGTGGGAGGGAGGGAGATGCAAGAGGGAAGAGAAATGGGAACATATTGTATATGTATAACTGATTCACTTTGTTATAAAGCAGAAGCTAACACACTATTGTAAGGCAATTATACTTCAATAAAGATGTTTAAAAAAAAAAAAGAATAAATGTGCTCTTTTGATGAATCTAACCAATTACTACTACTCTCCTCTCTTGCTTGATAGTATAAGAGCTGTGGAGAGAGATATAATTATTGTTACAAACCTAATGCTTTCCATTTTCTGAATTGAAGCAAAACCCATTGAATTTGCAGAGAATGTCCCTGAAGCAAAAAGGTAACAGCTGGGCCCTCTTCGGTAATGGGTCTGCAGCACTGAAAAACCAAATCCAGCATTTAAATTGCATAAATGAGTGACTAATAGGGCTTGATGTCTCACAGAGTACAGAAGTCATTCATCAATAGTGAATTTTTTATCATGATGAGAGTAGGATGTGAGAATTCCAGGATTCTGTTTTAGAAATTGTGCCTTTTGTGTTCATTCACATCTCTTCAAGAAGCAAGGAAATAAGTAAAGAATAAGAAATGAGTTAAACATCTACATCATCTACCAGAAAGAATATCTACATTTGAATGCTTTAAAATGAATGACTTTCCAGGCATTTAGGCATTATTTTTAGGTGTGCGTAAATGCAACTGGTGTCTTAAACAAACGTTTGCAAAACTCTTGGCAAAAAAAAAAATTTTTTTTGCAAACTCACTGGTATACTTTGATTATTAAGTTCTCAAACTTGAGTAGGCATCAAAATTAGCTGTAGGGCTTGGCACAGATTACTGGGCCTCAGCTTCAGAGTTTTTGATTTAATGGGTCTAAAGTGGGAACCAAGTATTTGTATTTCTAATAAGTTCCCAAATGATTCTGTGGCTGCTGGACCAAGGACCTCCAAGGACCACACTTGGAAAATCACTGGATTAAAAGAAAACATCATTGATATTAATGGGTATAGTAATGATAACTTGTAATTATCTAACACAGAACCAGACTTTCAAATGGCTCATGGCCAAATATGTCTTCTCATGTGTCACCCTGAATACATCTGTCTGGTAGAAATAGGAAGAAATCATTATTCCCATTTTAGAGATAAGAAACTGAGGCCTGGTTTATTTGTGGGGAAATTATAGAATATGACAGTTTCTCTCATCTAAGTCCCACCCCCTAAAAGCCCCCCACCACCCCCAATACATGCAAGTTCAGACTTTTGTAAGGAAAGGCTTTATGAAGGGGGGCTATTGTAATAGGAGGTCACTCAAAGACCAAGCCAAGGAAAGCATATAAGCAGAGACTGTTGGATAGATGGCTGGGAAAGAGGAAGGGGAGTTGCTAAAACCTGCTAGAGGAATCTTGAAGCTTGACAAATTACATCAAATATTGCAATAACAGGAAAGCTGAAGCAGAAAATGCTTGCACATGAGGTGGAAGTCTGAGAGGGAATAAACAAGTTAAAGTGTGAGAAGTTCACATAAGTTTAGGGCCTAGATGTCCTTGTCAAAACTGCCTAAAGTTATGTCAAGCGTAAAGTTTGATTATTCTTGTCACTCCCCAACTGACTGGGATATCCTTGGAAGTAAAAGTTGCAATCTTCTATTTCATATGAAGACTTACTGTTGTTTCTATTTGTGAGTAAGGACTTAACTGAATCATAGAACTTGGAGAAAGAAATGTTATACTTGGAATGCTTTTCATTTTTCCTCCTTTTATATAAAGACAGTTTTCCAGGAGAGGAAAAATCTATTGATTGGCTATCAGCAAACCAAATTATCTGCTGGCCTTTCCTTTAAGAACATTTTTCAACATAAAACAAGAAGGGAGGTAGTAGGAGAAAACCAGTTTTGGTCAAACCATATATTTGAGAAACTTTTCCTATAGACCTAGACTTAATTACCTGGTAGTTATTATCACTTTTAGTAAAAGCTTTCAGGAAAAACAACTCCTACATATAAAATTATATGTATTTGCCTATTACCCTTTACATCAATTATTCTATGGCTATTTGCATGGAGTTTTGTAATCTAGAGAAGTCTCAAATTGGACAAATTAGAATGTTAGAGCCAAAAGAAGAGCTAAATTCTCTAAAACTACTGAAAAAAGTAAACATCCATGACCTCCAAATGGCCCAAATTCTGATGATTACTTCAGTTTGGCAGTTTTCCCAATGGATTTAGCCATGGTCATCAGCATCCATCATATCAACACTCTAAATGAACATACCACCAATGTCACAGTCTGGTTCATGCACTATCTATAGACACAGCCTGAATACCTTTCCTCATCTAATGAACTAATCAGACACATAGCATCTGTCACATTTGGACCTCAACCCTTTTGTGACATTGTCAAAAAGGGTAACAAAGAAAATGCAAATGGAAACTGGAAAAGGCAAGTATATCCTCTGGTAAGATAACAATTCAATGCAATTCTGAAATAATGGCTACTATTTCCTTTGGGCTAGTTTTATTTACTTTTTAGCATTGATACCTCAAGTTGTTTTCTTGTACTTAATTATTGTTATACATTAAACACGTATGAAGTATCATTTTCCAGAATGATATCTATAAAGAAATAAATAGTGAAGTAGAAGAATTGCGTTCCTAGATGAGTTAGTACCTAAAGTGCTAAGGAAGCCAAGGTCCAATTAAATATTCTTTGATTGCCATAGTCATGAGCAAAGATAACTGAATAGTTACCTCTGTAGATCACTGGACTAGACATAGGGAATACAGAGTATTACAAGATGTGTACATACAATCATTACAAATAATCTGATAAATATCTGTATGTATAATGAGTGCTAAATAAGCAGTACAGACAATAAATGCTACCAGAATTCTGAAGTCAGATTATTGGGTGGGTCCAATATTTCTGGGAGGAGGTAGGGCATATTTAAAGAACATATGTTACTTAGAAAAGTTGATTATGAGTAGGAGGTATAACAGATCAGAGCAGTAGAGAGAACAAGGACGATGAGAGGCATGTTTTGAACCAATATGCCTCAAGAGAAGGATTAACATAAAAAAAATTGTGGGAGAGGAGTTGAAAATATGTTAGCTTCTATAGTACTAGGCTACGGTCTATGCCCCTTATCCTGATCAACTTTCTGCCTCATTACAACTTGATAGCATGATGTGTCAGGTAAGAGCACAAGCATTAAACTTAAGGTCTGGTTCTTCAATTACTAGATGAGTGACCCAACATTTGTCTGCCTCTATTTTCTAAAACAAAACACATACACACATACTAACTGACAACAACAACAAGTAAATAATAGCACCTATCACTTAGAGCTATTGTGAGGATTAAATGATACATACATACATACCATATCATACATACCCTAGAGCACAATGAACTTAATTTAATTCAATGTACCTTCCCCTGCAAATACTTGTCATTGGCTACTAATGGTAGAGATAATAGATTCATCAAATATATCTCACCATAGGAAAAAACAACTCAAAATACCTAATTTATATAACAGTAGTTCAGTAGTCATTATCTTTGCTTCTAAAGGGTAGCCTTATACCATTGGAGAAGGAGAAATGCCATTTTCAATTGTGATTTAAGTTTTGCAATTTAATTCTCATATCTCTTAACCATTATTATTATTTTTTTTAAGTTCATAAAATTCCATTTCATAACATACAGAATCTCAGGGCTAAAAGAAGACTTAAGTTTTATTTATATACTATCCATCTTTGTTTATACAGTTTTACCCACTTATTTCCATTTTGACAGATATGGCAGTGCCAGTGTACCTGTGGAAAGTAAACATCAGTAGTCTGAGTTGTCTTAGTTCTGAAAGTCATTAAAATTCCTCTTCATCTGCAGCTGGATTTCATTTGAACCAAACCTAATTTTATAAAAGAACCATGCCAGAGTCACTCCACATGGCTGACAGTGTGTGTGTGTGTGTGTGTGTGTGTGTGTGTGTGTATTTAATTTGACTTATCTGGTGAGAGCATGGACTATGTGATACTATGGGAATAGCGAACTAGATGAAATTTCATAAATACACTGTTTTCTTGGGCCACCCTGCCTCTGCACATTCTGTTTTACCTCTGTTAAAATTATCTATTCCTCCAATCTCTCCCAGCTATTCACCTGACAACTCTCTATTCTTTTAAGCCCCATCTTATTATTTCAGACCAACTTAGATTCTGTTCCTTCTGAACTTCCATTGCACTTTCTATATATTTAGGTATATTGATGTTGTGTTTAGACCTAGTAGACTGCATAAGAAACTGATTAAATGGCTATAACTTCCATAAGAAATGATCTCTTGGGGTTCCAGGTCATCTTTGTATGCTAACACCTAATATAATGCGTAGGACATAATAAATACTTAATACAAGTTTAATGAGTGAATGAATGAATAGAATCAAAGTCACTGTACTTCTCAGAGGTTGTCACTTTGTTCTCTGCCATTGCCATCGCCCTTAATTCTGGGATCTGACAAATTCATTAAAGTAAGGAATAAAGTTGGAGACAGAGCAGGTAGATGACTTAATAACCCCATGTCACAACTAAAAATAGAGCTCAAACTGCATATCCTAGTGTTACTGAGTTAGAGCATCTCCATATATGGACCTCATATTAAAAGTGGGGTGAAGAGATCCTCTGGCACTTTCCACGGCAGTTCTTAGCAATAAAGCTGTTTATCATGGATATGAGAATTGTTCCTATTTGAATACCTCATTGGAAAGGGAACCAAACATCCACTGTCCTCTTGCTATAGTCCTGTCACAACAGTGTATGCAGAGAAACAGAGGACAAAGCAAACGCTGTTGTTTTCTTCCTCATTAAAGATATTTTCACTGTGGTTTCATTTTATCCAGAATCAGAATTTGCTCTGTGTAATGAAGAGCATGATATTAAGTTCCTGCAAAGCTGCCGAAGGGTTTCTTACTTCAATGACTGCTTCAGTAATCACTAGCTGCTGATAGTGAATACAACCAAAATGGGCTACACAGAAACACAATGAAAGGGACATTTGATGTGGCAAGCTAGAAAGATAATTTTAATTGCTATGGGGCTTCACACTTATTGTCAGAAAAATAAAGTTTCCCAGTTGATTGAAGAGCAGATCCTTCCATTTAAATAGTAATTTTTCTCTACTCCTGGAAGTTATTAAAAGTTTCACTTCTATTACCTTTTTTATCCTCACAGCTGCCTTATAAGGTAGGGAGAACAGGTAGCATTATTCCTTGGGAAAACATGTTTCTCTTTGCAAAAGGACTGATGTTCAATTTTTGTAGAGAGGTTCTGGAATGTTTCTTTTATTTCACAATTTTAAAATGGCCCTCAAGGATTTTAAAAGGAAAATAGAAATCCACAGGACTGCTTTTAAAAATGCCAGTGTGTATTAAAGTGATGGACAGTACAGATATAGGTTAAAGTCGTCTATAGGAGACATGGTTAAGCCAGGAATGTTTTAAAGAGAAGCCTGAGATAGAAGAGAAGGGCTTGGAGGAGTCAAATAGTAATAGCTTTAAATAGGGTATCCTGAAACAAGATCCAAGCACCTGAAACAAGAGAAATGGAAATATCACTCAGGGAGGGCCTATCAAGTACCAAGGCCTGTGCTAGGTATTTTACATACCCGTGAAGTGGGTCTTAGTATACCCATTTTACAGATAGGAAACAGAGCCAGAGAGGTGAAATAACTTACCAAAGCTTGCACAGCTTACATGTCATTGATCCAAGACTCAAACTCAGATGTGTACGAAATTAAGAGGACCTTATAATAAGCTGATGAAAATCCCTGGGACACTAGGAATGTTATAACAATTAGTTCTGAGCAAAAGTATTTAATAATGGTTATTCTTATTGCTAAATATATTATTGCTGAATATAATATATTAATTGCTAAACATCATGTGGTTAGCATAAGCCTTTAGCCCTCTATGATACATAGTTTGGTTGCTGATGTTCCTTTAGCTTTTAATTAAGCCTTATTATTTTCCCAGTCTGTGTATATTATAGCGTAGTGTAGTATAGTGCATTATAGTAGACAAGGAGAGAGAAATGGGATACTGCTGAAGGAGATAAAAGAGTTAGTGGGTGCCTATAAGTGGAACCAGGTCTCTTTTTATCGGGAAACCGTCTTCTCTTCTTACACTTAGGAGGCTGTGACACTGAGCAATCTACCAGTGCCTGAGGTCAGGTGTTAGCGGGTCACTAGGTGATAAAGAAACTGAGGCACAGAGAAATGAAGCAATTTGCCTGAGATGACACCTTTAGCTTAGATTCATTGGGGATATTAAATCCAGAGTTTCTTTTCTCCCAGTCCTGTGATTGTTTCAGGACATGACTTCTTCCCTCCCCTCCACTGATTTGTAGAGATATTAAAAAGAAATCTATCTTTCATTCATAGGCAGGGACCTAGCTTTTCATCTGAGCTTGTTGCCTTGCTTTGCATCTGAGCCTCTTTAACATAAAGTTGATCGGTATATTATTTTTCATTAAAGTTTTTGAAAAGGGCCGTTCCTCACCTCCTGCTCCTGCCAGCAGAATGTCTTATGATGTATTATGGGAATGACAGTCCATTCATTGGACAGCAGACTCTCACTGGACCTCTTTGCAGAGAAGCACAAATGTCAAGAAGCCTTGAAGGAAAGTATGCCAGAAATAATCTATTCTTTCAAAAGAATAGATATCAGTATTTGCTGTTCATTGGTATTTTTATATGATATGTTTGTTTGGCAGAGGAGAGATGAAAGAGAGGACACAATATGAAAGGTCATTTAAAAACATTAATGAATATTTTTGCAAGGAATACATTCAGAACCTGGATATAAAGCACAGTAGAGGCCAAGTTATTGCCCTCAAGGAGCTAAGCATGTAGGAGAAGAGAAAATTGGTTCCAAGAATAATATTTACTTAAATAAGGACTTCAGGCCTAGAAGGGAATTTCTTTTCCAAATATCTCAGACTGATTCCTGTCTGATTTGGGAATATTATTACATCACAAGTTATCCTGTTTCTATTTTTGAGCCGTTCTAGTTATTAAGTGCTCATTCTATTGATGTGAAATCTATTTATAATTTTAAGCTATTACTGACCTCTTTTCTCTAGCTGTACACAAAACACATCTTCTATCTTTATTTATTCATACATATGAAGACACCAGCCATATACTCTTCTAAGCTTCTCTTTCCAAAGCTAATCTCTCTCAGTTCTTCTCCAGTGGCATGATTTATCATTCACCATTCTATTTATTCTTCTCTGAATATACCTCTAGTATATCAAGAGGATTTTTAAAATATATAACTCAGAACTTAAAACCATGCTTCTGACCCATTCTGACCAGTTAAAGGAAACTCATTACTGCCATGGTTCTGGATATTATCTTTCTATTGATTCAGGCCTACATAATTATTTTTTGCAAGCCACTGCCTACTGCTATTTTATATGAGCTTAGAGTCGTTTCAATATCCGATCTTTTACCCACATAGGTTGGTAAAATAACATGCCTTATACATTTCATTATTCCAACCTAAATGCAGGACTTCATATTTAGATCTTGTATTTCGTTGTCTTGATTTCAGAAAGTGTTAGTTATACTCTTTACAGACGCAAGAATATAGTCAAACTGAAGTAATAAAGACCTATATAGGTTACCTTCATTACTGGTGGTGTTTTGTGGGTTTCCATGAGTTAGTAAGGGAAAAGAAAACTGTCTAGTTGTTGCAGTGTTGTTAGTACCTGAAGGCCAGTGGACATCTCCTCAGATGTGAGATGCTCTTTATAGTAAGCCGCTCTCTATACTAGTGTTTCAATATAATGGTGACTCAGCTATTCTCTGTCTCTGCTTCTGCTGACCCTGCAGCTCCTGACTAGCTTTTCCTCTGTTCTCATGTTTAGACTCTTCCACATGAAGGTGTTATTGGTTTACCCAACTATCATACAATATAGAGAATCTTTATTGCTTCATACTGTAATCCAAGCTACCCCATAGATTGCTGTGCAGTTTTCAGATTGTTGTCATTGTTTCAGAGATCAGTATCAGATCAAACCAGCTGTGGCTCTGTGTTGCAAGCCCATGGGGCAACATATTGTACCGAGGAATGCTCAGAAAGGAGCTGTGGGCCTGGCAGCCTTCAATACTTTGATACATTTTTGTCTAATAAACAATTCATCACATGTAAAACTTGAAATCCTTTGAATTTTAAGTATTCTCCTTTTTTATTCATTCATAAATATATTTTTGTTGCTTTAGCCAAGGACTATTTGGTGGCAAGGGAAAGAAATATTATACAACAAAGCTAATGTAAGCTTGCTTAACTGAAAGGGGAAATTTATGGGAAGGGTATAAGTTTATCTCACAGGAATCAGTGATTCTAGTCCTCATGAGATACTTTCCAACACTGGAAAGCTACCAGAAACCATCCCCGCCTCCCCGCCTCTCTCTCTCTCTCTCTCTCTCTCTCTCTCTCTCTCTCTCTCTCTCTCTCTGTCTCTCTCTCTCTCTGGAGCCACATAGTTTCAGATATGATTTTCTCTCTGCAGCTGTTTGGTTTTTTTTTTTCCTCTCTCTCTCTCTTCAGAGTGTCTCCATTTATACATGGACCCTATAACAGTATAGGGTCAAAATAATGTAGTTAGCACCCTTACAAATATCTGTCATAAGAGAAGAGTGAGTGAGCACCCTTCCAAATATCTGTCACATAATACAAACATGGCTGCCAGGAGCCATCCCAGGAGGAGAGTAGTTCTCAGAGAAGAGGAGATTAGGCTACACAGGAATCCCAACACGTACCAAATTCATTTTTCCCTTTTCATTTAAAGAGTATTTTCCTTGATAAGACACTTCATCATAGCAGAGATACAAATAGCAAATAAACACATGAAAAGATGATCAACATCCTTAGTGATTAGAGAAATGCAAATTTAAAACACAAACTGACACCTATTAGAATGGGGGAGAACATGGTGGCAAGAATGTTGAGCAACTAAAACTGAATGCAAAATGATAAAGTCACTTTGGAAAACAGTTTGGTAGTTTCTGATAAAGTTAAACATACACTTATCATATGACTCAGCAATCCCACTCTTAAATATTGCCCAACAGAAAATGAAAACTCATGTCCTCTCATAAACTTGTACATAAATATATATAGCAGATTAATTCATAATCACAAAAAACTAGAAATAACCCAAAATATGCATTAACTAGTGACTAGATGAGCAATGTGTGATACATCTATAAAAGGAATACTACTCAGCAATAAAAAGGAATAACCTACTGAAATAAGCAGTAACATGGATCAATCCCAAAAGCATTATGCTAAGCGAAAGAAACCAGACTCAAAAAGGCTATATATTCTATGATTCCATTTTTATGATGATCTGAATAAAAGCAAAACTATGGGATGGAGAACAGATCAATTGTTACTAGGGTCTTAGGATGGGACGTATATTTGACTACAAACATAGAAAAGAAATATATATCCTACATCTTGACCATGGTTGTGGTTTATTTGACTTTATCCATTTTTCACAGTTCACAAAGCTGTGCACCTAAAAATGTTGAATTTTACAAACCTGATTTAAGTAAAAATTTTATTTTCTTTGAGAAAGAAGGCAGAGTAAAGCAAAAATACAGTGGCTGAGATGTGTGCAGCTTAATAGAATGTCAGTTCATCTAATACTATTACACAAAGGGGATTAAAATCAGGCTTCACAGTTTCAACTGTGATCTCTCTGCTGGCCTTAAAGCTGTAGACAACTCACTCAATACCCAGCTTTAGGACCTCCACCACAAAACATTCAACAAACACTTATTAAGCACATACTAGAAATATCATGAGTACTCAATTGTTCACTAAATTGAAATTGGACAAGGTCTGTAGCTTGTCTCTCTTCTATCTCTTCTAATGCTGACCCTGTATCTATCTACCTTTTTATCTACTCTTAGCAACCCACTTTTCCTTTACCCATCTTTTCCCATCTCTGAATAGGATGTAGAAAGAATCCTACTTTAAGGTTATAGCAAAGGGGCAGTGTAAATATGAGGGTTAGGGAAATAATGAATGTAGGTTTTGTCATGTACTTCATTTACTTAATAAGATAAGGGTAATTGAGGGTTATTTTTATCAACTATGTTTTCATGTTTAATAATATCATAGTCACATAATGAAGAAGAATTTTTTTTACTGTCTATGGAATGCAATACAAATAACATTGTTCTAAATTCTATAACCAAGCACTATTAATACATTTGCTGTTTACTTTCTCCTTAATACTTGTTAATGTCAGAGATAGTATGCATTAAGATACATTTACCTTTTCTAAATGCTTGGGTCTCCTCTTTCTGATTTGCAGTTTCACAATTTATAATAAATGGGAACAGCCCCTTGTAGCTTATTGCTTCTTTTGGAAATAAAACAAAAACTATATGGGCAAGAGCTATTTTTAAAATCCATTAAAATGTTATTAGGTGAATATTTTTATGTTTATGAACTAAAATGACATTTGTTTATTTTCTATTCACTGAATTGACATTTAGCATTGTTGAGTTTGATGGTATTGAGTCTATTTACTTTTGAAACTCCATTACAAACAAAGGGAGAGGAAAATGGAATAGCAAATATAATGTAATTTATAGGTACTATTCTATTGACAATTACCTACTTATTTGTCTTTTGATATAGTTTCTCCTAGGAGAGCAAACATCTGGATATTTGAAAACAAGCAGAGGGCTGGGTTATAGCTAAGGAGAGAATTTTGGCAAAATTGAAAGTAATAACTAGTAGAAACATGAATTATAATCTATTTATAATTCAAATAAACAAGTTGATTATTTAGCTATCACGTGATACCTTTATTAGCATTGTTAAGAAGAGTCATTGATAAATACTAATTTAAAAATCAGTGCATTTTCACAAATGTGGTACTATTTCATGCCTCTTTTATTTCATAAGAAGATAACATAATTCATAGGAAACTCATGTTTGCAAAAATGGAGTGCCAAATCTGTCACCATTAATAAAATAGGAAATTTCTAAATATGTTTTTATGATGGAGATTAATAAAGTAGAACAATGAGATAATGACCTTGGAAAATGAAAAGTAAGTCAAAAGTTAATTTGGGAATTTACTAGTTGTTCTATGCGTGTTGCAGATATTCCTCTTTCTCACGAACAAGATTATCAGTAACTTGAGTATCATAGCAACATCCACTAGCTGGATGCTGAACACAGAATGGGTGCTCAGTTCATTCATTCATTCATTTTTTTTATCCCAAAATATTTATTGAGTAGTCATTACTACTGCTGGCAGTAGATGCTAGAGATAAAGCACTGAAGAAGAGAAATATTTTTGTTCAGTCCATATTTCCATGGAACTTACATTGAGCAAACACACACATTGATTGAACCAGTATTTTCAGCTTCATTATTATAAAGTGAACACCCATGTCTCCACTACCCAAATCAAACAAAGTATCACCAAAACTCTCAACCCCTCCTCAATCACAACCCCTTCTATCTCTATTCTCCAAAATAGCCATAAAGTTGACTTTTATAGAATAAATCACCATCTTGCCTTTCTTTATACTTTGATCACCCAGTTTTGTATTGCTATATGTTATGGTTAATTTTTACCTAGTTTTGAAATTTATATAAATTGAATCATTCAGGATTTATGATTTTGTGTCTGACCTCTTTAACTCAATATTATGTTTGTTGTATGTGTAGGTGTTGCATCATTTTCATTGCTATCTAGTATGATTCAGTATTTTTGAATGAATATACATTTCTAGGCTTAAGTTTTCTCAACATAAAATTAATTCATGCATTTTTCTTATTTCTTCCACAATACATGTGTTTTATTTATTGTGAAACTTCACAAAAGTGGAATCATACGGCATCTACTCTTTTGTGTCTGGTTTTTTTTCCCCTCAAAATAATGCTGTTAGAATTTATCTGTGATGTTGTGTGTATTAGTTCATAATTTTAAAATTTCTTACAATACTTAATAGTATCTCAGAGGTCACTGAGGCTCTGTTTATTTTTTTTCAATCTTTATTTTCTCTCTGTTCTTCAGATTGAACAACGTACTTATTTGTTTTATGATTGAGTAATTGATAATTCATGATCAGATTTGTGTTAAAAGTATCATTCTGGACACAGTGTAAATGCTGCATTGAGTATTACAAGAATCGAGACCAGGACAATGGTCAGGACTGGGTTCTTGTGAAAGATGATATTGGCCTAAGCTAAGTTTCAGTAGGAGTGGGAAAAAAGCAGATAGTTTATGAAACATTAAGGAGATAAAATGACACAATTTGACAACGGATTGAATATTGGTAACCAAGGATGAAACTCGGGTTTCTTTTTCTGTGTTAGTCCTTGTCCTCTGAGAAGCAAATTGCCAGACTAAGAAACGATATTTGGTTTTGATCTAGATTTCAGTAGAGAGATCTGGCCTGGAGGTAGGGATGTCAAAGTCATCAATATATCAATGATAATTGGAGTCAGAGAATTGTGTGAAATTACCCAAGAGGAGTGTGTGATGTGGGAAGAGGGCCAAACACAGAATTCCTAACTTAAAAGAGTGAGCAAAGGAAGACGCTCACACAGAGAAGATAAAAAGAAGTTGCTAGAGAAGTAGGAATTAAACCAGAAAAATGGTGCATTAAACATTATCATCAGTGTTAAAAATGGAAGTGAGGTCAAACAAGAATAAAAGGTGTTATTGTATAATGCAAAAGTATAAGAACCTTGATAGCCATGGTGTTAGAAATTGCAGTGAAGAGATGTGGGAATCTCGGTAGATTGCTGCGGGAGTAAACCAGGTTAGAATTCATTGAGTGATGAATGTGAGGTGATGTGGAAACAAGAAACTTTCAATTATTTTTTTAGTTGGTTTTTTTTAAATTGTTTTAATTTATTTGTTAATATTTTTTATATATTTTATTTTTTAATTGAAGTATAGTTGATTTACAATGTTGTGGCAATCTCTGCTGTACAGCAAAGTGACTCAGTTCTACACATAGAGACATTCTTTTTTAAATATTCTTTTCCATTATGGTTTATCCCAGAGACTGGATATAGTTCCCTGTTGCTATACAGGAGGACCTTGTTTATCCATTCTAAATGTAATAGTTCGCATCTACCAACACCAAATTCCCAGTTCATCCCTCTCCCTCCCTCCCCACCCGCCCGCTCGTGGCAACCTCAAGTGTGATCTCTATGTCTGTGAGTCTGTTTCCATTTTGTAGATAGGTTCATTTGTGCCATCTAAAGAAAAAAAAAATGGTTCTGAAGAACCTAGGGGCAGGACAGGAATAAAGACGCAGATGTAGAGAATGGACTTGAGGACACAGGAAGGGGGAAGGGTAAGCTGGGACAAAGTGAGAGAGTAGCATTGACATATATACACAACCAAATGTAAAATAGATAGCTAGTGGGAAGCAACCTCATAGCACAGGGAGATCAGCTCGGTGCTTTGTGACCACCTAGAGGGGTGGGATAGGGAGGGTGGGAGGGAGGGAGACACAAGAGGGAGGAGATATGGGGATATATGTATATGTATAGCTGATTCACTTTGTTATAAAGCAGAAACTAACACACCATTGTAAAGCAATTATACTCCAATAAAGATGTTTAAAAAAAAAAGAAAAAAAAAAAGAAGGATAAATAGGATAACCGAGAAGGAAAATAATTGGACTAGGAATTGCTGGGTCCTTTCATTTCTAGCACCTCTCCTGGGTACTCTGGAATGAAATCACCTAAATTAAACCTACCATTTTCAGATTTCTTATCTATAGAATGGAGGTAATGATATATTTTGCTTACCTTGAGGTGGTTAATTATGTATCTGATTAGAAGTTGGTTCTTTTTGGGTGAAAGACATAAGATGGGTAGAGTAATAGGAAGGTGTATTGAGCTTTCTAGCCTTCTTGCCAGAGTAACACAGTTTAGTTGCCCCCTTATGAAGGGTAAGACGATGTCCTAACAATGGCTGTCAAGGCTCTGACATATCCGTGGTAACCACTGCCTGGTTCATAGCAACCAAACCCACATCTCCCTACCTTGTCTGATTACAGCTAATTACTAAATGTACTTTTAGTCATCATGGTTTTTTTTTTTAAGTTTACAAAGTATTTATATGGAACTTACTATGTGCCAGCACTCTTTTAAGCACTTTATATATATTAAACTCATTTAATCCTTATTATAACATAACAAAAAGGAGGGGCTATCATTCTTTTTAAGAGATTGTACATGCTAGGAACTGTTCCCTCATTTGGCTTGTACCCAGTCACTCTACCAATCCTGCTGAGGTTTCACAGATTTAAATAGAAGCCAGGTTGTTTCCCTGATACATGGAGGTGAAGAAAGCAGCCACTGAACAAATGGGAAAAATGCATCTTTTCCTAAACAAAGAGAGGTCAGGAACCAACACGGTCATTGACAGTCAATACCAAGACACTTGATCTTGATTTGCCACGACCTCTATTGTTCATCCAAATACCCAATCGTGACTCAATTTATAAGTAATAATAAAATAAGCACATATGCCTGGATAGGGTTTATATTTTATAAAGAAGTTTCACATTCCTCATTTCATCTGGTGCTCAACAACAAAACCTGTGAGCACAAGTGTACAGAAAAAAGCTAATCTAGCCAGTCATTTAAGCAAGAAAATAAAATAATAGGCATCTAAATTGGAAAAGAAGAAATAAAACTATCTCCATTTGCAGATGACACTATTTTGTATATAGAAGATCCTAAGGAATCCACTAAAAAATTGTTAGAACTAATAAACAGGTTCAGCAAGACTGTAAGATACAAGATCAATATGCAAAACACAACTGTATTTCTATATACGTGAACAATACAAAAAAAAAGTTAAGAAAATCATTCCATTTACAATAGCATCAAAAAGTACAAAATACTTAGGGATAAATTTAACAAAGTGCAAAATTAATACTGTGAAAACTACAGAATATTTCTGTAAGAAATTTAGGTGGAAAGACATTCCTTTTTAATTGATTGCTATACTTAATATTGTTAGGATTGCAGTACTCCCCAAATCAATCCACGGATTCACCACAATCCCCATAAAAATCCTTGCTGGCTTATTTTCACAGAAATTGACAAGCTGATCCTAAAATTCATATGGAAATTAAGGGATCTAGAACAGCCAAGCCGATATTGGAAAAGAAGAACAAATTTGGAGGACTCGCCCTTCCCAATTTCAAAATTTGACATAAAACTCAGTAACAAAGAGAATGCAGTATTGACACAATGGCATAGAATTGAGAGTCCAGAAATAAAACACTTGCATTTATGAGCAATAGATGTTTGACAAGAGTGACACAAAAATTCAATGCGTAAAGAATAGGTTTTTCAACAACTGGTGTTGGGACAACTGAATATTCACATGCAAAAGAGTGAAGTTGAACCCCTTCCTCAGATCATACACAAAAATTAACTCAAAATGAATCATCGATCTAAATGTAGGAGCTAATTTTTTTTTAATTCTCAGAAGAAAATATAGGAGTAAATTTTTGTGACTTTGGGTTAGGCAAAACATAAATGACATCTTAGACATGACACTAAAAGCACAGTTTATCTAAAAAATTAGATAAATTGAACTTCATCAAAGTTAAAAACTTCTTTGTGATGCAAAGGATAGCATGAAATGAAAAAGCCATTCATTGAATGGGAAAAATATTTATAAATCATATATCTGATAAGAGACTTGTATCTAAAATATAAAAAAACACTTATAACTCAATATTTTTTTTTAAACATCTTTATTGAAGTATAATTGCCTTACAATGGCGTGTTAGCTTCTGCTTTATAACAAAGTTAATCAGTTATACATATACAATATGTTCCCATTTCTCTTCCCTCTTGCATCTCCCTCCCTCCCACCCTCCCCATCCCACCCCTCTAGGTGGTCACAAAGCACCGAGCTGATCTCCCTGTGCTATGCGGCTGCTTCCCACTAGCTATCTATTTTACATTTGGTAGTGTATATATGTCCATGACACTCTCTCACCCTGTCACATCTCACCCCACCCCCTCTCCATATCCTCAAGTCCATTCTCTAGTAGGTCTGTGTCTTTATTCCCGTCTTGCCACTAGGTTCTTCATGGCTTTTTTTTCCCTTAGATTCCGTATATATGTGTTAGCATACTGTATTTGTTTTTCTCTTTCTGACTTACTTCACTCTGTATGACAGACTCTAACTCCATCCACCTCATTACAAATACCTCCATTTCATTTCTTTTTATGGCTGAGTAATATTCCATTGTATATATGTGCCACATCTTCTTTATCCATTCATCTGTCGATGGACATTTAGGTTGCTTCCATGTCCTGGCTATTGTAAATAGAGCTGCAATGAACATTGTGGTACATGACTCTTTTTGAACTATGGTTTTCTCAGGGTATATGCCCAGTAGTGGGATTGCTGGGTCGTATGGTAGTTCTATTTGTAGTTTTTAAAGGAACCTCCATACTGTTCTCCATAGTGGCTGTATCAATTTACATTCCCACCAACAGTGCAAGAGAGTTCCCTTTCCTCCACACCCTCTCCAGCATTTATTGTTTCTAGATTTTTTGATGATGGCCATTCTGACCGGTGTGAGATGATATCTCATTGTAGTTTTGATTTGCATTTCTCTAATGATTAATGATGTTGAGCATTCTTTCATGTGTCTGTTGGCCATCTGTATATCTTCTTTGGAGAAATGTCTATTTAGGTCTTCTGCCCATTTTTGGATTGGGTTGTTCGTTTTTTTGTTATTGAGCTGCATGAGCTGCTTGTAAATCTTGGAGATTAATCCTTTGTCAGTTGCTTCATTTGCAAATATTTTCTCCCATTCTGATGGTTGTCTTTTGGTCTTGTTTATGGTTTCCTTTGCTGTGCAAAAGCTTTTAAGTTTCATTAGGTCCCATTTGTTTATTTGTGTTCTTATTTCCATTTCTCTGGGAGCTGGGTCAAAAAGAATCTTGCTGTGATGTATGTCATAGAGTGTTCTGCCTATGTTTTCCTCTAAGAGTTTGATAGTGTCTGGTCTTACACTTAGGTCTTTAATCCATTTTGAGTTTATTTTTGTGCATGGTGTCAGGGAGTGTTCTAATTTCATACTTTTACATGTATCTGTCCAATTTTCCCAGCACCACTTATTGAAGAGGCTGTCTTTTCTCCACTGTATATGCTGGCCTCCTTTATCAAAAATAAGGTGACCATATGTGCGTGGGTTTATCTCTGGGCTTTCTATCCTGTTCCATTGATCTATATTTCTGTTTTTGTGCCAGTACCAAACTGTCTTGATTACTGTAGCTTTGTAATATAGTCTGAAGTCAGGGAGCCTGATTCCCCCAGCTCCATTTTTCGTTCTCAAGATTGCTTTGGCTATTCGGGGTCTTTTGTGTTTCCATACAAATTGTGAAATTTTTTGTTCTAGTTCTGTGAAAAATGCCAGTGGTAGTTTGATAGGGATTGCATTGAATCTGTAGATTGCTTTGGGTAGTAGAGTCATTTTCACAATGTTGATTCTTCCAATCCAGGAACATGGTATATCTTTCCATCTATTTGTATCATCTTTAATTTCTTTCATCAGTGTCTTATCATTTTCTGCATACAGGTCTTTTGTCTCCTTAGGTAGGTTTATTCCTAGATATTTTATTCTTTTTGTTGCAATGGTAAACGGGAGTGTTTTCTTAATTTCACTTTCAGATTTTTCGTCATTAGTGTATAGAAATGCAAGAGATTTCTGTGCATTAATTTTGTATCCTGCTACTTTACCAAATTCATTGATTAGCTCTAGGAGTTTTCTGGTAGCATCTTTAGGATTCTCTATGTATAGTATCATGTCATCTGCAAACAGTGACAGCTTTACTTCTTCTTTTCCGATTTGGATTCCTTTTATTTCTTTGTCTTCTCTGATTGCTGTGGCTAACACTTCCAAAACTATGTTGAATAATAGTGGTGAGAGTGGGCAACCTTGTCTTGTTCCTGATCTTAGTGGAAATGGATTCAGTTTTTCACCATTGAGGATGATGTTGGCTGTGGGTTTGTCATATATGGCCTTTATTATGTTGAGGAAAGTTCCCTCTATGCCTACTTTCTGCAGGGCTTTTATCATAAATGGGTGTTGAATTTTGTCGAAAGCTTTCTCTGCATCTATTGAGATGATCATATGGTTTTTCTCCTTCAATTTGTTAATATGATGTATCACATTGATTGATTTGCGTATATTGAAGAATCCTTGCATTCCTGGGATAAACCCCACTTGATCATGGTGTATGATCCTTTTAATGTGCTGTTGGATTCTGTTTGCGAGTATTTTGTTGAGGATTTTTGCATCTATGTTCATCAGTGATATTGGCCTGTAGTTTTCTTTCTTTGTGACATCTTAGTCTGGTTTTGGTATCAGGGTGATGGTGGCCTCGTGGAATGAGTTTGGGAGTGTTCCTCCCTCTGCAATATTTTGGAAGAGTTTGAGAAGGATAGGTGTTAGCTCTTCTCTAAATGTTTCATAGAATTCACCTGTGAAGCCATCTGGTCCTGGGCTTTTGTTTGTTGGAAGGTTTTTAATCACAGTTTCAATTTCAGTGCTTGTGATTGGTCTGTTCATATTTTCTATTTCTTCCTGGTTCAGTCTCGGCAGTTTGTGCATTTCTAAGAATCTGTCCATTTCTTCCAGGTTGTCCATTTTATTGGCATAGAGTTGCTTGTAGTAATCTCTCATGATCTTTTGTATTTCTGCAGTGTCAGTGGTTACTTCTCCTTTTTCATTTCTAATTCTATTGATTTGAGTCTTCTCCCTTTTTCTCTTGATGAGTCTGGCTAATGGTTTATCAATTTTGTTTATCTTCTCAAAGAACCAGCTTTTAGTTTCATTGATTTTTGCTATTGTTTCCTTCATTTCTTTTTCATTTATTTCTGACCTGATCTTTATGATTTCTTTCCTTCTGCTAGCTTTGGGGTTTTTTTGTTCTTCTTTCTCTAATTGCTTTAGGTGCAAGGTTAGGTTGTTTATTCGAGATGTTTCCTGTTTCTTGAGGTAGGCTTGTATTGCTATAAACTTCCCTCTTAGCACTGCTTTTGCTGCGTCCCATAGGTTTTGGGTCGTCGTATCTCCATTGTCATTTGTTTCTAGGTATTTTTTGATTTCCCCTTTGATTTCTTCAGTGATCACTTCGTTATTAAGTAGTGTATTGTGTAGTCTCCATGTGTTTGTATTTTTTACAGATCTTTTCCTGTAATTGATATCTAGTCTCATAGCGTTGTGGTCGGAAAAGATACTTGATACGATTTCAATTTTCTTAAATTTACCAAGGCTTGATTTGTGACCCAAGATATGATCTATCCTGGAGAATGTTCCATGCGCATTTGAGAAAAATGTGTATTCTGTTGTTTTTGGGTGGAATGTCCTATAAATATCAATTAAGTCCATCTTGTTTAATGTATCATTTAAAGCTTGTGTTTCCTTATTTATTTTCATTTTGGATGATCTGTCCATTGGTGAAAGTGGGGTGTTAAAGTCCCCTACTATGATTGTGTTGCTGTCAATTTCCCCTTTTATGGCTGTTAGTATTTGCCTTATGTATTGAGGTGCTCCTATGTTGGGTGCATAAATATTTACAATTGTTATACCTTCCTCTTGGATCGATCCCTTGATCATTATATAGTGTCCTTCTTTGTCTCTTATAATATTCTTTATTTTAAAGTCTATTTTGTCTGATATGAGAATTGCTACTCCAGCTTTCATTTGATTTCCATTTGCATGGAATATCTTTTTCCATCCCCTCACTTTCAGTCTGTATGTGTCTCTAGGTCTGAAGTGGGTCTCTTGTAGACAGCATATATATGGATCTTGTTTTTGTATCCATTCAGCCAGTCTGTGTCTTTTGTTGGGAGCATTTAATCCATTTACATTCAAGGTAATTATCGATATGTATGTTCCCATTCCCATTTTCTTAAATGTTTTGGGTTTGTTATTGTAGGTGTTTTCCTTCTCTTGTGTTTCTTGCCTAGAGAAGTTCCTTTAGCATTTGTTGTAAAGCTGGTTTGGTGGTGCTGAACTCTCTCAGCTTTTGCTTGTCTGTAAAGGTTTTAATTTCTCCATCACATCTGAATGAGATCCTTGCTGGGTAGAGTAACCTTGGTTGTAGGTTTTTCTCCTTCATGACTTTAAGTATATCCTGCCACTCCCTTCTGCCTTGCAGAGTTTCTGCTGAAAGATCAGATGTTAACCTTATGGGGATTCCCTTGTGTGTTATTTGTTGTTTTTCCCTTGCTGCTTTTAATATGTTTTCTTTATATTTAATTTTTGACAGTTTGATTAATATGTGTCTTGGCGTGTTTCTCCTTGGGTTTATCCTGTATGGGACTCTCTGTGCTTCCTGGACTTGATTAACTATTTCCTTTCCCATATTAGGGAAGTTTTCCACTATAATCTCTTCAAATATTTTCTCAGTCCCTTTCTTTTTCTCTTCTTCTTCTGGGACCCCTATAATTCGAATGTTGGTGCGTTTAATGTTGTCCCAGAGGTCTCTGAGACTGTCCTCAGTTCTTTTCATTCTTTTTTCTTTATCCTGCTCTGCAGTAGTTATTTCCACCATTTTATCTTCCAGGTCACTTATCCTTTCTTCTGCCTCAGTTATTCTGCTATTGATCCCATCTAGAGTATTTTTAATTTCATTTATTGTGTTTTTCATCGTTGCTTGGTTCCTCTTTAGTTCTTCTACGTCCTTGTTAAATGTTTCTTGCATTTTGTCTATTCTATTTCCAAGATTTTGGATCATCCTTACTATCATTATTCTGAATTCTTTTTCAGGTAGACTATTTCCTCTTCATTTGTTAGGTCTGGTGTGTTTTGACCCTGCTCCTTCATCTGCTGTGTGTTTTTCTGTCGTCTCATTTTGCTTATCTTACTGTGTTTGGGGTCTCCTTATCACAGGTTGCAGGTTCGTAGTTCCCGTTGTTTTTGGTATCTGTCCCCAGTGGGTAAGGTTGGTTCAGTGGGTTGTGTAGGCTTCCTGGTGGAGGGGACTATTGCCTGTGTTCTGGTGGATGAGGTTGAATCTTGTCTTTCTGGTGGGCATGTCCACGTCTGGTGGTGTGTTTTGGGGTGTCTGTGGCCTTATGATTTTAGGCAGCCTCCCTGCTAATGGATGGGGCTGTGTTCCTGTCTTGCTAGTTGTTTGGCATAGGGTGTCCAGCCCTGTAGCTTGCTGGTCGTTGAGTGAAGCTGGGTCTTGATGTTGAGATGGAGATCTCTGAGAGATTTTTGCCGTTTGGTATTATGTGGAGCTGGTAGGTCTCTTGTGGACCAGTGTCCTGAAGTTGGCTCTCCCACCTCAGAGGCACAGCCCTGATGCCTGGCTGGAGCACCAAGAGCCTTTCATCCACACAGCTCAGAATATAAGGGAGAAAAAAATAGAAAGATAAAAAGAGGATAAAATAAAATAAAATAAAGCTATTATAATAAAAAATAAGAAAAAAATTATTAAGAGTAAATGTATTCAGAAAAAATTTTTTTTTAATTTTTAAAAATAGATTTATTAATTTTTTATAGTAAAAAATAAGAAAATGATTTTTAAGAAAAAAATTTATTAAGAAAAAAAATTTAATTTTTTAAAATAAAAAATATGAAAAAACTTATTAAAAAATTTTTTAATTTCTAAAAATAGAAACTACGGAAAAAAGTATTAAAAAAGCATATATTAGGAAAAAAAATTTTTTTTAAGTAAAAAAAAAAAAAAATGGACGGACCTAACCCTAGGACTGATGGTGAAAGCAAAGCTATACAGACAAAATCTCACCCAGAAGCATATACATATACACTCACAAAAAAAGGAAAAGGGGAAATTAATATATCCTACTCCTAAAGTCCACCTTTTGAATTTGGGATGATTCGTTGTCTATTCAGGTATTCAACAGATGCAGGCACATCAAGTTGTTTGTGGAGCTTTAATCTGCTGCTTCTGAGGCTGCTGGGGGAGATTTCCCTTTCTCTTCTTTGTTGTACAGCTCCCAGCGTTCAGCTTTGGATTTGGACCCGCTTCTGCATGTACGTTGCCTGAGGGCGTCCGTTCCCCGCCCAGACAGAACGGGGTTAAAGGAGCAGCTGCTTCAGGGGCTCTGGCTCACTCAGGCCGGGGGAGGGAGCGGTACGGAGGAGGCGGGGCGAGCCTGCGGCGTCAGAGGCGTCGTGACGTTGCAGCAGCCTGAGGCGCACAGTGTGTTCTCCCAGGGAAGTTGTCCCTGGATCACGGGAGCCTGGCAGTGGCGAGCTGCACCGGCTCCCGGGAGGGGCGGTGTGGAGAGTGACCTGGGCTCACACACAGGCTTCTTGGTGGCGGCAGCAGCAGCCTTAGCGTTTCCTACCAGTCTCTGGGGTCCGCGCTGATGGCCGCGGCTCGCGCCTGTCTCTGGGGTCCACGCTGTTAGCCGCGGCTCGCGCCCGCCTCGAGTTCGTCTAGGCGGCGCTCTGAATCCCCTCTCCTTGCGCGCTGTGAAACAAAGAGGCAAGATAAAGTCTCTTGCCTCTTCGGCAGCTGCAGACTTTTTCCCGGACTCCCTCCCTGCTAGCACCAAAGCCCGAGCCTCAGCTCCCAGCCCCCGCCCGCCCCGGCGAGTGAGCAGACAAGCCTCTCGGGCTGGTGAGTGCTGGTTGGCGCCGAGCCTCTGTGCGGAAGTCTCTCCGCTTTGCCCTCCGCACCCCTGTGGCTGCGCTCTCCTCCGCGGCTCCGAAGCTTCCCCCCTCTGCCACCCGCAGTCTCTGCCCGCAAAGGGGCTTCCTAGTGCCTGGAAACCTTTCCTCCTTCATGGCTCCCTCCCACTGGCGCAGGTCCCGTCCCTATTCTTTTGCCTCTGTTATTTCTTTTTTCTTTTACCCTACCCAAGTACGTGGGGATTTTCTTGCCTTTTGGGAGGTCTGACGTCTTCTGCCAGCGTTCAGTGGGTGTTCTGTAGGAGCAGTTCCACGTGTAGATGTATTTCTACTGTATCTGTGGGAAGGAAGGTGATTTCCGCGTCTTACTCTTCCGCCATCTTGCCCCTACCTCCATAACTCAATATTAAGAAGACAACCCAAACTTTTAAAAGGTCAAGAGATCTGAATAGACAGTTCTCCAAAGAAGATATAAAAACGGCCAATAACCACATGAAAAGATGCTCAACATCAGTAGTCATTAGTGAAAGGCAAATCAAAACCACAAAAAGATACCCCTTAATACCCATTAGAATGGCTGTTAAAAAAAAAAAAAAGGTTGGGGGAAACAGCAAGTGTTGGCAAGGATGTGGAGAAATTTGAACCTTCATGCATTGCTGGTGAGATAAAATGGTGAAGTTGCTGTGAAAAGCAATTTGGTGGTTTCTCAAAATCTTAAATCCAGATATGGCCCAGCAATTCCGTTCTTAGATATACACCCAAAAGAACTAAAAACAGGTGTTCAGACAAAGGCGTTTTACAGGAATGTTCTTAGTAGCACTATAGCCAAAAATTGGAAACAACCCAAATGTTCATCAACAAATGAACCTATTTTTGAAATGTGGTATATGCATACAGTAGAATATTATTCAGCCATAAAAAATAATGAAGTTCTGATAACATGCTAGAACATGATCAACCTTGAAAACATTGTGCTAATTTAAAGAAGCCAGACACAGAAGGCCACATATTGTATGGCTGAGTTTATATGAAATGTCAAGAATAGGCAAATCTGTAGATATAGAAACTAGATTAGTGCTTGCCTAGGGCTAGAGGTTGGGAGGAGTGGGGAATGACTGCTTAATGGGTACAGGGTTTCTTTTGAGGGGCTATGAAAATATTCTAAAATTGATTTTGGTGATGGTTGTAGTACTCTGTGAATATACTGAAAACCAATGTATTGTGCACTTTAAATGGGTGAATTATATGGTATGTGAATTATAACTCAAGAAAGGAAGGGAGGAAGGAAGGAAGGAAGGGCAGAAGGGAGGAAGGAAGGAAAGAAAAGAAGACGTTAACATAAGGTTGACCCTTGGTTGGTTTCTGAGATTTGACTGGTAAACTGTCCCTTATACTGATAACAATAACTCCCTAAATAAGTATGGTTTTCTATACCTAGACCGTTTGTGCAAGTAATAAGATTTCCTTCTGGGAGTCTGGAATTTTAATATGTGCTAGGCAGGGATTACCTAAGTGATCAGTGCTCAGTAAAAATCTGAGCACTGGGTTTGTTTCTCTGGGCAGAAACTTCACACTCGTATTGCTGCATTTTCATTGCTGGGGGTAGCACTCTGTGTGGCCACTCGGGAGGGACAAAGAATAAGGAAGCATATACTTGGCTTCCCCCAGATTCCTCTTTTGCCTTTTTTCCTTATGATCTGGCTGTGTAACCTTACTACATCACTTCAGTATGTTTTAGCTGTGAGGAAATCTATATACTGTGTCCCATGAGTCCTTTTAGTGAATCTGGGAATGTGGGAGTGGTTTTGGGGACCCCTGACACACCATTGACTGAGGTAGAATTCACTAGAATGACCCTGACTCATTGAAATATGACTATAGTGCTCTTTGGTGAGAGATGAGAGTTACCTATGAAATTCAAAATGATAGATCCAATTCCAGAAGAGTTGTCTACCTGGATCCCCCAGATGCTTTTGGCTTTGCTAGCTAAGGTGGGGAGAAAAGTTAGCCCAGGTGATGCCTTTGGTTTTTGGTTTCTGCCAGGTGGGAGGAGAAAAGACCCAAACATTCCCCAAAATGGGCTTTGGTTGGGGAAAAGTCAATAAAAAGTAGTTTGTAATTGTTCTCTTCTCCAAGTGGCAGGAAACATAATCCCAAAAATCCTAAAGTAGAGCTTGGAGTGGAGCAAAAATGTTAAAGATCTGCATTGCTCTGCCCTCCAAGTAGGATGAAAAAAGGTTAAATGAGTTCACAGGGCTGGAGCAAAGCTTTAGATAAACCAGAGGAGAAAAAAAATGAAACCACTCCAGCCTTGCTGCTGTCACTGTGGCCGCAGCCACTCCACCCCCATCTTAATCCTTTATTTGCTAAATTTACTGCTAGGTGTTTGCATAGACTTGCGATGAGATCAAAGGGAGAGGGTGATTTTAACAAATGGCTTTGTATTTTGTGGCTATAGCATCTCAGTGCATGATAAAAATGCATGTAAAATGGGATATGTTTGCAATTCCATACATTTTAAAGGGAAAGATGTTCACACACCTACACAATTTAGTGGAATACAACTTCCTTGCTGGTGGGTGCACTGAAATTTAAATGCTTTGGGTTTTGGAAACAAAACAGTTCTCTATAATTGATGATTTTTTGGTTTGTTTTTATTTTTGTTGTTGTTGTTGTTGTTTTTGCCTATTGGAGTCCCTGGAAAAAAGGAAAATAAGATAAAAAGAGAGGCAGTTGTCACATGGAGAAGTATTTTTTGGTTTATTAATAATAAACTCATAAAAATTAGATATCTGAACCCTAGAGACTGATGATTTTCCTTCCTGAGGTACATGTTATAAAGGGGGTCAATTTGGACTCTAAGACTTACAAGATAAAATGGGCTTTGGGAAACCTTGCTTCAGCTCTTGGATTTGGAACACAGAGGATGGCCCTACTGTATCTAGACTTTGGGGTTCCCAAAGCAAAGCCACTAGCTTTTTGGAATCCTGAATTCTCAGACCTTAATTCTTTGGATCTGACTCTAAACTGAAACCTTTTACTGTCTGCTATGAGCTGTTTTCATCTCAGTAAGATCTGTGCTAAAGTGAAAGCAGGCCTGTGCACAATGAATAGAACCCAGGCCCTTGGACCTTTACAGATTTCAGATACCCTTCTGTGAGCCCATACTTGATGACAACATTACTGATGATGGCAGGACTGTCTGGGTTACTCGCAGATGCCCATGAGATAGAGCTGGTTTTCTGATGGGGTCATCTGAAATCGAGCAGCTCATAGGCTCTATATTTCTGACACAGACTAACTACATTTGTACTGTGCCTGAGTGGATACCTCAGACCAAGTAAAAAAGGTTAATATAGAAACTTGAGGAAGCCACCAGCTTTCAAAGATAGACCCTTATGGCTAATGGGATTTATTTTAACTGCCTAAATCTAGGACAGTGGAGGGCATAACTGAAGCAAGGCTAGTGTACCTATGTGACCAGCCTCCAATTAAAACCTTGGGTGCTGAGTCTGTAACGAGTTTCCCTGGTAGACAACTCTTCACACGGTGTCTTGGAAACCACCCAAACAATAGGCAAATAAAATCATTCTCCACATTTTTATAGATGACAAAAATGGACGTTCAGCTCTACTGGTCAAAATGATAATTTTACTTTTAACCAAGTAACTCTACACAAGAGAAAATATCAGACGTGCACATGGCTATGTACACAAGGTCGTTGATTAAAATGGTAAATTTTTCTGCAAATGAAAACAGCAAAGAGATGTCACTTCACATCTGTCAGAATGGCTATCATCAAAAAGTCTACAAATAACAAATGTTGACGAGGATGTGGTGAAAAGGGAATCGTTGTACACTGTTGGTGAGAATGTAAATTGGTGCAGCCACTATGGAAAACAGCATGGAGGTTCCTCAAAAAACTAAAAATAGAACTACCATATGATCCAGCAATTCCACTCCTGGGTATATATCCAGAAAATATGAAAACACTAATTTGAAAAGATACATGTACCCCAATATTCATAGCAGCATTATTTACAATAGCCAAGCTATGGAACTATGTAAGCAACCGAAGTACCCATCAACAGACAAATGGATAAAGAAGAAGTGGCATATGTGCATATATATATACACACACACACTCACACACACACACACTCACACACACACACACACACACACAATGGAATATTACTTAGCCATTAAAAAGAATGAAATTCTGCCATTTGCAGCAACATGGATGGACCTGGAGAATATTATGCTTAGTGAAATAAGTCAGACAGAGAAAGATAAATATTGTATGATATCACTTTTATATGGAATCTAAAAAATAAAACAAATGAATGTGTATAGCAAAACAGACACAGACTCACAGATATAGAAAGCAAACTAGTGGTTGGTTACCAAAAGTAAGAGGGAAGGGGGTGGGGCAAATCAGGGGTATGGGATTAAGAGGTACAAACAATTATGTATAAAACAGATAAGGAACAAAGATATATTGTATAAAGCAGGGAATTCTAGCCACTATCTTGTAATAGCTTTTAATGGAGTATAATCTGTAAAAATACTGAATTACTATGCTGTATACCTACAACTAATATAATACTGTAAATCAACTATGCTTCAAAAAAAAAAAGGTTACTGCATGACAGAAAAGCTTGGACTAGTATTCTTTCCAAAAAAGATGGCAGGACGATATCAAGAGACAAAAGTCATCCTAACCACCATGCACACCTCCAGCCAAGCGCCCAGAAAGGCCACCAGGCACTGGCATTTTTCCCAGCATTGGTTTCTCACTTCTTTGGCTGCAGCCTGTAGCCCTGCTTCAGGTACCTGTTGGTTCCTGGCTGAGGATCGCTGCACAGCACCCCTGTAAAGTTTATCAGCGCCACCATGCATCCCCCGATGGCGAGTATCTCCTGCAACATTGGCGCCACCAGCTTGAAGTGGTTCTGGGAGAAGCCACGGTAGCAGTTCATAAACAGCTGGTTGAACTGCTGTGGGCAGCCACAGAGCACCTCGCACTGGCTTCAAGAGTGGACAGTGTGCGTGACTTGGTGGCTGGATCCCAGGCCCTATCTTGACACATCTGCTGTGGTTCAGCTATACTTACTGGTTTAATTTTTCATATGAAGTTTAGAATCAACTCTCTAGTCTCAAGGTGGGATTTTCTTTTGTCGTCCGATTTAGTTGTGTTGGATAAAGAGTTCAGTACAAGGTTTATAAGGATGGTGATCGACAAATGACTTTAGTGTATCTTAATTAAGGATGAAGCTTGCCCTTTCAACTATGGCCATATAAAATTACAGTAAGGAAGTAACCGTCAATTCCTACTTTACTGAGTGTTGTTTTTTATTTTAATTTCAAGCATGGTATTGAATATTGCCAAGTGCTTTTTCACCTTTCTATGAAAGTGATCATCTAATCTTTTCTCTCTTTAAAATTACTGATGCGATGAACTACGTTAAGAGATTTTCCTCATTTATTTTGTTGTTTGTATTTTTAACTTTTGAACTATAATTTCATGTTTTCTTCTTCATTGTTATATAATATTTAAATCTCTGAATTTTCTCCAATCTCTATTTTAGCTGTAGTGCATAGATTTTTTTTTTTTTTAACATCTTTACTGGAGTAAAATTGCTTTACAATGTTGTGTTAGTCTCTGCTGTATAACAAAGAGAATCAGCTATTTGTATACATATATCCCCATAACCCCTCCCTCTTGCGTCTCTCTCCCACCCTCCCTATCCCACCCTCTAGGTGGTCGCAAAGCACTCAGCTGATCTTCCTGTGCTATGCAGCTGCTACCCACTAGCTATCTATTTTACATTTGGTAGTGTATATATGTCCATGATACTCTCTCATTTTGTCCCAGCTTACCCTTCCCAATCCCCACGTCCTGAAGTCCATTCTCTACGTCTGCATCTTTATTCCTGTCTTGCCCCTAGGTTCATCGGAACCATTTTTGTTTTAGATTCCATATATATGTGTTAGAATATGGTATTTGTTTTTCTCTTTCTGACTTACTTCACTCTGTATGACAGACTCTAGGTCCATCCACCTCACTACAAATAACTCAGTTTCGTTTCTTTTTATGGCTAATATTCAATTGTATGTATGTGCCACATCTTCTTTATCCATTCATTTGTCAGTGGATACTTAGGTTGCTTCCATGTCCTGGCTATTGTAAATAGTGCTGCAATGAACATTGTGGTACATGACTCTTTTTGAAATATGGTTTTCTCAGGGTATATGCCCAGTAGTGGGATTGCTGGGTCATATGGTAGTTCTATTTTTAGTTTCTTAAGGAACCTCCATACTGTTCTCCATAGTGGCTGTATCAATTTACATTCCCACAAACAGTGTAGGAGGGTTTCCCTTTCTCCACACCCTCTCCAGCATTTATTGTTAGTAGATTTGTTGATGATGGCCATTCTGACCGGTGTGAGGTGATACCACATCGTAGTTTTGATTTGCATTCCTCTAATGATGAGTGATGTTGAGCATCCTTTCATGTGTTTGTTGGCAATCTGTATATCTCCTTTGGAGAAATGTCTATTTAAGTTTTCTGCCCATTTTTGGATTGGGTTGTTCATTTTTTTGAAATTGAGCTGCATGAGCTGCTTGTAAATTTTGGAGATTAATCGTTTGTCAGTTGCTTCATTTGCAATTATTTTCTCCCATTCTCAGGGTTGTCTTTTCCTCTTATTTATGGTTTCCTTTGCTGTGCAAAAGCTTTTAAATTTCATTAAGTCCCATTTGTTTATTTTTATTTCCATTTCACTAGGAGGTGGATCAAAAAGGATCTTGCTGTGATTTATGTCTTAGAGTGTTCTGCCTATGTTTTCCTCTAAGAATTTTATAGTGTCTGATTTACATTTAGATCTTTAATCCATTTTGAGCTTATTTTTGTGTATGGTGTTAGGGAGTGTTCTAATTTCATTCTTTTCCATGTAGCTGTCCAGTTTCTCCAGCACCACTTATTGAAGAGGCTGTCTTTTCTCCATTGTATATTCTGGCCTCCTTTATCAAAAATAAGGTGACCATATATGTGTGGGTTTATCTCTGGGCTTTCTGTCCTGTTCCATTGATCCATATTTCTGTTTTTGGGCCAGTAACATACTGTCTTGATTACTGTAGCTTTGTAGTATTGTCTGAAGTCTGGGAGCCTGATTCCTCCAGCTCCGTTTTTCTTTCTCAATATTGCTTTGGCTATTTGCGGTCATTTGTATTTCCATACAAATTGTGAAATTTTTTGTTCTAGATCTGTGAAAAATGCCATTGGTAGTTTGATAGGGATTGCATTGAATCTGTAGATTGCTTTGGGTAGTATATTTTTTTTCACAATTTTGATTCTTCCAATTCACAAACATCATATATCTCTCCATCTGTTTGTATCATCTTTAATTTCTTTCATCAGTGTCTTATAGTTTTCTGCATACAGGTTTTTGTCTCCTTATGTAGGTTTATTCCTAGGTATTTTATTCTTTTTGTTGCAGTGGTAAATGGGAGTGTTTCCTTAATTTCCATTTCAGGTATTTCATCATTAGTGTATAGGAATGCAAGAGATTTCTGTGCATTAATTTTGTATACTGCTACTTTACCAAATTCATTGATTAACTCTAGTAGTTTTCTGGTAGCATCTTTAGGATCCTCTATGTATAATATCATGTCATCTGCAAACAGTGACAGCTTTACTTCTTTTCCAATTTAGATTCCTTTTATTTCTTTTTCTTCTCTGATTGTTGTGGCTAAAACTTCCAAAACTATGTTGAATAATAGTCGTGAGAGTGAAAGCCCCCTACTATTATTGTGCTAATGTTGATTTCCTCTTTTATGGCTGTTAGCATTTGCATTATGTATTGGTGTGCTCCTATGCTGTGTCCATAAATATTTACAATTTTTATATCTTCTTCTTGGATTGATCCCTTGATAATTATGTAGTGTTCTTCTTTGTCTCTTGTAATAGTCTTTATTTTAAAGTCTATTTTGTCTGATATGAGTATTGCTATTCCAGCTTTCTTTTGATTTCCATTTGCATGGAATATCTTTTTCCATCCCTTCACTTTCAATCTGTATGTGTCCCTAGATCTGAAGTGGATCTGTTTTAGGCCGCATTTATACGGGTCTTATTTTTGTATGTATTCAGCCAGTCTATGTATTTTGGTTGGGGCATTTAGTCCATTTACATTTAGGGTAATTATCGATATGTATGTTCCTATTACCATTTTCTTAATTGTTTTGGGTTTGTTTTTGTAGGTCTTTTCCTTGTCTTTTGTTTCCTACCTAGAGAAGTTCCTTTAGCATTTGTTGTAAAGCTGGTTTTGTGGTGCTCTTTCCACTCCCAAGTTTTAAAGTAGGCCTGGAATATACCTCCCCCTTTTTAAAAAAAAATTTATTTATTTTATTTATTTATTTTTGGCTGTGTTGTGTCTTCATTGCTCTCTGCGGGCTTTCTCTAGTTGCAGCAAACAAGGGCTCTTCTTCGTTGTGGTGCACGGGCTTCTCATTGCGGTGGCTTCTGTTGTTGCATATCATGGTCTCTAAGTGTGTGGGCTTCAGTAGTTATGGCACATGGGCTCAGTAGTTGTGGCTTGTGGGTTCTAGTGCGCCGGCTCAGTAGTTGTCACGCATGGGTTTAGTTGCTCTGTGGCATGTGGGATCTTCCTGGAGCAGGGCTCAAACCCGTGTCCCCTGCATTGTCAGGCAGATTCTTAACCACTGCTCCACCAGGGAAGACCTACCTCCCTTTTGTGATACAAGATTTTGAGCTGTTTAATCTACATGTCCTTATTTGTACACTGGGAAGCCCTCTGCAAGCACTTCATATTTGATATTTGCCCCTTGGGTTTCAACCTCACTTGACTTGGGCTAAATAAATCTTGCAGTTACTTTGTGAAATGTACTTTGTACATTTAAAAAAGTTCTTCTTTGCATGTGTTTTTCCTAATGAAGTACTCTACTCAACTTCCCTAAAGTACCTGATTATCAAGCTAGTTTTCTCTCTAGATAGTGCTGAGATGGTAGCCAGGCAACAAAAAATGATAGCACCTATTGCAGTTTGCCAATATAGCTGAGGGTTGTGGAAGACAAAGAAACAAACAAAACTGCAGGAAGCCAAAGGTTGGGGTCCTCTCTGTAAATTTACCCCTCAGCCAGGAAATGAACTGAACTGTATTTTTAAATATTAGAATATGGCAATGTCAGTAATGAAGGAAGTTAATATCTTTAAATCAGAAGTACCATGGGAACTCTCCCTTAATTTCAATTAGTGTGTCATCATTTCACAATATAATTTTAAATAATATAATTTTTTAAGGCAGTAATCTCATTTTTGGGGATAAAACTGCTCATCTGATTTAGTTCTTTTGTTGACTTGTGAATTTCTTAAGGAAAGTGCATGTGTTTAATCAGACATAAAATTTGAAAGAGTAAAAAATACAAGAATAAGGAAACAAAACCTCTTATAATTCAACAATATCAATCATTTCATTAGATTTCACTGAGGAAGCATCAAAAACAAGTCACCAACAGTTCATTCTTGACCTGGATGCCCATGCACTCATGTCCCAAAATCCAATTCTGCTTTTAAGTCAAGAATTCAGTCAGCTACTTGGGTAGCTCCCACCTGCTAACCTGTTATCATCAATAGTTCTTTTCCAGTTCTGAGAACCCATACTAAATACTCATCCATTCTCTTTCTGAAGATATTTAAATATTTATTAAGCAGGATACAATAGAACAAATACCCCAAATGAAACTTTTAGCTGAGATTTCTTAACTCTCAGAGACACAAAATGTAATGGTGATTTTTTTTATTCTTTTTTCCTTCCATGTATCTGTTTACTTATTTATTCCACAGACATTTATTTAGCACCTACTATCTATGAGGAAATGAAATAAACACTGGGGATACATATATCAATAACACAATCCCTGCTCCAAAAAACTCATAATTCATTAGAGAGAAAATTACATAAAAGTGTCATTGTAATATATGTATTAATAGTAATTACCCTGAGAGATATATATTAGTTGTGAGGGGAGTACAGAGAAAGGCAGGCTTGGTATCCAACTTTTTTCAACACTCTTTATCTTATCAACTTCTTTCTTTTCACTCTCTTTTTCCATAGCATCTAGCTTCAGTTCACTTACAAGAACAAAGGCTTTAAATTTTTAAAAGAATGCAAAGGAATTTCATATCCACAGGATAAGACTGTGAATGATAAAGTGAGCTTTAAGTGTCAGACTTAACATCTATTGACCTTGTATATTGTTTTCTAAATGTACTTTGCTTTCAATTTTGAAATGTCTAAATAGGTTAGGAAATGTGCTTATCACTAGACTTTACAAGTGCCCTGCTTGTCAGATAAACTAACATCCACTTATGACAGAATATCAATTTCCATCTTGGAATACGGAATTTAAAGATCAGTCAACAAATTAAAACACTTTGTCTTAATTGGTAGTGATGCTCTTAAATACTTTTTGAAAATTCTATATATTTTTTGAAAGACCAATAATTGAAAATTACCTGGCAATTGTAGATAACAAAGGGTTGTCTTTTCGTTTTAATATAGGTTTTTCTCTATGTTTTGTTTAATTCATCAGGCAATTTTGAGCATGCATTATGTGGAAAATGCTATGCTTAGTACTCTGGGAGAATAGTTTCACACAGGCCCTGTTCTTAGGGAGCTTATAATACACAATCACAGAAATAGAATTGTGGAACTGGAAAATCTTATAAATCTTATCTGGTCTAATAGCCTAATTTTCTACATTAGCTTATCTAATACTTGGTGAAAACTTTGTAAGTGGCACACATAAATTATCGTACCCAGGATCACACATGTGATAAATAGCAACGTCAAAATTTCAATCCATGGAGATGGATTCATAGCCCATTCCTCTTAATAAACTACACTATAGTTTGAGATGAGGAAAACATGGCTTAGAGGATGAAAAAGACTTACCACCCAGAGTCACAAGCTGTTTAGTGTCTAAGGCAGGATTAAAACCCACATCTCCCAATAATCTACCAAGTGTTGTCCATTATTCCATTCTAAATTAATAATTCATTTTCATGCAAAATGGCAGAAGAATGAAACTAATTCTTATTATGATATTTATTAGTTTGAGAAACCAGACATACATAAAAATAGAGCTAATGGGCAGCAAAAGAAATATAATGAGCTGTGTAGTAACATGGGTTTTTTTGTACCATCAGTATAACTCACTGGTATCTTTTTAAAGGTGGTCAGCATGCCTGCTTAAAGTAGCAACATTACTGAGTTGGACAAATATAAATGTTATCCATAACACAGTTTTGACAGTAAGGTCAGAAGTGCACAGAAAATGCATGTTGTGAAATAGTCAACAATCAATTCAGGCATTAAAAAAGCTCTGACTGGGATGCAAAAGGTTGCAGTAATTCTCTGCTTACAGATCCAAGTATGTGTAGTAAAATGCAAAATGGAAAGCCATCTTAAGGGAAATGCCTTTTGAAATCCATTTGAATGAAATCAAGGAACTGTCAGAACACGTGACATCACCTGGTGTCTAGATTATTCTTTGGACAGCGAAGAATATAAGATCTATCCTGTTCTAAGGGTACAAGGCAACTTATTTCCAGATATTGCCCTAATAAATAGCCAACAGTATCATATGAAAGTTGACTCATTTCAGTGTATCAAAGTTTGATAAAAGTACATTCCATAAAATCATTTTTTAAATCACTTTTGCCAAAAATGTGAAGATCACAAGGTTTTCAAGATCACCATGCCAAATAAAAAGTCATTGTAGCTAATGCCTTTGATGCTAAATTACAGTATGGTTCTCTCACAGAGATATATACATTCCTTGCTTCAAAGGCAAGGCTTAGCATTTTGGAAAAGAAACAATTCCAACAAATCAGGAATTAGAATCTAAAGCATAGGTAATTTTGGGGACAGACTATTTAAAGAAAAGAGTTCTGAGCAGATTCCCCAGGGTATGTACCAGAAAAATAAGAGCATATAAAGGCAAGCTGAAATGATTTTATCTTAAAATTTAGGAATATATTTTTTCTCATTTGGGAGGAATGGGACAAGATTGGGAGGGAGAAGAACTTGAACAGGTGATAAATTGAGGTGCCTCCAGTCTTCTTCCATATATTCCCTGAGCTACTGGAGTAAACTAAATACCATCAGGTACTAAAAGATGAAAGTAGTCTGACACTATGGAAAATATGAGTATTTTGTGAATAATGCAATTACAAAGCAGTGCCACCAATCAGATGAATTCTTGGTGCTTTTGCTGAGAAGGAAGTTTTGGCAGACTCACAATTGAAAATGTGGTTGCAGATGCTCCAGTGATGATAATTACTTATTGAGGGTATTCTAAATAACAGTCTTCAGTTTGGCATCTCTGTTGCCTCCAGGAGATGGTACTTCCTTCTTTGATGGCATATTTCAATACTATCCTGATCCTGGGCTTAGCAGAGAATGTATTTGCCAGAAGACTTCAAGATGTCCTTCATTATTTCAGTGTATTTGGTAGCAGAAAGAACAAATAGAAATGGGGCAGCAGACCTTATAATACTTTCTTCTTACACAAATTTTCAATTTTTGGAGGAATTACCCACACCCTATACAAGACATTGAAGCCTCATACCTTATTATCCTTCCAAACAAAGTCAAGTCTCCCTGCACTTCTCTGCCAAGTTGCCTGTCTCAGAATGGCAGGGGCTCTTGCCTCCCTGTTATGTGCCATTTTCACAGAGGTGAATGTGAGCCACTGTATCTTATAAATGATATTTTTTCATTTGTTAACTCACCAGGTGTGTAGTGTTCGATTTCATTTGCTCAGGTTTATACCAAGCCACTCAATAGTAAATATGGAACAGATGTAGCCTATGTCGATGTCCTGCTTTGTCTGTTACTACAGATTCTAGATAATGTTGTGTCATCAACATTAAAGAACAGCAGATGGATAAGGACATAGTGCTTGGAAAACCCACATATAAAGGAGTAAATTGAGCTAGGAAGAGAAAATGAGTAGAAGACCTCAGAGATAGGAGGAGGACCAGGAGAGTACAGCAAAAATAAGAAGTCCAGACCCATGAGAGTCAATGGTATGGTACCATCAGGGTCCAAATACCTGAGAAACAGTAGAGATAATGGTGTACATTTCAGTCCAAGTCTGAAGCCAAAAAAAAACTGATGTTCCAACTCAAACACAGGCAGTAAGTTAAGCAAAATGAGAAGACAGAGAAATATGCAGCAGATGAAGGAGCCAAGTAAAAACTCACCAGACCAAACAAATGAAGAGGAAATAGGCAGTCTACCTGAAAGAGAAATCAGAGTAATGATAGTAAAGATGACCCAAAATCTTGTAAATAGAATGGAGAAAATTCAAGGACCTAGAAGAACTAAAGAGCAAACAAACAATGATGAACAACACAATAAATGAAATTAAAAATTCTCTAGAAGGAATCAATACCAGAATAACTGAGGCAGAAGAACGGATAAGTGACCTGGAAGATGAAATAGAGGAAATAACTACCACAGAGCAGAATAAAAGAATTGAGGACAGTCTCAGAGACCTCTGGGACAACATTAAATGCACTAACATTTGAATTATAGGGGTCCCAGAAGAAGAAGAGAAAATGAAAGGGTCTGAGAAAATATTTGAAGACATTATAGTTGAAAACTTCCTTAAAAGGGGAAAGGAAATAGTTAATTAAGTCCAGGAAGCACAGAGTCCATTACAGGATAATCCAAGGAGAAACATGCCAAGACACATATTAATCAAACTATCAAAAATTAAATGCAAAGAAAAAATATTAAAAGCAGCATGGGAAAAGCAACAAATACCATACAAGGAAATCCCCATAAGGTTAACAGCTGATCTTTCAGCAGAAACTTTGCAACCCAGAAGGGAGTGGCAGGACATATTTAAAGTGATGAAAGAGAAAAACCTACAAACAAGATTACTCTACCCAGCTAGGATCTCATTCAGATTCAATGGAGAAATTAAAATCTTTACAGACAAGCAAAAGTTAAGAAAATTCAGCACCACCAAACCAGCTTTACAACAAATGCTAAAGGAACTTCTCTAGGCAGGAAACACAAGAAAAGGAAAAGACCTACAAAAACAAACCCAAAACAATTAAGAAAATGGTAATAGGAACATACATATTTATAATTACCTTAAATGTAAATGGATTAAATGCTCCCACCAAAAGACATAGACTGGCTGAATGGATACAAAAAAAAGACCCATATATATGCTGTCTACAAGAGACCCAATTCAGACCTAGGGACATATACAGACTGAAAGTGAGGGGATGGAAAAGATATTCCATGCAAATGGAAATCAAAAGAAAGCTGGAGTAGCAATTCTCATATCAGGCAAAATAGACTTTAAAATAAAGGTTATTACAAGAGACAAAGAAGAACAATACATAATGATCAAGGGATCAATCCAAGAAGAAGATATAACAGTTGTAAATATTTATGCACCCAACATAAGAGCACCCCAATACATAAAGCAAATGCTAACAGCCATAAAAGTGGAAATCGACAGTAATACAATAAAAGTAGGGGACTTTAACACCCCACTTTCACCAATGGATAGATCACCCAAAATGAAAATAAACAAGGAAAGACAAGCTTTAAATGATACATTACACAAGATGGACTGATAATTGATATTTATAGGACATTCCATCCAAAAACAACAGAATACACTTTCTTCTCAAGTGCTCATGGAACATTTTCCAGGATAGATCATATCTTGGGTCACAAATCAAGCCTTGGTAAATTTAAGAATATTGAAATCATATCAGGCATCTTTTCCGACCACAACGCTATAAGATTAAATATCAATTACAGGAAAAAAAACTGTAAAAAATACAAACAAGTGGAGGCTAAACAATACACTACTAAATAACCAAGAGATCACTGAAGAAATTAAAAAATACCCAGAAACAAATGACAGTGAAAACACGAGGACCCAAAACCTATGGGATTCAGAAAAACAGTTCTAAGAGGGAAGTTTATATCAATACAATCCTACCTCAAGAAACAAGAAAAATCTCAAATAAACAACCTAACCTTAAACCTAAAGCAATTAGAAAAAGAAGAACAAAAAAAACCCACACTTAGCAGAAGGAAAGAAATCATAAAGATCAGACCAGAAATAAATGAAAAAGAATGGAAGGAAACAATAGCAAAGATCAATAAAACTAAAAGCTGGTTCTTTGAGAAGATGAACAATATTGATAAACCATTAGCCAGACTCATTAAGAAAAACAGGGAAAAGACTCAAATCAACAGAATTAGAAATGAAAAAAGAGAAGGAACAACTGACACTAAAGAAATTCAAAGGATTATGAGAGATTACTACAAGCAACTATATGCTAATAAAATGGACAACCAGGAAGAAACGGACAAATTCTTAGAAAAGCACAACCTTCTGAGGCTGAATCAGGAAGAAGTAGAAAATATAAACACACAAATCACAAGCACTGAAATTCAAACCATTATTAAAATTCTTCCAATAAACAAAGGCCCAGGACCAGATGGCTTCACAGGCAAATTCTATCAAACATTTAGAGAAGAGCTAACACCTATCCTTCTCAAACTCTTCCAAAATATAGCAGAGGGAGGAACACTCCCAAACTCATTCTAGAAGGCCACCATCACCCTGATACCAAAACCAGACAAAGATGTCACAAAGAAAGAAAACTACAGGCCAATATCACTGATGAACATAGATGCAAAAATCCTCAACAAAATACTAGCAAACAGAATCCAGCAGCACATTAAAAGGATCATACACCATGATCAAGTGGGGTTTATCCCAGGAATGCAAGGATTCTTCAATATGCACAAATCAATCAATGTGATACACTATATTAACAAATTGAAGGATAAAAACCATATGATAATCACAATAGATGCAGAAAAAATGTTCGACAGAATTCAACACCCATTTATGATAAAAACTCTCCAGAAAGCAGACATAGAGGGAACTTACCTCAACATAATAAAGGCCATGTATGACAAACCCACAGCCAACATCGTTCTCAAAGGTGAAAAACTGAAACCATTTCCACTAAGATCAGGAAGAAGACAAGGTTGCCCACTCTCACCGCTATTATTCAACATAGTTTTGGAAGTTTTAGCCACAGCAATCAGAGAACAAAAAGAAATAAATGGAATCCAAATTGGAAAAGAAGAAGTAAAACTGTCACTGTTTGCAGATGACATGATACTATACATAGAGAATCCTAAAGATGCTACCAGAAAACAACTGGAGCTAATCAATGAATTTGGAAAACTAGCAGGATACAAAATTAATGCACAGAAATCTCTTACAGTCCTATACACTAATGATGAAATATCTGAAATAGAAATTAAGGAAACACTCCCATTTACCATTGCAACAAAAAGAATAAAATACTTAGGAATAAACCTACCTTAGGAGACAAAAGACCTGTATGCAGAAAATTATAAGACACTGATGAAAGAAATTAGAGATGATATAAACAGATGGAGAGATATACCATGTTCTTGGATTGGAAGAATCAACATTGTGATAATGACTATACTACCCAAAGCAATCTACAGATTCAATGCAATCCCTATCAAGCAATCAATGGCATTTTTCACAGATCTAGAACAAAAAGTTTCACAGTTTGTATGGAAACACAAAAGACCCTGAATACCCAAAGCTATCTTGATAAAGAAAAACGGAGCAGTAGGAATCAGTCTCTCTGACTTCAGACTATACTACAAAGCTATAGTAATCAAGACAGTATGGTACTAGCACACACAAAAACAAAAACAGAAATATAGATCAATGGAACAGGATAGAAAACCCAGAGATAAACCCATGCACATATGGTCACCTTATCTTAGATAAAGGAGGCCAGAATATACAATAGAGAAAAGACAGCCTCTTCAATAAGTGGTGCTGGAAAAACTGGGCAGCTACATGGAAAAGAATGAAATTAGAACACTCTCTAACACCATACACAAAAATAAACTCAAAATGGATTAAAGACATAAATATAAGGCCAGACACTATAAAACTCTTAGAGGAAAACATAGGCACAGCACTCTATGACATAAATCACAGCAAGGTCCTTTTTGACCCACCTCCTACGGAAATGGAAATAAAAACAAAAATAAACAAATGGGAACTAATGAAACTTAAAAGCTTTTACACAGCAAAGGAAACCATAAACAAGACAAAAAGACAATTCTCTGGCTTCCCTGGTGGCACAGTGGTTGAGAATCTGCCTACCAATGCAGGGGACATAGGTTCTAGCCCTGGTCCGGGAAGATCCCACATGTTGTGGAGCAACTAAGCCTGTGTGCCACAACTACTGAGCCTGTGCTCTAGAACCTGTGAGCCGCAAGTACTGAAGCCTGTGAGCCTAGAGCCCATGATCTGCGGCAAGAGAAGCCACCGCAATGAGAAGCCCATGCACCGCAACAAAGAGTAGCTTCCCCTTGCCGCAACTAGAGAAAGCCCATGCGCAGCAACAAAGACCCAACACAGCCAAAAATAAATAAATTAAATAAATAAATTTATATATAAAAAAAGTACTCTCAGAATGGGATAATATATTTGCAAACGAAGCAAGTGACAAAGGATTAATCTCCAAAATATACAAGCGGCTCATGCAGCTCAATATCAAAGAAACAAACAACCCAATCCAAAAATGGGCAGAAGACCAAATAGACATTTTTCAAAAGGAGATATACAGATTGGCAACAACATGTGAAAGGACGCTCAACATCACTAATCATTAGAGAAATGCAAATCAAAACTACAATGAGGTATCACCTCACACCGGTCAGAATGGCCATCATCAAAATATCTACAAACAGTAAATGCTGGAGAGTGTGTGGAGAAAAGGGAACCCTCTTGCACTGTTGGTGGGAATATAATTTGTTACAGCCACTATAGAGAACAGTATGGAGGTTCCTTTAAAACCTAAAAATAGAACTACCATATGACCCAGCAATCCCACTCCTGGGCATACACCCTGAGAAAACCATAATTCAAAAAGAGTCATGTACCACAATGTTCATTGCAGCTCTATTTACAATAGCCAGGACATGGAAGCAACCTAAGTGTCCATCGACAGATGAATAGATAAAGAAGATATGGCACATATATACAATGGAATACTACTCAGCCATAAAAAGAAATGAAATGGAGGTATTTGTAATGAGGTGGATGGAGTTAGAGTCTGTCATACAGAGTGAAGTAAGTCAGAAAGAGAAAAACAAATACAGTATGCTAACACATATATACGGAATCTAAGGGAAAAAAAAAAAAAAGGCCATGAAGAACCTAGTGGCAAGACGGGAATAAAGACACAGACCTACTAGAGAATGGACTTGAGGATATGGGGAGGGGGTGGGGTGAGATGTGACAGGGTAAGAGAGTGTCATGGACATATATGCACTACCAAATGTAAAATAGATAGCTAGTGGGAAGCAGCCACATAGCACAGGGAGATCAGCTCGGTGCTTTGTGACCACCTAGAGAGGTGGGATGGGGAGGGTGGGAGGGAGGGAGATGCAAGAGGGAAGAGATATGGGAACATATTGTATGTGTATAACTGATTCACTTTGTTATAAAGCAGAAGCTAACACATCATTGTAAGGCAATTATACTTCAATAAAGATGTTTTTAAAAAAAAAAAAAAAGAAGATAGGGCACATATATACAATGGAATACTACTCAGCCATAAAAAGAAACGAAATTATTTGTAGTGAGGTGGATGGACCTAGACATTGTTATACAGAGTGAAGTAAGTCAGAAAGAGAAAAATAAATACCGTATGGTAACACAAATATATGCAATCTAAAAAAAAAATGGTTCTGAAGAACCTAGGGACAGGACAGGAATAAAGACGCAGATGTAGAGAATGGACTTAAGGACACGGGGAAGGGGAAGGGGAAGCTGGGATGAAGTGAGACAGTGGCCTTGTCATATATACACTACCAAATATAAAATAGATAGTGGGAAGCAGCGGCATAGCACAGGGAGATCAGCTCAGTGCTTTGTGACCACCTAGAGGGGTGGGATACGGAGGGTGGGAGGGAGACGTAAAAGAGAGGGGATATGGGCGTATATGTATACGTATAGCTGATTCACTTTGTTATACAGCAGAAATTAACACAACATTGTAAAGCAATTATACTCCAATCAAGATGTTAAAAAAAATTCTGTGTGTATTCTCTGAAGTACTATATCATTGAAATGCAGAATGTTCTATTAGTAGATATAAGTTTGAAGTTTTTCACTCAAAAGTTTTAATATGAACCTTTTTTTTCCTCTTCTTTTTTATTTTCTTTTTTCTTTACTCCAGTTGTATTCTTTATTCAGATATTTTTAGCTTATATAAGAAGATAAAACCAACTTTTAAAATATTAAAGAAGAAAAATGAATCAAACTTGAATTGTAAGCTAATTCATAGAGAAGAGATACAGCCTGGTCATTTGGAAATGAGTGTAGGCTAAGAATGTTCAGGGTCATTGAGATTTTTTTAAAAACCATTAAGAAATATTGAAAATGTTCTTTTCAGAGTCAGTTTCATGGGATTTTTAAATTACCAATATGTCACTGGTAATCTCGTATTTAAGTTGGAAACGAAAAGAATTGTAGGGCATTAAGAGTTGTCAGCAACAAATTTTTTAGTAAAAACAGGGCTTTTGCTTCCTAAGCTTCTAGGTGACTGATTCCACTGGGGCATTGGACAGCTAATAAATTAACTTCATGAAACCTAAGAAATATAGTGATGTTAAGTTTGTTTTTCAGGGAGAAATTATTTTATTTGATGTGACTCATTTTTAACCTCCTGAGATGAAGTCCTAGGAAAGGGGCTATGGTCCAAGTAACTATATGATTTAAAGAGGTTTTTCTTCTTCAAATCTAGGAAATGTTTACTGAAATAAAGATACTGGGAGTAAGGAGAACTGATTGCTACTCACAGAATCATTATTTTCTTATATTTCGTGTGACTGTGGTCAACTCATTAATTGAGACTAAAAATTAATAACTCCACCTGCACAACAATGATCTGTTGTCTTTTCTCGTCTCCTGGATTCTGGAAAGGAAAACAAGAATGTCACAAGTAACATGGTAGTAAAAACATTGGAATAAAAGTGCCCAATAATATTAAATATTATTATGCATCAGCTAGATATATTTCTTGTCCTGTAAAACTTGTGAATATTAGAGTGATTCATGAAACCCTGCAGTCTTAATTTTAGATTGTGAACATACTGATCAAAGATTTTCTATACTCTCTTTGGCATGATTCCAGGGGTCTTAGCCATATTTAATAACCAAAAAGTATTTTACATCAGAGTTTTCAGAACAAATTTCTCCTTCACTCATACCCCTTTTTCAATTCTTTCTCCAAGATGCATGATACCAATGAAGAATGGGACTAAAGAATCTAAATCAAGGCTTTCCTTGATTTAGGGTCTGAATTTGTCATTGATAAAGGTTTCTGAAAGAGAAGAACAAAGATCAAGGAGCTTTGTAAAGGATATTGAAGACACATTTGCAGCAATATAGTTGGTGACAAAGAATCTTATACTCAATTGCTGATCTGTGCTAAAATATATTCAGAAAGGGGTCATTTGTCTTTTACTGACTATCAATCAACCTTTCCACATGGATTCAATTGGAATTTTAGATTTCTATCTTTTTAAATTAAAAAAAAAGTTACCAGAGGACAAAGTCACAGATTGTAATTTGCTAAAAGGAATTTGGTTTAGTTTTCTATGAAAGTAGCATAATCACCAACTATGCTATGAATGGTGTCATCTTTCATTAATCAGTGAAGATTTTGCCCATTACAGGCATATCCCCCTTTGTCTTAGTTCAGACTGCTGTAACAAATTACCATAGAGTGGGTGGCTTAGACAGCAAACATTTATTTCTCACAGTTGTTGAGGCTGGGAAGTCCAAGATCAAGATTAGGTGTCTGGTGAGAGCCCTCTTCTGGTTTTCAGATGGCCATCTTCTTGGTATGTCCTCACATGGGAGAGAGGGAGGGAAGGGGGAGTAAAGGGAGGTTAAGCAAAGAGTAGGGAAGAGAGTGAAAGAGAGAGAGAAGCTTTCTTATGTCTTTTCTTATAAGGACACTAATTCAGATCATGACCTAATTACCTCCCATAGGGCCTATGTCCAAATATTGAATATTATCACATTGGAGATTATAGTTTCAACATATGAATTTCATGGAGGACACAAACATTAAGTCCATAGCACCATTCCAGCCCCAGAATAGATTTCTTGGGTGGGGGTAAAAGCATTATCAACCACGGGAAAAAATAGAGTTGAAAATAATTGTCAGTGACCCCTCTGTTTACTAAAACTTGCTTCTTTCATACTTGATTTTTATTCCTCTTTTCATTTTTAACCATTGTACCTTCTACCAATGTAACTTTGAAAGCTGAGTCTCCAAAGGCAAAGTGAAAGGAAGAATTTACCTTATGAATATGGTCAACATAAGTGATAATGGTGACTAATGAAATATGTTTAATTCTTTGATATTAAACTTTATGTAAATTTCCCTCAAATATATCCATTTATTTTGCTGCTATAGATATTTCTTCATATGATTTTAGGTACAAGTGGACTCATTTCATGCAAGATTTAATGTAACTCATCATATGTAAATCACTTTAAAGGCATTGGTAGATTGGCCAATTTAATTTTAATCATTCCCAAGGTTGTGTCATAATTGTTCTATGTGAATCATTTTATTAATATAATATTTGTTTGTTTAAAAATATCCTTCATTTAAGCTTTATTGAGTTTATCAAGATTTTTACCTTCTTATAGTGTGGGTCGCCTTACTCAGCTTGCTGAAGAGCTTAGGTTTAGGGTATATGGCATATTGTAGGTTATGATATACATTTTGGCTGGCTTTTAGTGTAGAATTCTCTTCTTAACCAATTTGACATCTGTGGTGCATTGACCGTGATTTATCAATATGGTCTTGCATCAGAAGTCTTAAAAATAATAATCATTGGGAACCAATTAGCTTTTCTTTGTTTGAAAACTCGTCCCTAGAAAAACAACCATTTACTTCTTGTTTACAGTCAAGCCAGATATTATCCTTGAGAGATTTATTTTAGCTATTAGGAAATAAATTATCTTTGCACTGCATATATTCCTCGAATAGATACGGTGATGGTTAGTATTCTGTGTCAACTTGGTTAGGCTGTAGTACCCATTTATTCAATCAAACACTAATCTAAGTGTGCTATGAAGGTATTTTGTAGATGTGGTTAACATCTAAAATTAGTTTACTTTAACGAAGGAAGATTATCCTCAATAATGGGGTTGAGCATCACCCAATCAATTGAAGGCCTCCTCTTCGAGGGCACATGACTAGGCCGCATTTCCCAGACTCCTTGCAGTTAGGTGGGGCCGTATGAATGATTTATAGCCAGAGGTGCATAGAGGGAAATAATATATGCTCTTTCAAGCTTGACCCATTAAATATTCTATTTGCCATTCTTCATGTTCTTTCCCAATGTGCTGGCTGTATATTGTTTGCAAGGGTGACCTTGGAAATCATCTATTGAAGATTGCAGAGCTGCTAGTAGCATGCATTCCTGAATAACTGCAGGGAGCAGAAGTCACCCCACCCCCATCACCACGAACAATGCATACTGAGTAAAGAAAGACACCTCTACTGTGTTAAACCACTTAAATTTGGGGGTTGGCTTGTTGCAGAAGTTAGCCTACCTCAACTAAAAATTACTGTATTACTGTCTTTCTCACAGCCATCTTACTAGATTGCTAAATGAAATAACCAACAATCAGGCCTCCTATTCCATCTTTCCATTAGGAAGTTGATCCAAGTTTTCCAGTGGTATTTAAAATGGAGTAGGAAGCTTTTGGACTGGGTTTTTCAACCTATATACCTTTACTTCTATCTTCTAAAATACATAGAAAAAATAAAGTTAGAATAATATATATTAAGTTGCCTTCAGAGGCAGTTCATCCACTGAATAGTTTCTGATCAGAGAATAACCCTTTAAAAATATTATAGACCTCATTGTTCAGAAAGCACCCTCTTTTCTGAAAATATAACAATAAGACCAATGGCAGTGGTTTGGCTCTATATAAGACTAATTGATTTTTAAATTCAAAGTATTCAAATTTGGCATCTAAGATCTCTCATTCAGAATTCCAGTAGAGATTCAGAGACTCTCTTAGCAAAATAGCACTTTGTAAATAGATAGGATGTCAAGGATATTTCATTTGAATATTTGAGATAATGGAATAATAGAAAATCAGAGCTATTGTGAACAATAAAGATCATCTAGATCATGCCCTTTAGCTTAAAGTTAGAGAAACTGAGGCCCAGAGAGCTAAAGTGATTGGATTGAAGTCACACAGATAGTGGCACATTTAAAACAAGATTAGCTAGGCACTAGGCTTAGAATGGGAGGCTGACTTCTGGAGTTTCTGAGTATGTGAGTGAGTGTGTTTGTGTGTGTGTGTGTGTGTGTGTTTAGCCTTCAATGGAATTAAAATCAAAAAGAGAAAACCAAAGTATGGCTCTTCATTGGATTCATATAGTAAGAGAGACCAACCAGATCAAACTCCTTAAAATACCTTAACAATCAAGTGAGAAGTCATTAATTGCATCCTGGCTGATCTTAGATAATTTTTGTAATCAATATTTTGTCATGTCATGAAAATATATTTTATTATGGGATTGAGTCTGGCCAACAACTGAAGTGAGTGAGGGAGAGGATTTTACCCTAAAGCCTTCAGCTAAGAGCACAGACCATTCGAAACCTTGATTCCGGCCTGTGAAACCTGGAGAAGAGAAACCATCCAAGCCCAGCCAGACTTTGACTTACAGAACTGTGAGATAATACATTTATGTTGTTTTAAGCCACTGCATTTTTGGTAATTTGTTACACAGCAATAGAAAATTAATACAGTTATTTGCATCTTTCCTGCCTTGGCTATCTCTTTGATTAAAATGCCTTACCTTCCAGATTTATTTAACAGTTATGATACAGGTGGAATTTTCCTTAAAACAGAGTCCTGTGATATAATAGGAGAAGAAAAGGACTGTGAAATATAATCAGCACATTTTCCATTTAACAAGAAAATAAATATCTCACATATACCATCCTTTCCCTCCCTAACCTTCAATTTGATGTTCCTCTTATTGAGGCATAAGAAAAATATGATGAGAACTAGTTTGTAGGAGAGAGACTTTTCTACTGATCCTAGAATTTGGAAAACAAATTATGTCATAACTATTGTCCAATTATGCCTAAGGCTGAAAACTTATTATTCTCATTAAATTAAATGAAAATCTATTTTCACATCTGTGAGTAGGATATAGTGTATGTTTTGAATGTATTATATTAATTTCCTTTCAATTGTGGTATAGATTAATTGGCTGGTCATTGCACTGGTGAAAGAAGATGAAGTATAGTAGAAGGAAATTGAGAAGTAAAAAGAAAAACGATTGAAACTTTTGCTTCCTGGGAATTGGAATAGCAAAATAAGTTTCACAGAACCATAACAGTGAGAAAACATGAAGACTGCTTTCAGCCAGTTTAGGTAAATCAGAAAACACAGATATCATCATACCTTGGAGCTGCCTGTATCTCCTGTTAATTTAGGGGAAAAAAGAATTTCCCCTATTCCTAAATCTCTATAGAATAAAACTATCTTTGCTCACCATAAGTTCAAATTCTGATGAATCTTATTATATCTGTTGCTTCTTGTAACATTATTATGCAGCTTCATGTCTCTTTATTGGAACTTCTCTTTTATTACCTGTCACAGCTGTCACACAGATCACATAGCCTAATTCCCAGCTCAAAATAATCAGGAGCTTCATTTTGGAGTTGTGCTTACTTGGATCACCTTCAGTGACCATTATAAACATTTGGATTTGCACATACAGTCTGGTCTATTTGGTTTTCAACCAATTAAATGTGCTCGTTTTTTGTATTGTTATGATTCTGTCAGCTGCATAAAATATTCTTGTGCGCAGTGGTTGATATTGTACAAGAAGAATATTGCTTTTCTGGTATGTGAATGAATTTCATGACAAACTTGGTCTTGTTATTTTTGTAATTGCCCTGGTTGCTTTCAGCAACATCTGCCTTCAAAATTACAGTTCACAGAAGAGCATCTTTCCATGATGGAAATTTGGCCAGGGTATTCCGCATCAGGCAGTTTGATTATTTTCTAGTATTCTACTAAAATGTATTTGTGTTTATCTGGGCTATTGGTGAACTTCATAGTTTTTATGAAGTACTGCTTCAAGAGACCTGGACTGGTCCCGGAACCAGTTGGCTCTGTGATTTTAAAGTATTCACTTAGCCTCTCTGTGTTTGTTTTTTCTCATCTGGAATATAGAGGTGAAAATATCTCCCTCATGCATTGCCCTTAAAACTGTAATTTATTTTCTCTGGCAGTGCAAAAGTGTTTCTGGCAATCTACTTCCCTGCAAGAGAGAGAATGAGGGCAAAACTTGACTGACTTGTACCATGTTCGGCAAACTCTCCCCTTGTCTCTCAAGATCACAGTGATAATATACTGGTCATCAGCAAACATTAGGGATTGCAAAAGGAACAAGAACAGAGCCCATCATCCAATTTCATTCATAGCTGACTATAACCTAACCATAAGGCAAGCTGAGAAATCCCCATGATTCCAGGTCCTGGGCAAAGTTCCCAGGGACAACTAGCTTCTTCCTTATGGATTCAAAAAGTATACATCCATAATATGTCAACTCAAGGCCACTAGGCAAATGATCAAATAGTATTTTGTGCATAGTATAATACTGACTAATAGTGAAATTTAAGGAAAGAAATGCAACTATGTATCTAGTGAACTTCTTAGAAATGCAAATACCAGAATAAGAATGTTCACTGATGTGGTTCTTAAAAAACAAGAAATTTATTTTCCATTAATTTTGTTTTATAAAGGAACAAAGATACCTGGTATAAATAAACAAGGATACATTAAGCAAAAATTTTCAGGAACTGCTATGTAATGGACCCAGTACTCTGCTGTGCAATATTGGGATCCAGGAATGAAAGACTTAGCTGGCAATTCGGCTAGAAAGGCAAGATTTGTTAGAGTACTTCATATAAAAAAAAAACTAGAGAACAATATGAGATGATATATAATACTGTGCTTGATGACTTATCATTTTACCAAAGAGATTACTTATAGCTTCCAAAAGGAAAATAAAATTTCTTTACCAAGACTCCAAGACCCTTCACAGTCTGACTTTAACTTACTCTTCTAGTCTTATCTACCTCTCTCTACTACATACCCTACACTCTCCGGTCACCATTCCCTATACAAGAATTTTATGGCTTTTTGAGTTTCTCGTTATTTCTCTTTAAATGAAATACACTTTTCTGATTGGTAAAGTTCTACTTCCACTCAAGACTCATCTCTTCCATTTCGCTTCTCTGTAAGTTATCTATACATGTTATGTTATTTTCTCCATTCTACTTTAGTACTTATAATATTTAGAATTATTTAAATTTATGTTTGTAAGTCAAGGGCAGGTATAACATCTTAATACTTTCTATAGCACCAAACACCCAGCAGAATGTTTGACCCATAGTTTGTGCTTAATAAACCGTTTTTATTCCATTCCAATTGATATTTGTTCATCCATTCAGTTTATATATACATAAGTTTAGAAAGGTAAGGTAAGAATCAGTTGATGAAGGAAACTTGCATATCTACCTGAGGAGTTTGGGATTTCTCCTACAGAAACGGGGAGCCACAGTAGGATTTTGAGCAGAGAAGTAGAATAATGAAAGCATTTTTGTAGGGAGATGATTCTGGATGTTATACAAATGGACAGGATAGAGATGCTCTCTAAGGAGCTAAAGACACAACAGTAAGATAGGTCATAGCAAGACCCCCATGCAATTTAATGGAGGTTATATATATCCTTTGAATCACTTTTTACATTTCCTAAACTTTTTATTTAGAAATAATTTTGGGTTTACAGAAAAATTGCAAAGAGAGTACAGGGAGTTCCTGTATACATCTCACCCAATTTCCCCCCATTGTGAATATTTTATTTGCATAATGTATTTGTCAAGGCTAAGAAACCAACATTGGTACATTGCTACTAACAAAATTTCATACTTAATTTGTATTTCATTAGTTTTTCCATCAAGGTCCTCTTTCTTTTTTTAAAAAATTATTTATTTATTTATGGCTGTGTTGGGTCTTCGTTTTTGTGCGAGGGCTTTCTCTAGTTGCGGCAAGCAGGGGCCACTCTTCATCGCGGTGCGCGGGCCTCTCACTGTCGCGGCCTCTCGTTGCGGAGCACAGGCTCCAGACGCGCAGTCTCAGCAATTGTGGCTCACGGGCCTAGTCTTTCCGCGGCATGTGGGACCTTCCCAGACCAGGGCTCGAACCCGTGTCCCCTGCATTGGCAGGCAGATTCTCAACCACTGCGCCACCAGGGAAGCCCCAAGGTCCTCTTTCTATTCGAAGATCCAATCCAGAGTATCACCTTGCATTTAGATATCATGTCTTCCCAGTTTCCTCTGGTTTGTGACTTTTTTAGTCTTTATGTGTTTTTCATGACCTTGAACATCTGTAGGGGTATTGATCAAGTATCCTGTAGAATGTCCCCTGATCTGAGTTTGTCTGGTGTTTTTCTCATGATTAGACTGGAGTTATAGGTTTCCAGGAAGAGTACCACAGAGATGAAGTTTCCCTTCTCATCACATCTATCAAAGTTTACAAGATATCCATATGACATCACTGATGTTAACCTGCATCACTTTCTTAATGTAATGTTTGCCAGGTTTATTTGTAAAGTTACTATTTTTCCTTTCCCTACTTTATTCTTTGGATGTAAGCCATTAATTCCAGCTTATCCTAAGGGGGATTAAGATCTACCCCCTTGAAGGGAAAGCATCTACATATATTATTTGGAATTTCTTTGTAAGAAAGATTTTTCTCCACTCCCCCATTTATTTATTTATTTATTCAATAATATATTAATATCACTATGTACTCATGTGTATTTATTTCATACTTTGAGTTATAATCCAATCATACTTACTTTGTTGCTCAAATTGTTCCAGATTTGGCCATTGGGAGATTTTTCAGTAGGTCCCTGTATTCTTTTGACATATCCCCATCATTGTGAATTTTTCTTGGGGAAGGGGAGCACTTTTGTAATTTCTGGCCCTATGAGAATCTCCATGCTTATTTTATATATTCCTTATTCCAGCCCTAGTATCAGCCATTAATCCAAGGAGCCCTGGTTCCTGGCTGTGCTTGTTACTGGAGTGTCATCGTTTTCTAGGTCCTTTCAGTGGACAGAGCAAGAAAATACACACATGTATACTAAAGTATGTACATAAACATCATTAATACCATTAATATACATAAATATCATATTTCTTTATGTACCCATTTTATCTATATTAAGCAAATTATGAGTTCATGGAGATGTCTCCAACTCTAATCCAGTATCACATGGTTCATTCTAGTCTTCCTCTTTTGCTTATCAGTAACTCCAGCATTAAGATACCTGACTGTCACTATTTACCGTACATTTACTTATTTGCTCAGTAGCAATATACATGGAAAACAGTTTCAGAATTGTTAACTTGTGTCCTCATGTGAAACAAATTTACCAACTAGAGTAGTGTTTATAAACAGTTCCATTTGTCTTTAGTTTACAGGTTCCACTCAAAACATTCTTTTCCAAAGTTACTTAGGTCAGGTCATTTTCCCCACCTCCTTCAGTGTCATCATATTGTATATTTGTAATAGAGATAGATTTGTTTGTCACAGTCTGCATTCGATCTTGAGATACCTCAACATCCTGATCAATTTTATATTTTAGTTTGCATATATTAAAATTCACTCTGTGTCATATACGGTTCTATAGGTTTTGCCAAATGCATGTAAACATGCTTCTACTGCCCCAATACAGTATAGGTTCTTCATTTTAAAATTAAAGAACAGTTCTTTCACCCCCAAAGTTCTCCTGTGCATCCTCTTTGTAGTCGATTATTCCTCCAACCTGTGGCAACTGTTGATTTGTTTTCCTTCCACTTATTACATTTTAATGAGATAAATTTTTAGCTAATTGATTGTTGCTGCTGTCTCTACCATGTGACTATAAGCTCTGTGAGGGCAAGAACCATGTGTCTTGTTAATCACTGTATGTCTTCTGACTAGGAGATTGCCTTGCACATTACATGTGCTTAATAAATATTTGTTGAACAAACAAATCAATAGTGAAATAAGGAATAAGAATGGAATTATTTATTTTAAACCTGATAATACTTTTTGAGGGGAGAGAGACTCTAGTAGGCATTAGGGATTCAAAGATAGAATATAGCATCTTCCTTCAAGAAACATTCACTTTAGTCAAAGGACAAAACGTGTACACCAACTGCCATAATACATGTTAGACTATGATACAGGTACCAGAAGGGTAGTAGAAAAAATGTTTAAGGAAGGAAGAACTCATTTCTAGCTGGGCTCTGCTATTGTCTGAATGTTTGTTTTCCCCCAAAGTTCATATGTTGAAACTCTGAACCCCAAGGTGGTAGAGCCCTTGAGAGGTGATTAGGTCATGAGGGCAATGCCCTCATGAATGGTATTAGTTCCTTATAAAAGAGGTCCTAGAAATATCCCTTGCCTGTCCCACTATGTGAGATTATAGCTAAAAGGTGCTATGAATCAGAAAGCGGGCCCTCACCAGATATCAAATATGTAAGTGCCTTGATCTTGGACTTCCCAGCCTCCAGAATTATAAGAAATAAATTTCCATTGTCTAAAAGGTACCCAGTCCATGTTATTTTGTTATAACAGCCCAAATGGACTAAGACAGGCTGTCTGGGGAAGAGAATGTAACAAATGAGCTCATTTAAAAGGATTCTATTATAATTTATGTATTTGGATTTTTATGTAAATGTGTTGTTAAGGTGTATTTGCTGCAAATAGAACCCTGGTTCTATAATCTTTATGGGGAATGTTGAGAGGGCTTGGATTCTGACGTGGAAGCAGAGGGTATGGGTAGAGGAGATGGTGATATTTTTGCATGTTTTTTTTTGGTTTTGCATATTTTTAAGCTGCTGAAACTTAATGGTTCCAAGATAGTTTTGTTCTAATTTGCAAGGTTGCATTAGGGTCTACATTAGCCTTGACAAAGACTCATTTTTTTTTCATTCTCTATCTGTAATAGAGTCCTCGATCCTCTTTATCTTTTTGGTTAATTTTATATTGCATTGATTCCTTTCACAATATGAACAGTTTTTATCTTTGGGGAATAGACTCCATTCAAACATGATAATTGCATTTGGGAACTATAACTGAACTGTACAGAGAAAATTATATCCAATATACATTCAATGTCAAACACATTTCAAGGTAAAGAGTAAACGTGTGCTGGAGTCTTTGTGTATAAATACACATTCTCAGGAGAGAATTCTTCAAAAACAATACAGAAATTTGGTGGCTGCAATATCAACTGCATGATATGTTTTGAAGGGTGTTTCAAAGATAATCTCAACCTACAATATATCAATAACTCCCTTACCAGCCATATTTATTTGGAGTTAAAGCATGAAAAGCCAAGGAAAATTAAAATTTTATTTCTCGGTAGGAATTGTACCTTAACTTAGAATCAATCATTAATACCTAAACCAGATTTTATCTATTGGGTTAACCTTACTAAAGATCTGGGCCCTGAAAAAATGGATCAGGGTATAGGTAAATTTTGATGGAAGCAGATGGTAGGAAATGTCTGAAGAGGAGGGCCTTGCACATGATGCTGAGATTGAGTAGAGGATTCTGGGAAGTAGATCTAAGCAATTTAGACACCTCGTGTGTGAAGAATGCTAAGAAGGAGGAAAAGAATATTTTTAAAAAAGTTATGTAAAGGCATCTTGGACATCTAACAACAAAATTCATAGAAAGCATTGGACTAGGAGTTAAGTGGCAGGAAAAGAGGAAAAGTCCATAAAGTTAATAAAACTATGACTTTGACTGAAAGTAGGGGGATGCCAAAGTAGGAATCAGACAAAGAGATAAGATGACAAGTCCAAGTATGTCAATTAAGGCCGGGAGGAATGGATAGGTACTCTATGATTCAAATTTCAGGTACTCATAATGGTGTATAAAGGAAATATATGCAGACGATTTATATAGAAAATATCCTGAAACTCAAATACTAGTAAGGCACAACAGCAACAAAGATTCTATTTCTAGTTTGCATTCTACTCAGTGCCAGCACTGATGCCCCATTTCAGGTGGGTAAACATCTACAGATGAGTAGGAAAAATCACACCTGGCTAAAGGGAAGGATGGATGTGGCAAGTAGAGAAAAGACACCTCTTGCTTATAATTTTGAATTCTTTTTAGTTGGTCTAGGTCTATTTTTGTGTGTGCTGTAATTCAGATTCCCAAAACAAAGCAATTTTTTTAAATGTGTAAAAGTTCAAATATACAGCCTAGCACTGCTTTAAGCCTCCAGTATTGCTACAATTTGCTGATTTGTATAGCCTCTTAGAGTCACATTCTGGACCTATCAAATTACAAAGCAGTTTTGAAACTGTGTCCAATCCTATGATGGATTTATACTTGATCAGTACTTAGAAAGAGGTGTATGCTTGTAGTCCTGAGATAGAAACTGAAAGAATAATGCTGAATTTGTCAACTGATGAACAGTAGTATTTTAGAGCAAGAAAATATAAATGGCAGAATTTTTCCAAAAGATGGTTATTACATATAAAATCTATATATATAATATATATATAATATATATATACAGTTATCTTAATGATGATTTGAATGAGCATAACAGTTGACATTCCAAGTGACAAATGCATTAAAATGCATATTCACTCACAAGACAGAGTATACCCTGGGAGAGGAACTTTTTCAGTAGGACGAGCTCTCATTTTTTTTTTTTTTCTAGACATGAAAAATTTAATGATGAAGGAGTAAATGAAGGAAGGAGGAAGCTAGTGTAACATGTAATTAGGAATATGCCAAACACTGGACTAGGTTTTCGCATTTATTTTCTAATTTTTACATGTGAGGAAACTGGGATTCAAGGAGGTTATGTTGTCAAACCCCAGTTCATGTGACTGCTGCACAGTAAGGCCGTACAAACTGAAAAATCAGTTTGGAGCAGGGAAAGGTTTATTGCAAGGGCCAAGCAAGGAGAATTGGTGGCTTATGCTCCCAAGACCTGAACTCCCTGATGGGTTTCAGAGAAGAGTTTTTAAAGGCAAATCAGGGGAGGGCTGCAGGATGTGTGACTTTCTTCTGATTGGTTGGTGGTAAGGTACCAGGGTGGTGTTCCAGGAATCACAATCATCAGCCTTCTGGTTCCAACTAGTCTGGGGCCCATGTGCTTGTACTTAGCCTGAAGTTACCATCCTCCACTTGGGTGGGGGCCTTAGTTCCTGTAGAAGAACTCAGAGATGTGTACCAGATTGTTATGTATAGCCCTTGAGGAGGAATTAGGTGTCTTGTAACTCTATAGTTCTAATCATTAACTGTTTGAATCTGCCCTTTGGAACTCAGGGAAGGTCTAGGACACTGAAGCTTTTTTCCTACGAACAAGAAATAGGGGACATGGAAAGGCTTTTGTACCCAGGAGGGGCCCAAAGGGTCCTGCTCAGTTTCAATCATTGCCAAAGCTTATGCATCCACTGATAGAGCCAGGGTTCAAACCCAGGTCTGTCTGATCAGCTGACTTTTATCTATGTACTCTCTAAGGTTCATCGCATGTAAATATGGATGTTTTGATGAGAAAATATGGCCAATTAGTAAACAAAACATTTTTTAGCAAATTTAGGCCCAATACACATAGAGTCAGTTGCTCTGGATTGGATTTCTGATTCCATTGTGTGTCCTTCATAAATCACTTAACATCTCTGAAACTTGTCTTTCTCACATATATAAAGAAGATTATTAAAATCTATTTGAAGTTCATCAGAAGAATTACATGTGCCAATGCAGATAAAATGCCTAACAGAATATCTAACAAATAATAGGTGCTCAGGGAAAATAGACTGATTATAACCCCTTATTGTGGCATATTTCCAAAATTATAGAAAATTAGCAATTGTTAGGAAAAGGTTTTCAACTGGCCAGGAGCAAAAGTTCTTCTCTGACCTGTCTATTTAATCTCTTTTTGGTAACTTTAGTATCGAGGCTTCAACCACTGCCTCTGGGGAAGACTCAATCTAATTCAGCAACTCTGACCACAGACAACCATCTTGCAATTGAATAGGATGATATATCAAAAACCTAACCAATCTTCCTTTCTCAAAATACCTCTTCTCCTGATTATTTCTTATCTTTATTAATTGGACTACTATTATAATAATTAGTATAGTCTGTTTCTCAGTAAATGTTTGTACACATGAAGTCGTCACATTAGGCTTTGATGCCTAACTTTTCTTTAACCTTAGATCATTTGTCTAAATAGCAATTAAAGGAAGAAGAAAGGAAGAAATTATCCTTTGAGGGGATATGTATCAAGCACTTTGCTATGCACTTTACATGATTTGCCTCACATATTCTTCTTTCTCTGTTTGTTTTTTTTTAATTTTTGAATTTTATTTTATTTATTTTTTTATACAGCAGGTTGTTATTAGTCATCAATTTTATACATATCAGTGTATACATGTCAATCCCAATCGCCCAATTCATCACACCACCATCCCCACACCCCCACGGCTTTCCCCCCTTGGTGTCCATACATTTGTTCTCTACATCTGTGTCTCAACTTCTGCCCTGCAAACCGGTTCATCTGTACCATTTCTCTAGGTTCCACATACATGCGTTAATATACGAAATTTGTTTTTCTCTTTCTGACTTACTTCACTCTGTATGACAGCCTCTAGATCCATCCACGTCTCAACAAATGACTCAATTTCGTTCCTTTTTATGGCTGAGTAATATTCCATTGTATATATGTACCACACCTTCTTTATCCATTCATCTATCGATGGGCATTTAGATTGCTTCCATGACCTGGCTATTGTAAATAGTGCTGGAATGAACATTGTGGTACATGACTCTTTTTGAATTATGGTTTTCTCTGGGTATATGCCCAGTAGTGGGATTGCTGGATCATATGGTAACTCTATTTTTAGTTTTTTAAGGAACCTCCATACTGTTCTCCATAGTGGCTGTATCAATTTACATTCCCACCAACAGTGCAAGAGGGTTCCCTTTTCTCCACACCCTCTCCAGCATTCGTTGTTGGTAGATTTTCTGATGATACCCATTCTAACTGGTGTGAGGTGACACCTCATTGTAGTTTTGATTTGCATTTCTCTAATAATTAGTGACACTGAGCAACTTTTCATGTGCTTCTTGGCCATCTGTATGTCTTATTTGGAGAAATGTCTATTTAGGTCTTCTGCCCATTTTTGGATTGGGTGGTGTGTTTCTTTAATATTGAGCTGCATGAGCTGTTTATATATTTTGGAGATTAATCCTTTCTCCGTTGATTCGTTTGCAAATATTTTCCCCCATTCTGAGGGTTGTCTTTTCGTCTTGTTTATGGTTTCCTTTGCTGTGCAAAAGCTTTGAAGTTTCATTAGGTCCCATTTGTTTATTTTTGTTTTTATTTCCATTACTCTAGGAGGTGGATCAAAAAAGATCTCGCTGTGATGTATGTCAAAGAGTGTTCTTCCTATGTTTTCCTCTAAGAGTTTTATAGTGTCTGGTCTTACATTTAGGTCTCGAAACCATTTTGAGTTTATTTTTGTGTATGGTGTTAGGGAGTGTTCTAATTTCATTCTTTTACATGTAGCTGTCCAGTTTTCCCAACACCACTTATTGAAGAAGCTGTCTTTTCTCCATTGTATATCTTTGCCTCCTTTGTCATAGATTAGTTGACCATAGGTGCATGGGTTTATCTCTGGGCTTTCTATCTTGTTCCATTGATCTGTGTTTCTGTCTTTGTGCCAGTACCATATTGTCTTGATTACTGTAACTTTGTAGTACAGTCTGAAGTCAGGGAGTCTGATTCCTCCAGCTCCGTTTTTTTCCCTCAAGACTGCTTTGGCTATTCGGGGTCTTTTGTGTCTCCATACAAATTTTAAGATTTTTTTGTTCTAGTTCCATAAAAAATGCCATTGGTAATTTGATGGGGATTGCATTGAATCTGTTGATTGCTTTGGGTAGTACAGTCATTTTCACAATATTGATTATTCCAATCCAAGAACATGGTATATCTCTCCATCTGTTGGTATCATCTTTAATTTATTTCATCAGTGTCTTATAATTCTCTGCATAAAGGTCTTTTGTCTCCGTAGGTAGGTTTATTCCTAGGTATTTTATTCTTTTTGTGGCAATGGTAAATGAGAGTGTTTCCTTAATTTCTCTTTCAGCTTTTTCATCATTAGTGTATAGGAATGCAAGAGATTTCTGTGCATTAATTTTGTATCCTGCAACTTTACCAAATTCATTGATTAGCTCTAGTAGTTTTCTGGTGGCATTTTTAGGATTCTCTATGTATAGTATCATGTCATCCACAAGCAGTTATAGTTTTACTTCTTTTTCAATTTGTGTTCCTTTTATTTCTTTTTCTTCTCTGATTGCCATGGCTAGGACTTCCAAAACTATGTTGAATAATGGTGGTGAGAGTGGACATCGTTGTCTTGTTCCTGATCTTAGAGGAAATGCTTTCAGTTTCTCACCATTGAGAATGATGTTTGCTGTGGTTTTGTCGTATATGGCCTTTATTATGTTGAGGTAGGTTCCCTCTATGCCCACTTTCTGGAGAGTTTTTATCATGAATGCGTGTTGAATTTTGTCAAAAGCTTTTTCTGCATCTATTGAGATGATCATATGGATTTTATTTTTCAATTTCTTAATATGGTGAATCACATTGATTGATTTGTGTATATTGAAGAATCCTTGCATCCCTGGGATAAATCCCACTTGACCATGGTGTATGATCCTTTTAATGTGTTGTTGGATTCTGTTTGCTAGTATTTTGTTGAGGATTTTTGCATCTATATTCATCAGTGATATTGGTCTGTAATTTTCTTTTTTTGTAGTATCTTTGTCTGGTTTTGGTATCAGGGTGATGGTGGCCTCATAGAATGAGTTTGGGAGTGTTCCTTCCTCTGCAGTTTTTTGGAAGAGTTTGAGAAGGATGGGTGTTAACTCTTTTCTAAGTGTTTGATAGAATTCACCTGTGAAGCCATCTGGTCCTGGACTTTTGTTTGTTGGAAGATGTTTAATCACAGTTTCAATTTCATTACTTGTGATTGGTCTGTTCATATTTTCTGTTTCTTCCTGGTTCAGTCTTGGAAGGTTATACCTTTCTAAGAATTTGTCCATTTCTTGTTTTTTGAAGTAGGCTTGTATAGCTATAAACTTCCCTCTTAGAACTGCTTTTGCTGCATCCCATAGGTTTTGGACCATCATGTTTTCATTGTCATTTGTCTCTAGGTATTTTTTTGATTTCCTCTTTGATTTCTTCAGTGATCTCTTGGTTATTTAGTAATGTATTGTTTAGCCTCCATATGTTTGTGTTTTTTACGTTTTTTTTCCCCTGTAATTCATTTCTAATCTCAAAACGTTGTGGTCAGAATGATGCTTGATATGATTTCAATTTTCTTAAATTTACTGAGGCTTGATTTGTGACCCAAGATGTGATCTATCCTGGAGAATGTTCTGTGCACACTTGAGAAGAAAGTGTAATCTGCTGTTTGTGGATGGAATGTCCTATAAATATCAATTAAATCTATCTGGTCTATTGTGTCATTTAAAGCTTCTGTTTCCTTATTTATTTTCATTTTGGATGATCTGTCCATTGGTGTAAGTGAGGTGTTAAAGTCCCCCACTATTATTGTGTTACTGTCGATTTCCTCTTTTATAGCTGTTAGCAGTTGCCTTATGTATTGAGGTGTTCCTATGTTGGGTGCATATATAATTATAATTGTTATATCTTCTTCTTGGATTGATCCCCTGATCATTATGTAGTGTCCTTCCTTGTCTCTTATAACATTCTTTATTTTAAAGTCTATTTTATCTGGTATGAGTATAGCTACTCCAGCTTTCTTTTGATTTCCATTTGCATGGAATATCTTTTTCCATCCCCTCACTTTCAGTCTGTATGTGTCCCTAGGTCTGAAGTGGGTCTCTTGTAGACAGCATATATATGGGTCTTGTTTTTGTATCCATTCAGCAAGCCTGTGTCTTTTGGTTGGAGCATTTAATCCATTCACGTTTAAGGTAATTATCCATATGTATGTTCCTATGACCATTTTCTTAATTGTTTTGGGTTTGTGTTTGTAGTTCCTTTTCTTCTCTTGTGTTTCCCACTTAGAGAAGTTCCTTTAGCATTTATTGTAGAGCTGGTTTGGTGGTCCTGAATTCTCTTAGCTTTTGCTTGTCTGTAAAGCTTTTGATTTCTCCATCGAATCTGAATGAGATCCTTGCCGGGTAGAGTAATCTTGCTTGGTGGTTCTTCCCTTTCATCACTTTAAATATATCGTGGCACTCCCTTCTGGCTTGTAGAGTTTCTGCTGAGAAATCAGCTGTTAACCTTATGGGAGTTCCCTTGTATGTTATTTGTCATTTTTCCCTTGCTGCTTTCAGTAATTTTTCTTTGTCTTTAATTTTTGCCAATTTGATTACTATGTGTCTTGGCGTGTTTCTCCTTGGGCTTATTCTGTATGGGACTTGCTGCACTTCCTGGACTTGGGTGACTATTTCCTTTCCCATGTTAGGGAAGTTTTCTACTATAATCTCTTCACATATTTTCTCTGGTCCTTTCTCTCTCTCTTCTCCTTCTGGGACCCCTGTAATGCAAATGTTGTTGCGTTTAATGTTGTCCCAGAGGTCTCTTAGGCTGTCTTCATTTCTTTTCATTCTTTTTTCTTTATTCTGTTCCACAGCAGTGAATTCCACCATTCTGTCTTCCAGGTCACTTATTCTTTCTTCGGCCTCAGTTATTCTACTATTGATTCCTTCTAGTGTAGTTTTCATTTCAGTTATTGTATTGTTCATCTCTGTTTGTTTGTTCTTTAATTCTTCTAGGTCTTTGTTAAACATTTCTTGCATCTTCTCAGTCTTTGCCTCCATTCTGTTTCCGAGGTCCTGGATCATCTTCACTATCATTATTCTGAATTCTTTTTCTGGAAGGTTGCCTATCTCCACTTCATTTAGTTGTTTTTCTGGGGTTTTATCTTGTTCCTTCATCTGGTACATAGTCCTCTGCCTTTTCATTTTGTCTCTCTTCTGTGAATGTGGTTTTTTTTCCACAGGCTGCAGGATTGTAGTTCTTCTTGCTTCTGCTGTCTGCCCTCTGACGTATTCTTCTTAACAATGACAAAATACATTGCCATTTCATAAGAGACTTAATTGAAGCTCAAAAGTGTTATATAACTTTTCCAAGTCCTTTAAGACTATCATAGCAGAATTTTCCTATTTCCACTATCATGTAGCTAATTCAAAAGAATATCTCATTCATAATCCAATTGTTTATTGAGGAATGGATGTATAGACGGATGGATGGATGGATTTTAGGACTAGGCACGTGTGCCTGGAATATTGTGGTAACTTGCTGATTGACCTCCCTGCCTCCATACTCTTTTCTCATCATTTCTCTTCACCACTGCTAGATTAATCTTCCTAAACTACCACTTTGATTTAATTTCCTGTTAGAAAGGATTGTTAGCTTCCCATTGCCCAGACGATAAAATTAAAACTACCTATCCGCATGTGCAGAGACTTTCACAATTTGGCCCTAGTCTATTATATCAGTATTAACCCTACCCTTAAAAAACCTGTCTACTCTAGTTAAGTTGTTCCATTTACTGCTCCCTAGGCACTGTTTTAAAATTTTATATTCCCGTGCACTTTTTCATTCTTTTTCCCCTATCTATCTCTATCTCTCTATATCTATCTCTATCTTTCCCCTCTCTATCTATCAAAGACTGTTTCATTTTAAGACCAGAGCAAGTATTTCACATGAATCCGTGCCTGACCACTCCAACCATAATGGAATGCATTTGTCATTTGGAACATCAAATGTGATGCTTTTTCAAATCTTCATTAAACTAAATTTTTACATACATATATAATGACTACTTTCTTTCACTTCTTTAGTTATCCAAGTCACGCCTACCTACTGCCTAGATTACTATAATATCCTCCTATAACTGGTTTTGCTGCCTTCATTCCCCTCCCTTTCATTCACAATGCACACAGTGATTCTTTTTTTAAAAAATCAAGTTGAATCATGTAGCAACCGTTTTAAAATCCTTGAGCATTACTAATCATGTGGCCAACATGGTAGTAGCCAAAGTTTTCTCTGACTACATACTTTCTGGAAGTCAAGATGCCTAGAGCTGTAGCAGTAGCTAGAGTAGCATCCTGAGGTTGGTAGCTGAGTATAGCCACTCCAGAGCCTAGATGAGCTTCAGCTGCCACTTTGGCTCTGTGGCCACATTTTTCTTTATGACACTGAGCTTGCAGGTGATCATGAGTGGTATCATAGCAGAGCACATGGACACACGGGGTTCCTTCATTTGCTCAGATGATACCATCTGGGCTTGAGCCTGAGCCCAGAGCTGATTCAGAAAACCCACAGTTTCCATGGCTCATGAATTGGACACATAACCTGCTGAGAGTGAGTAGTAGCTTCTAGCAACTATGTTGGTAACAAATCCCTCTTAATTTCAGAGAAGTCAGTGGAAATCCATAATGCACTGAGCTAATCTGTCTTTATATTTCTGAATGACATGGCGAGCAGCATGCTGTTGAGACCTTGCATTTTAGGAGGCCATATACATGTAGAACTGTTGGCTAGCTGTTACTATGCAGCCATCTGTCAGCCGGGCAAAGATTATCTGTGCTGTCATCTAGGGGAAAACAAATAGGTTTCTCTAGACTACCTGTCTGGAAGGGATGACCAGGAAAGATGTGTTAGACTTCATCATTGGAGGCCTGAGCAGAGACAAGATCAAGGACCACTTCTAGAAGATAGTAGTGTCAAGCATGTTCAACGACAAGCCCTGATACCTCACTGGGGTGGATACATATCTTTCCCCATAAGGACTATGTATTTTGGCTTATCCCTGGTCCCCACAAGTAACCTCTGGCTAAAGAAAAAGCAATTTCAGAAGAATATTGGCCTCATTAACCTCGAGTATATCTGTCCCATCTGCAGTATCACAGGCAGTCCTTTCCTATATGTTACTTTGTGCAGTGACAAGATGGCAGTCTTGTAGCATTTCATCATTCATGTCCACTATCAGGTGCAGCTGATGAACACCATGTGGATAAGCATCATGAAGAAACACTTTTCTGACTTGGTGCCAGACACAATGTACAGAGACCCTACTTTCTGTCCTTTAATCTGGACCACAAACACCTTGACATTTGTGGGTGGCACACTGGACTGTGTAGCCTGGCTAACCTTGCAATGGGTACAGCTTGGTAGTAGAGAGACTAGGCCAGTGGAGTTAGAAGATACTGAAATTTTAAAAATAAACTTTTGTATCTCTGTGCTTTCTTGTGGAAGAAAATGGTAATCATCTAATACCTGGTCTGGCAATTATTGCTGCTAATGTTCTCACCCTCCTCACATATCCATCAGTAATAATAACAATAGTAATAGTTATAATATTAAGCAGTATCTGTAAGCATTTAATATAACTTGGCAGATAGAAAGTGCCCACAAAGTGGGAGCTGTCATTATTATTGTATGGCACAGTATCTCAAAACCACCCCAGCTATAAGCACTCTAGGTATTCACATTTACAGTAAGGAAGCAGAGGCTTAGAAAGGGGAAGTGACCTGATAAAAGTCATACGATGTAGCAGAAACAGATTTTGAACTCAGTTCTGACTATACAGCTCAAGTTCTTAACTACTGTGCTCTGCTGATCTGTGTGGTTTAAACTGACTTTGATATGAAGGCAAAAGTAAAGGAAATATGGAAAATATAGTGAATGCTTACTATGTGTCAGGCTCTGTCTTAAGCCCTTCTCATTAGTGTATTTAATCCTTACAACCATATGCATGCATGATTGTCATTCTCATTTACATAGGGGAAACTGAGTTTGAGAGAGATGAAGTCACTTGTCCAATGTCACACAGTGAGTAAGCAGGCCAAGATTCTAACCTATCTTTGTCTGATAACAAAATTCATGATTAATTAAAAGTTTATTTTTAGAAGTAATCGTGTATCTGAACAAAAACACAAATAATATAAAAGGATATAACTACGATCCTAGGCTGTAAGTCCCTATTGCCAGAGGAAATAAACACTGTCAGTTTATTATATGTTTTTCAGAAATTTTCTATTTATAAATATATGTATCTCATTTTAAAATAAATGTTAGCCTCTGTACACCGTGTTCTGCACTTTGATTTTTTTATGTAATATATCTTAGAGATTTTCTTATGATCAAAAAAAAAATCCTTCAGCAACATCTCATTGCACTAAAAGTAAAGACCAAACTACATACAAAGCCAGTAAGGCTCTACATGATCTTGGACTGTCTACTTCTCCAGCCTCATGTTGAAATTTTCACCTTCTTTCTCTCTGTACTTACCCACATTCTTCCTACATTTATCTCTTTCTATGTTCACTTATTATTTCTGGATATACACAAATCTGAGGCTCTAAGCCTTTCTCTGTGTTCTCAGCGACTAGGGTTATGAATCCTACAATTAACCTACAATCGTCACAATGCCAATGGGAGAAGAGAGAGATAATGACTGTTAGAATCTGACAAACATTTGACTCCACTATGTTATCGTGCTGTGATAGAACCAAGTCAACAGTGCTAGATTTACACTGAAGAGGGATACCTAATCTGTCTTTGAACAATTAGGGAAGACTTTATAAGGAAGTAATATCTGAACTAGAAGAATGATCTGATGATTAGGTGGGAAGAGAGAGAGAAATGGTCTAGAAAGCATAAATTACAAGTGCAAAGGTCAAGGGCAAATTGGTGGCAAGGGGAGGCAACCATTAGCTTCTCATAATCTCTGTTAGCACCACCATCAAGCTACAAAACATACAGGCAAAATGGTTCATTTGTTATGGAAATGCAGCTTTAAGACAACATTTTTAGCATCATCTTCCAACAACACTGTTGCCCTGAAGCCTTTCAGCACAGAACTCTGGAATCTTGACTAACCAAAAGCATATTTTTGTAATGGAAAGAAAGAGCACAGCATATTTTAGTAGTGCAAATTATTCAGTATAGATGGAGCACATTTTGCAAGCACTGGGTGGGAAGAGGGGATAAACAGTGAAGGCAAGAGATGAGGCAGGAGAAGTAAGCAGGAGCCTGATCACTAAACATTTTATGAGTTACATTATAGGCAATAGACTTTATCATGAGAAAAAGTGGGAAATAAATGTTTTTTTAACAGGGAAGTTATATGACCAGTTTTGTGATTTGTGCTTTAGAAAATCAATTTTGACTGCACCCTAGAAAAGGGTTTTGGAAAGGACAAAAAAATGAAGGCAAGGGGATAATTTGGGAGGAAGGCATTGCAGCAATCTGAACAAGAGATAATGATGGCTTAAGATAAAGTAATGGAACTGGTGTAAAGAAAAGTAGATGGATTCTAGAGATATTTAGTATATGGAAAAAACATAAAGTGGCTGATTAGAAAGATTGAACAATCAAAAATGGCTGCTTACCTTGAGTTGGCAGGCAGTGGAGAGGAAGCAAGTTTAAGAGAAAGAAGGTAATTTCATCTTTGATAAATTTAATTTTTAAAATATTAATTGAACATGAATAATGATCACATAAGTATAGAGTTTGGTGAATCACCATAAAATAAACAACATATAACAATTACCTACAGTTAAGAAATAGAACATTACCAGCATTCCAAAGTCTCCACATGCCCTCTAATCAGTCACTACCCTGACCCATTGACCCAAAGTTAAATAATACATGACTGGTGTTATCATAGCTTGGTTTTGCCCTCTTTTAATTCTATAAAGAAACTTGCTAAGGTTCACTCATTCTAATAGTTTATTTGTAGGGGTTTTTTTTTGGATTTTCTATACAACCATATCTCCTGAAGTGAATGAGTTTTATTTCTTTCTTTACATTTTTTATATCTTTAAAACATGTTTCTCTTTTATTAAAGCATTGGCTAGGACTTCCAAGTCAACATTGTATAGAAATTGTCTCATTCCTCAAAGGAAAGGCTTTCAACATTTTGCCATTAAATGTGGTAATTGTTCCAGGGTTTCAGTGGATTACTCTCTCTGAAATTAAGGAAATTTTCTTCTATTCCTAACTTTCTAAGAATTTTTTTGTCCTTTATCATTAAAGGTTCTTGAATTTTATGAAATACTTTTATTGTATCTGTTGAGATCATCATATGATTTTTCTCCTTTATTCTGTTAATGTAGTGAATTTCAATGATTGTTTTTCAAATGTCAAACATCTTGTATTCCTAAGAAAACATGACTTTATCATGTATTATATTTATTATACATTGTTTGTTTCAGTTTATGATTTTTGTACCTATGTTTATAAGTACAAACATGCCATTCCATGGGGGGAAATGGAACATGGAAGTCAGCATTTTTTTCTGGTTTAGCTTCTTGCTAAATGATTAAAGACAAGTGTAACTTTCATTTTGGACTTATTGATTTAATTGGCTACTCCAACACCTGACAGCTCTCTCTAGTTCAGCTGGGCTCATGATAATTTTTTAAGATATTTTTAACTTGGTGCAAAATTCTAAATTGGGAATTATTATGTATCATCATTTTAAAATGGAATTCCATGGTTATATAGCTTCCACTGTTTCTGTTGAAGAATCAGCTGTTAGCTTAGTGTTGCTCCTTTTATGATAATATGCTTAATTTTTTATATGGTTGTATTAAAGATTTTCTCTCTATTTTTATCTTTTAGTATTATTACTGTGATATACCTAGATGTGACTCTCATTGAGCTAGGGCATATTAGATAGGGGAAGAGGGAATATATGAACTAGAAATTTATCCTCATTAGGGGATATAGAGTTTCTTAAAATTATGACTTTTGAGGGTTTTGGACAAATTCTTGATCATTATACTTCAAATATTTCTTCTATGTCATTCTTTCTTCTGCTTCTGGTCCACCATATTAAACATATATTAGACCTATGTACCATATGACTTGCGTATTATTTTATATTATCTGAACTCTTTTTCTCTGTACTTCAGTTTGGATATTTTATTCTGATCTACCTTCTAGTTCATATATTCCCTCCTTCACTATGTCTAATATGCCCTAGCTGCATCTACACCTTTTTTTAACAGCTATAATGAGTTATCATTAACACAAATGAACTGCATGTATTTAAACTATACAGTTTATAATTTCTGACTTCATAATAAGCATACACTCAAGAAATTATCACCACAACCACGATAATGGACATCTCTAACTTTCCCAAGTTTTCTTGTACTCCTTTGTAATTCCTCCTTTAAACCCTGTCCATAACTATTTCCAGACAATCACTGATATGATTTGCATCATGCTTACATTTCCTAGAATTGTACATAAAGGGAATAAGCAATTATGTATTTTTTGTTTTTATATTCTTTAACTCAGCATTATTATTTTGAGATTCATCCATATTACTGTGTGTATCAATTTCTCCTCATTCTGAGTTTTCCTCTCCATATATTGTACTATAGCCTGAAAACTCTCTCCTTCAAGTAAACTGGCACAGTCACAGGGCTCACTTGTTTGTTTCCCATTTCCCTGGGAACACTGTCCCGTGCTACCAGATATCCAATGTCTAAAACACATTATTTCATGTATTCTGTCTGCTTTTTAATTTTTTAGGCAGAGGGTAAATCTGGTTTCTGAAATTCAATCTTGGACAGAAGCAGAAATCTAATCTTCTGACTTCTAATTTTAGTTGTGTTTTTCAAGTCTAAAATTATTATTTAGCTAAATTTTATAAATATTAATTCTCTGATAATATTTTATATTTTTAAATCATTTTTTGAATATTTTAATGAGAGTCATGGTAAAGTCTCCATTTAATTATTCCAAAATCTTTATCTCTTTGTTGGTCTCTTTCTACTGTCTATTTTTTTTTAAATTTAAGATTCATTCAATTATTTTTTAATGATTTTTATATTTTCAGATTATGAAGAATGTTAAACATATGCAAAGCAGACAGAAAAATATAATTAATCCTAATATACCCATCAATGATCCCCAATGATCATTATCACATAGTACATCTGGCACACCCACTTCCCTTATATTATTTTAAAACAAATCACAGATATTATGTTATTTTTAATATTTCAGAATATATCTCTAAAATATAAGGACACTTTAGAAAACAATCACAGTATGATTATTATACCTAAATATTAACTATAATTACTTTATATCATAAAATATCCAGTCAGTATTCAAAATATTTTCATGATAAGTATATAATTTTACCATTAAAAAAATTAAAGTTAATGCCACTGATGGATATGTATTTTAAATGGTTTTAATGTATAGTTTCACCATTTTTTCACGCAAATTATTTATTTCAAAGACAAAAGAAACTTGGTTGTTTGTTCTGGATAATTTTCCATAGACTAGCTTTTGCAGATTGCTTCTGTGTGGTATAGATTAATACTTTCCCCATCCTCTATATTTTGTGTGAATCAGAGGTTGGTAAACTACAGTCCTTGAGCCAAATTTGACCGACTTGCTTTTGTATACTGTGCAAGCTAAAAATGTTTTGTCATTTTAAATGGCTGAAATTAAAAAAAAAAACAAAACAAGAATATGCAACAGAGACCCATCTAGACAACAAAACTTAAAATATTTAACTCCTTGAACCTTTATAAAAAATTTTTTTCAGATCCCTGCTCTTAATTAATAGCTGATCCAAACTTGCATTGATTCATGTTCCTTTTTTTGTTTTTCAAGGTAAGGCTTTTTCATAGGTTGTCATATGGCATACGATATCTGCTTAATTCTTAACTGACTAGATTTGATTGTCAGACATTGCAAATGAAAAAAATTAGAGATTTATAATCTGAACAACATTTTCGTCCTCCAGAGAAAATTTAGTGTTCATTTTACAAGTTATTTAGGTTAGGGGCAGATTATCATAATCCAAGCAAGGAATGTACTTATTCAGAGCTATGTTTTAGTCCTTGTAGGGCTAATCTATTTTTATTTCACCAGTGCTCCTTAAGGTGTATTTGTTTCAGGTACTAAATGAAAGCTTGGAGTGTTTATCAGGGCCTATCCTCCTTTTGGGGCCTTGAACTTCAATCAATTTCCTCAGCCACATAAGAATGCTGAAAGTTCTCCATGTGGATCTCTCAGGGAAAAGTTGTACCAAATTTCAGACCTTCTCTTTTTACCTTTTCTTTGGGATGTTAGTCCCACAAGTCCATCCTGTGTCTGCAGCTTGCCAGTGTCTTCAAGTAGGTTTGTCTAGCTTTTCCTCATGTTCTCAGCAGGAGGTTTGGTGCAAAACAAAGTAGTATACTATACCGTGAATGGAAACTACACATTTTATTTGAGATGTCTGTAAAATATCTAAAAAGGAAATATCTTGAGGACAATTACATATAAGGATCTGGAACATTTCCTCTGCCTGCCTCTTAAATATTTGTTTATTCCTCAATCTCTTCTCGTCTCCGTGTCCTTAAATGGCCTCATAAACTCCTATGGCTTCATTTACCATTTTTATGCTTATGCCTCCTCTTTCTAATATCTTTGGTCCAGGGCTTTCTCCTAAGATCTAGACTTGAATTTCCAGTCCTCTACTAGTTATCCATTTTGATGCCCCACATCCACTTCAAAACCAGATCTATTGATTTCTCGCCAACTCCATCAATGAATTTATTCTTTGTTCTGAGTTTAACTTTTCCTTCTCCTTTAACACAGTCATCCAGTTCTTCATCAAGTCCTGACTATTCTACCTCCCAAATATTTCTCAATTCCATTCATTTTCCTCCATCCTCATTGTTACCATACTTTTCAAGGAATCAATCATATTAATCTTTTCACTGGCAGGTAATATAAATTTTTATTCACCATTTTACCTCTAGTGCCCAGTAGAATGCCAAACACTCCAAAACATTTAATTAAGCACAATGTATTTTATTGAAACTTGTGACACATTACTTTTACATATGTGAACTCAATTCAGCATCTTAAAACTGGAAAACAAGAGCCTTTGGAATCTGAGTTCTGTTTTCTCACACATGGTAAGGAGCACAGGTTCTAGAGTCAGATTCTATGGATTCAAGTCTTGTCTTTTTGGTTTACAGTGTGAACTTGAGTAAGGTTTTTAATTTCTTGGTCACTTTCTTCACCTGAAAAATGGACTAATAACACATTCTTCATAAGATTATAAAGATGGAATTAAATAATGGATGTAGAGAGCTTAAAGCATTATCTGAGACATAAGAAGTATTCAATAAAGTTTAGCTATTATTGTAGTAATAGAATTATGTATCTTACTTCACTTTCTACAATATAAAAATTTGATAAGCATAACTTCTGTGCTGTTATCCATGTACTGACTACGGTCTTTTAAACTGGAAAGATTTTATAAATACTACCAAGAAGGGGAAAATATATTACTTCCCATATTTCACTGCTAACACATGGTATTTAAAACTAATGGTATTTTGATATAATTTATCTGGAAGCTTTAAAATATCAAATTCATAGACTCAGGAAAAATACAGCTTTTTCAATTACCAAAAATATAATAATACCTAAGCTCGTTTGTTATTACAGATTCATTGCTTTGGGGAAACAGAAGTTTACTTATGGTACTATAAAGTTCTTCATCCTGGATATTTTTATACTTGACATTTACTTTTTTTTAAGCTACATTTTTCTTTAACTCTATCAATTTTTAAGCCTCTTATATGTGCTAGATTTTCTGACATTTTGGAAAAAATTTTGTGTGCTTTACATGAATATCATATGCTACCAGAAATGTATATGACCTCAAGAAAAACCTAGAAAAGTAATTTTTGAAGCTCAAGTTTTTAAAGCCTCATTTTAGTTTTTACTAGTGATTTTAATAGTAAGTTTAAAAAATTATATTAAAACTATAATCTTAGGATTCACACAATTACCTAACTAATGACTACAGCTCTGACATCTGAGTAGTACAGCTGTCTGTATTTTACAGATTGGTTAAAATTGACCAGGTCTTCATCAAATGGTTCTCAGTTATTCCTATGTTTATACTCACCTAGTCATAAAATATTCAAATACATATCATATATAATGTATGAACCATAACTTCACCTTTTCTATGGTAAAATTATATATATCCATTATAGTTATAATAACTATAACTATAGATGTGGGCATTGATTAATTTTTTTGAGAATTAAGACAGCAGTATGAGTCACTGCATCCTAAGCTTTTAAAAACTGAACATATCAGTCAACAGTAGGGGGGAAAAACAATCTAGACATTCATTGAAGCCTGACCTAGAAATAAATGAGAGAGTTACATTGGAATATCAATGTCTAGCTTAACATTGTAACCCTTCAATAATAAATGGGAGAAGGACTGTAAAGCTGAGCTGTTGGAGGGGGGAAACCGACTCTTCTGATGGTTAGGTGCTTTATTAGTGTTGTTTAAATTATTTTTTCTGTTGCTGTTTCCTCCCCCTAGTTTGATGTGAGTGTGGTGGTGATGGAAGCATACACAGGGTAGAATGAAGGTGTCTGAGATGTAAGTGAAGTTGGTAACCTGAGTTGGGAGAGGCTTGAACATTAATGTGCTCTGGGTATATCCATCACCTGAAAAATAGTGACATTCTTTACATAAGAAAGAAAACTGTAGGAAGTAGTTTGACTAAAGGTATGGACTTTATGAAAAGGAAAACACAGAACTCACTGGGGAGATGACTTGACTGTGATGGAGAGCATCTTGAAGGTGCAGACCTTTTCTGTCTTATTTAATTATGTATGATTATGTATTAATTATTATTATCTTTAGTATTATTATCTTTAGTATTATGTATTAATTATGTATTATTATTATCTTTAGTACTTAGCACATAGCAGTGCAAAAACCTATTTGTTGCATAAAATATGAGCATCCCAAATGTAGAGAAGTTTCATGTTAAGATGACTACCTGAATCCTAAGAGTCCCAGGAATTAGAGATTTCAAACAAGGCAAGGGGGTGGAAATTTGGGGTATTAGACACTTATAAGGAGAGTAGATCTGGATGCACTAGTGAGGAGACTTGGTTAGCTAAAGAGAAGAAAGACAGCTCTGAGTGCTTGGCGAAAAAGTAGTGAGAGTTCAGGAAATAAGATAAGAAGCATAAAAACGGTTAGATTGTCTTCAATTCAATTTAAACTTTGTCCAGACTCTGATGACAATGAACTATCACCCTAATATTGTTGAAAATTAGCAAAGGCTATTTAGTCTACCAATTAAACATCTTTCCAATCTAGCCCTTCCTTATCCCCACCACTGCAAATCTAGCAAAATTTCTCATGATCTCTTACCTGGATATTTGCAACAATCCTCCATGAGCATAGGTTTCACAAGAGCAAGGATTTTATAAGTACTGCTCACTGCTGAACCCTTAGAACTTGGAGCAGTGCCAAACACATATCGTGCTTTCAATTACTATCTCATCCATTCATTTTGAAGTATTTGTTTAGCACCTATCATGTGCCAGGCACTGAGGTAAAGTAATGGAGGAACAGTTGAAAACAAGGTAGGCAGTATCCCTGCCCACATTAAACTTACATTTTAGTAGGTGTATAAATAGTAATGAATAATTAGTAAGTAGCATATTTTTAAATAGCAGATAAGTTCTATGAAAAAAAAGAGAGAGGGAGCAGTGTATGTAAATAGAATATTATGGGGTTGTAGGTCATTTTAGATAGGGGTTTCTGAGGCCTATCTGAGGAGGTGATCTCCTCAGAGACCTGAACAAAATAAGAAAGCAAGTCATGGGAAGATCTGGCGAAAGATCCTTTCAGAGAAAAGGAACAGCTAGTGTAAATGCCTTGGAGTAGAAACAAACTTGATATGCCTAGAACAGAGTAAAAAAAAAAAGGCAAAGGATATTAAGGATTGTGGTTTAGATTTGTTGAATAAATGCTTGAGTACAGGCACATAAGCAGTTTATTTAACTCAACCCTCTCTATCAAGGCCACACAGCTGCCAGATGTTAACCTAGGTGAAGGTGCTAGGATTCATTATAGGAAAATGTGTTTCATGGTAATTTAATCAGACTAGCAAAAAAAAAAAAAAAATTAGCAGCCTCTGTTCTTGCTAAGCAGTGCCAAATAAATCAATCTGTATCTCCGGACCTCTCTCTGCTGACTTAAGCAAAAAAAAAAAAAAAAAAAAAAAGAGTTGTCAAGGGCAGATTAGCCAGGGCACTGAAAGGGCCCCTTGAAATATTGTACAGTCCAGCTAAAGTACCAAAGAAGAGGTTGCAGAGCTAGCAAAGAAATTAAAGTGAAATGTTAGGGTTAAGAAAGTCATGGATGAAAAATTGTCCTTGTTTGTCACATCTCCTCCTTTAATTTACAAAAGCTCCAAAGAGCACTGGTAAGGCCTGTGTGACAAAAGTAGCAATCTGGAGATACTTGGAGTCACAGAGAATTTTGCTTCTCCTGTTGACTAATACTGAGCTCCACATCAAGGTAAATGGTGAAGTTCAAGGGACTCCGAGGTTAAAGTAGATACTGTAAATTAGCTAGAAGTTTAACTAATAGTCTCTGTAAACCAGTAAGCTTACAGAAAGAAGTACAAACCACAAGATATGATTATAGTCAGAATCTTGTGAACCGCAGCAAGAACTGTGTATTCAGGTAAGAAGTAATCACTGTTCCATATTCTGTGATCACTCAAGCAAAACTCTTATTTTCAGGGGAAATTAAGCATATATATTTGAGAGAAGAATGTAGCCTTGCACTATAGAATCAGGTTTAATACATGACAAAATAATATTGCAGTTAGCCTCCCAGATTAGAACTTATTTATTAAAAATAATAATAAAGTATTTAAATTTTGAAAGCTTCCCACCCCTATCACTCCACCCCCAACAGTTGAGAGAAACATTAGCAAATTCAGAAAATGCATAGTGCAATAAGGCCAGTCTTGTTAATTCTAAAGCTTTATCCAACTGATTAAAACTAACATTAAAAAGGCCTATTTTGAAGGAAATTTTTGAGTCAACTCTATGTTTTTTTAAACTCAAGAAGGGTACCTCTCCTTAAATTCATTTGGTGGAAGGGGTCAATACGCATAGAAAAAGGCAATTATTTTGTTTTTCAATCATAGACGATGAAATTTACCATCGCCATCACCAACATCAGTGTCATTCAAGGTTAACCAATTATTTAGTACATCAAACTGCATGACTGCGATGTGTTATCCATATGTCAAATTGGGAAGCAGGGTTTGGTAATCCAGATATTTTACAGACCTTTTTGAGATCATACCCATCATATCATTCACTTGTTCATCAAATATATAAGCCCCTGCTATGTGCCAAGCATACTGTGTATATCATATATATATATATATATATATATATATATACACACACACACACACACATATACATAAATTTTTATATAAATATATATTTTTTTAATTGTTGTTTGTCTGGTTGTTAGTTTTGTCTCAGGGAGCTCACCTTGACCTGATTCTAGATGTTCAAGATCTGGTACACAATAGTTGCTAAATAAATATTGGTTGAGTAAGTGAGTGAAAGAAAAGGTTCTTCTCATCCAATAGTTTACAGTCTAAGATATCATTCATCATTAATATGAAGACAAAGGTGTAGAATAGGGCATAGATAGTAGAATAATAGTATCAATACCTCTCTTTCTACAATTCTATGATTTTATGTCAAAATACAATATAAGCATATATTTCATCTGCTGGTCAGGAGTAAATAAATTCTAAGAATGCGGCAAGAATAAGTTCATACTAGGGACAAATTCTAAAAATAAAGGAGGGAGCCAAAAGCTCTTTTCTGACAATTTGATTAACATATGAGTTCTTCCTGAAGAAGTAGAGCCCTAAGAACTGTGAAAAGATGAGAGTATGACATTGGTCATTGATTTTTTGTGCCACCACCCCTCTTTATAGTGGTGGTATTGGAGCCTCAGAATTATCCATAACTTTAGGTGTATGAGTCTAGTATTCAAGAAATATTTTCTTTCTAGGTACTTTGCCTCAAATAAGGTATGCTGATAACAGATGGCAGATAACATTACAAGAAGGAGATAGCTAGCCTTTCTATAATCATGGGTAACTGAGAAAATGTAATCAATTTATTTTTGCTTAACCATTACTATTTAAAGCAGAGCGATAATGTCACTAAATAGTTAAGTGTGATCATTTAACTTTGGGGGCTTTAGTTTCCTCATTGTGAAAATGAGGTTCTTGAAAGCTGTTGCCTGAAGTCCTGCCCTGGTCTCTAATATGATTCCAGCATTTGCCAAGCTCAACCTTTATACCTTTGTACTTTAAAAGCAGAAACTGTATGGTTCCCCATTTACTTTGAATTGCCTCCCTATAAACATCACTCCCCCGCCACCACCCAGGAAACTCCTTTTGTTGTTGAGATAATAAATTACTTTTAATACAGAGATTAGATTTCTAAAATCAAGCTTACTGGAAAATTACTTAGCAACTTCTAACGTTTTCTGGAAGAGAGTGGCATATAAATAATAAATAAATGACATGAAAATGAAACAGCATACTTAAAAGCCCATTTAAACAAAACTTAACAGGATTTTTAAGGACATGAAGCAGAGACATCAAAATCTCTCACCCCAGGAAGTTCATTTAGTAGGCTGGGGCCAAGGGTATTCCAGGAATAAAGCACTGCAGAAAAAAAACTTGGAGGTGAGAAGACAACTTGTACCCAGAGATATCTTTAGCTTGACCAGAATGGTAAGGATGTTTAGGGTCACAGAAACTAATCCAGAAATAATGCAACTTAGCTTACCATGTAAACAAAGTGGAGTGATGGCTTGTGTTGTAGTTAAAAGTTGGGAGAAAGCTAGGCAGGCTAGTAGTTATAGTAAAAGTAATGATGCTATTACCATTTAAGTCACGCATACTATAAACCAGGCCCTGCACAAAGCATTTACATGTATTTTTATATTTATTTCTCACATAATTCTATGCAGTTAGTACTTTTAACCTCATTTATAAATTGAGGAAACTGAGGCTTATAAAGTTAATGGCATGTTCCAATGTCATACAGTCTACGTGTGTCAGAACCTATCTAAAAGATTTGCCTCACTCCAAGGTTTATGTTCTTAAATACTATATAGAGTGTCTGTACTTTATTGTGGCTCTGATAATTCCAGGGGTTTGGTCTCCAGCTTTGCTTAAGAACTCTGTTGCTGACATACGAGTGTATACTTTTCTTTGACACTCCTTTACTTGAGCTCCATGTTCACACCTCCTTCTATTTTGCAAACATGACTTGTGACATGTTACAATTAACTAAAGCTCATTTTACAGTTGCTCCATTTTGTTTTCTTAATGTAGGTTTGAGTGACACATTCTGCTCCCTTGAGGATATTTAGCTCAGAAAGGTGCCTAGGTTGTCACTAACATGCTTCTTAGTTTGCATCCATTTTTAAAATCTGATCAGTGTCCATTTCAAAAAATAACGGGGTTCCCATTTTAACATCAACAACAGTAAACATTAGCACTCATGATATCAAAATGAATTTTAGCCATTTAGCTGAAAGATCAAGCTTGTTTACACAATAGCAATGTGAATAGGTGTTTTGAAGAAAAACATTCCGAATTTCTTACTATTCTGTTTGAATATGCCAGTGTTCTTTTATGGGCCTATGTTTAAAATTTTCTTGTTGGGCTGCTTTTGTGAGAGTGCCTACTTCTTCCTTTCAATTCTGCTTGTAGCCATTGGGTATACAGAAAGGTACAGATCTGTCCCTCTGAACTTAAAAGTTATGTTATGTACTTAAGAATATATGAACCAGAGTGAATTCATGCATTGTGCTAGGAAATAGAGATGCAGGAGTGAATTAGAAATTCTTCTTACCTTCAAAGAAGCTGTCTACTCTAGCATTACCTAAAATGTGTTTATTGAAATTTTAATATCCATTGAGACATTAGATCTTTGAAATCATGAATATTCCCAGTATAATTAATATATTTTAAAGTATTGAAAGGTTTTAGATTTATTGGATGGGGAGGAGCTTGTTTAACTTTCTTTAACCCAGAGAAACCCAAATTTACTTGACAACAGATATTTTCCTTCCTTCATATCTCTCTCTCTCTCTCACACACACACACACACACACACACACACATTTTTATTAACATTTACAGGATGTGTATTCCAATAAAACAGGTTGGAAATGCCAATCTACTCCATTGGGAAAAAAAGGAGGTAAAACAAACAGATGTGGTTTCTTTCTTACCTGGCATCATACCTAGGGAAAATCTTAACTTACACCTGCATCCTTCTTAGAGGATTGCTGGGGAAAGGCATGGACTGTCTGTTGTTTATGAGACAATATTTTTATGGAGTAATTCTGTTTTTCAACTTTTTAAGGAATATTTACATTTAAAAGTAAGCTTACTGTAACTCATTCTATTATCAAAATTCTGGTCTAGACCTCTTTCATCTATCTACTGTATATTACCAGTATTAACAAAGCAAGAGGTAGTTCTAGTTTGAAAGTTCTAATTCAAAACACATGAATCATATTTGTGCTAATCCAGAATTCCTAAACCAAATTATTGGTCAATTTTAACTCTCTGATATTTTTCTTAAATATGACATGGTTATTATGGGTAACTTGATTTCCAAGTTAATTGAGTCATTACAATTTATTCACAATAGTTAAATAATGTTTGAGCATTGCACAGTGTGAATAATGTAAATAGTTTGAATGTTGTCTTAAAGTACCAGACTGGAACAGTGATATACATAATCATCTTAAAGGATTTTGTCAGCTCTGCTATACCACTTAGAGGTAGTTTTTTCTTTGCTTTGGCAAGAAACAGGGTATTTGCACTGTTCTAAATAGTTAGACAGTATTTCTCCTGTTGGTAGTTTAAGTATAATTTCTAATTTCAGCTGAATTCTCTACACAGAAAGCACCATGGCACTTTTCCAATTGTGATTTTATCAATCCAAGTTAGCAAAATGAGTTAGCTATTTTGTATAAATCAACAGTCTCTCAGAGGAATGGAATTTCTAGTTTCAGAACCTCAAAAGAAAGAATGTATGACAATCTATTACATTTTCAGAGGTATCACATTACAACTTGATATCATATTCTGCTTTTTTGTTGGTATTCATAATTATGTGGGTCAATAAAAAATTAGCATGAAATAGCAATTCTAATCATATCAGTAGGCATGTGCTCAAAGTCAGTTTAAATAATTTATGACAGAAAATTAGTATAGATTTTATGATTTGTTTATCTAGATGTCTTTCATGTGCAGAGACTAAGAATTCCTCAGGTTTTCCACGGTACTCAGTATTCTAATTGCCAGAAATATTACCCCTTGAAAGTGATTTACAATGACAGGAAAAGTTGCAGTGACATATATTCTGTCTTTATGTACCCATTTGTTCATTTATTCATTCTGTCAACATGTGCTGAGTTCCTACTTGGTACCAAGCACTGAAATGGGTACGGAGATATACAGCTGAATAGAACACAGAGCCTGATCTCATGTTTAGTGGATAAGAAGAACCTACAATATATAAAAAATGATGAGATATCTTAAGAACTTTACTAGAGATGAAAAAATGCTATAGAAACTCAGAGGCAGGAGCAAAAAGGAACTTGTATCAAAGTAGAGATAATTCTAGGAACCAGGCATCAACAAAGTTGAAGTAGAATTAGAGTATTCTTTGGGAGCTATACAGAGTATAGAAATCCTTTGTTTTTATTACCGCTATTACGTGAAAGTCATTTCATCAATCATGTTAAGACTGTGCTCTAAAAATTGAAATGTTAAGTGTAACTGAATTGCATAGTATCACAAATACTTTGAGGACCTCAGTCCCTACACTCTAACAAAATAAAATTATGTCAAACCAACCTGAAGACTGACTCATAATAATGTTAGTTTTAATATCTCATGTGTATTCAGATTTTACAACTATTGGAAAGAGTAGAAATTTGCCCTATACAAAATAAAAGGTACGAATTAATTTAAATTGAGTTCAAAACAATGCAGCTTAATTTAACTTTTAATTTCTCACCTATATACACAATTATTTTCTATGAGAGAACCACACTTCCACTGGGTCAGGAATAACAGATGGAATAAAATGTGTAATACCCATTCTGAAATTACTGTTTGAACTCATTTAGGAAGAATCTGTCTTTATAAACTGCTATTTGATTAAATAGCAATGTATAATAAAAGCATTATAAATCCTTGGTTCTTTACTTCTAAAGATTAGATCGACTTCAGAATTTAAAATCCATATGTATTTTTGTAGTTGTCAGTTCTTTAAAAAATAAAATTTTATGGCAACTTAAAGAGATCATTCAAATTAATTACTACAACTACAGTTCCCTTATAGAACCCTAAATCTTCAATGCAAATGCTTTGGGTATTACACCTGACTGAACCAAGTGTGCTATGTGCATGTGCTATGTGATAATTGAATCTGGGGGTAATTGCCCAGGATTCTGTTCAACCATAATTGCAAGTAACCAGGGGCAGAGCCATGGAGAATTCATAATCAACAGGAGGTGTTTTGACACAGAATGACCAAATGAGATATTTTAGCAACAGAAAGAATGGTGTGTTTCACACAAAATAGAGGTGGTGGTCCTGGCATCAGGATCAATGGAGAGGAGGAAGAAAAGAAACATTGGAAAAGAAGTTGAAAAGAAGGGTAACGTGTGCATAGGTTTATTTTTTTTAGCAGAAGATAAACTTTTGAGCTCAAGTACTAAGAGCTTAAGCAATTAGTATGAAAGGAGATCAGATGTGGCAAGACTCACTCTGTCACTCTTCATAATCTTTATGGATTAAAAGTGACTGTCACTGGCAGTCAAGACAATGTGTCTTTATACAATGGAGCATAAAAAAAATAGCTTTGACCAGTCAATTTAAAATCCCTCAGGCCCTCTGGGGAGAAAAAACATGTTTCATTGAAGAGTCTAGCTGTTTGAAGAACAGTAGGGATTAGATCCAGCAGGTGCAAGGAGGAAGAAAGCTTTCAAAAGAAATTAAATGTTGCTCCTGCTATGATCTTTACAAACCACCATCTTGTGGGGCCTGCAGGGTTTTAAGGTTACAAGGGATATTCATAAAAACTGAAGTTTACAACGGTCTTGTTATGGTCCTTAGAGGATGCCAAGGATCTAATGCAATCATTTACTAATATTCAATCAGTTTGTTCCTTCTACCTGGAACTCTCTTCCCTCCCGTGACTTCCTTCCCACACCATTTAGATCTCTGCTGAAATATCAACTCAGAGAGATGCCTCCCTGAGCTCCTCCTCTAAGTGGCAATTATTTTCTATTCCTTTATCCTGTTTTATTTTTCTTCATAAGGATTTTACTACTTGACATTATATTGCATGTTTGTTTATCTTCTGCCTCCCCTATTAACATGTATGATCCTTGAAAGCATGGAACTTATCTATTTTGTTCATTGCTATAACCACATTGCCTGGAATATGCCACATGCAAGATAAGTCCTCAATAACTATTAGTGCAAAAAATTAATTTAGAATTTAACATATTAGTCAATGAGATTCTTTTAGTGTGACATGCCATATTTTGTTTTCATTTGGATGAGACACAGGATGGTTAAATTTTGATGGGTGAAGAATGGAGAGAAAGGACCTAACCATCAGATTAATGTCCAGATCAGGATAATCAGAGTGGAAAACCACAGTATGGAGTCTTGGATACCTAGGGCCTATGAAGACACTTTGGACTATCCCTCCTAAATGGAGAATGACAATCAGGAGATGGGTTATAGAGGAGATAATGGTAAGGACATCTTCTGAAGGAAGCAGTTTAGATGCAGAGGATCATAAAGGAACAGAGATAAATGAAACAAGGAGAAGAAAACAGCAGGGTCAAGCACAGGTAAACAGAGCACCCCAACTTTATATCTGAGTTCTCACAAGGATCCAGCCTATTCAATGTCCAGCACTGTCGCAGCTTGGGAAACACTGTCCTCCTTAGGTGTCTATTTTTTTTAAATTGAAGTATAGTTGATTTACAATGTTGTGTTAGTTTCAGGTGTACAGCAAAGTGATTCAGCTGTATATATATGTATGTATATATCTTTATTATTTTTTGATTATTTTCCATTATAGTTTATTACAAGACAGTGAATAAACTTCCCTGTGCTACACAGTAAATCCTTGTTGTTTATCTATTTTACATATGGTAGTGTGTATCTGTTAATCCCATACTCCCAAATTATCCCTCCCCACCTCCTTCCTCTTTGGTAACCATAAGTTTGTTTTCTATGTCTGTGAGTCTGTTTCTGTTTTGTAAATAAGTTTGTTTGTACTATTTTTTTAGATTCCACATATTAGCGATGTTATATAATATTTGTCTTTGTCCGACTTACTTCACTTAGTATGATAATCTCTAAGTCCATCCATGTTGCTGCAAATGGCATTATTTCATTCTTTTTTTATGGCTGAGTAATATTCCATTGTATATATGTATATATATTTATACACACCACATCTTTATCCATTCATCTGTTGATGGACACTTAGGTTGCTTCCATGTCTTGGCTATTATATTGTAAATAGTGCTGCAATGAACATTGGGGTGCATGTATCTTTTCGAGTTTTCTCCAGATTTATCCCCAGGAGTGGGATTGCTGGATCATATGGTAACTCTATTTTTAGCTTTTTAAGGAACTTCCACATTGTTCTCCACAGTGGGTACACCAATTTACATTCCTATCAACATTGTAGGAGGGTTCCCTTTTTTCCACATGCTCAACAGCATTTGTTATTTGTAGACTTTTTAATGATGGCCATTCTGACTGGTGAGAGGTGGTACCTCATTGTAGTTTTGATTTACATTTCTCTAATAATTAGCGATGCTGAGCATCTTTTCATGTGCCTGTTGGCCATCTGTATACCTTCTTCGGAGAAATGTCTGTTTATGTCTTCTAACCATTTTTGATTGGATTGTTTGGTTTTTTGTTATTGAATTGTATGAGCTGTTTGGAAATTAATCCCTTGTTGGTCGTATCATTTGCAAATATTTTCTCTCAGTCCATAGGTTGTCTTTTCATTTTGTTTATGGTTTCCTTTGCTGTGCAAAAGCTTATAAGTTTGATCAGGTCCCATTTGTTTATTTTTGCTTTCATTTCTATTGCCTTTGGAGACTGATTAGGTCTCTATTTTGATAATGTTGTCTAGATACCAGTAACATTATCTGAACCCCAGTAAAGAAATAAAGCTAATTATATTGGATGGAACTGTCTCTTCAGTTACAAGGGCCTATTTCACAATAGTATTGATTGCATTAGATTAGTAAAAGGGTTTCCCATGCTGCTCTGGCAGATAATTGCTTGTATTAACAGTGTTTGGGCCAGAAATATAGCTGGAAAGAAAAGGGATTTCATGAGGAGCTCTACCAGCTCAGGGTAACAGCATGTCATGCATTCCATCACTTTTGCAGGACTCTGTTCTGTGCCTACTGACTTGAGCACATGCAGTCTGGCATCCACCTTCTCCTAGCTTCCAGGAGCCTCCTTATTCTGGTGTTGTTTTTCATTATATGGTTTTCAGAATTTACCTTTTATTTAGTGAGATGCCTCCTTGTTTTTTTGGTCACATTAATCTCTTTAAATATTAAATTCCAATCTCAGTTGAATAAAACCTAATACAACTGCTTTTAAATAAAGAAAAATGAATTAGGTACCAAATAGCATAGGATTGTGGTGTGTGATGCTATCTTTTTAACTTTTTATCTTGAGATAATAATTATTTACATGAAGTTTCAAAAAAATCTACAGGGGCATCCCATGCATCATTCACCTAGTTTTCGTCAATGGTAACAATTCACATAGCTGTGATATAATAGCAAAAACAGGAAAACGTACAATGCTATTTTCAGATGATTTTGTTCCCCTACCCCTAACTGTTTTAGTATAAGAAACTAAGAAACTAAGTTAGGTCTTCACTATGGGAGTCTCATTGTTATTTATAAGCCTTACCTAAGAGAGTCAACCATAATACCCTCATTCCTACTTCTGGATTGCATTTGAACATGATCCATCTGGCATGGAATGACCTGGGATTCAGCCAGGTTATACATGCTTGGTGTGCAACTGGCATTAGGGTCCTTAGACCTCCCAAGTTCAAAACCTTGAATTAGTTTTGGAATATTCAAAGCTCTCTCTTTGAATTGCAACACCAACTCAGTTTTAGCTGATTAGCCCCCATGATTTTGGTGAGTCACTTAACCTATCTATGCCTAAATTTCCTCATAATTAATCAATTTGCCTCAGAATTTTTGTAAAATGTAGAAAAGGCAATCTAAGAAAAGGTATTTTAAGTTGTATAAAAGTATTATGTGTATGCTAAATCCTCTTGTTATGTATATTATTTATATATTATTTTGGGTACTGAATCAACCACTTTCTGAAGTTCTCACTAGTTGTTTCATGATACCAGCCTGCCACCATTGTTGTCCTACAGGTTCAAAATACCAAGTAAGAAGGCAGACTGTGTAAGTAACATTGTATATGTGCTTAGCATATACCAGGAACTTTCTTGGGTGTTTTAGTATATACCATCTCATTTAATCTGCACAATCACACTGTGAGTTAAATAGTAAGATCCCCTGGTCTTGTTTGATTGGAAGCTGAAACTCATAGGCTTTAATGTCTTTTTGCCCGAGGTCACTTTGGTGTTAAGAATGAAACTCAAGTTTCCAACTAAGTCTGACTTCTTTCAGAGCCTATTCTATCTTCTTCCAGAACTGTGCTGCTTTGTGAGAAGCAACTAAGGTCTCTTTAGGAAGTAACTTGTTGGCACATCTCAAAGGGCACAGATATAGTTTGACTGGAGTAGGCAGTTACTAAATTTTGTAGAAATGAATTTGAAGTATTTGTTTTATAAATTGACATGTATGCAAATATAGATAGCATGTATAGATACAAATCATTTCTGTTCACAACTGTGTTTTCTTTATAAGCCCACTCTGTTTCCTAAGAGCCTGAGGAAAAATGTGTTAGAAGAACATACAGTTCCATTCTCAGAGTCCTATTTTTTAAATATTGCTTTTATGTCAAAAAGAGAGACTTTTCATATGACTTAAATATTTGGGGAAAAAACCATTCATTTAATAAACTAGTACACAGAGCAACCTAGCTGAATTTAACATTCAGACACTCTTTGGTCACCAGATCTACCTGTCCATAAACCCGATGTTACAGAGAGTGCTTTAAGCAGAAAGTAGAGCCTTGTGAGCCATGTGTTGAAGAACAGTGTGGAAGGAGTTAAGGTTGATGTGAGAAAAACAGAAGACATAAATGAGCTATAATAAATGATGAATTTCAAATCACTGTCAGGGACAGATCTTAGAAACACTGTCTTATTTTCTTAGTCCATTCAGGCTGCTATAACAAAATATCACAGACTGAGTACCTTATAAACAACAGAAATTTATTTCTCACAAGTCTAGAGACTGGGAAGTCCAAGATCATGGCAACAGCATGGCTGTGTTCTGGTGAAGGTCTTCTCCCATATTGGAGACTGCCAACTTCTAACTGTGTCCTCACATGGTAGAAGGGGGAGAGAGATGTCTTTGGAGCCTCTCTTATAATGGCACTAATTCCGTTTGTGAGGGCTCCACCCTCATGACCTAATCACCTCTCAAATGTCCCACCTCCTAATACCATCACCTTAGGCATTAGATTTTCAACATATGAACTTTCTGGCAACACAAACATTCAGACCATTCCACTTATGAAATAGAAACCTCAAGAATAGGTTTAAAGTCTAAATCTAAGGTCATTTTGGTTGTGGGGTGTGGAATATGGTAGAAGAATATGTGTTAAAGCAATCATACAAATTCTGATATGAGGACATATTCCATGTGTTGGGTTAAACCAAGCAAGAACTAGTATAAGACAGAACTTTAAGCTCTTGAGAACAGAGATTTAAAAGCATGTTAGGTAGAGCATTGAAGTGGTAGGAGGATAGGTTTTTGTATTCAAACAGATAGGTATAAGTTCTGATTCTGCAACTTACTGGCTATGAGAACTTGGAAAATTACTTAACGTTGTGCCTCAAGTTTCTTCAGCCTCAAATGAACATAAAAAATAATACCAATTTCACAAGATTGCTATGAAGATTAAATGAGACAGGCAATATTAAGTATGTAATACAGTGCCTAGTACATAATAAGCACTGATAAGTATTAGGTGGTTTCATTGTCTTCTGGCATTTAATGACTAACTCTGAGGTCTGCCTGATTTTTATTCCTTTAAGGTAATGTGTTTGGGAGCAGGGGTGCTGGATCCATTTAGAATGCTTTCTTTTTTCCTAAAATTTAAAACTTTCAAAATGATTAGTTTAGATTTTAATCTATTTTCTTCCTTTTTCTATTCTCTGATAAACGCTTTCAATTTGTCTAGTTTTCCATTCAACTTATTAATCTTTAATTCTATTGTGCTTTGTCAATTATTATTTTCCATTTGTTCTGGTCTATTTTTACCAGCTATGTGATATTGGGCAAGTTACTTAATCCATCTGAACTTCAGTTTACTTATCTATAAAGTGGATATAATGGTTATACTAACTTCATAGTGTTGTTCTGAGAGGTCAGTAAAAAAAAATAAATACAAGTAAAGCACTTATTACAATGCCTGGTATATCAATATATATTGTTGTTTTTATTTTTATTGGCATAATAATAGCTTCCTTATATCTGCTATGAAGATTACTGTTATAATGTATAAAGTTCCTAGCACATAATTGGCATTCAATGAGCAGGACTGTAAAGGGCTAAATAGGATTAGTTATTACAATGATTATTAACCACAGTCATAATAAAACACACAGGATTATCTCACAGTAGACCACAAACTTCCTCCACTCTGACCAATAAAGAGCTTAGCCTCTAGTGCTGAGCCTTGCCAACAAAGCAAACATGAGATAGAGCAAGTACTGGTATTTGACCAAATATGTTAACAGAAAGCAATGATGAAGGAGAGTGAAATAATAGCTATTTCAAGAAACAGGTACCGCTATGTCTCAGTGTCAGCCAAATCACATCACTCAATGTAAATCACCTACCATTTTATTAAATACTTTCTGTATTCACAACACTGTGCTATATACTGAGAAATGACTAGGATGTGGCCCCTACCCTCTAGCAAATCACAGAGATATGGACATTCACTTAGCTAGAAAGTTATAGACGAAAATAATGCAAAAGCAGACTGTGGTTAGTGCTAAAACAGAGGTGCGGATAAAGATGTCTAGGAGCATAAAAGAATGAGATAAAAGCAATTTGTTTGTTTCCACAATGGCACTGGGAAAAACACAAATACAAATCTAGTTTCAAGGAATTGGGATTAACTAACAAGTAATAATTTAATTAAGGACAATAATTTCACACAAGCTAAGTCAAGACAGAAGTTATATAAAATATAAAGGCATCAATATGTTTAAATTGATTTAGTTTACAGAAGAAATAAAGATCAAGAAGGTGTATATGTGCAGGTCGGATTTGGAAAAGGGACATGACTTGTTGTCCGGAGTGATTTTGGATCTTAGTCTGAGAGATGTCCAATTGAGTAAACTTTATTGCTTTTCTGAAAACAAGGGCAAAGAATGGACTGGAACCCAATTATAGCACTGAAATTGAGGAACAAAGGTAATATCTTTGTAGCAAGCAATCAGTGAGAGAACAAATATGAGTGCACAATCAAAGAGTAATTATTCAGAACCATCTGGGTGTGGGGAAGCAGAGTCTTCTTTGACATAGGGAGGGATTTTATACTTCATGGTTTCAATCTTTGATAATGAACATGAGGATGAGTAATATCTCTGTCCAGCCTCCAGATATTCAAGTAATTGATATTAAGCAAAATCTGTTGTGGGGAATGTTATTTAAGGAATGTCTACAATACTCTGACAGTTGAAGAAAGGGATTTGTGCTCCTGAAACCCTTTTCTAAGGGAAGGGAAGTAGGGACATTTGCTCTTGTGCTAAGAAGTAGGGACATTTGCTCTTGTGCTTTCTGACAAAGATAGAAGAAGAAGTAGGGACATTTGCTCTTGTGCTTTCTGACAAAGATAGAAGAAGAAGTAGGGACATTTGCTCTTGTGCTTTCTGACAAAGATAGAAGAAACACAATTACAGCATTACAAAAGATTGAGTGCACTGGCACCTGGCAATACATAGATGAGTCTGCAAAAAGAATGGACATTCCCTCAGCAGGAAATTAGTCTGAAAGAAGATAATAACTGTCAGCCAACTGAAGGATTTAAGCCTACTTGAAGGATATGATTACCACTTGAAACTGGGATATAAGAGCCAAGGTTCCTGCAATTACCCAGTGAAGTGGGAAATGAAATCAAAGTTACTGAACTACATTAGTGACCTGAAGTATAAGATGAATGCAGTAAAGCTTTATATCCATGACCTCTGTAATGTGCCAACGTCATACTTTCCAAAATACGTTGTTCTCCTGCTGATGTATTTTGAATCTTTTGTGTAGACATGATGTTTAAGACTGAGTTGTATAAGATCTGGGGCTTTGAAATATTAATAATGGTACTAACTCAGAGGAATGTTGTAGTGCCTGAGTGGATATGAATGTGTAAGTGCTAAGGGTAATGTCTGGCACAATAAGGGCTCAAGAATAGTATCATGTGGCCATGTGATCCAGGGCTACTTTATCCCTGCTGCAATCTTCATGGATAAGCTCCCCATCCAGAGCTCTCAGCTATAGTCTACAACTCTTCACAGGAAACAGCAACTTCTGTTATCTTTCACAACACAGGGAAGCTCTCAGGGAGACTCTGGTGAAGGAGTAACCTCTGAGGATTTCTCCTTTCAGAAACTTCCAGAATCCCAAAGAAGAAGTGAGACAGATAGGTATACATCTGCCTGCCTATTTTCCCAACTTCTCCTCTCTAATCCCCATAATTCACTGGCGCTGGTAGGATCAGAATTTCCCTTTTTATGTGAACATGACTACTTCCTTTGTATAAAACTCTAGACCAAGTGCCTTTGCCTCTTGCTGTTAATTGTGAATAAAAGAAACTTAGGAAATCAATATCCCTCTCACTCTTTCTCTCCATCACAAGAGTGCCAATTTCTCCACATGCTTGCCAACACTTGTTATTTTCTGCTTTTCTTTTTTCTTTTTTTTTTTATAAATGTAGTAGCCATCCTAATGGGTGTGAAGTCATATCTTATTGTGGTTTTGATTTGCATTTCCCTAACAATTAGTGATGTTGAACACTGTCTCATGTGCTTATTAGCCATCTGTATATCTTCTCTGGAGAAATGTCTATTCAAGTTCTTGGCCCATTTTTTTTATTGGGTGGTTTTTGTCATTGTTGTTGGGTTGTAGGAGTTCTTTTTATATTCTGGATATTAATCCCTTATCAGTTATATGGTTTGTAAATATTTTCTACCATTCCATAGGTTACCCTTTCACTCTGTTGATAATGTCCTTTGATGCACAGTTTTTAATTTGGTTGAAATTTAATGTATCTATTTTTTTTTCCTGTGCTTTTGGTGTCATGTACAAGAAATCATTGCCAAATCCAATGCCAGGAAGCTTTTCCTATATATTTTCTTTCTTTCTTTTTTTAAACTGGAGGTGTAATTGACATACAACATTGTGGAAGTTTAAGGTGTACAAGGTGATGATTTGATACATTTATATATTGTAATATGATTACCATCATACAATTAGGTAACACCTCTATCACGTCATATGATTATAATTTTTTATGGTGGGAACATTTAAGATCTAGTTTCCTAGCAACTTTGAAGTATATAATATGGTATTAATGACTGTAATCATAGTGCTGTGCATTAGAGCTTCAGAACTTATTCATCTTCTAACTGGAAGTTTGTACCATTTGACCAAAATCTCTCCAATTCTGACACCTTACAGCCCCTGGTAACCACCATTCTACTCTGTTTCCAGTTTGGCTTTTTTAGATTTCATATGTAAATGAAATCATACAGTATTCGTCTTTCTCTGTGTGGCTTATCTCATGCAATATAATGCACGCAAGGCCCATCCACGTTATTCCAAATAGCAGGATTTCCTTCTTTCTCATGGCTGAATATATATATATATATATATATATATATCTCACATCTTCTTTATCCGTTCACCCATTATTGGACACAAGTCATTTCCGTACCTTGGCTATTTTGAATAATGCTGCAATACACATGGGAGTTCAGATATCTTTTCAGTGTCCCGTTTTCATTTCCTTTGGATATATACCAAAAAGTGGAATTTCTGGATGGTACAGTAGTCCTAGGTTAAATTTTTTTGAGGAACATCCATACTGTTTTCCATAGTGGCTGCACCAATTTATATTCCCACCAACAGTGCACAAGGGTTTCCTTTTCTCCACACCTCACCAACACTTGTTATCTCTTGTCTTTTTGATGACAACCATTCTAACAATTGTAAGGTGATATCTCATCATGGTTTTCACTTGAGTTGCCTTGATGATCAGTGATGGTGAGCATCTCTTCATGTACCTGTTGGTCCTTTGGATGTCTTATTTGGAAAATGTCTATTCAGTTCCCTTGCCCATTTTTTAAATCAGATTGTTTGTTATATAAGTTCTGTATATATTTTTGTATTAACCCCTTATCCAACAAATGGTTTGCAAATATTTTCTCCCATCTGTAGGTTGCTTTTTCATTTTTTCATTTTGTTTCTTTTGCTGTCCAGAAGCTTTTTAGTTTGAGGTCATCCCACTTATTGACAGGCTTTTGTTGCTTGTGTGCCCATATGTTTTCTTCTAAGAGTTTTATAGTTTTAGCTCTTACATTTAGGTCGTTGATCCATTTTGAGTTAATTTTTGTATATGATGAAAATTAAGAGTCCAAATTCATTCTTTTACTTGTAGATATCTAATTTTCTCAGCATCATTTGTTCATAAGGATGTCCTTTCTCCATTAAATGGTCTTGGCACCCATTTTCAAAATCATTTGACCATATATACAAGAGTTTATTTCCAAGCTCTTAATTCTTAGCTCCACTAGCTTTACTATTTGGCAGTATCAATAATATTGATAAGTTTTCTTCTTCATCTTGGCTTACAAATTTGGGCATGGCTCTATAAAACATGGAATTGTCTGTTTAGGGTTTACTTGGCTCAACTATCTTAAAAATACTAGCTCTCTTTCCCTTCCACTTCTATCCCAAGCAAGGAATGTCCAAGGGCCACTAGAGAAAGCATTCTTGAGTGAAAGAGAAGTGACTGTAGCTCTGCCTTGGATGGTGATTTGAAAAGAATGTGAGGAGGAAAAGCATTAATTCTGGACAAGGTTAAAATGTTGAATTGCCTACTGAGTATAAAATATCAGATTAGGAGATATACAAATGCCCAGTGTTCCATTAAAATAGCCCCAAACTCAAACCAAGTATACATTTATGTCCTGTGTTCAGTAAGAGGCTCTTGAGTCATTAACCTATGAATTAAAAATATCCTTTGGAAAATGACATGTTGTGCTATGTGAGATATTCTCACATGAGAAGATTTGAGGAGAGTAGCATAACCAGTACTGCTGAATGTCAGTAAATGGAGAGACAGCTGAAAGTCGGAAAAAGGGTAGAAAACCAGGAATAGAGACAACAAAGAATGAATTTGCCAAGTGGATAGCACTGCCAAGCACTGGCCTTTAACGTGGCTGGTCAAAGAATCTATTGCTGAATGTTGAAAAGCGCCTCTTGGACAAATCCACACATGGGGTCATTGCCATCTGTTTTACTGGCATTTGATATTCCACAGATTTTACCCAGGTTTTCATAGAATGTATAAGTTTGGACTTAATAAAATTCTACTCATTGAGATTTTTTGTTTGTTTGTTTTGTTTTTTAACATCTTTATTGGAGTATAATTTCTTTACAGTGGTGTGTTAACTTCTGCTTTATAACAAAGTGAATCAGCTATACATATACATATATCCCCATATCTACTCCCTCTTGCGTCTCCCTCCCACCCTCCTAATCCCACCCCTCTAGGTGGTCACAAAGCACCGAGCTTATCTCCCTCTGCTATGTGGCTGCTTCCCACTAGCTATCTATTTTACATTTGGTAGTATATATAAGTATATGCTACTCTCTCAATTCGTCCCAGCTTACCCTTCCCCCTACCCATGTCCTCAAGTCCATTCTCTACATCTGAATCTTTATTCCTGTCCTGCCCCTAGGTTCTTCAGAACCTTTTTTTTTTTTTTTTAGATTCCATATATATGTGTTAGCATACGCTATTTGTTTTTCTCTTTCTGACTTACTTCACACTGTATGACAGTCTCTAGGTCCATCCATCTCACTACAAATAACTCAATTTCGTTTCTTTTTATGGCTGAGTAATATTCCATTGTATATATGTGCCACATCTTCTTTATCCATTCATCTGTCAATGGACACTTAGGTTGCTTCCATGTCCTGGCTATTGTAAATAGAGCTGCAATGAACATTGTGGTACATGATACTTTTTGAATTATGGTTTCTTAGAGTATATGCCCAGTAGTGGGATTCCTGGGTCATATGGTAGATCTATTTTTACATTTTAAGGAACCTCCATACTGTTCTCCATAATGGCTGCATCACTTTACATCCCCACCAGCAGTGAAAGAGGGCTCCCTTTTCTTCACATCCTCTCTAGCATTTATTGTTTGTAAATACTTTGATGATGGCCATTCTGACTGGTGGGAGATGATAGCTCATTGTAGTTTTGATTTGCATTTCTCTAATGATTAGAGATATTGACCATCCTTTTATGTGTGTTTCTTGGCAATCTGTATACCTGCTTTGAAGAAATGTCTATTTAAGTCTTCTGCTCATTTTTGGATTGGGTTTTTTGTTTTTTTGATATTGAGCTGTATGATCTGCTTGTAAATTTTAGAGATTAATCCTTTGTCAGTTGCTTCATTTGCAAATATTTTCTCCCATTCTGAGGGTTGTCTTTTCGTCTTGTTTATGGTTTCCTTTGTTGTGCAAAAGCTTTTAAGTTTCATTAGGTCCCATTTGTTTATTTTTGTTTTCATTTTCATTTCTCTAGGAGGTGGGTCAAAAAGGATCTTGCTGTCACCTTCGTCATAGAGTGTTCTGCCTATGTTTTCCTCTAAGAGTTTTATAGTGCCCGGCCTTACATTTATGTCTTTAATCCATTTTGAGTTTATTTTTGTGTATGGTGTTAGGGAGTGTTCTAATTTCATTCTTTTCCATGTAGCTGTCCAGTTTTCCCAGCACAACTTATTGAAGAGGCTGTCTTTTCTCCATTGTATATTCTTGCCTCCTTTATCAAAGATAAGGTGATCATATGTGCGTGGGTTTATCTCTGGGCTTTCTATCCTGTTCCATTGATCTGTATTTCTGTTTTTGTGCCAGTACCATACTGTCTTTATGACTGTAGCTTTGGAGTATAGTCTGAAGTCAGGGAGCCTGATCCTGGCAGCTCCGTTTGTCTTCTTCAATATTGCTTTGGCTATTCGGGGTCTCTTGTGTTTCCATACAAATTGTGAAATTTTTTGTTCTAGTTCTATGAAAAATGCCATTGGTATTTTGATAGGGATTGCATTGAATCTGTAGATTGTTTTGGGTAGTATAGTCATTTTCACAATGTTGATTCTTCCAATCCAAGACATGATATATCTCTCCACCTGTTTGTATCATTTTTAACTTCTTTCATAAGTGTCTTATAGTTTTCTGCATGCAGGTCTTTTGTCTCTTCAGGTAGGATTATTCCTAGGTATTTTATTCTTTTTGTTGCAGTGGTAATTGGCAGTGTTTCCTTAATTTCTCTTTCAGATTTTTCATCATTAGTGCATAGTAATGCAAGAGATTTCTGTGCATTACTTTCGTATCCTGCTACTTTACCAAATTCATTGATTAGCTCTAGTAGTTTCCTGGTAGCATCGTTAGGTTTCTCTATGTATAGTATCATGTCATCTGCAAACAGTGACAACTTTAATTCTTCTTTTCCAATTTGGATTCCTTTTATTTCTTTTTCTTCTCTGATTGCTGTGGCTAAAACTTCCAAAACTATGTTGAATAATAGTGGTGAGAGTGGGCAACCTTGTCTTGTTCTTGATCTTAGTGGAAATGGTTTCAGTTTTTCACCACTGAGAATGATGTTGGCTGTGGGTTTGTCAAATATGTCCTTTATTATGTTGAGGTAAGTTCCTCTATGCCTACTTTCTGGAGGGTTTTTATCATAAATGGGTGTTGAATTTTGTTGAAAGCTTTTTCTGCATCTATTGAGATGATCATATGGTTTTTCTCCTTCAATTTGTTACTACGGTTTATCACATTGATTGATTTGTGTATATTGAATAATCTTTGCATTCCTGGGATAAACCCCACTTGATCATGGTGTATAATCCTTTTAATATGCTGTTGGATTCTGTTTGCTAGTATTTTGTTGAGGATTTTTACATCTATGTTCATCAGTGATATTGGCCTGTAGTTTTCTTTCTTTGTGACATCTTTGTCTGCTTTTGGTATCAGGGTGATGGTGGCCTCGTAGAATGAGTTTGGGAGTGTTCCTCCCTCTGCTATATTTTGGAAGAGTTTGAGAAGGATAGGTGTTAGCTCTTCTCTAAATGTTTGAGAGAATTTGCCTGTGAAGCTATCTAGTCCTGGACTTTTGTTTGTTGGAAGATTTTTAATCACAGTCTCAATTTCAGTGCTTGTGTTTGGTCTGTTTATATTTTCTATTTCCTCTGGTTCAGTCTCAGAAGGTTGTGCTTTTCTCAGAATTTGCCCCTTTCTTCCAGGTTTTCCATTTTATTGGCATATAGTTGTGTGTAGTAATCTCTCATAATCCTTTGTATTTCTCCAGTGTCAGTTTTTACTTCTCCTTTTCATTTCTAATTCTATTGATTTGAGTCTTTTCCCTGTTTTTCTTGATGAGTCTGGCTAATGGTTTATCAATTTTGTTTATCCTCTCAAAGAACCAGCTTTTAGTTTTATTGAGCTTTGCTATTGTTTCCTTCATTTCTTTTTCATTTATTTCTGATCTGATCTTTATGATTTCTTTCCTTTTACTAACTTTGGGGTTTTTTTTTTGTTCTTCTTTCTCTAATTGCTTTAGGTGTAAGGTTAGATTGTTTATTTGAGATGTTGCTTGTTTCTTGAGGTAGGATTGTATTGCTATAAACTTCCCCCTTAGAGCTGCTTTTGCTGCATCGCATAGGTTTTGGGTCGTCGTGTTTTCACTGTCATTTGTTTCTAGGTATTTTTGTATTTCCTCTTTGATTTCTTCAGTGATCTCTTGGTTATTTAGTAGTGTATTTTTTAGCCTTCATGTGTTTGTGTTTTTTGCAGATTTTATCCTGTAATTGACATCTAGTCTCATAGCATTGTTGTCAGAAAAGATACTTGATATGATTTCAATGTTCTTAAATTTACCAAGGCTTGATTTGTGACCTAAGATATCATCTATCCTTGAGAATGTTCCATGAGCCATTGAGAAGAAAGTGTATTCTGTTGTTTATGGATGGAATGTCCTTTAAATATCAGTTAAGTCCATCTGTGATTCCTTATTTATTTTCATTTTGGATCATCTGTCCATTGGTGAAAGTGGGGTGTTAAAGTCCCCTACTATGATTGTGTTACTGTCAATTTCCACTTTTATTGCTGTTAGCATTTGCCTTATGTATTGAGGTTCTCCTATGTTGGGTGCATAAATATTTACTGTTGTTATATCTTCTTGGACTGATCCCTTGATCATTATGCAGTGTCCTTTTTTGTCTCTTGTAATAGTCTTTATTTTAAAGTCTATTGTGTCTGATATGAGAATTGCTACTCCAGCTTTCTTTTGATTTCCCTTTGCATGGAATACATTTCCATCCCCTCACTTTCAATCTGTATGTTTCCCTAGGTCTGAAGTGGGTCTCTTGTAGACAGCATATATATATGGGTTTTGTTTTTGTATCCATTCAGTCAGTCTATGTCTTTTGGTTGGAGCATTTAATACATTTACCTTTAAGGTAATTATCAATATGTATGTTCCTATTACCATTTTCTTAATTGTTTTGGGTTTGTTATTGTTGGTCTTTTCCTTCTCTTGTGTTTCCTGCCTAGAGAAGTTCCTTTAGCCTTTGTTGTAAAGCTGGTTTGGTGGTGCTGAATTCTCTTAGCTTTTGCTTGTCTGTAAAGGCTTTAATTTCTCCATTGACTCTGAATGAGATCCTAGCTGGGTAGAGTAATCTTGGTTGTAGGTTTTTCCCTTTCATCACTTTAAATATGTCCTGCCACTCCCTTCTGGGTTGCAGAGTTTCTGCTGAAAGATCAGCTGTTAACCTTATGGGGATTCCCTTGTATGTTATTTGTTGTTTTTCCCTTGCTGCTTTTAATATTTTTTCTCTTTACTTAATTTTTGATAATTTGATTAATATGTGTCTTGGTGTGTTTCTCCTTAGATTTATCCTGTGTGGGACTCTCTGCGCTTCCTGAACTTGATTAACTATTTCCATTCCCATTTTAGGGAAGTTTTCAACTATAATCTCTTCAAATATTTTCTCAGTCCCTTTCTTTTTCTCTTCTTCTTCTGGAACCCCTATAATTCAAATGTTGGTGCATTTAGTGTTGTCCTAGAACTCTCTAAGACTTTCCTCAATTCTTTTCATTCTTTTTTTTTATTCAGCTCTGTGGTAGTTATTTCCACTATTTTATATTCCAGGTCACTTATCTGTTTTTCTGCCTAATTTATTCTGGTATTGATTCCTTCTAGAGAATTTTCATTTCATTTATTGTGCTGTTCATCATTGTTTGTTGGATCTTTAGTTCTTCCAGGTCCTTGTTAAACTTTTCTTGTATTTTCTCCATTCTATTTGCAAGATTTTGGATCATCTTTACTATCATTACTCTGAATTCTTTTTCAGGTAGGCTGCCTATTTCCTCTTCATTTGTTTGGTGTGATGGGTGTTTTCCTTGCTCCTTCATCTGCTGTGTGTTTCTCTGTCTTCTCATTTTGTTTAACTTACTGTGTTTGGGGTCTCCTTTTCACAGGCTGCTGGTATGTAGTTCCTGTTGTTTTTGGCATTTGCCCCCAGTGGCTAAGGTTGGTTCAGTGGGTTGTGTAGGCTTCCTGGTGGAGGGGACTAGTGCCTGTGTTCTGCCGGATGTGGCTGTATCTTGTCTTTCTAGTGGGCAGGACTGCATCATGCAGTGTGTTTTGGGGTGTCTGTGAACTTATTATGATTTTAGGCAGGCACTCTGCTAATGGATGCAGTTTTGTTCTTGTCTTGCTAGTTGTTTGGCATAGGGTGTCCAACACTGTAGCTTGCTGGTCGTTGAGTGGAGCTGAGTCTTAGCATTGACATGGAGACTGGGAGAGCTTTCACCGTTTGGTATTACATGGAGCCGGGAGGTCTCTGGTGGACTGATGTCCTGAACTCGGCTCTCCCACCACCTAGGCACAGACTTGACACCCGGCCAGAGCACCAAGACCCTGTCAGCCACACGGCTCAGAAGAAAAGATAGAAAAAATGTAAGAAAAAAGAAAAAAATAAAGTTATTAAAATAAAAAATAAAAAATAATTATTAAAAATAAGAAAAATTAAAAAGTAATTTAAAAAAAGAAAAAAAAACAAAGAAAGAAGAGAGCAACCATACCAAAAAACAAATCAACCAATGATAACAAGCACTAAAAACTATACTAAAAAAAAAAAAAAATTGGACAGACAGAACCCTAGGACAAATGGTTAAAGCAAAGCTGTACAGACAGAATCACACAATGAAGCATACACATACACACTCACAAAAGAGAAAAAGGAAAAAATATATATATCTATATATTAAAAAAAGAGGGGCTTCCCTGTTGGCACAGTGGTTAAGAATCCACCTGCCAATGTAGGGGACATAGGTTCGAGCCCTGGTTCGGGAAGATCCCACATGCCGCGGAGCAGCTAAGCCCATGTGACACAACTACTGAAGCCTGTGCTCCTAGAGCCCTTGCTCCGCAACAAGAGAAGCCACCACAATGAGAAGCCTGTGCAGCGCAACAAAGAGTAGCCGCTGCTCACCGCAACTAGAGAAAGCCCGCATGCAGCAACGAGGTCCTGATGCAGCCAAGAAAAAAAAGGAGGAAGAGAGCAACCAAATCAATAAACCAATCTACGAATGATAATAAACTCTAAATACTAAAGTAAACATAAAAGCAGAAACAAATTAGATTCAGAAAGCGAACCCCAAGTCTACAGTTGCTCCCAAAGTCCACCGCCTCAATTTTGGGATGATTCGTTGTCTATTTAGGTATTCCACAGATGCAGGGTACATCAAGTTGATTGTGGAGATTTAATCCGCTGCTTCTGAGGCTGCTGGGAGAGATTTCCCTTTCTCTTCTTTGTTCGCAAAACTCCTGGGGTTCAGCTTTGGATTTGGCCCTGCCTCTGTGTGTAGGTCACCTGAGAGCATCTGTTCCCTGCCCAGACAGGATGGGGTTAAAGTAGCAGCTGATTAGGGGACTCTGGCTCACTCAGGCCGGGGAGAGGGAGGGGTACGGAATGCGGGGCGAACCTGTGGCAGCAGAGGCCAGTGTGACGTTGCAAAAGCCTGAGGCATGCCTTGTGTTCTCCCAGGGAAGTTGTCCCTGTATCTCGGGACCCTGGCAATGGCGGGCTGCACAGGCTCCCGGGAGGGGAGGTGTGGGAAGTGACCTGTGTTTCGGCACAGGGTTCTTGGTGGCTGCAGCAGCAGCCTTAGCGTTTCATGCCCGTCTCTAGTGTCCGCCCTGATAGCCGTGGCTTGCGCCCTTCTCTGGAGCTCATTTAGGCTGTGCTCTGAATCCCCTCTCCTCGCGCACCCCGAAACAAGGGTCCCTTGCCTCTTTGGCAGGTCCAGACTTTATCCTGGACTCCCTCCGGGCTAGCTGTGGTGCACTAGGCCCCTTCAGGCTGTGTTCACGCAGCCAACCCCAGTCCTCTCCCTGGGATCTGACCTCCGAACCCCGAGCCTCAGCTCCCAGCCCCTGCCCACCCCGGCGGGTGAGCAGACAAGCCTCTCGGGCTGGTGAGTGCTGGTCGGCACCAATCCTCTGTGCGGGAATCTCTCCACTTTGCCCTCCGCACCCCTGTGGCTGTGCTCTCCTCCGCGGCTCCGAAGCTTCCCCCCACCCACCCCTCCCCCCATCTCCGCCTGCGAAGAGGCTTCCTAGTATGTGGAAACCTTTCCTCCTTCACAGCTCCCTCCCACTGGTGCAGGTCCCATCCCTATTCTTTTGTCTCTGTTTTTTCTTTTTTCTTTTGCCCTACCCAGGTACGTGGGGAGTTTCTTGCTCTTTGGAAGGTGTGAGGTCTTCTGCCAGCGTTCAGTAGGTGTTCTGTAGGAGTTGTTCCACATGTAGATGTATTTCTGATGTATTTGTGGGGAGGAAGGTGATCTCCAAGTCTTATCCCCCATCTTGAAGGTCTTCCCACCCATTGAGTTTTGAAAATCCAGGCCAAAAGGCTTTTTACTGCTTTAACTTAAAACTTTATTAATACATAAACTTTATCCAAAATTTAGTCCCTCTGATTTTGTGACAACGATGAATATTTTAGATGTGTATTTTCATTTTCTGCATTTATTATAATTTAAAATTATTGAGATGAGGAAGAATATAGTTTATTCACTACTGACAAACATCTTAAGCAAGTTATATGATGATGGGAGTAAAATAATGCAGTTAATGTTTTCTTTTTTATAATATCTGGCACAAATCTGGATTCATAAAAGATCTTAAAAGGCTACAGTAAAACATCCTTCAATGTATTCTAGTGAAATTTAATAAGATACTCAGTTATTAGCTTCATTAAAACACAGTGAGTTCATTATAACCCAATCTGGCAGAAACTTTAATTGCACTGAGTTTGTATTACTTCATATGATTCGGTTTTTTCCCTCTCCTCCAAACCGCACCACACCCTTGGTGCTACAGTACAGCCAATTAACACACTTTAACTGCCTATTTGTAATACATCATTTTCAAATTACTATTCTCAGAGAGTTTGCTTTTTCTTCATTTTCTTCATCAGATCATTGAAGTAAGTCTCCAAGGCTTTAGATGTTATACTTGATTATACTCAGAGTCTTGAAGAAATGCTATTCTAGGACTATGAAATACTACCATTCTGAATCATTACACCTTGCCTGTGATAAAAATATGATTCAATGCTATTCTTTTCTTTTAATTGATAATAAAAAGATATGGGAGGCTCATATAGACAAAAAATCCGTAATAGACTGTAAGCTTCTTAAGAGAATAATTATGATTTTTATGTTCATAGCAACTACCATTTATCATGTACTTATATCAGCTGCTCTTCTAGGCTAGATTTGCTATCTCACATAACTTGACAGCTGAATGATGTATGTGCTATGCAATTATCCCCATCTTGCATATGGAAAATAATGAGGCTCTGAGGGGTTAACAATTAGCCCAAGGTCACAAACCTAGTAGGTGGTGGAACAAGAGATACACTCTGGTTCAAACTCAAAAATCACACTTTATCCATTCTACTAGGCTGCTTCTCCGGGTCTTTGTATCCCTAGGACCCAGGACAGTGCTTAGCACTGAGTTGACACTCAAATATTTGTTGACTCTAGTATTGATGATACTAACAAATCACCAACAGGTAGTTGCAGTTTGATGCTGTTTTATTTCAATGTTGTTCTTTTTAATAGCCATTTTTGGCTGGATTCAACTATTGTTTTATTTTGTTCATTGTCAAAATGATTTATGAGCACACATAGCTCAAAGAGGGCTGAAAAACAAATGTTTGTCTTAGCTACAGGGAAGCCAGTAGAGGGGTCAGGATGTTAAAATGGAATTTGGCAATCAAAGAAAGCTAACAGAAGAAGGAAGCAGGAAAGAGAAAACAAAAAATTAAAACTCAAGAAACAAAAAACAAGTGCCTGCACCTCCTCTTGTTTTCTCTATTTTGTTTGGTGCCATCCACCCTCATTCCCCCAGTTACACAAGCTAGAAACTTAGGACATATTTATGGTTCTCCCTTCTTTTTTACCTCCCTTATCCTACTTAATAACATACCTATTCTGATTACTACATATATTTTTGTAATCTGTCCTCTCCTCTTCTCTCCTGAAATCACTTTCTGTTTTATTTCTCACCTGGATCAAAACCTTTCAAATTAATCTCCCTGCATTCATATTCTTCTTCTTAGGTTCTTTGTCCACAGTTATAAGATTGACATCCAAATTTCAAATCTTATCAGTTCACTTACCTCTTTTAAACTCTTTAGTGGCCTCTCTCGAACTCAGGGTAAACCTATCCTACCTTTCTTTTCAAGTCCATGTCTATGTGTTGCAAACTAGTGAAACCAATTTGGACAGTGCAACAAATGCCAAGTTTTTTTGTGTGTTGTTGTTCTGTAAATATTGGCAGCCTCTGGTGTTGAGAGGTAGCTGGGGGCTATATGTTCTCTCTCCCACATCCTGGCTATTAGATGGTATGCTACAATGAAAGAAAGTCTCAAGTTAAATTGCATCCAATGTACAAACATTCATTAGGAAGGAAACAAACAAACAAAAAAAACCTGTGTAACCGGTTCTATAGCTCTGGGAGACCCCACTCTCTGATCTAAGGCCAAAGACTGGCACTTTGCATGAAAATCACATTCTGAGGAAGATGCAATGAAGTACCAATGGTAGGAATAGAGAACTTGGCAGTGGATTAGGGAGCAGAAGACTGAGAAATGTAGGTACATGAGACCAAAGGAGCTCTGGACCTCCAGATCTTTGTTGCCTTTTAAAACCTCCTCATGCAAGATTAAGCAGGTCTGATATATCACTTCTAACAATAACCTATCTTAAACACTATTAATTTCATCAATTGAAATGTATTTTTATACCCCTGAAGATGACGAGTAGACCCTATCATACAGCTCTTGTTAAAGATGATCAGTAACTTGTCCTGAAGGTTGTATTTCATGTGTTATTTGACAAACCCTACAGTGATTATTTCAATTAGGGCACTTCTAACACTATTTAACTGCTCTTATAATACAACATGCCCACTTTCATATACTTTTATCTCTAGTGACATGCAAATGCTTGTAGTTTCTTCACTGATTCATCCACAGATGTTTATGTAGTATCTCCTATGTGCCAATCACTGTTCTAGACCCTGAATATATAATAGTGAACATGGCAGACAAAGTCCCTGTTCTCATAGCACTTATATTTCAGTGAGGACACAGAAAAAATACACACACACACACGTATATATATATATATATATATATACACAAAAAACAAATATAGCGATAGCATATACAATACAACAATAATATCAACAATATTTAATGAGTATTTACTGTGTGCCAAGAAATATTCTAAGTGCTTTACATGTATTAACATATTAATCCTTACAGCACTATGGTGTGGGTACTATTGTGGTCCCCATTTTACAAAGGAGGAAACTAAGATACAGATTGAGCAGTTTATCTAAGTTCACAAAGCTAATAAGTGGTGAAACTTATATTTCAACCCAGGCAGCCTCATACTAAAGTATATGGTCCTAGCTTTCGTGACACACTGTTTTTCATTTGATACTTTGGTATGCTAAAACCCTAGGGAAAGTGTCTGATCTGGCTTGGTAATATGCCATCCCTTGTATGAACTGCTATACCGAGGGGAATGGTATATCATGACCCTGTGATATGGCAAATGGCATATGACCCTGTGTCTGGGTCATATGCCTACCCTTGTAGCGATGGGGGCAGTGTAATATGCTTAACAGTCTCATCGTAGAGTTGGAGTGAGAAACATGGCTAAAACAAGAAAGGGGAAAGGAGTACAGAACCGACGAAAACAATAGAAGCCAACCTGTTTCATAAATGTTATTTCTCACCTTTGCTCGTGTGTTCATATTGTTTTCTTTGGTTGGCATGCTCTGCCCAACATTCTCCCACAAATAAACACCTCAGTTTAAAGAATGGCATAAGGTAAGATCTCTACTTAGAAGCTTTCCATTATCACCTCTCTTAAACTGAGTTATGTACTTCTTTCTTCTGTGCCTATAATATCCTACACATATCTCTATCATGATATTGTCCTCAGGGCATACATTTCTACTTCCCCCAGTATACTGCGATTGACTTTAAAACCATGACTCTTCTTTATTCATCTTTCTCTTCCTAAGGCTTAACCCAGTGTCCAAATATATTGTTAGAATTCAGTAAATGTTGGTTGACTGAATGGCAGATTTGGAAGCTCCTTGGGAAAAATCAAAAGCAAGGGTCCTATGAGTACTTGAGTTCCTGTAATAATCTGTTAAGAAAAAAATCCCAGTAACATGGTCTGTCTGGTAATAGTTCAATTCTTTCAACTAAGCAGCCTGCCAAAAACAATGCTTTTATATTAGCTATTTTATGACTTTCAGAGAAGTTAGAATTTCAAGGTTATGTAAGTTTATGAATTACATAATCATGGAAGGATAGAGCTGGAAGAGTCTTTAGAGGTTGTTTAGTCCAGTACTTGTCATTTAATAAATAAGAATTCTGAAGTGAGATATTTTATGATAAAGTACGCAGAGTAACGATGCTTGCAGAAGAGCCAGAAATAATATCCAGATCTCAGCTACTACCCTAGTCTCTGGTGTTTTACCACTTCAACTTTCTTGACTGATTTTACCTTTGACATACCTCTGGCTCCCAGCTACATAGTGTTCTCTGATATTATCTGATTGCTTATGTCCCCCTAGAATCTTTTAGCATTTTAACATCTCCAGACATGCATCTTGACTTGACCTTTTGTTTTTCCTTTCCCTTCTCCCTCCCTAAAACCTCAGATATCAAAACTTAACTTGTCCTAGGAACCCAGATCTCTATTTTCCCAAGTCATGATTTCAAACTAATTCTGTGTCAGTGGTAATTGTTAGGAGACTCTCTTAATCTATGTTTCCCTGTTTTCTGCTGCTCAGTGCAAGTATTGTCTCTAACTTTATTAATTCCCTGCCTAATAGGGCTTCAGATCCTCCAATATGAGGTGTAGCTACCAAATTCTGAGAAATCAGTTTACAGTGGCTTTTGTATCAGGAAGCTAACAAAGCAATATCAAACTCTCATTCTAGGTCCAAGGTTTAAGGAATCAAGTTTGCATATCATAGTTGAGTTTGCCTATTGTGTGATTCTGTACAATTAACTCCTCACTCAATACCTCCAAGCAGGAGACAAATCCAGTGTGAACTAGGACTGTATGCCTATTGTGCTGGTCATCTTTTCCCTCTTCTGTATCAGTGGGAGAAATGTGAAATCTATAAGAATTAATAAGAATTAGGCCTGTGGTCATTTGTGGTTGAACATGTAAGCTTTTTCCAATGGGGAATATGATGTAATACAGCATTAATGGTAAAGTACATAAAATCTGGAGCTGGACTGCCTCGATTCAAATTCTAGCTCTACATGTAATGTCTGTGCAATCTTGGTCAAGTTACTTAAACTTGTTGTGCCTCAGTTGCTCCATCTATAAAACAGAGATAATGAAAATAGCTGTCTCATAAGGTTGATCTGGAGATGAAATTTGTTAATACTTTTAAAGTGCTTATAATAGTACCTTGCACACAGTAAGTGCTACATTTTCATCATTGTCTGAGTCCAGTGGCAGAAATCATGTAATTAATTAGCAATGTGTTTGCTGTGGTTCTAGGAGAGAGGTGACTACACATGTCATGAATGTGTCATTCCTGGTAGAGACAAAAGGAATATATAAGCTCAAAGAGGCTACTTTTAGAATGAATTACTTAGCTGTAGCCACATAAAGACTAGACAATTCAAAGTTAATTGAAATAGGTATAATTACTTGAAGACCCTGCTCTAGAATTGTAAGCAGGAAAGAAGAGAAAGGCAATGACCCAATTATTTCAAAGGTGAGAAAGAGTAATCATAGGAGAGCAAATTCTATAATTTACAAACTAGACTACAATCTAAAATCTCTCATGACCATTTGAGAGGACTTAAAAATCACAAGGGCACCATGAAAAATGAAGCATATGGAAACTTAGAGTACCAGTGACAAAACTGGATGGGGTTAAGAGCCAAAACCTAAACATTTACCTGTCCTTAAATTTATGTGATCTGGAGAGAATTATAATGTATGTCAATTAATATCTGCTGGTAAATTTAGAACAATCCAATTACAACCTAGAACAATACCTCTGCTTGACCTTGTGAATTCAGCCTGTTTCTAATGAGTCCTTCCCCAAAATCTGAATTATTTTTCTGTTTCCACATGCTTCTACTGTCAATGCAACCTGAATTTTCTCTGAGCTCTTGCCATCACTTATGAAACAGTAACTCTCATTTGGTCCACCTGGAATGGATTTTGTAGCTGCATGATTTTAGGCAAGTCACATAATCTGCCAATCAGGGAAAGTACTATGCTCTGCCTATTTCTCAGAGCTGTTACCCTTGCAGAGATGTAGAAAACTACTACACAAATTGCTAAAATGTTCTTTCCCTTTTATAAAACAAATTAATAAAATGTCTTTAACATAATTGTATAATCAATGAAATACTAATTTAATAGTAATTTAATATGAATACTAAATTTAATAATTTTAAAAATTTAAATTCTAAACTTATCAGGATAAATACTTATTAATATTAGGGAATATATTATTACTTTTAGGATTAAGATAGACATGAATTTTGCTGGTGAATGAGAAACCTATTGATAGTCTTATGGGCCTCTGGTGAGAATTGTTTTACATAAAAAATATTTAGTCATTGCATATAAAATCATATTAATCTCGTATAATGGAAAACCACTTGATCTTGTTATTTTGTAGCTTGCAATGAGGCAAAAATTATCACTGAGGATTCTACACGGGTTTGCATATATGGCCAGTGGACACTGCTTCCTAATCAGATGCATCAGAAGGAGAACCAGCTGCAAGTTTTGCTTATTTCACGTCTCAACCATTTTCTTTTATATTGCCAAAAGATTGTGAATACTCATGGATGACCCACGTAGTTGAGCAACAGAGGCCCCAAAACAAGTTTTAAGCACATGATGTTATTCTTTGCCATTTGGCCCTTAGTGCTTTTGCAATTCTCCTTCTCACAAAGGTAGCTCCCCTATATGGATCCCCCATCCCAGGAACCACTTCATACTCTAAATCGTACCCTTTTCTCTTCTCTCTGTAAGAATTTACCCATCTCTTGCTCTACTGTGTCAGGAACGTTTGCTGCTTTACAAGTTAACATATATCGAATTTCATAAAGAATCACAGGGAATGTGCTAGGGACAGAGCTTCCTTGAGTGTGATATATGGAGAGCCAATTCACTGAGTTACTCTGAAAAAAAAATCTGTGGTTAAATAAAATTGGGAAATGCTATATACTATATCACACTCTTGGTAATTTAAAATGTACATTAGTATACTTGAAGGTCAAATATCTGGTTTCACTTTATTTAACACCATGTTTCCCACACATATTTGAACATGTGACCTTATTTTCAAGTAACACTTATTAATGTTTCTCAGGGCACTAATCTTCCAGAGAACACACTTTCTGTATTAGAACACACACTGTACTAGAAAATGTAAATGACATATGTCACTCTTTTTTCATAGCATGTTTACATTTAGCAGAGATTTTATAGAGAATTTTTAACTCAGAGATTGCCATATTTTCACAGAGAAGAGTTCTTTGTTATTCTCCTTTCTTTGCTATTCCTTTGCTATTGCATTTAAGATTTCTTATGATTATTTTTACACCTGGATCACTTTTATGCTGCCTAAACTTCATTCTTTAGAATTTCCTTTAGTTAAGGTCTATTTGTCTGAAAATGTTATTATTTCACACTAATCATTGGCAGATGAGTATATTTCAGTGGGTATGGAATTCTAGGTTTGCAGTTGTTTTTGCAGCAGTTTTAAAATATTATCCCACTGTCTTCTGATTTCCATTATAGCTCTTGAGATGTCAACTTTTATTCTAACTGCAACTGTTTTTTAAAAATCTTCTCTTTACCTTTGATCTACAGTTTCACTGTGATGTGTCTTAGTGTGGATTTATTTATAAATATATTTTATATATACCACTTAGATTTCATTGAATTCATGAATCAGTAGATTGGTAATTTTTTTTATCACTTCTGGAAAGTACACCACCATGGAAGAGATATTCTTTATTTTTCATATACTTAGAGAGCACCTAATAATCTGGTTGTGTGTGTATTGAGTGTGAGGTTGGGTTGTGGTGCGGTGGAGAGAGTTGCTAATGGTGGGAGAGAAGTGGTCCTCTGAAGGCCAAACAGTTTATGTGGTATGGCTTCTCACAAAGGCACATTTCTCAATAAATAACTTACCACAGGGAAGAGCATAGGCAGTTCATGCCACCCCAGAATTAATCAGTTGGGGATTCCCATGTTGATGTCAAAAACACCCTAATGATGAGAACTGGTATGCTGTAGAAGATGGGCATATGGTAGGGAAATTTGTTACTTGTTTGCTTGTTTGTGAAGGGGAGTGGTTCCACAACTCATAAAATTCTTGATAGGAGGCTGCCTATTCTACTTAGGTTAAGATCTCACCATGTAGCTGGATTTGAGTGGTAAATAGCTTTTAAATCCTCTCAGGAACTTGTATTCAAGCATTGCTACAGTTCACCCAATTTCTGAATTTCTTAAATGTTACTTGGTGGTACTAAGCTTTTTTAATGTTAAAGCAGAAAAAACGTGGAAACTAAGCTAAACTTTTGGAGATTGTATTCGGTCTCACCTTCATGCCCTCCTTCGGTATGGATCACCTCCTTTGGGCCACTAACTCTGGCTGACAGGGTATTCAAAGATAGAGCTATTCAAACTCAGCCTTTAAAATTGTTTTCAGAGGAACCAACTCGATGCCTTTAAAAATACTGTGGCCCACTAGGGATCATTGTTGAATATAGTAGTACCTAAAAGCCAAAGGAGTGAAAAGTGGCATCTGAAAATCTAAATATTAGAAAAAAATTTCCAGTAACCATAGGGTGAAATGGGACATTGTGAGGGAAAGATCAAATCACATTATCAGAATATGCCTGTCACATCCCCTTTGAGACCAATGGTTCCAAGCAAAGAAGAAAAAATCATTATGAAGAAAGACTAGACATAAGCAAAGATTGCACTTTGATACTTTCCATTAGGTGATCATAGTGGTCATTTATTCAACATACTTTTATTTACTTTTGAAATTTGTGCCAGGCACTGTGCTAAGCTCTTGGAATGGGCCCTTGAAAGGTATTTGTGTTTGGGAGGTGTGTTTTTCCACTGTAAAGGCTCAATTCAATTAACAAAGAGGACAGGTGAAATAGAGATTAGGAAATCATCAAAGAGGAACAGTTGAAAAATATTTCCTGGAATGAAAGGCTAGCAGCCCCTTAATTGACAGGACCTATTAATTGTCTAGAACAAAAATAAATATATAATAAATAACCCACATTAAGGCAAACAATCATAAAATTTAGGACTCTGGGGACAAAGATTAGCTTCCAAAGAGAAAAATAAATAGGTTATATTCAAGGGGTCAAGAAGCAGAATAGCTTCAAACTTCTTAATATTAATACCAGAAGCTAGAAGGCAATGTTCAATATCCTCAGATAAAATGATTTTAGTCTAAAATTCTGTGTGCTGTTAAACTATCAGCAGGGTATATTTTCACATATATTTTTTACACATGAAAATTCAAAAATTTAAGAGTACTGGAGGAAGTATTCTACCAAAAAGAGAAAATAAGCCTAAAAAGTGGGATCCAAGAAGCAAGTGATTTCATGCATGAGAGAGCGACAGAGAAATGAAGAGAATTCCACTAATGATGGCCAGTGGAAGTCCCAGGATAGCTGTTATTCAGCAGAGCTAAAGTGCAACAAGTCCAGACTAGACTAGAAGAATGGAAAGCTCCAGAAAAAACATGGGACCTAACAGATTACTAGACTGGTTTAAGCACGTGTGAGGCCATAGGAAAAACTTAGATGCAATTCAAAGAAAGTTTAACAAATAAAAAATGTAGACAATTATTTAAATCTAAGGGAGAATATGCTGTATGTGAAAGGAAATGTTATCAGGAGTGCTATGTTATTTCTCTCAGACCCTGAAGCCATTCACCTAAATTGAGAGTTGGCAGTGCTCTTTGACCATGAAATTATCATAGGGTGACCATAAAATTAATTGTCCAAATTTGGAAACTTTTGAGAGTGAAAAGGATGTGCTATTAATATTTAATATGGGACAAAAGTCATAAGTTAGACCTCTCCTAAGCAACCTGGGACATATGGTCATCCTAGCTGTCATGAAAATACCACTTTCCACCTGGTGGCAGCTTACTTTTAATTGCAGTCAAAGTACTCAGGAGAAACTTAACCGCTGATCTTGGAATCTCCCTCCTAAAATGTGATTAAAAATATCACAATCTACTTCTGAAATAAGAGTCAGATGCTTTATTTGCAGGTGTTCAGGCATACATAGCTTACTATGTAAAAACAAGTAAAGAAAAGAATTCTCATTCATGAAAAGTAATTTGAAAATCACATTTTTATAATAGACATTTTTTGTGGTTTATAATAAACAAATATTTCATAAATTACTGATGTTAGCAAACATGGATTTTAAGAGAGTTTCTCAATAAGGCTCCAAATGTAGATATCCTATTAAGGCTAATCTTAAAGCTCTAACAACTTGATTTCATTAACTGATGAATAACTCCCATCTTCCTACTTTTTTGTAAGTTCTTCTCTAGTCATTAGCTAGGCTAATTCATTAATTATATTCATTATGTAGTGAACCCTCCTTCCAACCCCACTATTCACTCAAAATCCCTATTGTGCATACACAGTGTTTTTAAAAATACATAACTGAACCATTATAAAGGGCCAAAATCAAAATATTCCCTAGTTCAACAACATGACCAAAGCTCTGTGACAGTTCTTCAATATTAAAGCTAGATTTTTTTTCTAAGCTACATTGTGAATATATTCGTAAGGATTTGAATTGTGATTTCCTGACAAAGAATCAAGATATTGCCATTGTTCTTGTCATTCAAAGCTTTTCCCATCAAGTGTAACATGAACAGAGGATGGGCTATTACCTTAATCTTCATGACATTTCCATTTGATAAATTCACATGACCATTTTGATGTGTTTTATGCTATACATAAAGAAGATTTTGTAAAGAAGATTCACGGCCTCAAAGGTTTATAAGTTTTCTGTGATGTTTACTTTAGTTATGAATGAATTTGCTCAAATGAATGAACATAACTATTAAATAAAACCACATATATAGCACTACTAATAGAAAATATTTCTCCAAATTTAAGTAGATATTCGCATTATTAGAAAACTGCTTACCTCAAGAGAAGCTTTTCTTTGGTTTTAAGCTTATTATTCTTTTATTTCCTTTTTTAAAATTTAGGTTTTTATTTTTACTTTTTAATTTTCATTATTATTTTTTAATTTTATTTATTTATTTATTTATTTATTTATGGCTGTGTTGGGTCTTCATTTCTGTGTGAGGGCTTTCTCCAGTTGTGGCAAGCGGGGACCACTCCTCATCGCGGTGCGTGGGCCTCTCACTATCGCGGCCTCTCTTGTTGCGGAGCACAGGCTCCAGACGCGCAGGCTCAGTAGTTGTGGCTCACGGGCCCAGTTGCTCCGCGGCATGTGGGATCCTCCCAGACCAGGGCTTGAACCCGTGTCCCCTGCATTGGCAGGAAGATTCTCAACCACTGCGCCACCAGGGAAGCCCCAATTTTCATTATTTTTATAGAATGAGCTAAAAAGGGGAAAGACATTAATGTTAATGTTTTTGGAATCTAAATTTTTGGAAGAGCATGTAATGACTTGAGCATTTTAATAATGTTGTCATCTGTGAAAACCCATGGATGGTGCTTTAGCTAGTTCTTATAAAATTAAAGCAATTTTAAACATTTCTCCACACTCCTGAACAATTCTAGGAATTGTTCTTCCCAAAAAATCTTTATTTTTTCTAGATTGAGATAAAAGAAGGAGAATATAGATGATTCTGTTAACTTTTCTTCCTATACTTTCATACACCTAGCCAACCCTGCCCGTGTCCAAGCATGCCAACCTAAATCACTGAGCCATCAGCATCTTGGGAAAGAATGAGCAAGCTTGAAGGGAAGCCATTCAGGAGTAGAGAGTAACAAAAAAATAGAATAAGTTGCGTCAACCAGAATTTAAGTAAATAGCAAGGCTATATTTTGAAGTAATAAAGTTTTCACAGTTTCTGTGGGGGTGGGGGCGGGGTGTTGTGAGCTTCTGTATACATATGACTCTGTTGTGTAGTGGAAAGTTTCTGGGAACTAATTCCAGTTTCTGAGCTCTAATTCCAGTTAAGCCTGGAATCATTTTAGGCAGGGCCACTATTTTGAGCAATTGCTTGTTTACATAATCCCAGAGATCCCTATGCCCATATGGGTACACAGGAGTACTAATCAATGTAATGATGGAGTGAAAACCCTGTTTTTGTCTTTTGTAAGCTTGTACTATTTTCTGCCTCCTAAAGAGAAACTGTTAAACACAACAGCCTTCCCACGCCGCCTCCCCAGTGACTGAAATCTGATAACATGTAATTAACGCCCATTTCAAAAATGGCTATATTCAACCTCAACTCTACAATATGAAACTGGGATTATATAGACAAAGCCTAAGTCACCCGAAAGAGAGAATCAGCTTGAGATGTCTTTCCATTTGCGTACTTGAATATGTCAAAGGCCACTTGAAATTTTAGCTAACTTTTGTAAACCCATCAGGCTTAAAAACCAATTAGCATCCAAGGAAACAAAATTGTGAGGGTTTACAAGGTGCTCTCTCCAAAGAGAAAAGCCCTTTCAAGGATGCTTGAAGGGGCTTCGTTCCCTGAACGATGGCCAGTCAGCCTTGGCAAGGAAATCTGTCAGGTGCTTGTGTTGCAGTAACAGCACAGGGTTAGGAGGCAGGCAACTTCTAAAGGCTCCGCAAAACAGCTCCCGGAAGCAATCAATCAGCAATCGACCAACTAGCCTTTCCCAAGCTGCTGTTCTGTGTCAAGCTCTAATAGTTAAAATGTGAGCAAAAATTTGGAAGTTAGAAGTTGGATAGTTTTTATTTCTAACTCGGAGTTCAGCTTTCGCAACATTACTTAGAAATGGCCCGTTCCCATTTATGCTAACTTTGCTCCAAGACCCTCTTCCGGTCGATTTCTACTGGAATTGAATTAAGATCCTAACACTTGCAAGATTATGGTGACCCAGACATTGATATGTAATTAAAAAATAAATTTTTATTTTTCAAAGTGACACAAAACTTGAATACAAACTAAAATTAAATATTTTAGATTTTTCTTCTAGATATTTTTCTACTTTCTAGATATTTTTATTACAAAATCTAGATAGATTAATCAAAGCTGAACTTTGCTGGTGCTCTAAACATGAACTTTGTCTGAGTTTTGGGTAACTCAGTACTGGATCTGGGATAAGATTTCCGTTATCAATAAGAAACATCCTAAAGAATGGACTTGAGGATATGGGGAGGGGGAGGGGTGAGATGTGACAGGGTGAGAGAGTGTCATGGACATATATACACTACCAAATGTAAAATAGATAGCTAGTGGGAAGCAGCCGCATAGCACAGGGAGATCAGCTCAGTGCTTTGTGACCGCCTGGGGGGGTGGGATGGGGAGGGTTGGAGGGAGGGAGATGCAGGAGGGAGGAGATATGGGAACGTGTGTATACGTGTAGCTGATTCACTTTGCTATAAAGCAGAAACTAACACACCATTGTGAAGCAATTATACTTCAATAAAGATGTTTAAAAAAAAAAAAAAAAAGAAACATCCTCCCCAGTCACTCTTCCAGTTAGGCTTACTAGATTGCACCCACAGACAAATTTCGGAAAACTGACTCAACAGTTGTAAAACTCTTGAAATCTTTTGGGAACTCCTGCAGTTTCTCACTTACAATAGCAGCTGCATAATTATCTCCATTTAACTTTATTTTTAACTCTTGAAAAAGTAATGTTTGTTGGTCTCTAGTTGAATGCCAAGAAAACATGTTCAGCCAAAGTGGTCAATGTAATAGAGGTTTAGAATTTAATAATTTAGCCATTGTAAGCATTTGTTTTTAATCTCCTAAACAAACCTTAATTGATGTACACATTCATTTCTCAGAGGTGGACACTAATAATATAGTGCCTTTTAACAGTGATAGTTTAGCCTATACACAAGACCAAATCTAGCAGCCTCTTAAGAAATTTTAGTCTAAAATCAAATTAGTCAAGATGAAAAAAAGTTGGTTAATTAATAGCTCATTCAAGTAAATCAATTAATCATTTGGTTGACTGATTTTATTTTTGCCATGTCACCCAGATACTTTGAGATGGTATGAATGCAATTCTTCAGGAGATAGGCGACAGATGAGACAGTGTTACAAATACAAGCCTATGATAACCTCCAAATTTAGAAATAGGATTATCACAAGGCAGTACTTTCATTGTCATTCAGAAGAAAAATTAACATTCATTAACAACTAGTTTTCAGTCATCTTGCTATGTTGTATTAAATTTGTTATTTTATTTCCTCTTTGTATTAACCCTATGAGGTTGATATTGCTATCATAATATTACAGATGTGAAAGCTGAGACCTAAAGATATTAAACAACTCCCCTATGACTAGTGTGGCGTAGATCCAAGATTGGAGCCCAGATAGTCAGACTCTAGAAACTTCTCTTTTTTTTAGGCAGCATCCATTAATGGTTAAGAGTTGTGGCTCTGGAGCCAGACTGCCTGGGTTTGAATTCCTTACTTTCAATTGTTTCAATTACAAGTTATGTAACCATGAGGAAGTATGTTAATTCTCTGTACCTCAGTTTTCATACCTCTAAAATGGAATAATAATAGTGCCTACTTCACAGGGTTGTTAAGAAGAATTAGTGCATTAAAATCAGTAACATTTGTAAAGCCTTTAGAATAATGCTTGTTGCAAAGAAAGTACTGAATAAATGATTGCTATTGTTATCATTTTTATTATATCATCCAGTTGATAGTAGTCAGTAATGAGAAGCTGTTTATATTCCAAACAGAGTAATTCATTTAAAAAAAGTCCTCATCCACATGAGTTTACAAATGAATGGGACAAAAAGTAAAACTAGGATTTCCTTGCCAATTTCGTATAACAGTAATTTCCCCCTGAGCATTTTTAATATCAGAACTTAGAATATGTAGCATATTATTTCCCTACCTTTTACAAACCATGTCCCTCTGGTACAGAATTTAAAATTTAAATTAAATTAATAAAATTAATAAATTAATTTAAAACTTTTAAATGATCCTTAACATTATTTGTAATTTCAAGGTAAACTAAATATAAAGATTGAAAACAGATTAAAGTTAATGCAACAAAGGGCAGCCTTATCTCCAAAACACACTTTTCATCTATTCTTACAACATTTGAAAACAATATGACAATATGTGCTGGGTGTCCTTAGACAAGTAATCTAGTCTCTGAGAACCTCACTCACCTGTTTTAAAACAGGAATAAATACACAGGTTTTATCCCCTCGCCAGGATGTACTGGGAATCAAAAGAAACACTAGATATGAAAGCACTTTCTATTTGATAAAAGTCTGATCCAAAAAAGAGACTATTGTGGGTGGCAACAAACTTGCCATCTTGCTGTTAGTAGCTCATTCATCTTTAGCTAAAAGCATCCATATGTATTTCATTGCTCTCAAAGTCAAAAAAATACGATATATTTTGTCATAGCTGTTAAGTATTATTTCGGTTTTAGGAAGGACAACTCTATGAAGAAAAGCAGACCCAGACTATTCATGAACAGCAATGTTAGCTTTCCAAATACTTTCTGATCAAGGCCCACTTAGGCAATTTTTAATTTAATGGTATGACTGTTAAGCATATCCAGTGCAGATACAGTCCTTATAATTCATGATATTGTGTGGAAAATATACTGTTAATCACTGCCATTTAATTTAAGTGATACACACATCTTAGGGCACTTTTTATGGTAATAACTAGAATGAATCAGTGAATCATTCAGAATGAATATATTCCTGGTCACTGATTGCAGGAAGATTGGCTAATACGCCATATTCATTATTTGTGCAGTCTCTCCTTATTGCTGTATTTGCATGCAAATGACTTAGTTTTTCCCTCAGCTGAAGTAGAATTCTCCATTACAAGCAAAGAGCTAAATGTAAAACCATAAAAGAAAATTTGTGTGCTCCTTTTATTAAAAGTGGTCCTGAAAAATAGAAGGAGACAGCTACTGGCAGATTAATCTCATTTTCACCTTCTCACTGGAATTTTAACAAGTTTTAGGCAAAACAGGAACCATTTAATCTCATCTTGACTTGTCTTTTTTTCAAGAGTGATGCATGAAGGAAATGAAGTTATGGGGTAAGACAACTTCGGGGTTTCAGAGGGAGAGTTGGGGAAAAGAAGGAAATAAAAGGAAAGGATAAAGAAAAGAACTTGGGAGGGGAAGACAAGGAAGGAAGTCTGGAAAAGTTTGTAACTGCACAAATGTGGAAGAGTAGGCTGTAACTCACACACATACCAAAAAAACAAAAACAGCAACAACAAAAAACAACAACAAAAACACAACAACAAAAAACCTTGAGCCTCATTCTTATGAGTTTACTTCTCCTCCTTCCCCAATCCCCTGTCCTTTCCACACACATATTTCAGACTTGATCAGTCCCTCTAATCCTTGTTGTCATTCAGTTTAAAGCACAGAGCAGATTTTCACTGACAGCAAAATGAGTGCATTGCATCGTTTTTATATAAAGAACAATTTTAATGCTTTGCCAGAAGGAAAGCAGGTTGAAATACTGAAGTCTTCTTTTGTGTTCCCTATTAGAGTGTTAACTTTTTAAATTGCTTCAACTGACGTTTATCTGTGAATATAAACTACAGTAAACTGTCAGAATACCGTAATAAAAATAATTCCAAATTAAAAACAAAAACAAAAAGCCTTGCCAGAGACTGGCTTACTTTTTAACTATGTCTAGAAAAGGGGATTGCTAAACAAATTAATATTTTCAAGAGGATTATAGGAGGAATGCCTAAATCACTGATTCAAGTTCTTAGTTCTAAAACCACTTTGGCAACTTCTATTTACTGGTAAGTAAATATATACTTAAAGCATTGTAGAGCTTCAAAAGTCTCAGATATTATCTATTATAATCCCTTCATTTTATAGATAAGGAAACAGAGTGTTCTTAACTGCAGATCTGGGAGCTGGGTACATATGTCTTGACTCCAGTCCATTGGGTATTTCCACTCTTTTCCATGCTATCCATTTAAAGCCTAATCACAATCATATTTTTACTAAAACAAGTATCATCAATTGCCAAAAATTAGTTAGCTTTAAAAAATTTATCTTATTACATTGCTTCAATGTAACTCAATTATATTTCTTTTCAAACTTAATGTGATTTAGACTTTTCACTAAATCAGAATTGCCTTCTTCCCAATTATTCTTAATAACTGAAGTTTTGTGTGTAGTTGCATCTTGAAGCTTTGCTATTTTTCAAAGTAGGAATTTAGTAAACAGTAGTAAAGTTTTGTTTATATTTGCTGTCCTTGTATTTTACCACCTCAAGATAGATAATAAATCAGTGTCCCTACCATGGTTATAAAGGGAAGGGAAATTATCTATGAAAAATGATTTTGAGAAAAGTACACTTGACTTTTTACTTTAGATTGTGAAATCATTTTATACCCATTATCTGACTTATGGTGCGTGATTCGAATTTTTAAATTAATCACTCTTCAAAGCACATTCATTCCTGTGCAATTCAAAATGTCAAAATAGATAAACACATGGAGGAAGCAAGCCTAGTTTATGTTAATAAAAATGGAAAACTTCCTTGAATATTTACTGAAGGGTTTTTTTTTTTTTGAATGAGTGTGGGATTATTTACATTTCAATCAATGGCTATGCTAGTCATCTCAGCGCTCATTTCAGTGTCTCATGACACATGCGTGTAGTGTCCTCATGCCTCTTTTTCACTATTCAGCATGGACTAAGCCCATGTTCTGGTTCTACTTTTCCTGTCAAAGCTTATCTTGTATTTGTTCCATTCTTTAGAGACCTGTCAGATGAGTAACTGGCAGATCTGTTGATTATTCCTTTGCATATGCTGTATGTCATTGATTCTAAGACACACACTGTTTTTCTACATTCAACATCTTTGATACAGTGATGCATTCTAAAAATCTATGGCATCTTACCATCAATAAGGGGTAAGTTAGTTATCATTGTGAAATTCGATCATAGTTGTTCATATGGTCATCAGGACTTCCCTGGTGGTTCAGTGGTTAAGACCCCGTGCTTCCACTGCAGGGGGCATGGGTTCAATCCCTGGTCGGGGAACTTCCGCATGCTGCGTGGTGTGGCCAAAAAAAAAAAAGTAGGAGGATACCATGATTTCCCTATACATTGTGTTGCCCAAATTAGAGATAGCTTTCTGAAAATCAGTGATTTTGTAGAGAATATCTACACTAAAAAAATATAATAAACATATGGTCATCACTGCAATGTGTTGTGTACTTTCTTGGTACTAAAGGCATTGTTTTTAAAATGTCTCCAAAAAAACTAAAATGTGATTTCTCACTGAGGCAAAAGTTACTGGCTGGGCAGGAAGGGATAGAAAAAGAGCAGGGAGCCTGCATTTCATATTAGTGATTGTGGTAAGCAGAATAATGCCTCCCTCCACAAAGATGTCCACATCCTAATCCCAGGAACCTATGAATATGTTATATAGCCAAGGGTAATTAAAGTTACTGATAAGAAGACCTTAAAATAGGAAGATTGTCCTGGATCATCAAGGTAAACCCAGTGTAATCACAAGGATACTTAAAAATGGGAGAGAGAGGCAAGAGATGAATCAGTCAGCAGAAGATGTGACTACAAAAGAGAGATTCAGAGAGATGGCAGTGTGAGAATTTAGCCCAACATTGCCAGCTTTGAATGGAACCATGAGCCAAGGAATGTGGGCAGCCTCTACAAGCTGTAAAAAGCAAAGAAACAGATTATCAAGAGACACATTCCTTCAGGATGCAAAAGGAATGCAGTCCTGCTGACAGCTTGATTTTAGCCCATTGAGACCCATTTAAGACTTCTGATTTCCATAATTGTAAGATAAAAATTTTGTGTTGCTTTTAACCACTGATTTGGTAGCAATTTGTTACAGCTGCAATAAGAAGCTAGTTACATTAGTGATCAGTGGAGAAATGACACATTCCTATTTTTATTTCAAAGAACAAACAAAAAGTTTTATGAAACTTAAGAAATAAAGGTGCCTACATACATTACACCACACATCTAGTGACACAACTGAAGGCAGATGACAGAAGAAATGGCCAAATACTTTGGAGCTGATAAAAGAAATTGGAAAGCAACAAGAGACTGATGTAACCAATTCAAATAATATATAGAACTCTCATTGAAGCATTAAGTCACAGTTTAACTTGCAACATTTATTCTTTCTTAGGGGTACATAATAAAATAATGGTATTTCTTACAAGTGATGTCACCTTTCATTCAATGAAGTAAGTATATAGCAAAGAATTTTTATATCAAAATTAACCCAAGTTCATTGTGTATATATTGGAAAATACAGAAATGTATAATAAAGAAAAATGAAACTTTCCATAATCCCCTGGTATCGGTCAGGATAGCCCACTTCATGTTATAACAAACAACCCCCAAATATCAGTTGCTAAAGAAACAAAGATGAATTGCTTGCTCATTCTAACTGTCAATTGTGATTTGGCAAGAAGAGTCTCAATTTATAATGGTTACTCAAAGACCGAGGTTGGTGAAGCAGCAACTGTGCTGAACGTTAATTACTGTTAGTCATGTCAGCCACAGAGGGATTTTGGAAAATCTAACAATGCCAACTAAATCCTGCATCCCAGAAGTGACATATTATTATTTCTGCTCACAACCCACTCGCAAGAAGTAGTTATATGGTTCTATCCAACCAGAAGGAGACCAGGAAATACAATCGTATCGTGTTGGGAAGGCTGAAATTTTAATAAACAACAATTAATGACTACAGCATTTAACACTGAGATAACCACCATTATAATTAAGAAGCTAATGCATTTTCATCCAATTTTAAAATGTATATTTATGTATTATTAATGAAATTGACATTCAACTATATGTACAATCTTATTTAACATTACATAGTAACATTTTTCCAATGTAATTAAATATTTTTAGAAAAACATTTTATGTAATGGCTGTATAATATTCCACCTTATGTATTTATCTTAACATTCCCATTATTAGATATTTGCAGTGTATTTTGTTATTTATGCAATTATAAACAATGCTCTGGTGGATATTCATATAAATTAGTGATGATAATATTAAGTACTGACTTTCAGTACCTTAAGCTTTGAAATGAGCAAAATGAGGATTTTAGTAGCTATAGCATGCCAAGTAAAGACTAAAATATTCTATTAGTGTATTAGATACCATCTAAATGACTTCACACAAAATAGAGCTAGAATTTCTGAGTCACTGATAGACACCTCAAAAAGAAGGATATTTTCTTACAGTTAAATATAAGGTTAAACCAGTGGAGAATGCCACTTCCAGCAAAAAAGAGGAGTCATAGGGACCAGATTCAACCTCCTTCCTAAAATAAACACATGAACAAAAATTAACAAAGTATGTGAAAGAATTTCTGGTATCAAGACACTGGACATCAGGCAATCAAGGACAGGAACGCTGAAATGTAGTTAAATGAAGTGAGCCATATGATTTCCCCAGTTTCCTGCCTTGGGAGAGTTTCTAGGCTATGATGCAGGTAGGTGAAGCCAGGCAGAATCCTGTGGAGTCCCTATGTTGAAGAGGTTAGAGTCTGGAGAAACCAAGCTAACTAGAATACATAGGACAGTGTATTGGAGAGGAGAGAGTGTTCATAAACTTCTAATGAACGACAGGAACATGAGACATTTGAAGTGACAAGGAAACACATGAGTACTAAAAATATTTATGAGTACCAAAAGAAACCAAGCCTGTATAAGCAAACCCTCACATAAAGAGGGAACTTAGAGTATTGAAAAGAATACAGTAGTCCCCCCTTATCCACAGAGGATATTTTCCAAGACCCCCAGTGGATGCCTGAAACCACGCATAGTACCAAACTCTATATATACTGTTTTTCCTATACATACATACCTATGATAAAGTTTAATTTATGAACTAGGCAAAGTAAGTGATTAATAATAATTAATAATAAATTAGAATAGAATAATTGTAACAATATACTGTAATAAAAGTTATGTGAATGTGGTCTTTCCCTCTCAAAATATCTTATTATACTGTGCTCACCCTTCTTGTTGCGATGATATGAGATAATAAAATCCCTGCATGATGAGATGAAGTGAGGTAAATGAGTAGGTATTGTGACGCAGCATTAGGCTACTATTGACTTTCTGAGTAATCATCAGAAGGTCAATAGGATCATCTGCTTTGGGTGATCCTGGATCATCCAGCCATGATGATGTCAATGGTTGGATATTAGGAGTAGATGATGTCAATGGTTGGAGATCTCCGGCAGGATAGAGCGGGATGGTGTGAGATTTCATCATGCTACTCAGAACAGAACAGTGCACAATTCAAAATGTATGAATTGTTTATTTCTGGAATTTTCCATTTAATATTTTCAGACCTTGGTTGAACGCAGGTTACTGAAACCACAGAAAGCCACTACCTTACTGAGTGGATTATTGGATTGTGTGTATGAGGAAACTACCTGAGTCAGGGGGAAAAAGTCCTCAGAGAAGATTAGAGAACAATACCTAGCATACACAGGGGACCAAGAATAGTGCCTTTTCCCACAAGTCAGACTGAAAAAGCTCATGTTCATGGGGCATTGGGCAGATTACTCAGAAGGGTCTTGACTCATTAGTGGGGAATTAATAGTGCTAAGCTAATCATAGCTCTGGTCCTACCTAACAATTCTTAAAAGCAAGACTCAAAAGGATGAAACCATTTCCAAGTAATTTTATATATATCAGAACAAAGCTCAAGAAAATCTATATATGTACATATAAATATATATAAATAAATAAATAAATAAATATATATATATATATATATATACACACACACACACACACACACACACACACACACACACACATATATATGATCTCAACAAGGGCAAACTCACAGATTCTGGCATCCAATAAAAAATTACCAGGTGTGGAAAGAATTAGGAAAATACAACTCATTATGTAGAGAAGAATTAAACAATTGAAATTTACCTAGATATTAGATGGTAACAGATAAGGACATTAAACTGGCTGTTATAATATGTACATAAAGGTAAGCAGAGACGTGAAAGATATTTAATAGATTCAAATAAAACATCTAGGGATTAAAACCATAATGTGTGTGATGAAAAATTCACTGGTTGGGATTAGCGGCAGACTAGGCATTGGAGATAAAGAGATTAATGAACTCAAAGACTTCACAATAGAGACTTTCCAAAGTGAAACAAAGAAGGAAAAGAAATAATCCAGCTAAAGGGAACAGGAACAGACCATTTCTGAGCTTTGGGATAACTTCAAGGAGACATATATGTATAATTCATCTCCTTAGAGGAGAGGAGAGAGAGGGGAGGGCAGAAAAGATATTTCAAGAAATAATGGCCAAAGTTTTTCCAAAATTGATACAAACTGTAAACCCAGTGATCCAAAAAGTTCAAGGAACCCCAAACACAAGAACTCAAGAAAAAGTACAAGGCATGTCAGTATCAAATTGCTTAAAACCAGCAGTGAAGAGTTAATCTTAAAAACACCCAGAGAATAATGAACAAACTTTAAGGGCTAACACTATCTGATTCCAAGATGCATTATATAGTTATAAAACATATAAAGCAGTGTGATTTTAGCCTTCAAGATAGACAAATAAATCAATGGAACAGAGTAAAGAGCTGACAAAGAGACCCACAAGTACATGGAAAACTGATTTTGACCAAGGTGCAAAGGAAAGTCAATGGAAAGAAGATAGTCTTTTCAACAAGTGTTATTAGCCAATTTATATTCAAGAAAATGAATTTGATCAGTATCTTGCATTGTGTACAAAAATTAACTCAAAATAGATCATAATCCTAAATGTAAAACCTAAAATTATACCTCTCGTAAAGGAGTCAGCAATCTATGACCTATTTTTGTAAATAAAGTTTTAAGGGAAAAGAAGTCCACTCATGTGATTGCATGTTGTCTGTAGATGCTTCCATGCTAGAACAGCAAAGTTGAGTAGCTGTATTTCTGAGACAATTTAGAGAGAGAGAGAGAGAGGAGCTGACACAGAGAGATTGACATACATGCACAGAGATCAAGAGATTATGTTTTATAGTAACTGGCACCTGTGTAGCCTTTACAGAGGGTCTTCAGTGACTGCTGTTGGAAAGCAGTAGCATAGTGAAAGTATTTTGCTTGCTAATATTTTCAAAGAAATACTTCTAGTCTAAACCAGTAGCACGTGTAGTCTTTGTGTCCCCCATTATTTTAAGTTACATAATTAGCAACTAATCAATCATTGACTTTATCACTGTGTTTTTCCTGTACAGGAGTTTCAAGACTTGTAAGCCTGGGAATCATATAATTCAGTGGCTTTTTAGAGGGCTTGTAAGGGCCTCAGAAGTCCACTATTTTCACAAATTGGCCACCCATACAGGTGCTTGAAATTCTACCATCAGTTTGCACCACAGTTACTTAAAACTTTGACCCTTTTCAAATTGCTCTTGCTATGAATGACTTGTTTTTAAGAGCATGCTGTGAATGGGGGATTTATAATCCATGAAGTCACGCTTCATTTGGTGAGGACAAAGGGATGGTGCATCCCTGAAGATACAAAAGGGCACCCAAGATGAGGCTAACTTTTGCAGTTTTGTTGAGGCTGCCCCTGGTGACATCCCACTGAAATACCTTAAAGGAAGGGATTGAAGTTGCAGGCCATTTCAGCACAACATAGATATAGTATGAACACTAGCATTTGTTTTCTCTCCTGTTTATAGAGTGCTGATATCACCACAAATGGTAAATAACTGAATGGAAGTCACTTTTCTTTCTTCCTATAATGCCAGGACACCTATGTGCAAAATAAAATATTCAGTCTTCCATCTGGATATTTTGTCTCTATGATGCCAAATGTACAACTGCTTGCAAAGTGCTGAACTATTGATGACATTTTTCTTGTGCCTTTACAACGTTTTGGCACTGGTAATGCAAATGTCATGTCCAATTAGAAGCTTGACTCCTCAGCAAACTGCTCAGTTACATCATTAGCCACCTCCACTTCACTGGGTCCTGTTCCTCTGGTGACAACTTAGTATAATGGTAAAAAGTGTGGACAATGTGGGTATACTGCTAGGGTCCAAATCCTTTGTCAGCTGCATGCTAGCTGTGTCACCGTAAGGGAATTACACAATCTTTCCTTGCCCATTTCTGTAGCTGCAAAACGAAGATAATAAGCATACCTAACAGAATTGTTGCCACAGTTAACTCCAATAAACATAAAGTGCCAGGAATATAATGAGTATTCAATAAATGTTATATTTTTGCTATTCCTTGTAGTAAAGCATCTAATGATGTCACAGAACTACCTTGGAACTGGGGAGGGGATGACCCTGGGGACTTCTGGGTCCCCAAATTCTTTTCTGCCATTTGTTAAAACAGATCTACAGTGACTTGAATGGTATGAACGCCAAGCCAGTTAAGAAGTGGGGTTGCAGGACCTTGAACTGTCCTTCAGGCACATGCAAGTCTGCTTGGACATGTGATTCCATTCTTTTCCATGTGTTTACAATGTAAGCAAGGCAGGGGGTCTTCTTTCATTTTGTCTTAAGTAGCTACATGATTATAAAAAGGGATAATAGCTACCTCTAATCTTCCCTACTCAATGCCAGAGGAATTTCCTCTTAAGGACCTTTGTCTTGTAATTTGGATTTAAGATTTTATAACGTAAATGGAACAAGAGGGGGAAAATAAGCTATTTAGTTTCATACATTCCAGCCAGAAACAAATGTCTTTCAGAAGTGTACCCTATGGACACAGCTGCTCATTACGTTATCTTTTTGTTCAGGGGTCAGCCCTTAGCCAAACTGTGAAGGAGGCAATGTTGATCGTTAGAGTTGTTCTGACACCCTTTTGAGTTCTATTTGGCCCCTGTTGTAATGACTGCCTCAGCCCCAGGTGTCCAGTGCCTTCCTGATGGCCTGGATCTTCCCAGGCATGAAGGAAAGAGATCCGGTAAATTAATTGTCAATAGAGTGTCAGATACCTAATCTATTACCTCTCTAAGAGAAATTTTGAAAGAGACTGCTCATAAAGGGGAAATCCTTATTGGTGAGAATTGCACAATAATGAGTCTCAATGAAAGAAGTACAGAGTGCACACAGAGATTAGGAGATTCTAATCTTCATATCCCAACTGCCTATTATACTGGAGTATAAAGCCAACCCTACCTTGAGCTGTTATCAAGTGGTAATGGTCAGAAAGCTAAACTGTTCAAAATTAAATAATTATAACTACCATTCCCCAAGTGTCAGTGAGCCTCTGGGGTTGAAAAAACCTTGGAAGAGAAATAATGTAAGGTTAAAAGAAAAACAACTTTTATCTACAAGTCTGTCAATCAATTTGAGAACTGTGTAGAAAACTCTCAGTGTGGTTAAGACACCCAAAGCTTGTCAGGATCAAGGGAATTACTTTCAGTTCAAATATCTATAAACTTTTGGAATATACAGCTCTAGGAACTCAAAACTGAATTTTTGTGGATTAGAACTCACAGTCTCTTAACCTGACAATTTCATTGCCTTTTATTTTCTATATAAATAAAATGCAGCATCTTTTAATGACAATTCTGATATAAAACTAAATAGAAGGCTCAACATATTTATAATATTATGTTTATTTTAGTTTATATTATAAAAATCTTATAAAACAATTGCTTACAAATGAATTTCTAGCAAATAGCAAACATTGCGAATTAGGAACCATTTATATTTCTTATTTTTTTCCCCCTGCTTACAGAATTCTGAACGCATGTCCAAAACCATTTTACCATGGTCTGTACACCTGTCAAAATAGCCATGAGGTGATTTAAAATTTCCATTATTTGAACTAAATCAACATAAATTGGAATGAAAGCACTATATGATTTTATAAGCAACAGGACCGAACGCTTTACATTTCAAAAGCATGAGACTAGATGGACGGCCCTGAATTGCTTGAATAGCTTAATTTATTGCAGTACGAATAGATTTAAATCTTAACAAAAAGCTCATTGGATATAGACATGCCTTTTTTGACACTTAAAATGTTGCAAAGGGGTTCTTTGTTAATATGTGCTGTACATCTCCCCCTACTCATAGATAAAAGAACTCATATTCTACAAGAGGAGTGGAATACACACTTCCTTATATGGCCCATCTCCTAAGGCAAAACTATAGTCAAAATAAGATGCAGGTAAATTCTGCCCCAATAGTGCTTTTCCCTTTCCCAACATACAACCCAGGGGTCTGTTTATCTGTACCCACTTTTTCTGGCTAATGCTGCTGTCAGAAAAGGATCACATGTCAGTCATTTTCACCTCATAATGAACTTAATTCATTGTGTATAAGAAGAAAATCCATTATTTTAAAAGTGTATTTATACAATTGTATATATACAATTATGCACTGTGTCAAAATAGTTCTCTTTGTATAAAAGAGAATACTTGCTAAGCTATTTACTAAGACTCACTTTAAGGGAGATGATTTAAATCAGCCCAGGCAGAAATGTTGCCGTATGCTTCCATTAGCAACTCAAAAGAAAGGAAGCAGATTTGAATGAAGCCCATATCTGAACATAAACCATAGAGCAGAGGTTTTGTTTAGAGAGAAAAATTGCTGCAGATCCTTCTGAAAAGAGGAATTTCTTTTATTCTTAAAACAAGGTAGTTCTCTATATTGTGGATTTTCACAAAGTAATTGTAGACAAAGCTGTGTAAAAATTCAGTTTTGTTACAAAACTGTGAATAGAGAGGAAAATGGAGCGTTAATAAAAGTAATGTATCCATCAAATAAGAAAAGAAAGTAACTGATACTTAGTTATCATTCATATTCTTTTTTGTCTTGTTCATTTGAGGAACGGATTTAATTACTTTACAGCTTTACTGTGTGTGTGTGTGTGTGTGTGTAATTAATTTTGAGATTGTGAACAAAAAATAAACAAAGAGTGTAGCTCATTATCCAGTTATACAAGGGTTAAGTCATAACCCACTTCAGTCAGCCATCAACTGTGCCCTGCAGGGAATTCAGGATGAAAAACCAGGATGTGGAGCTCTGTGCTTTGGATAAGCAAGCCCTTACATAGTAAAATGCATATCTCGGGAAGAATTCCAATGACCCCAAATCCTTGCAACTTCCCGTACATAGAAAAGCACTAAAATCATTAACCTAAGATATCTGTTCTTTGTGATTTGCAGTAATTTTTACCAAGATGTTTGCTTGACTACAAGTATTTCCTAGCCAAAAAATCCATATATATATATATATATATATATATATATATATATATATATATATATATATATATATATATATGCTTCTCCCCCACCTCTTCTGGGCAGTTTACTCAGAGGTACTGAATGGCTGTCTCTCAAGCTATAGTCCTCAATAAGACCCTGAGTTAAACTTAAACGCAGAACTCTCATGTTATGTGTTTTTCTTTAAGTTGACATTATAATAGCACTAGAAAATAACATTAGAATGGTATTTTCAAAGACAATCCTAGTTGTCCAGTCATAAGAACCACAAACATGCAGGTCACCAGATAGAAATAATGCAAGAAAATACAGGACACTTGATAAATCAATTAAGCTTTTCCTAATATTGAAAGATGTTCCACATCACATCAGACACGAAGGAGCAAGAGAGTTAATATCACAGTAGGTAGTCACATACTTAAATGCACTATCTCCTTGCCCAGAGAGGATACCAGGTTACATGTATGTGATTTTTTTTTTCGCATTGTTTACTTTGTTTATTTATTTATTTATTTTTGGCTGTGTTGGGTCTTCGTCTTTGTGCGAGGGCTTTCTCTAGTTGTGGCAAGCGGGGGCCCCTCTTCATCGCGGTGCGCGGGCCTCTCACTATCGCGGCCTCTCTTGTTGCGGAGCACAGGCTCCAGACGCGCAGGCTCAGTAATTGTGGCTCACGGGCCTAGCTGCTCCGCGACATGTGGGATCTTCCCAGACCAGGGCTCGAACCCGTGTGCCCTGCATTGGCAGGCAGACTCTCAACCACTGCGCCACCAGGGAAGCCCTGTATGTGATTTTTATAATAGAACCAAAGTAGGGTAAAATCCCTACTTTGGAGAGGATCTAATCTCATTTTATTAAGAGGGCTATTAGAAAGGCAGTTCATAGTTTTGTAAAGTTAAATGTCTATCATTTTCTATGATTTTTTTCCTAAAAATTCTTTAAGACGTTCAGTATAAGACTCAAAATTTCTAAGGTATAACCTTTAAAATTTGCGCACACATTTTTTTTCCTAAAAGGTCACTGTTAATTGATATTCATTGACTGCTGATACAACTCAGTTTAGTACCTCGCATGATACTACAATACCTTCAAAGCATGTTATGGTAGATCAAAAGCCTAATGACACAGCAACTGTAAGATGTATGCCTTATAATTCCTTTTCTTCTACTGTAGGTAATTACTGTGGCAATTTCCATGACTCGAGGTACTATTTAAAATTCTGGGGACACCATCTGAAAGCATAAGATTTGTCTGTTTATCAAGTATATATGTTAACTATTTGATGAGTTTCTGAACATGAGTACTTCTATTTTTCCCACTACTTTTGACACTGAAATGTTTATATCTACGCAATGAAAAGATTCTTCCTTTATAGGTATCGTGATAATATAAAAAACACATTATTTAAAAAGCACTATAAGATGTTTTGTGTTGTTTGTTCAGCCAAATGTTATAAATCATAAATATAGGGTATATGAATGTTACTAATAAGTTAAGAAATACTCATTACAGTCAGTAACTCACAATTTTTTCTCATATTGTCTGATCATTTCATTGTGAAAAATGAACACATGTCTGATTTATCTGGAATTTATAAATATTCATGTGTACTTATAAATTAGAAACTGTCACAGAAATACTATTGTGTCAAAACTAGATTTTAACTTGGGATCGCAGTAGACCATTGGTCTATTCACCCAGTTCACCAAACTAAATATTTTATTCATATTTGAAAGATATATTTATACACTTATAATGTATTTTGTTTGGAGATTTGAAAATAACTGAAAAGATTATATTCACTACTATAAAATACTTTTCTCTTTAAATCTGACCCCCTAAAAAAATTGAAACTGGAAGAAGATCCCAGTTGCTAAATTTCTGTTTAAAAAAAGAATAAAAATCTAATTTGATGCTATACCTATCTTTGTTCAGTTCAAGAGTAAGTAAAAATATGCTACTTTACTATATTCTATTTTTCCACTTTATTAAAAGAAATACTTGCTTTATAAACTGGTCACTGAAAACCAAGTTTAAAAGGATTAGATGCGTCAATATATGACAACCTCTAATAATCTCAGGTCTGCCACTTGTTAACTGAAGCCACTTTACTTTTCAGTTTCTATATATGTAAAAATCATTTTAATAGTTCCTTATTTCATTATGTAATAAGCATTCAATAAATGTTAGCAATTATTATTATTATAGCAAAATTTGAATAAAAGAAGCCAGACCTGATAGTTGGCTTATATAGGCTTGACTTCTTTTGACACTCACAAGTATCATTAGTACTCATGTATTTCCTTGTGATTTCAAACTTCCCATGTTCCTGATATTCATTAGAACTCAATGAAAGCCATGTTTCTTAGATAGGGATTCTAATATTTAACTGGAATACTATAGCTGATTAGCATGTGAAAGAAAAAACACTCAAATTATTGATAATTAGCATACAAAAGGCTGTCACTTGACAAATGTTACTCTGTTCTTTCAGCAACAGAAGGGGTCTGATAGAACATGTCCTCCTATGACAGACTAACATGTTTGAAAAATTGTGGATATTCTTTTAAATCAGATTTATTATCAATTTTGTAACAACTTTATTGAGATAAAATTTACTCTTTAAAAACACGTACAGCAACAGTTTATTGCATATTCACAGAGTTACACAAAGAGTACCATTGTTTAATTTTAGAAATTTCCATCACCTCAAAAAGAAACCTTGTACACGTTAGCAGTCACTCACCATTTCTCTACCCATTATGGCTATTATGAGTAATGCTGCTGTGAACATTCCTGCACAAGTTTCTGTGTATACTTGTTATTTCAATTTCTTTTGGGTATATACCTAGGGGTGAAATTTCTGGGTAATATGGTAACTCTATATTTAATTTTCAGAGGAACTGCCAAACTGTTTTCCAAAGCAGCTGTACCATTTTTCACATTCCCACCAGCAATGGATCAGTGTTCTGTAGGGGAGGGAAAAAGCTTATCCTTTACCTTCTTAGGTTCAGTGTTCGGGGATTAAACCAAAAAAAAGATAGATTAATGGGAGAAAAGGATTATTTCACATTCACAAATGAGCTTCACAGGAAAGAACTAAAAACCCCAAGGAAGCAGTTAGGCCCAGGAACTCATATGCCACTTTAACAAAGGGCAGTAAATTGGGGAGAACTGACAAGAAAAAGGAGAAGTGGCTTGGGCTTCTAAGAGCAGTAAATTGTGGGAAGATAAATATATAGGAAAAACTAATAAAAGATAATGGTTATTTAGTAAGGTTAGATGTGTAGACTCAAGTCAATGCCATCTACAGTGATGAGTCATCTCCTCTTCCTGGTAGAGGAGGGGGGGATAACTTCAAAAGGTAAATTTATGCCCTGCTTTTAGGTAGAAATGGGAAGGGTAGAGAGTTCTTCCTGTGTCTGCTGTTTCTTAATTGCCTTAAACTCAAAACAATCCTTATGCCACAGTGGCATGTTTTGTGATGGCATATTCCGATCACCTTCAGTTCTAATTTCTCTACATCCTCACAAACAATTGTTTTTGTTCTTCCTTTTGAATATAGCCATCCTTGTGGTGGGTGTAAACTGGTATCTTAATATCATTTTGATTTGCATTATGCTGATGGCTAATGATTTTGAACAACGTTTCATGTGCTTATTGGTCATGTGTGTATCTTCTTTGAGGAAATATCTATTCAAATCATTTGCCTACTTTTAAATTAGATTATCAATCTTTTTGTTGTTGATTTATGAGAGTTTACTATATATTCTGGATACAGGTCTTTTATAAGATATATGACTGGCAAGTATTTTCTCCCTTTCTGTGGGCTGTCTTTGCACTTCTTAATGGGATCCTTCGAAGCACAAGTTTGTAATTCAGATGAACTCTATTTTATCAGTGTTTTTCTTTTGTTACTTTTGCTTTTGGTGTCATTTCTAAGAATCCGTTGCCAAATCACAGGAAGATTCCAATTTAAGTTTTCTTCTAAGAGTTTTATAGCTTGAACTCTTACATTTAGATATATGATTCATTTTTAGTTAATTTTTTAATATAGTGTGAATTAGGTGTTTAACTTCCTTTTTTTGTGTGTGTGGATATCCTGTTGTACCATCACCGTTTGTTGAAAAGACTATTCTTTCTCTATTGAAATATATTGACACCCTTGTCAAAACTCAATTAACCATAAATACATAGGTTTATGTTTGGACTCTCAATATTTTTCCATATATGTCAAGGCTTATGCCAGTATCACAGTGTACTGATTACTGTAGGTCTCCAGCAACTTTTGAAACTGGGAATTGTGAATCTTCCAACTTTGTTTTTTTTTCTCATCAAGATAGTCATTACTACTTAATTTTAATGTCTTAAAATCTCTGTTTCTGAAGTATAGTTTGCTAGGTATAAAATTATTGATTGATGGGTTTTTCCTTTCAGCATGTTAAACATATCATCCCACTGCCTTCTGGCCTCCATGATTTCTGATGAGAGTTCAACTGTTATTTTTATTGAGAATCCTTTGTATATAAGAGTTATATTTCACTCATTGTTTTTGAGATTCTTGCTTTGGCTTTGGCTTTGGCTTTGGCAGTTTGTCTATGATGTGTGTAGGTGTAGATACTTCTTAGTTAATCCTACTGGTTGGTCATTGAAATACTTAGTTGTGCATATTCATGTTTTCATCATATTTTTTCAAATACTCTTTCTGGCCTTTCTCTCTTTTCCTTCTGGAACTCTCGTTATATATATGTTGTTATATTTGGTGATGTGCTACAGACCTCTGAGATAATTATTCTTCCTTCTTTCTCCTTTCTGTTCCTTAGTATAATCACAGTTGACCTGTCTTCAAGTTTTTTGAACATTTTTATAGTAGCTAATTTAAAGTCTTCGTCAAGTAAGTCCAACATCTTCCATAGGGACATTTTCTGTTGATTGCCTTTTTTCTTTCATATGGGCCATCTATTCCTGTTTCTTTGCATGTCTTCTAATTTTCTTGACCTGACATTTTAAATAATATAATGTGGTGACTCTGGGAATAAGAATTTCATTCTCCCCAGGGTTTGTTGTCATTGCTGTTAACTATTTTTGTTGTCATTCTTCTTCTTCATTTTTTAGTGACTTTCTTGGACTAATTCTGTAAAGTCTGTTTTCTTGTCATATGCAGCCAGTAAAATGTCTGTTTGGTTAGTTCAGGGGTCAGCTAATATTTGGACAGAGATTTAGTTAAATGCCATGAACCAGTAATTCTCCTGGCCTTCACCAAAAGATTTTGTATGTTCCTTGACACATGCCTTCAGTGCTTCTGCAGTTTACAGCTCTGCCTTAGCCATACTTCTTGTTATTCAGAGCCTTACGGTCAGTCAGAGGTGAGAGATTAGAGCTTTCGGAGGTCTTTCATGGGCATGCCTACAGCCCTGAACACCATGTGACCTTCTAGAGTCCCCAAAATATGTTGAGCTTTTCAAAGCCTGCTACAAACATCTCATTTACCAGTTTTTCCTTTTAAGTTTTTTAGTCAGCCTCTTATTAATTCTAACTGGTATCACTGTCTAGGTAGCTGCAGTATTAAATAATTACCACTATTTTTTTTTCAACAAATTCCCTAGGTATAGTGTTGTATGCACAGAGGGAGCTCTGACTCAGGTCAATTAAAGACAAACCTGAGAATGCAGCTATGCAAGGAGCCCCCAGACATGTCAAATAGTGACAATTATCAGAAGATGGATTTTGTAGAAATCCAAACCTGTTTCTCTTCCCTCCAGTGGTTGCTAGAGTGCTGGTTTTCATATTTTTGTGGCAACTATAGTTGTGAGGCTGTTAGTTTTCAACATTCTCACAGATCTGGGAGTGGAGGATAGAAGTAAGGCAAGCTAAAACCCCACAAACCTTGCTGTTTTTACCAAGATTCAACTGTTCTTCTTTAAGAAATACTGCTTGGATTACTGTAAGCCTTTAGTTAACATTCAGAGTTTTAAGAAAGGTTGATTTGGACCATTTTTTCAAGTGTTCTCATTGCTTTTATGGAGGAGAGGACTTTTGGAGAGCTTTATTAGGTCCTTTGACAGCTGTCTTTGACTTTTGCTCAGATCTGCAGGACGTTGTCTTCTCACATAGTAATAAATTCTAATAAATCTTCCTTGCACAATGTGGAGAAAAAGTATTTCGACAGTTAAATTTTGGGATACAAATAAAGCCATCTGTTCTTTTTAAAATATAGCCTCATTTAATTTTCTTTTTTTAAGAAAAGTTTTGCTGCTTCCATAGATAGCATATTTCATTACTGAGGCAGGAAAGTATAATTCCATGAGAATTTTGGCAATGATAATTTTTATTTTACAGCATCCCTATCACCCTATACACATACACAATTATTCATCCCCTCTGGACACCAGTCAATGAGAATAATTTCATTGCAAGGCCCTGAGGCATGCTATTTGTTTCAAATTATATAGACAGATACAGAATATTTATCATGGTCTCCTGAAGTCTGGATGACACATATTGCAAACTATGTATACTAATTCAGCATTCTTCATACTAGATGGGTCTGATATGGAAGGTCCTAGCAGATTAGAAAGACCACCATTTTCAGATTCATTTCATTTTGTACCTTTTCCAGGGAAATTTTAATTTATCATCTTTGAAGGTAACCAGGAGTAACTCTCAGGTTTGGTCTCCAAGGTTTGATGTGTTCCAACCCCACATTTTGCAATGCTAATTTCTTATATAATGACCAGTGGGAATGGCCATTACATTTTGAAATAATGCCTACAAATCTGCAAAACAAAATTTCTGTCTATTCCACAGGGTCTGGATACCTTGGCATCTATACAACATGAGAAAAACACTATCTTGCCTATAGTAAATAGATTTTTGAGCTTAGATTCTGCATCTCATACTCTTTAGGTACTTCACTGAGCTGTTCCAAGTTTACTATCAGTTAAGTGAGGAACAATGAAATAGCATTCATTATAGCTTACTTAATCCAAGGAAACCTGATCTGAGAATGATGATTAATAAAGTCAATGTAGTCCTTCAAATTACATTTAAATTACTCTAAAAGTGATATTCAAATGTAAAGTGTAAAAAGCAAAAGTGTCAAAGATATACTGCAATACACCATTTTAGGATCTCTGGAGAGTTACTTAACTGCCTAATGACCTTCTCAGCTGCATCAAATGCATAATGATAGGGAAATCTCAAGTCCTTGGTTATTTATGAAGGGCTTCACTATGCTTCTGGGGAGTTGACAGACTAATTGTACACTGTTTGAAACTGTGTATATTTTTCTATGATTTTTAGTAGCTACCACTATAACAATGCTATTTAAATGCCATTGCTCTTGGTTGTTGCCTTAACAGAGTAATTGAGTATAGATAGACCTTGTTAACTAGCAGAAATTATTAACTTTGTGGTAATTCTCAAAGGAGAGTAGTATCATCCACATTTTAGACGAGTTTCAAGTGTCTGGTGCTGTTTTTCATTCTCCAATGACTAGAGTACCATACTAACATTTAGTGAGTGCTGGCCAGAGGTGTCACAGTGTCCCACATAACAAACACTTATCCCACCCAAAATTCCAACATGGCCCCCTTTAAGATACAGTGAGAAATGGAATTGCACTCTAGTTATAATAGACAATGTACTACAATGATGATATACTTTCTTCACACTTGTATGCCCACCAAAATCCATTGCAACATGTCAGAATTCATTGTGAATGCTGTGTTATGAATCACTCCATGTTTAAGAAAGTTAGGACTTCAGAGCTGAGTGAATGATAAATTCTTAATAAAGAACAATTGTATCATGTAGGTATCTGCTTTGTAGCTGTACCTTATAAACTATTGATGGCCTTTGTAGAAATTTACAACGTTGCCCAAAAAACGGATTTTCTACTATCAGATTAGAGAATGGACTTGAGGATATGGGGAGGGGGAAGGGTAAGCTGTGACAAAGTGAGAGAGTGGCATGGACATATATACACTACCAAACGTAAAATAGATAGCTAGTGGGAAGCAGCCGCATAGCACAGGGAGATCAGCTCGGTGGTTTGTGACCACCTACAGGGGTGGGTTAGGGAGGGTGGGAGGGAGGGAGATGCAAGAGGGAAGAGATATGGGAACATATGTATATGTATAACTGATTCACTTTGTTATGAAGCAGAAACTAACACACCATTGTAAAGCAATTATACTCCAATAAAGATGTTAAAAAAAAAAAAAGAATAGGGTTTGAGATGGGACTAGATTCTTTTCAGTGATTGTGATGGTGAGCTGAGTTCTACATCCAGGTTGGTGGGAGGGAAAAATAGAGACTGATCATAGGTACAAGTGATCTGGAGAATGGGACAGATAATATACACACAATATATAAAGAACAATCAGCTATGCAGTAGTTCTCATTGAACAGGTATAGTATAGTCCAGTTGCCCTTAAAGAGGATTCAGGTTGGGTTGGAAAGCCAAGAGTAAACAAAAAAAAATAATGATAATAATAACAATATGATAATAAAACATGCAAAATGGTCGAATAAATTATTCAGTGTAGTGTTGCTAGGACTATGTGCTTGAGGAACTTAGAGATACGGATATACCTTCAGGCTGTTTTAGCTAAGAATGGCTTTATGATAATGAACTCTTGCTGAGTCTTGAGTACTGGTCACACAGCAGACTATTAAGTCAAATAACACATCTTTGACTTATTAAAAAGTGGTAACAATACATCTTAGGTGAATCTAAGACTGTATACAAATTTTTCTGAGTCACAATCATGTCACTGCTGTTAAAGACACCAAAACTGCTACATGCTACTCCAGGGTTCACCAGATTGCACAGAGATGACCTGTAGCTCAAACTTCTCCAGACCTTGCCAGCAAGTAATATTGTTGAATTAATAATTATAATCCATAGTATTTGCTTATGACTTCAATTGCTGATGCAGGACACCCAAATCTCTTAAAAATCTTACTCAAACTGATGTGTCTCACACATGTTCACAAGCAATATTTTTGTGCTATATTTCCACCCTTGTTTTTGAACCATGTCCAATAAAATACTTGAAGATAGTACCTGGTCATGGTGTCTGCCATGGACTAAATGTTTATGTCCTCCCAAAATTCATATGCTGAAATCTTAATCCCCGATGTGATAGCATTTGAAGATGAGGCCTTAGGGAGGTAAATAGGTCATTAGTGTAGAGCCCTCATGATGGGATTAGTGCCCTCATAAGAAAAGAAATGGGAGCGCTTGCTTCTTCTCTCTCTCTCTACCTTCTGCCATGTTAAGATACAATGAGAAGACTGCCATCTGCAAACCAGGAAGGGAGTTCTCAGCAGCTGCCTAACCTCTCAGCACCTTGATCTTGAGCTTCCCAGTCTCCAGAACTGTGAGAAGTTAATGTTTATTGTTTAAGCCACTCAGTTTCTGGTAATTTTTATTGTAGCCTGGACTGGTAGTGTCTTTTTCCCAAATCCATAGTATGAATGACAGGAAACTATGTCCTAATTCCTTCCCAGCTACAAATCTGTGAGGTGCTAAGATGAAACACTGTCCTTTGGAATTCTGAATGAGTCAAAGCTATGTCATGCTCCTTGCAGAAGTTGGAAAATATCATCCAGGCCCTGAAATAGTATTATTGATTTCCCCATATTTTCAGAGTCTCCTTAGTAAGGAGCTACTTGAACTGTTACATAAAGCCCATTTTTCTACAAGTCTCAAATGTTAACTCATATGGCAAGGTCAAGGGACCAAATGGTATATCACCTCCATCTCCCTTTCCTTTCATTCAGCCACACACACACACACACACAGAGACATACACAGTCACTCAAAAACAAAACCCCTCAAAACTTTGTGCAAATTATGGCTCCTAAAACTTGCTCGCCAATCATTACCAGGTATGCTCAGATATATCTAAATCCTAGGCTAAATGAAAGCAGATCTTCCACTGTGGATGCATAAGGATATGGGTGTTGTTTTGTTTTGTTGTTTGTTTGTTTGTTTTTCTCATCTAAATTTTTTATTCTTGACTTCACTCAGATTTTATTTTTATTTTTATTTTTTTACATCTTTATTGGAGTACAATTGCTTTACAATGTTGTGTTAGTTTCTGCTGTACAACAAAGTGAATCAACTATATGTATACATATATCACCATATTGGATGTTGATTTTATGCCTCATACTCCATACACGTATGCTATCTGTCTGAATATATTCTAGTCCCATCTTTTCACTTACTTGCTGTGGGTTTGAACCAGACTAATTGTTCCAAGTCTGTTTTCTTATGTGCAGAGTGAGAGTGGGACCAAAACTAGATATTATTTTCATTTAACTAGAGGTAATTTTCATTTCTGCTATTTCACTGTTCTATGATTTTACAGGAAGAATCAAAGAACATGTATTATTAGCCTAAATTAAAATTTCCTCTTTCATTCCCTGATAATAATTCACACATTATACTCATCAGTCACCCAATAATCAAGATTTTTTTGGAGCATTTACTATTCAATTAATAGAGACTCAATTAAGAAACTACAAATTCAAAGAAAGGGATTCAGGTGAGGGTACTTTTTGTGTGTGGAAGACCATAGTAAAAGATTTCTGAAAGAGGGGATATCTGAGCTGAGTCCCAGAATGAATAGGAATGTACAGATTTCAAAAGATCAGGGAGATTTGAGATAGTGCAATAAATTCTGTAACTTCACATACTTCTGTTATTGCTGTTGGATAATTGGTGGAATGTCAAAACTGGAGATGTTGGCAGATGCTTGGTAAAAAGGAGCCTCCCATATCACAGTACAAGGTTTGTATTTTATCCAGAAGGTAATGGGAAACGTTGAAGGATTTTGATCAGGGAATAAGATGATCAAATCAGGATTCTAGAAAAAAAAAGTTCTGGCAGTGATATAGACAACAGATTGAAAAAGGGTAGGATTGGCAGCAGGTGTACTGGGTAAAAGGTTACTGGCAACAATCCAGGATGAAATGATAAGTGCATGAACTAAGGCATTGGCAAGGGAAAAGGAGAAGATCTGTAGAAAACAATAAGAAAATAGAATCAACAGACTTTGTGATTTGTTGATATGAGGGGTTTTAGCAAAACAAAAGAGTTCTCACTTGAGATATTGGAAAATGATATTTCTAGCCATCAATTTTAGGAATTCAGAGGGGATTTGCAACTTTGGAATGTAGGGAGTAGAAGAAATGGATTTGAGCTACCTGGGCAACATATCTGTGAGATGATGCTGAATCTAGACCAAAAAAAGATCTATGTGGGAGTCATGATCATATAAGAGGTAGTTTAAACCCATAGGACTAGATGAAAAAGTTCTGAGGGCATGCTCTGAGCATTATTTTCAGTGTGTGGTCTTTACACTGCCTACATCAGAAATACCTAGGGTGCTTCATAAAAATATTGCACCCTAACATACTGAATCTAATTCTTTGGGAACAGGCCCTGAAATTCTATATTTTGAAAAGGAGATTCGTTAGCATCCTTAATTTTAAAACTACTGTTTGTCTTTCTCTGTCTGACTTATTTTTCTTAGCATAATATCCTCCAAATCCACCCATGTTGTTTCAAATGACAAAATTTCATTCTTTTTTATGGCTGAGTAGTATTCCATTGTGTGTATGTATGTATGTATATATATATACCATATCTTCTTTATCCATTCATCTGTTGATGGACACTTAGGTTGCTTCTATATCCTGGCTATTGTAAATAATGCTGCTATGAACATTGGGATGCATATATCTTTTCAAATTAATGTTTTCCTTTTCTTTGGATATATACCTAGGAGTGGAATTGCTAGATCATATGGTAGTTATACTTTCAGTTTTTTGAGGACCATCCATACTGTTTTCCACAGTGGCTGTACTAATTTACATTCCCACCAACAGTATACTAGGATTCTCTTTTCTCCTTATCCTCACCAACATTTGTTATTTGTAGACTTTTCAATGATAGCCATTCTGACAGGTGAGGTGATACCTGATTGTGGTCTTGATTTGCATTTCTCTGATGATTAATAATGTTGAGCATCTTTTCATGTGCCTGTTGGCCATCTGCATGTCTTCTTAGGAAAAATGTCTATTCAGGTCTTCTGCCCATTTTTTAATCAGGTTGTTTGTTTTTTTGAAGTTGAGTTGTATGAACTATTTATATATTTTGAATATTAACCTCTTATCAGTCATATCATTTGCAAATATTTTCTCCTATTCAGTAGGGTGTCTTTTTATTTTGTTGATGGCTTCCTTTGCTGTGCAAAAAGCTTTTATGTATAATTAGGTGCCATTTATTTATTTTTGCTCTTATTTCCTTTGCCTTGGGAGACGGATAAAAAAATAATTGTTACACTTTATGTCAAAGAGTGTTCTGCCTATGTTTTCTTCTAAGAGTTTTATGGTTTCTGGTCTTACATTTAGTCTTTAATCCATTTTGAGTTTATTTTTGTATATGGTGTTAGAAAATGTTCTAATTTTATTATGTTTCATGTAGCTGTCCAGTTTTCCCAATACCATTTATTGAAGAGACTCTCCTTTCTCCATTGTATATTCTTGCCTCCTCTGTCCTAGATTAATTGACCATAAGTGTGTGGGTTTTTTCTATGTTCTCTATTCTGCTCCACTGATCTATATATCTGTTTTTGTGCCAGTATCAAACTGTTTTGATTATATAGCTTTGTAGTATAGTCTGAAGTAAGGGAGTGTGATACCTCCAGCTCTGTTCTTTCTCAAGATTGTTTTGGTTATTCAGGGTCTTTTCTGTTTCCATACAAATTTTAAAATTATTTATTCTAGTTCTGTGAAAAATACCATTGGTATTTTGATAGTGATTGCATTGTATCTGTAGATTACCTTGGGTAGTATAGTCATTTTAACAATATTAGTTCTTCCAGTCCATGAACACAGTGTATCTTTCCATCTATTTGTGTTATCTTCAATTTCTTTCAACAGTTTCTTATAGTTTTCTGAGTACTGCTCTTTTACCTCCTTATGTAGGTTCATTTCTAGGTATTTTATTCTTTTTGATGCGATGGTAAATAGGATTCTTTCCTTAATTTCTCTTATGATTCATTGCTAGTGTATAGAAATGCAATAGATTTCTATATATTAATTTTGTATCCTGCAAGTTTACCAAATTCATTGATGAGCTCTAGTAGTTTTTTGGTGAGGCTGATTTTTAATATGGTTTTCCACTTTGATCACACAGGGCATTGTAGGCCATGTTAAGATTTTATTTTATCCTATCTGTGATGGAAAGTCATTGGAGAGTTTGAAAGCAGAAGAATGGAATAATTTGATTTTATGCTTTTAAACAGATTATTCTGGGTGCTCTGTGATAATGGATTGTCATAGGACAAGAGTGTCGATTAGCTGAGCATTGTACTAGACACTATGTAGGATTTGTGAGTACACAAAAACAATATACTTGAATCACAGAATCAGTTAACATAAAACATTAATTTATCAATAGAACATAAGTATGCAACCATGCTACATTAGTGGTGAAGATATTAAATGTTATAGAATTTAAAAGATATTTATAATTTATTTTTAGGGAAGGCTTCAATGTAAAAGGTAGGAATTGAGTTGATGGAAGATACATAAGTAGAGAAGGGATAGCATTCCTGGCAAAAGAAATAAAGTCACAGATGGAATAATGGTAATACGTTTGTGGTAGAGGGGAGAGATTGGACTGAGTAAATCTGAGGATTCTTTTTAATGAGCAGCAGGCCACTGGATAGTTAGGCCAGGACTAGTTCACATTGGGATGATGTTGAACATTCAGGGGTTTGGGGTGAAGAAAGAGGGTTGCCACTCTTTGTTTCTCTTATTGATGTGATAGGGTATGTCTAAATTGAAGACTCTATAGACTTGAGGATACCAAAGAAAGAAGGAAAGTTAAATCTTCTTCCCTCTTTCTAGTGATATTGTGATACTTACCAAACTCACTGACCCTCTTTAGCAGATCTCAAGGGTAAGATCTGGGTAGCAGACAACCGTAAGTTGGTTCAAACACTCAAGAGTCCTTGTGGCAGAACAGAGACCAGAGGATGGATTTCAGCTATGAGCAACCCCATGGGGAAGAACTAGATTGAATGCTGAAGTTAATGACCAACAGGCTCTGACATCTCTAGGATGATATTTGTGGCTTGTTATTCCACTTAGAATTGACAGTAAAAATTGGTGAGCTTGCCAACTGTCTATTATTTATCATCTCATAATGAGGTTTCTAATGCTAACTTTAGATGAATGAAATCAGTGGCCAATATTATATTTTGAAAATTCACCAGCACGACTATCCTTTTTAGTATGAAAAGGTCTAGATCCTTTAAAGAGAATAACAATTGTATTATGAGCAATTATTTTATTTTTATTTAGTAACTTGCCAATGGGGGAAAAATGGCTTGAGATCAATCCCTTTGCTATCTAATATACTGATTCATTGACAAGGTTAGATCAATTTTATTCTAACTGCAAATATGACCCTTTTACTCTTCAATTTCAGAAAATCAGAAACATTTGTTTCTTAAAATATATTCATCTGTTTCACTTTTTTGGGGTGCTACTGAATCATCATTGTAATTTGCTGGTGATCGTCTCACATTGTTATTCTAGTTCATCTTTTTAAAAATCTCTTAAATTTGACTAAAATATCTTTCCTTTTAAACACAAGATATTACCAAGCAGTGTCTAGCAAACATTTCTTTTTTTTCTATATTTAATTGCCATCATACTTTAACATTTTAAATTCCTCTCTTGGCTCACCTATAATATGGATAAAGCCTGTGAGGCTTTTAAATTATCTACCACAATACTGAATATTATTCTTAAATAAATAAAAATTTCAACCAACCAAAAACTAATAACTTTCAATCTGAGCACACTTGAGTGATAAGAATCAGTGAATACTTAAGTATATAATTTGGATATTCATTACTTGATGACAAAGACAGGAGTTGGAATCTTGCTAGATCTATGCTCTCCCAGCAGCACTCTGTAGCCCGGATTGCTTTTTGTGACTTTCCATCTAATCAAATCTTGTCATATTCCTTATTGTTTGGGGCCTATGAACCCCAACTGTTGTATTCGAAAGTAACATCAAGACTAATTCATTTCAGGGTGTAAATGGGTAAGAGTGGTTTAATGTGTTAACTTGCATCTTAACTAGGACCTCCTAGAGACCCTAACTGATACAGAGGATATGATTCCAATGGTACCATTAGACATATTGTGGCAAGAGAATGAGGATAGATTGATACTCTTGATCATACCACCAAATGTATTTTTATGGAAGCTGCACCCCCAACAAATATCTTGTGAAAAATGGCAATCATACAAAAATATCTATACCAGTTAAAGTGTAAACTAGAAATAAGAACCGAATATAACAAAATATAGAACATAATATGTGTTTGTATATATTCAGTAGCACATGCCTGCCCCCACATGATGGGTTAGTATCAGTGCATCACCATTCATTCTTTCGAAAAACATATTGTGAGCCAGACACAGATAAATAAGGAAGATCATCAGAAAATAATTTATTCATTAGTTTTAAATTACACTACTCTAACAAAGACATCCACAGTTACAGTAGATTCCACAGTGATAACCACAATGCCAAATACAGGTTTATTTTCTCTCTCAATTCCAGGGTGGGTGGACAGATAAAAGAAAAACAATTTTTCCTTCCATCTTACTGCTCCATGCTCTCCTAGAGTATTGATCTCGTCCATAGGTTCAAACCAGCCTTTGAGAAGGATAAAAAAATCAAAATCCAGAGAAATAAACTTGTCTTTCAGGTAGAAATGACTCAGATCTTACATACATTATGTACATTCACATTCCATTGACTTGAACTTATTATTATGGTTACAGCTAGCAGAAAAGGAGGGTGAAGAATGTAAATTCTAGCTGAGCATGTGGCCATTTGACCAAGAAGAAGGGGAGAACAGATTTGGGGGGCATAACTAGTAGTCAAGAATAGAGTGCTCTTCCATTCCATTCTAAGGTGCTTTGGTCATCCAATAGGCCCTAGGAACTGCTGGAAGACTTTAAACAGAGTACTGTTATGAAGAACAGATTGGAGAGAGAGAATACTCTGGAAGATCACTTAGAATACCTTTGCAATAATACAAGGATGAGATGATCTAGTCCTTAACCAAGGCAGTAGTCTACATTTATGGTTTATACTAAGTTGTACACTCAAATGCTAGGCACATTAAAAAAGCGGAAACTGTATCTGCTAATTGGAAAGAGGGAGTGGAACCCACTAAATACATCCCCTTCTCCCACCTATCTCCTTCTATCTCAGAGAAGACTCTGAACATTCTTCCCTATGGAACAGATTAAGCTCATGACACATGTGGTATTAACAGCACAACAATATGATTTTCATTTTTTCTGATTGTAATAATCTGGTGAAAATAATATAGCACCAAACTTATCACTTCTGTTATTATAGGAGAGACCTTAAAATATACATTTCCACAAATTCCACATGTGATTTTTAACACTCAAGTTGAGAAACACTATTAAATTATGAATATGTGGAAATTAGATATGACAATAGGCATTGATTTATTTATAGCATACTCTCAAAGAAAACTCTATAAGTTTAAGGATCAATGGCAGAACAAAATTCTGTGATTGGTAACATGTGTTGCTGAGCACCTTGATGTAGGACCCTTAGAATTTGGTATAATCAATATTGAGACCTGCTTAATATATGCTACCAATATTGAAAACTCACATCAATCACAACTATATTCCACATAATTCTTATTAATGAATTAATGGGAACCATCTCTTAGTTTAATCATGGGCTCAACATTTCTTTACAGACTTAACTTTTATTTATTACCCTTTCCTGCTCCATCTCACCTTACCCAAGCCTTCTCTGTCTCATCTTGCTGTACCTATTTAGACTTTCCATTCTCTGTCAGGTGTCGTTGTGCCCTACTGTAACTCACTTTACACTTACCTTTAGAGTGTGCTGTTTTCTACTCTGTCCCTCCCAGCTTTTCTTGTTCAGTCGTATCCTGATCAATTCTCTGCTGTGCCCCACCTGTCATGCTAGTTCACCCTGACAGATTATGCTTGCTCACCCTGACATACAGTGGCATGCCCTGTTTTGCCCTGCATTGTTCCAACTTGCTCAGCTCTTCCTTGTCCTAGGCATCTCAGCCATACCCTATATTTTCCTTCTTTTTCTGAATTTTACCTTTACCAAAATTTTACCTTTACTTGGTCAACCCCTCCTGGCCTTTCCCAAACCTTCCTTACTCTGTTTGGCTTGAACCCACCCTACATTTTCCAATGTGTACTACTCTGCCCTGCATAACCTTTTCCAGTCCTGCACAATACTTTCCTGCTCTGTTCTTCAATGCTTTTGGCTCTCCTGGTTCCTGGGTGATGATATCTTTCTATCAAATAGACCCTGAGTAAAGCTCTGGTGCCTGTTATTCAGCAGTAAGATGATGGCAATGACCTGAGACACCGCCAGCATCCTGGTACTAGCAGAAAATCCCTGAATTCTGGGTTATATTTGTCAAAATTTAACAAAGCTCCCTTTCTTATTTTAGGTTTAAAGTCTGTCATAAGCTCTTTTTTAAATGTAACTCAAGCATAATATCCAACAGTTATAAATAGCAGTAATATAGTAATTTTAACAAATAACTCAACAGTCACAAGTTATATTGAACTTTTACAGTATATGAAACAGCAAGAAATCAGTTTAAGGTTGAAAAAAGAAAGGGAGAAAAACCAGACCAAGTTTATATATATCTGAAATGATGAACAATAGGGACAATATACAAACTATCACTGTCTTTTACATTGGCCATATTTTTTGGCTTTTCAAAATTATCTAAAACATCTTTTACTAGCCTTGGTTTTATTAAAATTTAGATATTTACATTTCAAATGGGTAAAGACTTGAACTGTAGTAAACAATTTGACAATAAGAGAACTTTTTTGAATGCCAAAAACATTCAATTAGTAAACAATTCAATTCAGTAAAGAGAAATTTGTTACATAAATTAAGAATACAGAAGAGGCCAGATTAATCTTATTTTATATTTCTTGCTCAATTTCAATAGTCAGTAAATGGGTTTTTTGTTTATATCCCTGTATTATAAATAATTTGTACCTTTCATCTTATCCACTCAGAGACAGCTATTTACAGCAGAGTAACTGAACAAGTCAAGTGATTATAGGGCCAAGGGTTTGCCCTATAATTTCTCCTTAATTAAAGCTGATTCCTCTTTTAAAGACTACTGTAGGTTGAATGGTGGCCCAAAAGATATCAGATTTTAATTCCTGGAAAAATATAAATATTACCTTATTTAGAAAAAGAGTCTTTGCAGATGTGATTAAGTTAGGAATCTTGAGATGAGGAAATTATCCTGGGTTATCCAGGTGGGCTCTGAATACCATCACCACTCTCCTTATAAGAGAGAGGTAGATTGAGATTCCACTGGAGTGATAGGCCACAAGCAAAGGAATACTGTCAGCCACAGGAAGCTGGAAGAGGCAAGGAAGAGATTCTACCCTACATGCTCCAGAGAAAGCATGACACTGCTGACAACTTGATTTTGGATTTATGGCCCCCAGAACTGTGAAAGGATAAATTTGTATTTATTCTTAAATAATCCACCCAGTTTGTGGTAATATTTTGTATAAGCCATAGGAAACTAATACAGATTTTTGAACCAGGAAATGGGATGCTGCTGTAACAAATACTACAAATGTAAGTGGCTTTGGGATCAAGTAATGTGCAGAGGCTGGAAGAAATTTGAGAAATATGATAGAAAAAGCTTAGATTGCCTTGAATAGACTATTGATAGAAATAAGGATGTTAAAGGTAGAGAAAGCTTGTATCTTCTAAGGAAATACATGTGTTGCCTGTTTTTATAAACAGAATGTTCATAGATATATGAACATTAAAGGCACTTCAGGTGCAAGCACAGAAAGAAATGAGAAACATGTCATGATTTTTTAATATATACTGCCAGAAAACTTAGCTGAATCATGTCATTCTCTTTTCTGAGCACACATCTTGTCTTGGGACATGTGTGGCTTTCTAAATTCCCCAGTGTACACAGGTGCTTTTGAATGTCCTTATTTCCCAAAGCAACTCTCTCCCCAGATTTTCCCATCCAGGCTGTAGGTGGTCTATTGTATGCTGTATACTCAACCATAATCTATGGCCTCCTTCAGCTGTGGATTTTTCTTTAGGTTCACCATGTTTTTAAGCAATGTCTGTCAATTTTTCTGCCCCGAGTGAGTTTTTAGTTAGGCGCAAAAGAGATGGTACCTTGTGTCAGTCTTTCAGGTAGCCCCAGACAGATAAACACTATAATTTGTAAGTAAGGTCAGCTCTGCTCCCTCCAACACCAGGTATAAGGGCCTGAAACTGCTAACCCAGAGAAAGGTGGGGCTGGGGCAAGTAAAAATGCCTCAAAACTTTCCTACAATTTTTAAGTTGCTTTTTTCTTGATTTAGCATTCACTTGTTTGCTTTAAACCTCTGATCATTTTCCAGAATTCTAACATATGGTTCTGAGAGTTCCTACTTGTTTTTCAATGTTTCTGTGGAGGCATAGATGTTTTGAAATTGCTACTCTACCAGTTTGCTGGCCTCACTCCCATATGATCCTTTGCATATGCTGCTGGATTTGATTTGCTAATATTTTGTGGAAGATTTTGGTTCTATGTTCATAAGCGATAATTGTAGTTTTCTCTTATTGTGATGTCTTTGTCTTATTTTTGTATCAGGATAATACTGACCACCTAGAATGAATTGAAATTGTTCTTTCCTCTTCTGTTATGTGGAAAGTTAGTAAAGGACTGGTTGGTATAATTCACCAAGAAAGCCCTCTGGTCCTATATAGGACTTTGTTATAGGTCCTTTGTTATAGATACATTCAGATTTTCTATTTCTTCTTGAGTTAGTTTTGATAGTCTATGTCACTATCAGAATTTGTCCATTTTGTCTATGTTATCTATTTCATTTGCAAACAATTGTTCTTAATATTCCCTTATAATCCTTTTTATTTCTCTAAAATCAGTAGTAGTATCTCCTCTTTAATTCTTGATTTTAGTAATTTGAGTCTTCTCTCTTTTTCTCTTGGTCTGTCCAGCTAAATGTTTGTAAATGTTGTTGATTTTCTTCTAAAGAAAAACAACTTTGTTTTTGTTGAGTTTCTTTATAATTTTTCTATTCTTTATTTTGTTTATTTCCACTCTCATCATTATTATTTATTTCTTCATCTTGCTTTGGATTTAGTTTGCTCTTCTTTCTTTATCTGGTATAGTAAAGGTAAAAGATCATATAGTAGCTCTATATGATACTGCAATCCCACTCCCAGGCATATATCCAGAGAAAACTTAATTCAAATAGATACATGCACCCCAATGTTCATAGCAGCACTATTTACAATAGCCAAGACATGGAAGCAACCTAAATGTCCATCAACAGAGGAATGGATAAAGAAGATGTGGCACATATATACAGTGGAATATTACTCAGCCATAAAAAAAAAACGAAATTCAGTTATTTGTAGTGAGGTGGATGGACCTGGAGTCTGTCATACAGAGTGAAGTAAGTCAGAAAGAGAAAAGCAAGTATCGTATATTAATGCATGTTCAGTCACCTACATTAGTTCATGTGTCTGGCGTACATTGAACTCCTTGCTGTGCAACACGAGGAGCTTACTAATGAAGACCTGATGGAATTGGAGTCCCAGAGAAAGGATGAAGAGAGACAAGAGGAAGAAGAAGTAATTGAAGAACTGAAGAGATTCATGACACAGGAAATGGCAAGGGGATTTTCTTTATTTGAGGAGGCACTGGTTAGGTTTTGAGGCACAGGACCCAAACATAAAGCAGTACACGAAGGTTGCAGCAGGTGTTCAGAATGCAATCTAGTGCTACCATGTCATCAATGACGAGAAAAAAAGAGCTACTACCCAGACGTCACTGGATTGTTTTTTCAAGAGGGTAGATAGAATTGAATAAAGAAAGGAACCAGAGCCTGTGCCATCAACATCAGGTGTGAGTGAAATTGCAGCTTGTGCTGCGTCTCCTATTGCTGATGATCTTTCAGTTCTACCATCTCCCACCTCCTCTCCCTCCTCCAGTTAGTAACTCTTCTTGCCTGTTCACTCGATGCCAGCCCTGTGTGCCAGCTGTTGTACTGTACTACTGTACTTTTTCAAGGTACTATACTGTAAGATTAAAAATGTTTTCTTCATTTTTTGTGTTTGTTTTTTATGTATTATTTGTGTGAAAATCATTATAAACCAATACAGTACCGTACTATATAGCCAATTGAGTTAGTTGGGTACCTAGGCTAACTTTGTTGGACTTACATACAAATTAGACTTACGAACGTGCTCTGGGAATGGAACTCATTCATATGTAGGGGACTTACTGTGGCAGTTTCAAAGTTTTGGTTAGTAATTCCAATGTTGGAGCTTCCTCAGGGACAGTTCCTATTGACTGCTTCTTTTCCTGTGTATCAGCCATACTTTCTTACTTCTTTGCAAATGTTGCAATTTTTATTGAAACTTGGACATTTTAGATAAGATTATGTGGGAAATTGTCAAATCAGATTCTTCTCCACATCCTTGCCATCATTTGGTTTTGTCAGTGTTCTGGAGTTTGGACATTCTAGTAAGTGTGTAGTGGTTTGTCATTTTTTCTTGTTGTGGTTTAATTGGAATTTCTAAACTAACTCAGTAAATTCTGTATTCTTTGTCATGTGTGTGACCACTGACATCTCTGCTTAGGTTGCCTATTGAGCAGCTAATGATTATACAAAGACTTCCTTAGCTACCTGAGACCAATAAATCTAGTCTTTGCAGACGGGCTCTGTGTGTGTGTTGGAGCATGTCTAAAACATTTAGCCAGGCAGCTTACAACTCCATCTTAGCTTTCACTTCCTGCTTGCTTAAAGCCTCAAGGTTGGTAGGAGGTGAGAGCTTGGGGCCTTCTCAGATGTTTCCTAAGTATGTGCACAGTCCTAGATATGGGCACAGTCTTACGCATGCATGTGGCGTTCTGAATAAAAGAGAATGGTAAAGAAGGAAGTAATAAAAGTTGGGTGAACTCATTCTAGACTGCACTGTGGTTGTAAGAGACTTCTGCAAGGTCACTGGGGAGTCCTTGAGACAAAGTCCCCCATCAGAGCAGTCCTGCATGTCTCAGATATGGACCTGTCTTAGTATCTCTGTTGTGCTCAATTATTTACTGGCTGGGAGCAACTGGTAAAAAGAATGGTCTCTTATCATAACAAGCACAGTGATGGATTTCAAAGTGCTACACTGGGCCACAAGTCAATTACACTCCTTACTGTCAGAGAAGTAAGAAGCACATTTTCATGCCATTACACATGGCAACATAAATTTCTTGATATATTTGTAGGTAAATTTGGCAATAATTTTCAAATTTGTAATGCTTGCTCCCTTTCACATAGCAATTCTATATCAGGAATTTCTTCTGTAGAAATACTCATGCAAATATGTAACGATATATGCAAAGTAATGTTTATTGTGTCATCATTTTTCATTGTTAGAAATTAGAATCAGTTTAAAGGTTCATTAATAGAGGACTGGAAAAATATCATATAGCAATAAATATGATATTAAAAAGGATATTGTTGAAATATCTGTATTAACATAAAAAGGAATCCCGGGGAAGAAAATCAAGCAAAAAGGGAATGAAATTATTTATCTTCCTGAATATAATCTGAATCTTTAGCTCCAAAATGTTCTCTCATAGAAGAGATCCTTATAAATTATCTCTCATATTACAGGATCTTTCTCAATTACTTTATTTTGAACAACTACTTGAGTACGGTACATCAGTTGTTAATAATAACAATTAATGCTAGTTTTAGATGTTAATAGAAATTACCAGTCAGAATCAGGGAGGGAGGGAGAATCAGAGGGAGACAAAAAATTAATACTAAATTTTAGATGATTGTCTATGAAGAGGGGAGATGACCTCACAATTGCAGATTTTAAATGCCATTTGATTTATTTATTTTTTTTTATTTTTATTTTTAAAATGTATTTATTTATTTTTGGTTGTGTCAGGTCTTTGTTACTGTGCACGGGCTTTCTCTAGTTGTGGCAAGCAGGGACTACTCTTCATTGTGGTGCGCGGGCTTCTCATTGTGGTGGCTTCTCTTATTGTGGAGCACAGGCTCTAAGCACATGGGCTTCAGTAGTTGTGGCTCGCAGGCTCTAGAGCGCAGGCTCAGTAGTTGTAGCGCACGGGCTTAGTTGCTCCATGGCATGTGGGATCTTCTCAGACCAGGGCTCGAACCCGTGTCCCCTGCATTGGCAGTCAGATTCTTAACCACTGCACCACCAGGGACGTCCCTTAGATGCCATTTTAAGCAAGCGTTTTAAAGACTACTTTAAAAGCAAATATATAAGTGGTTATATCGCAGAAATAAATAACATACATACTTATGACTTAGAATATACTTCTAGTGTCAGCATCACATGTAGATTCAAAAAGTATTTTTTTCTAAAATAATTTAGATGGAAGTGAATATGTTGTGATCTGGAAAACTGTGTTAGGTTACTCAAGAAGAAACTTTAGTGATGATAACAATTGATGTCTTAAGTCTATCCTGTATCTCACTGGGCTAAAATCAAGACATCAGCAGAGCTGCATTTCTTTCTGAATGCTCTAGGGAATGATCCATTTCTTTGCTTTATTTAGCCTCTAGAAGCCACCCACATTCCTTGACTCATGGCCCTCCTTCTCCACCTCCAAAGCCAGTAGCAGCAAGCTTAGTCCTTCTCACACTACCATTTCTGTAGTTCTCTGCAGCTGGGAATTATTCTCTACTTTTAAGGATTCATGCAATTAGATTGGACCTACCTATATAATACAGACTAATCTCTCTATCTCAAGGTCCTTATCCTTAATCACATCTATAAAGTAATTTTTGTCATGCAAAGTAACATATTAACAGGTTCTGGGGATTAGGACATTGATATCTTGGTGGTTGTGTATTATTCCACTTCCCACATTGTTACTTAAAAAATACAATTTAAATCAGTTATCAGTTAATGTCATTTTCTGACTCATGTCAATAGAACAATAAATATCAACAAATCTGTACTATGTGTTTATTGCGCAAACCACTGTAGTGGGTGCTATAAAGTAAAATATAAAGACATATGAAAGAGGCCCTCCCCTAAACAGCGTACTATATTGTTGGATCATCAGGAACATTCATGAAAACACAATTAACAATAAAAGGCCTATATGCTGTCAAATTTATTTGTTCAGCAATATTTAGGTACAATGAGAACCTACTATGCTGTTCTAGCCTCTGATGATACTATAGGAGTGAACACAATGTCTCTACCTTCATGAAGCTGATTTTCAAGTGGGGAAAACAATAAGAAAATAGATAAATAGATATACTGTAATAACAAGCAGTGTTAAGTGCTATGGAGGGTAACTGAATAGAAAGGAATGGAATGGCTATTTGATAGTAGTCTTCTCTGAGAGCTGAATGAATGAATGTTACAGAGAGATGTTCACTTGACAAGAGTAATCCTGAAGGCTTCATGTTAAAAAATAGAATATATGTCTTTGGAGGATAAGCACGGTTAATAAATGGACTGAACAATATTGTTCCTTATGGCCTATGGGACATCTTTATCAGAATCCACTAAGGTAGCTGCTAAAACTGCAAATTCTCAGGTCCCAACTATAGACCTACTGAATCAGAATCTCTGTTGATGGAGGTTAGGAATATAACAGGTGATCCTTTACTACACTGAATTATGAAAAACCCCAAGATAGAGCCTTAAAACATTCAAATTTAGAAAAGAACTATACTGCCCCTATCCTACAGCAACATGTAACTCCTGCCATGCTTGGAGGGAGTAATGAGCAGACTAAACTGGTGAAACAGATGGTTCAAACTGGAAAGGTGTTTTCTCCCTAGTTAAGGAGTTTAAACTCTTTGTAGAATGATGAACTATCAAGTATTAATTACTAAGCAATTAACATTAAAAAACAATATTTTTGGACTATTAGCAATATTTATATTATTAGCAATATGTAGGGCTAATATTAGTGGTAGCAGTGTACAAGATAGACTGGATGTGAGGATAGTGATAACAAGGGAAGGTGTGATAAATCTATGGTACTATTAACCATCAGAGCTAGGTCAATTTCATTACATTAACCATCAGAGCTAGGTCAATTTCAATAATAATCAAAAGGGAAGAACAGATATGGAGGTAATTACGAGGTAACTAAAAATGGGACTCTGTGACAGAATTGATTGTGAGAATGAATGAAGAGTCACAAATGACTCTGATTTTGAACCTGGATAATTGGCAAAAATGGGTTTGCTGATTATTATGGAACACCATTAGCTAGCTTGATAGGGACAATACTCATAAATGATTACATTAAAGTGTAGGAGAAAAAGCTATTACTTGTTCCTGTAATTTTTCTAAATTTGCCAGTAATCAAAGAAATACATTTAGAGCCTACTCTTGTACCTCTGCTCATGTTAACCACATGAAATAACCCCTTGCATTTAGGAATCAATGTGTAAGAAAAACTTTTAATATTAAAGAAAACTAAAGCTAGTCCTTTACAGCAGCCACTAGTAATTTATTGGTTGAGGAGGAAGTAGAATCGAATTATACCTTTATGATTGTCATTACCACTAGCATTTTGAAGAAAATTTATACTATTTCATGGTGGTTCTTCATTTATAGCACATAACTTAACCATAATAATACATTAAGTAATAATTTATCATTTGCTAAATTATGTCTTTCATTTACCTAGTGATCCATGTAGAGCAAAACTCACTTTAAAAATTCTTACTTTTTAAGGCTGAAGTATATGTTTTTCTAAATCAAGATGTGGTAGGATATTCTCAAAGATTAGAAGCAGGTAACTTGTGATTAGAGTTTTCTATGCATTTTAAATTAAATTGGGGTTGTGAAGAATATGTGCCTTATCATTCTCTCTCTCTCTCCCTCCCTCCCTTCCTCCCTGCCTTCCCCCAATACATACATACAGATATGTACATATATATGTATAATTTAACATTTGTTCACTAAATTATATGCCTTTGGAATTGTCCATTGATATCAAAACACATTTGGCTGTTTATTTGAGATTTTTCATGTTTCTTGAGGTAGGATTGTATTGCTATAAACTTCCCTCTTAGGACTGCTTTTGCTGCATCCCATAGGTTTTGGGTGGTCGTGTTTTCTTTGTCATTTGTTTCTAGATATTTTTTTATTTCCTCTTTGATTTCTTCAGTGATATCTTGGTTTTTTAATAGCGTATAGTTTAGCCTACATGTGTCTGTATTTTCTAAGTTTTTTCCCCTGTAATTGATATTTAGCTTCATAGCGTAGCAGTTGGAAAAGATACTTGATATGATTTCAATTTTCTTACATTTACCAAAGCTTGATTTGTGACCCAAGATATGATCTATCCTGGAGAATGTTCCATAAGCACTTGAGAAGAAAGTGTATTCTGTTGTTTTTGGATGGAATGTCCTATAAGTATCAATTAAGTCCATCTTGTCTAATGTGTCATTTAAAGCTTGTGTCTCCAGTAAACAACCTAACCTTACACCTAAAGCAATTAGAGAAAGAAGAACAAAAAAAACCCCAAAGTTAGCAGAAGGAAAGAAATCATAAAGATCAGATCAGAAATAAATGAAAAAGAAATGAAGAAAACAGTAGCAAAGATCAATAAAACTAAAAGCCAGGTCTTTGAGAAGATAAACAAAATTGATAAACCATTAGCCAGACTCATCAAGAAAAAAAGGGAGAAGACTCATATCAACAGAATTAGAAATGAAAACGGAGAAGTAACAAATGATACTACAGAAATACAAAGGGTCATGAGAGATTACTACAAGCAACTATATGCCAATAAAATGGTCAACCTGGAAGAAATGGGCAAATTCTTAGAAAAGCACAACTTTCCAAGAATGAACCAGGAAGAAATAGAAAATGTAAACAGACCAATCACAAGCACTGAAATTGGAACTGTGATTAAAAATCTTCCAACAAACAAAAGCCCAGGATCAGATGGCTTCACAGGTGAGTTCTATCACACATTTAGAGAAGAGTTAACACCTATCCTTCTCAAACTCTTCCAAAATATAGCAGAGGGAGGAACACTCCCAAACTCATTCTACAAGGCCACCATCACCCTGATACCAAAACCAGACAAAGAGGTCACAAAAAAGAAAACTGCAGGCCAATATCACTGGTGAACATAGATGCAAAAATCCTCAACAAAGTACTAGCAAACAGAATCCAACAGCACATTAAAAGGATCATACACCATGATCAAGTGGGGTTTATCCCAGGAATGCAAGGATTCTTCAATATATGCCAATCAATCAATGTGATACACAATATTAACAAACAGAAGGATAAAAACCATATGGTAACCTCAATAGATGCAGAAAAAGTTTTTGACAGAATTCAACACACATTTATGAGAAAACTCTCCAGAGGGCTTCCCTGGTGGCGCAGTGGTTGAGAATCTGCCTGCCAATGCAGGGGACACGGGTTTGAGCCCTGGTCTGGGAAGATCCCACATGCCATGGAGCAACTAAGCCCGTGAGCCACAACTACTGAGCCTGCGCGTCTGGAGCCTGTGCTCCACAACGGGAGAAGGCCGCAACAGTGAGAGGCTCGCGCACCGTGATGAAGAGTGGCCCCCACTTGCCGCAACTGGAGAAAGCCCTCGCACAGAAACGAAGACCCAACACAGCCAAAAATAAATAAATAAATAAATAAATTTATAAAAAAAAAAAACAAAAACTCTCCAGAAAGTAGGCATAGAGGGAACCTACCTCAACATAATAAAGGCCATATATGACAAACCCACAGCCAACATCGTTCTCAATGATGAAAAACTGAAATCATTTCCTCTAACATGAGGAACACGACACGGTTGTCCACTCTCACCACTATTATTCAACATAGCTTTGGAAGTTTTAGCCATGGCAATCAGAGAAAAAAAAGAAATAAAAGGAATCCAAATTGGAAAAGAAGATGTAAAACTGTCACTGTTTGCCAATGACATGATACTATATAGAGAGAATCCTAAAGATGCTACCAGGAAACTACTAGAGCTAATCAATGAATTTGGTAAAGTAGCAGGATACAAAATTAATGCACAGAAATCTCTTGCATTCCTCTACACTAACGATGAAAAATCTGAAAGAGAAATTAAGGAAACTCCCATATGCCATTGCAACAAACAGAATAAAATACCTAGGAATAAACCTACCTAAGGAGACAAAAGACCTGTATGTAGAAAACTATAAGACACTGATGAAAGAAATTAAAAACAACACAAACAGATGGAGAGATATACCATGCTCCTGGATTGGAAGAATCAACATTGTGAAAATGACTATACTACCCAAAGCAATCTACAGATTCAATGCAAGCCCTATCAAATTAACAATGGCATTTTTCACAGAACTAGAACAAAAAGTTTCACAATTTGTATGGAAACACAAACCACCTGGAATAGCCAAAGCAATCTTGAGAAAGAAAAACGGAGCTGGAGAAATCGGGCTCCCACTCTTCAGACTATACTACAAAGCTACAGTAATCAAGACAGTATGGTACGGGCACAAAAACAGAAATATAGATCAATGGAACAGGATACAAAGCCCAGAGATAAAGCCATGCACATATGGTCACCTTATCTTTGATAAAGGAGGCAAGAATATACAATAGAGAAAAGACAGCATCTTCAATAAGTGGTGCTGGGAAAACTGGACAGCTACATGGAAAAGAATGAAATTAGAGCACTCCCTAGCACCATACACAAAAATAAACTCAAAGTGGATTAAAGATCTAAATGTAAGACCAGACACCATAAAACTCTTAGAGGAAAACATAGGCAGAACACTCTATGACATAAATCACAGCAAGATCTGTTTTTCACCCATCTCCTAGAAAAATGGAAATAGAAACAAAAATAAACAAATGGGACCTAATGAAACAAAGCTTTGCACAGCAAAGGAAACCATAAACAAGACAAAAAGACAACTCTCAGATTGGAAGAAAATACTTGCAAATGAAGCAACGGACAAAGGATTAATCTACAAAATATACAAGCAGCTCATGCATCTCAATATCAAAAAACAAACAACCCAATCCAAAAATGGGCAGAAGACCTAAATAGACATTTCTCCAAAGAAGATATACAGATTGCCAACAAACACATGAAAGGATGCTCAACATCACTAATCATTATAGAAATGCAAATCAAGACTACAATGAGGTATCACCTCACTCTGGTCAAAATGGCCATCATCAAAAAATCTACAAACAATAAATGCTGGAGAAGGTTTGGAGAAAAGGGAACCCTCTTGAAGTTGATACAGCCACTATGGAGAACAGTATGGAGGTTCCTTAAAAAACTAAAACTAGAACTACCATATGACCCAGTAATCCTACTACTATGCATATACCCTGAGAAAACCATAATTCAAAGAGAGACATGTACCACAATTTTCATTGTAGCACTATTTACAATAGCCAGGACATGGAAGCAACCTAAGTGTCCATCGACAGATGAATGGATAAAGAAGATGTGGCACATATATACAATGGAATATTACTCAGCCATAAAAAGAAATGAAATTGAGTTATTTGTAGTGAGGTGGATGGTGTCATACAGAGTGAAGTAAGTCAGAAAGAGAAAAACAAATACTTTATGCTAACACATATATATGGAACCTTACAAAAGAAAAATGGTTCTGATGAACCTAGGGGCAGGACAGGAATAAAGACACAGATGTAGAAAATGGACTTGTGGACATGGGGAGTGGGAAGGATAAGCTGGGACAAAGTGAGAGAGTGGCATTGACATATATACACTACCAAGTGTAAAATAGATAGCTAGTGGGAAGCAGCTGCATAGCACAGGGAGATCAACTCAGTGCTTTGTGACCACCTAGAAGGGTGAGATAAGGAGGGTGGGAAGGAGATGCAGGAGGGAGGGGACATGGGGATATATGTATACATATAGCTGATTCACTTTATACAGCAGAAATTAACACAACATTGTAAAGCAATTATACTCCAATAAAGATGTTAAAAAAACATATTTGGCAATATGTTGTTACTAATCTAGAAAATTATATCTGTTTTCACACCTCTTTTTCTTCAAATATAGTCTGCTTTCTCTCCTTTATTTTGAAGACATCATATGATTCTCTCTTTCCTTAATTTTCTACCTGGAGAGAAATAGCAAGCAACTATTTTAATCAAACTACCTCCTCTATTTTTCTTCAGAAGCCAAACCTACAGAGCAACTCAACTTGGTATTCTTGAGTATTTATGGGAGTACTTTGCCTTCTCATGTGCAGACATATGGATACATATAAAGGAGGATGGGTTCAGCTTGCAGTAATGGCCAAATATCCCTTATCAGAACAACCACTGTATAGTTATCAGTACTCTGGACAAAATATTTTTTTTAATATTTAAGGCATTGGATTCTGACCAAACACAAGTAGCATCCAGAATAGATTTCACAGTTGAAAGAAAGTTAAGGTCCAGGTAAGAGTCCATTTTCTTTTAATGACTTTTAACCCGAGGGCATGCCTTAGTCTGTGCCAGCTTTGTGGATAATACTGTGATAGAAAGTCTGTAGTCTAACTGGCTTGAAAAACCAGAGGAAAGAGTTCTGGTCAACCACTGCCACTGAAAAGTCAGGAGAAAACTGGCAGAAAGAACAGAGCCGGGGAAGGAGATGCCTAGATACTATGAATAGTCTCTGACCAAATTTCTGGCTGACCCCTAAACTAAACATAAGTGAGACAGACTGTGAAGAGGCAAGCTAAGGGAAAAGAACTGAATTGCTATCTGAGCTCTCATCCACCACAGGGGAGACATTGTTCGCACTATGAGTTCAACCACATTAACTACCTGTTTTTAAAAAATAATAATACTCTTTAGAAAACAATTTTTGAAATGAAATACATAGTCTCCACAAGATAAGATTTACAGCTTCAATGTACAATCCAAAGTATGAAAAATTGAGAAAATGACAGATTTTAAAAGAAAAGAAAATCAGTGGAGAACAACCTCAAGATTTTATAACTGTTTTATTACTTTAAATGCCAAGATTTTATAACACAGGTTTTATAACTATGATCAGGGATGTAAAGAAAATATGCTTGTTTTGAATGAAAAGAAATCTCAGCAGGAAAATAAAATTTATAAAAATTAACAAAAGGGAACTTCTAGTATTAAAAATGCAATATTTTAAAATAAAATAAATAACTGAATATGCTTAACAGCAGAATGGGGGAAAAAAAGTCAGGAAATTTGAAGCTAGATCGATAGAAATCCTATCTGAAAAAAGAAAAAAACTTTTTTTTAATTAGCAGGTATCTAACATTGTGTAATTTGAGTTCCAAAAAAAGAGAAGAGAGAATAGAGGAGAAAAAAAATATTTGAAGAAATAATGGCAAACAAAATCACGAATGTGGCCAAATATATAAATTTACAGATTCATGTAATTCTTTGAAGCCCAAACAAGATAAATACAAGAAAAGCCACAGCTAGACATATCATAGTTGAGCTGCTTAAGACCAAAGATAAAGAGAAAATATGAAAACATGAAAAAATAATGCATTAAATCAGGGGAAAATGATTTAATGAACAGCAATGTTATAAAGGAAACAGTGGAGGTCAGTAGGTATTAGAAAAACGTTTTTAAGTGCTGAAAAAAAAATCTGATATCCAGCCTTCATTAATAAAGGCAAAACACACATTTTTAGATCAAAGAAAACTTAAAGAATTTGTCACTAACAGACTTGCATTGCTATAGAAATTATGAAAGAAGTTTTCAGAATTAAGAAAAATAACACCAGAAGAAAACGTGGAAATTTGTAATAAAAACAGAGTTATAAATCATAAGTTATTCCAAAACAAAACAAAATACTAAGGTAGTCTCTATCATTTGTATTTTAACCAAGAAGTAGTTATTCTCATACCTTGCTGTTTACTGGAGGCTTGGGATACTTAAATAAATCATTATGCCAGTGACCTTTGAAATAATGTGCATCAAGTATGAAAATCTAATTTCCAAAGAAAGTATGAAAGCTTTGTGTGTGAGAAGGAAATTTCTCTAAATTTAACTATTCTTGCAAAGATTTGATTGAGAAATCTGGTTTTTAAAAATGGTGGAGTAAAAATGGAATTTTCTAGTTTAACCATCTTGAAAATCACCCCAAAACAAAAGGAGAATGGGAAAAATAAATGCATATTTCTTCTTTGGTGGAACTCGGACATCTGGAGTTCTGAATCACAGTATATGAGGAAGGGCTTCATATACATTTAGGGTTAGATAATGCTGCAGAAAGACACCAAGAGACAATGTTCCTGACCATGTCCATCTCCCAAATACACAGCACATTCTGAGGAACAAATCTATGATTTTAATAGTTTGAAATTATGTCCTATGGACATTTTAAATTACTTATCTTTTGGGGGGCATCTTTAACAAAAGGTTAAGGAAAATAATATCTGAGTGGTTCTTTGGAGCTCACATTTATTTAGTTCAAAGGGATTTAGTTATTTTTTTAATTCCCCCCAAAATGAAAATAAATTGTATAATTCTAAACTCACTGATAAAAATCTATACTACCTAGAAATGGTGACTAAATGGATCAGTTGTCTCAGTCATAGCAGTGTAAAATGTCATCTTGTTAGAATACAAAACAAAGAAACACCCTTGCCAGACTACCAGTTAACTAACTGGCTTGTCAAAATGACTTGCTTTCCTCTATAAAGCATTCTAATTGATGCCCAGGGCAGGCTAAATGCTCACTGCTAGTTGACTGCATTTTTAGTACCTTCACATGCTTGTCCTTCCACTATTCAAATTCTATGCTTACCGAGAATCTGCTGAGTTTGTTCCAAAACTTATTTATGCCACTTGTACATGTTAATATATTAAGTAATTTAAGGAAATACTATGTAAAGTGATGAAATATAAATGTAAAAAGAAGGTTGTTCTTTCTATGAAAAGTAACTTCACTGCTTTGGAAAATATTATTAAAAGTGTTTCTCTAAACATTGCTCATGAATTTGGTGTGGATGAGACTGCAAATATAGGGAAAATTAATATTTTAAGATTTCTAAACTCAGATTTCTTGCCCATTTTCTTCATGTTTCCTATCCACTTTAAGGAAATGCAAACAAATTGTAAAAAATGAACTATCTGATATAGTTTATATCAGAAAGATAATGTTGAATTCAAACTATTGATTTTGTATACTCTAAGCAAAGGCCCTATGTAAAAAAAGCAAATATACATTTTTTATTTTAAACTTTTATGACACATGTCCATCATTTTCATATTTCTTCAATTTAGCAAACTTTAAAAAAAAATTATCACCATGCCATAAAATAAAGGTTTATCAATGCCCTTTGATATCTGATAAGCTATGAAACTGTTGTTTCCAGACAGTCATCTGGGTAAGAATTACTGTATTTTCCATCTCCCCTATTCAACATTATTTTAATAACATGAAAAATGTGCTTTTAAAAATGAGAAGTCATGTGAATAAATATAGTATTCAATTATCATTGTGCAACTACACTTTTCTCCTATTAGCATTCTATTATTATAGGTTAATTTGGCATGATGATAATAGTTAAAAGCCTGTGTAGAAAGCTTCATAATCATTATAATAGTAGCCAGCATTTATGGAGACTTCACTATATGACAGGCACCTTGCTAAGTGCTTTATAGGAATAAGCTCCTTTAATTTTTACACGTCTCAAACTAATTCCCAATTATGAAATATACTATCATCAAAAATAGCCTATGATGCCTACTTTTGTATCAAATATATATCATAATGAATCATCTCAGTGCCTAATTCCAAAGTGAAAAATCCAGTATAAGTAGCCTGCTGTTTTGAAGAAGAAAAAAATGCAAAGGAATGGAAGTACTTAGGTTTAAAAATTGAACAAATTCCAAAGAATAATCTCTTTTTTAATCAAATGCACAGAATAACCAAATTTAAAACCAAAGTTAAAATTAAGGAACTGTGTTTCACTGAAAGATAATTATAGTTCTATGACCAAGGCATTGATTCATATATTATTCTTACTAATGGTATAATTTATCTTGACTTTAGCATATGTAGTAAAGTTTACATTTCTGTAAAGGATCTTTTTCCCAAAAGTCGTGAAACGTTACATTCATTGTATTTGTTTAATTTCTACTGAAATTAGGGTTTTTCCCCAAATAAACATTTAAAAGTACTCTCTTAAATTTTCTTGAACATTTAGTCTATGTAAGCCCTTTACATCCATACTTATTTAATTAAAAAAAAAAACTCTGAAAGGGTAGGTACATTATTCTTTTCAGTGTAATGGTACAAAAAGTAAGGTTGGGCGAATACAGGAGACTTGCCAGAGGACACACAATAAATGTGGGAGTCTAATGTAACAGGACTTTTCTTATTGCCCTGGGGGTGTCCACTAGAAGCCACTAAAAATTCTTAAAAAAAAAAAGATACTATCTTTTTCTAAAAAGAGCCTCCATCAAGCTGCCCAAAATTGGGTCCAGATGTCACATTGCAGGTATTCTAACTCACCCACGCTATAATCAACCACCACCTTACTACACCCCAGTATATAAGGCAAGTACCAGAGAACGTAGATGCTATCCAAGTTATTCCTCTGCCTCCTTATGATAGTGGGGAAGGGGTGCTATTTTCTTCTTGAAATTAAGTTCTGTGGCATTCCTAGGAAAATCATTCATAAAATTTGGGGTGCATGCCAGAAGAATAGAGAGGCATTTTATCCCCTGGCTAGATATTTGCTTTGACAGCAGGCTTGCTGTTATGTCCCTTATACCAACTTGATCAGAAAAAAAATAAACAAAAATAAAAACAGAGAGAGAGAGAGACTTGTGGAAAGAAGGAAGGACCTAAAGAAGAGATGCCAGCGGAGCAGCCTATACTTCTACAGCTCAACAAAGGAACAACACCTGAGTATCTACAGTTTAAGTGGTTACTGAGGGAAGTAGCTGGGTATGTGTTCTCTGAGTGGACTACTGGCCAAAGAATTTGGTAGGGGATGACAAGGATGGGAATTGTGCTGTGGGAAAGTCCTAGGTGTCCTCAAAAATACTCATATGTGCACACAATGGAAAAGTCAGCCTTTGGGTGCCTGTCACACAGAGGGCAGAGAAACTGTGTTTGTCAGTCAGAAAATCAGCAACAGTAACCAAGAAGTCTTCAAAATGCTATCGGTTAATTAAAGAGATACTTTCTATTTTTCCCCACCTTTTCTCCTTGTAACCAATAGCATAGGAGAACCAAGAACTAAGAAAGAGGATGTAGGTTATTAGCAGAGTTTGCTCTCTTCTCAATTCCTGGCCTTGGAGCTATATGCAGAGACTTCACTGGAGCTTGTAATGAGACTGAAGTTTTAAGCTAGGCTAGACATTTTTTCAATTATGAATCGTACATACAAACGTTTATAAAATGTACCTATACAGCTCTAAGAATAATAGTAAAAACACTGATTCAATATTATACCACTTAACACTTCAAACTTCTCTCAGGACTGTTCATATGTCCTACTTCATACTTTGTACTTTGCACTTTATACTTCCTACTTCCCATGTCAACTTCTGATACCCCATTTCCCACTTCACGAAAATAATAACTGATTCACCATCCATATTTCATGCTATTGTTTACTTCTGTGTTACAAATGCCTTTCTACGTCATTGATTTTTTTAAGTCAAATGTATTTTAAGGAGATTACATTACAAAAAATAAAAAGCAAGTAGTCTTTCATTACACATTGCTATTTTTTCCTGGTTGATTTTCAGTTTCCATCGGGCATCATTCCCTTTAATCTTATGACTATCATTTAGTATTACAGTGTCAGATGCTGGTAGAAAATTCTCTCAATTTATCTGAAATGTTTTTTCTTTCACCTATATTTCTGAAGAATATTTTTACTGCTTATGGAATGCTTAAAGTTTTGTTGATGTTTCATCAATCCAAAGATGTTTTCTCTTTTTTTTCTTGACTTCCATTGCTTCTGGTGATGTCAGCTGTGCTTTTTATTGTTTCTCCACTGTACGCAAAGTCAACTTTTTTCTCTGACGGCTTTCAAGGTTTTGTATTTATCTTTGGATTTTAACAGTTTCACTTTGGTTTACATATGGTAGTTTTCATTCTGTTTATTCGTGTAAGGGTTCCCTAAGGTTTCTGCATGTTTTGTATCAAATTTGAAAAAAATATTTTGGACCATTATTTTTTAAATAATTTATTGAAGTAAAATTCACATAACATAAAAATAACCATTTTAAAGTGAAAAATTCAGTGGCATTTTGTACAACCACCACATCTATTTTATCACTTCTAAGTAAAATTCCTTAGCCATTAAATACTTTCTCCCCATTCCCCTTCCTTGCAGTCTCTGGCAACCACAAATCTGGATATCTATGGATTTGTCTAATCAGGATATTTATATAAATGGGATCATACAATATGTGACATAGTGTATCTGGTTTCTTACTGTTAGCATAACAGTTTGGTGGTTTATCTATGTTGTACTGTGTATCAGTACTTCATCCATATTTTATGGCTGAATAATATTCCCTGGTATCTATATAAAATTTGTTTATCCATTCATTCCTTGATGGACACTTGAGCAATTACAACATTTGGCTATTGTGAATAATGCTACTATGAACATTCATGTACATTTATTTGATTGAATACCCGTTTTCAGTTCTTTTGGATATATACCTAGAATTGGAATTTCAAGGTCAGATGGTAATTTTATGTTTAACTTTTTGAGGAACCACCAAACTTGTTTTCATATCAGGTGAACCATTTTGCATTCTCACTAGGAATTCACAAGGGTACCGATTTCTCCACATCTGTGCCAACACTTGCTATTTTTCTTTTTTTATGATTATTATAGTCATTCAACTGGGTATAAAGTAGTACCTTTTTTTGGTTTTGATTTGCGTTTTCTTGGTGACTAATGATCTTGAGCATTTTTCTCATGTGCTTACTGGTAATCTGTATGTCTTCTTGGAAAAATATCTATTCAAGTCCTTTGTACATTTATTTATTGGGTTGTTTATCATTTTGGTATAAGTTATAAGAGTTCTTTATATATTCAGGTTACTAGTCCCTTAACATATATACAATTTTCAAACTTTTTTCCTACTGTGTGGATATCTTTTTACTTTCTTGATAATGATATATGGATCAATGGAACAGAATAGAGAGCCCACAAATAAATCCATGCACTTATGGTCAGTTAATCTCTGACAAAGGAGGCAAGAATATTCAACAGAGAAAAGCGTCTCTTCAGTAGGTGGTACTGGGAAAACTGGACAGCTACATGTAAAAGAATGAAATTAGAACATTCTCTAACACCATATACAAAAATAAACTCAAAATGGATTAAAGACCTAAATGTAAGACCATATACTGTAAAACTCCCAGAGGAAAACCTAGGCAGAACACTCTGACATAAATCGTAGTAATATTTTTTTGGATCTGTCTTCTAAAGCATAGGATATAAAAGCAAAAATAAACAAATGAGACCTAATTAAACTTAAAAGCTTTTGCACAGCAAAGGAAACCATTGACAAAAGGAAAAGTCAACCTACTGAATGGGAGAAAATATTTGCAAATGTTATGACTGATAAGGGGTTAATATTCCAACACATATAAATAGCTCATACAACTCAACATCAAAAAAAACAAACAACCAGATTTTAAAAAAGGGCAGAAGACCTGTGTAGACATTTTTCCAAAGAGGAAATGCAGATAGCCAACAGGCACATGAAAAGATGCTCAACATCGTTAATCATCAGAAAAATGCAAATCAGAACCACAGTGAGATACAACCTCATACCTGTCAGAATGGCTATCATCAAAATTAATTGTATCTTTTAAAAAAATAATTGTTTGGAGTCATTTAACTAGTGTTATATTTTAATTTAATGAATTAAGCTGCTTTGAATCTCTGCTGTAACCAAAATGACTTGCTTTAAATTTGAAATAAATGAGTTCAGTTTAACAGAAGACTTTGAAAACTAAGAAATGAATTTTGTCCCCAAAACAACCCCTGAATATCTCAACTAAGTTTTTTACAAAGTAATTAGTTTTCATCTATCTGGAATTAGCTTAATCAAACTATAATGGCTTTTAAATATATAGTATACTCTTTCATTTACTAAGGAGGCAATAAAACCTACAAATGCTGACAGGAGATTTATGCTCTATAGATATACCAGTTACATAGGGGAGGAGGATAACATGGGATTTATACTGACATCTGAGATTTTATTCCTGTCGCGAAGTTCAGTGCTATTAACTTAGGTATAATGTCAGAAGGAACCAGATGTACTCTGGGATCTTTGACTTCTTGTGAATAAGGTTTAGGTTCCAAAGCCTATTTTATCCAGTTCTGTGGAGACTCTATAGTTAATAGAGGAACAATAATTTGAGAAATCTAAACCAGGTAATCTGTGTGCTTGTGCTGGCTTAGTCTCATCAGAAAAAGGATTAATGTCATTTGTGCAGGTTAGATTCTTCACAGTCCTAAAGTACCTACTCCAATTCTGCCAATAAAATTTCCACATAACACACCCTGAACCATGGGAAAGTAATTTTCCAGAGTCACCAAAGTTACTGTCTCATACGGTACAACACCAAGCCATTTACAAATAGTCAGTGGTTAGAGATTAGCTTGCCAATGATGGCTGTTGAAGCATTTTTAGGGCTTAAAAGGTAAACCTCTAAGTTGGTTAATGTAAATATAGTGAATTTCCCCCATATCTTCACTATTCTTAACCTTGCTTAAGTCACATATTTCTTTGAAAATCTGACAATAGCTATGTCTCATCTCTCTAGAGAAAGACGTGTATAAATGGACATATATAACACTTTTTCCACAATTTGAGGATATTCACATACTCCATTAATCCCATCATGAAACTAAGACACAATATTAAAAAGTCCTGCTTTTTAGAATTACGTGTTAATGGGAGGAAAGGGGAATTGAAAATGAAGACCACTCTGAAAGAGAGGTGTTTTGTTTTGTTTTTAAACTCGAGACCAGAAATTTTGCAAAGAGGTAGCAAATCTCTATCATACTGTATTTCTTTTACCCATGAGATTCCACAAAAACAACTGTAATTTTTATTTCTCAGTACCCAGGGACCAGGGTATGCTCTCGTTATATAGTGATAAATGTCCTAGAGGAAATGAAGTATGTTGTTGTGTAACACTGTGCTGGGAGAAAAAATCCACCATGGCCCCTAAGCATCTCTGCACATTCTCATTGGGTATGCTGAAAATGCAAGGTCCTGATCACTTTTTACCTGGACAGTTTCTCAAGGTTGTATTTGCGGAAACAACCTGTGAAGCGTGTGGTAATATCTCCTTCCAGACAAAGAGCAGGTTTGCTTCTGCTTTCTATAAAAGTGTTGAATTATCTAAGCTTAATGTTACTCTCCTGTAACATAACCCACTGCATGCATAGGCATCCATCATGGGCCCTTTGGGTTGCCCCAGTGGGACACGGATAGCATGAGGATACCACACAAACCAACATGAAGCTCTCATGACTCCTTTTGCTGTGAGCAAGTAATAAGGCCCTTTGTCTCTGACCCAAGTCAGCTAGTTAGCTTGCAAGTGCTATAAATCAGGCTCTGCACAGTTTCTGATGCAAACTACCTCAAAACTTGGTGGCTAAAAAGAATAATCCTTTGTTATAGCTCATTTCTTTTGTGTGTATTAGGAATTCCAGCAATACTTGGCTGAGTGATTCATCTGCTCCACATGGTGTCAACTTGGGTCACTCTGTGGCATTCAGCTGATGTCTGGGAAGGCCTAGAGGATCTAAGATTCATGCACTTGCCTGGTGCCTTGGCAATAATGTTTAGAAGACTGAGTTCTTCTGGGACTGCCTCTCCTCTAGTACCAGGGTTTTTTCACATGATCTCTCCAGTAAAGCAGTCACAGATAAACAGATTTCTTACATGGTAGCACAAGACTTCAAGAGTAAATGCCCCCAGAGACCTAGGTGGAAGCTGCAAGACATCTTATAGCCTAATCTCAAAAGTCCCAGAATTTTACCTCTGCCAAGTTCTATTAGTCAAGCCACCTCAGTATTCAAGGGAAGGGGAATTAGGCCCTAAATCTCAATGGGAGGAGTGTTTAAAAATTGGCATTTATTTTTAAACTGCCACAATAAGCACTAAATAAGGATTAATTGTGTTTTTTTGTTTTGTTTTCCTGAACCTCTGGGCCTATCACTTGAGTTTCCGAATAGATCTTGGGCTGATTATTAGAACAGGATTTTTGCTATATTTTTTGATGATAGATAGATAGATAGAAAGACAGATAGCCTGAGACTATAAATACATCTTATTAGTCCACTCAGGAGAAATAAGTTTTCTGCATTTAAAATTCCTTGAAATATTTTACTGGGGGATTGGTGCTGGGTGTCGAGAGAAATAAAAGTATCTGAACCTTTAGTACCACTGATATCTTTAATATGAATCATGTTGTTTTTATCAATTTTAGTCAGATAAAGGAATATTCTGTACTGTTGAGAGAAAATTATCTATTAGTTAATTAAATTTAGCATTTCATTTTGTTTGAAAAGTTTTAGCTTTCAAATGAAAAAGTTTTATCAAAATCCCCTCAATATTTAGAACTAAATATGTAAGCATGGTGGGTAAAGCTTGTTAGCTGAAATGGAGTCTTGTTTGTTGGTTTTCTTTCTTCTTCTGGGAATTAAATTTTACCATATTTAAACCATCCAATTTTTTTGAAAATAATGTAGTAAATTCTTTACTGTTTCATGAAGAATGATAGAACTAATACATTTATTACAGTTGGGTTGTTTGTGGTTAGAAGATAATTGTTTTGACAGATATTCAGTTGTTATTTTTTCTGACTCTCAGCTGTATCTATACTCAATGGAAGTTAATGGCAACATGTAGTTTAAAAAGATCTAAGCCTTATGTTTTAAAATGCTTAACATTGATTGTAAACTGTTATTAAATGATTCAAAACAATATTATCAGAGGTTTGATCAGGAAATAATACCAGTTTATGCAATAAAATCAACCTGAAAAAATTCCAACATCTAGAATATAGCAACTAATGAAAACTTAAAAGAATTCAGAGAACTTTAAAAATACTAAAGCACTAAAGCATTGAGAACTGAAAACAACAGTAAGCACTTTTTAAATGATGGCTATTTCAAAACACAAAAGTTAAAATATCAAACCAAAAATAAGTCTAAAATATTAAGAAAAAAGGAAGCAAAATTAGAAGTCCAATACTAAGAATATTTTAAATATTAAAAAAATATGTTGTAGCACCACAATACAACAAAACAAACAAGAAAAAGACCACAAAACTCTAAAATTAGTCACTTTACAGCTACATGTAAAAGAATGAAATTAGAATATTTTCTCACACCATATACAAAAATAAACTCGAAATGAATTAAAGACCTAAATGTGAGACCAGGAACCATAAAACTCCTAGAAGAAAACATAGGCAGAACATTCTTTGACATAAACTGTAACAATATTTTTTTGATCTGTCTCTTAAGGCAAAGGAAACAAAAACAAAAATAAACAAATGGGACCTAATTAAACTTAAAAGCTTTTGCACAGCAAAGGAAACCATTGACAAAATGAAAAGACAGCCTACTGAATGGTAGAAAATATTTGCAAATGATATGACTGATAAGGGGTTAATATCCAAAATATATAAACAGCTCATACAACTCAACATCAAAAAAACAAACAACCCAATTAAAAAATGGGCAGAAGACCTGAATAGACATTGTTCCGAAGAATATATACAGATGGTCAATAGGCACATGGAAATATGCTCAGCATCGCTAACCATCAGAAAAATGCAAATCAAAACCACAATGAGATATTACCTCGCATCTGTCAGAATGGCTGTTATCAAAAAGTCTACAAATCTCAAATATTGATAAGAATGTGGAGAAAAGGGAGCCCTGGTACAACTGTTGGTGGGAATGTAAATTGGTGTAGCCAGTATGGAAAACAGTATGGAGGTTCTTCAAAAAACTTAAAATGGAACTACAATATGATCCAGAAATTCCACTCCTGGGTATATATCTGAAGAAGACAAAAACACTAACTTGAAAAGATACACACACCCCAATGTTCATAGCAGCACTGTATTTACAATATAGTAGCCAAGGTAATGGAAGCAACCTAAATGTCCATCGACAGATGAATGGATAAAGAAGATGTGGTATATATATATACAATGAATTATTACTCATCCATAAAAAGGAATGAAATTCTGCCAGTTGGAACAATATGGATGGACCTGGTGGGTATTATGCTTAGTGAAATAAGTCAGACAGAGAAAGACAAATATTGTATGAAAGCACATATACTTAGAATCTAAAAATTAAAACAAATGAATGCATATAACAAAACAGAAACAAAGTCACAGATATAGAGAACAAACTAGTGGTTACCAGTGGGGGAAAGGAAGGGGGGAGTGTAAAAATGTGTAGGGGATTAAGAGATACAAGCTACAATGTATAAACTAAATAAACTACAAGTATGTATTGTAGAGCTCAGGGAATATAGCCAATATTTTATAACTTTAAATGGAGCATAATCTATAAAAATACTGAATCACCATGTTGTACCCCTGAAATGAATACAATATTATAAATCAACTATACGTCAATAAAAATTTTTTAAAAAATAGAATTTGTCACTTTATATCAGTGATTCTCAACCATTTGATTGCAGTCAACAACATGTTCTAAGAAGCCACAGTTATTTTCAAGATGTAATTCACAGAACTCATATATTTCTTTGCTTTCTTTCCCCTTAATTCTCTGTCTTGACCTAAAGGCTGGAACCTTGAGCCTAGTGCTTTAGTGAAAAAAAGCATACCCTTATTCTGAGTCATTTCATACAACTGAAGAGATTTAATGGGTACCCATACTGATAATCGATTTGCCTTGAGGAAGTTTACTTTACAGAAGGAATCTACTGAATGGTTATTCCTCAAAGGTTTTCTCAATCTTATCTTTTTAAATATGAATTTTAAATAGAGTAGTAGTTGTCTTTTATTTATTTGACTGTAAAAGGATCTGAATTTCTGAACTCTCTAATCCTTTTCATATCAGGTTTAAAAATGACCAAATTTTCCTGAGCTCAACTCTTTCTTATAACTTCTTCCAATTTTCCAACATCCTTCTCTAGAGGTGCAAGCGAATTAGGTACATGATCTGCTTTGCCAATTATCACAGGATAAGAGTTCTACTCCCATAATCTAGATAACAGTTTTTACAGCCTGTAATAGTAGTTTCCCAGTTGTATCCCTTTGAACCATTGAGTCAATGCCACCTAGTTTATGCTTTTATAACATCCTACTTCTAAGTATCCAACTTTTTTTCAGTTTTCTTGAAGTATAACTGACAAGTAAAATTTTATATATATTTAAGGCATATGGCTTGATGTTTTGATACGTGTATATGTTGTGAAATAATCACCACAATCAAGGTAATTAACATATCTCTCACCCCACATAGTTAACATTTTCTTTCTTTTTATTTTTGTGGTGGGAGCACTTAAGATATACCCTCTTAGAATATTTCAACTATACATTATTATTAACTGTGGCCACCATGCTGTACATTAGATCTCCAAAACTTATTCATCCTGTACAACTGAAACTTTGTACCTTTTGACCAATATCTCCCTATTTCACCCTCCCCACTAGCCTCTGGCAACCAACATTCTCCTCTTAGATTCTATGATTTTGGCCATAGATTCCACATATAAATGAGATCACACAGTATTTGTCATTCTGTGTCTGGCTTATTTCACTTATCATAAGTTCATCCATATCATTGCAAATGGCAGGATTTCATTATTTTTTCTATGTATCTAATTTCTTTATCGATCAGGATAAGCTGGGTTATGCTGAAGTAATACTGTAACCAGATAGGGTAGGGGGTGCCTGGAGAAAGAGAACCAGGCATGGCTTTCTTGACATAAGAGAAGCCATTTTTGGCCTAAGCCATTTTGTGATCTAAGCCCGGCCACAATGTTTCTCCTTGAACAGATCTCAGTAATTAATGATCTTAAGGGGACAAAAGAATGCAGGAACAAAACACTGTTATCAGGCAAGAGAAGTAATAATAGCAAAGATAACATATCTGTTATAAAGACTCCCTGTCTCTGTTTCATTGGTAAAGATTAGCCTGAAGTGCTCAACCACCAGATCAACTGGAACCTAAGGGATGATGTTGACCTTTTCTAACCCTCCTGACTTCAATCAACTATAGCTTGGCCTCTATCTACCGCCCAAGTGCCTTCATGAATATGCATGTAATGTACCCTTAGTTTAAAACTTCTGCAATTTTACTGTTCGGGGAGACACTAATTTGGGAAAGATCCCTGGTATTCCCCTTACTTGCTGCAAGTAATCCTTCCTTCTCCCCATCTTTGGCTTGGTTGTGTCTTTTAGTTTGACACCCACCAAGGGGAGAACCCAGATTCTGAGTAACAATACCACCAAAATTTTATCAGTTTAACACAACAAAAGTGTATTCCTCACTCATTCAAAGTGCTTCAGGTCCAGGTGAGTTCCTAAACGAAGCTGTGCTCCATATAGTGGCACTCTATGCTAGATTGCTTCAGTCTCATCAGACCTCATCAACACAGGCTTTCATGATTTCTAGAATCTGGGAAGAAAGAGCATGGAGAATTGTGCACTGACTCTTAAATGCTTCTTCCCAGAAGTGACACTTCTGATGATGGTTCATTGACCAAAACAAATTACATCTGTGTATCTAACTTTGAAGGGGAATGTGCTTGAAAGTAGAGAAGAACCCAAAATCTTGGTGAACGTTAATATCATCTGTCACACAATACAGTGCACGAGAAAGGTCTAATGACTTGCTTAGATGCCAGCTGAAAGCTACGTATGAAAGCTAATGTTCTTGCAGGCTTGTATAGCAAAAAAATTACTTGGTTGACTTCAATGTTCCTTTCCCTTACTAACTTGGAGCTTATGAGGAAAATAGTGAGAAAGGTATACAGTAGGGTTATATTAAGGGAGATAGAGTTGCTTCTGCGATATGAGGGAGGTAAAGGAACTAGAGTACACTGAAGTAAAGGAAGGTGTGTGGGTGTGTGTGAGAGATGCCGAAAGCTCAGCCTCTGTGCACTGGTGCTGAGTTGCATCTCGGAGACAGAGTTTTGGGTGAAGTAGAAAAGAATAGCTTTATTGCTTTGCCAGGCAAAGGGGGCCACAGCAGGCTCAGGCCACAGCAGGCTCGTGCCTCTCAAAATTGTGTCCCAACCCGGGAGGATTTGATGAGGAGTTTTATAGCAAATGTTCAAGGGCAGGGTTGCTGATAAGACTAGGGTGTGTGCAGGACCTGCACTCCTCTAATCTGGTTTTAGGTAATCTTCCTGATGAGCTTCTCTGGTTCCTCTAATGTAGCCTCAGGTGATGTTTCTCTGGTATGAAGAATGCTGACTTCTTAAAGAGTTTAAAGACATTGCTTTGTGTATCCCTTGAGGTGGAACCAGGACCCTCCCCAAGGCTGCACTGTTGTTTCCTGGCTGCCCTTCCCCCGTCCTGGCATCCCCTCTTTCCTGGATTAGCAAATCTGCCCCTTGGAACCCAGGGAAGGTCATGGAGGCCGAAGTCTGTTTCCTACAAGAAACAGGGGACAGAAAGGTTTCCGTGCCCAGGAGCCCCACATGGTCCAGCTCAGTTTCGTGTGTATGTAACTGGCACTATGAATTACCTAAAATATCTGTCCTCATAAACTTACATTCTTGTGTGGACTTTATGTTCAGATCCAGAGACCCACCAAGACAACTTTTTTGGGGTTTTTTTAGTTTTTGGGGCTTTTTTTTTAGTTTTTTGGGGTTTTTTTCCCATGAAGAAACTAGTTTTGCAGGAAAACAAAGAAGCAACTTTGGAACCCACTCAGAAAAGATTTTGTTTTCTCAGTTATCAGGAAAGCTCTTGTGTATCCTGGGAGTAGTAATGGGATTGGAAATGACTGCTGTAAAGTGAGATTTGCATTTTACATCATAAAGAGGCATTTGTCTTTTATGTTGCTATAATGTACCCCAGAAGTTAGGGAAGCAGTAAGGGACTGAGGGGTACTGAGTGCTACTGAGAGGTAATAAAGAACTTAAAGGGAAAACGTGGGGAGAGAGGAATGTAGCAATAACACTGTCACCTCTTCCCAAGATCACTTTATTGAAAAAGTCAATCTCATTCATGCCTTATCTTTGAACTTTCTGTTTTTTCTGCCTTGAATGATCCTCCTTTCCCAACCCCATTCTAGTGAAGGAGTTCAGGATATGCCACCCAAAATATGCTGACTTCCATTTTTTAAAACCTAAAAACAGGGCGTAAAATTTCCCATGAGTAAGGTACCTTCCCTGTACCAAGAAGAGAAGAACATCCTCATCACCAAAGACTGGGAATCAACTCTGAAATGAACCTGTACAAACAAACTTACCAAAATAATCCTTATCTTCCACTAGTTTTCCCCCTATATATCTCCTAGTCACTTCTCCACAATTTACTGTCCTTAGCCCAAACCTCTTTGACTTATCATTTCTTCACAAATTTATAATTTCTTTGTCTAAAATATATATATACTTTCTGCTCTGGTCACTTCTTCAGAACTTTATTTTCTTGTGAAAACTCCCATTTAAATTTAAAATTCTAATAAAACTTGTATGATTTTTTTTTTGTTAATCTGTCTTATATCAGATTAAATTTTAGACTCAGCTAGAGACCCTAAGAGGGTAAAGGAGAAATTTTTCTTCCCTAAGTAGCTTATCTGGGTACCCATACTAATAAAATTATATATGTAAATTACCTAGCAGTATGCTTAATATATATTAAGCTCTCAATAAATATTAGTTCTTTTTAAAAATGTATGAAGGGGATGGATTCTGTGTTACGAGACCAAACTTGGGTCCACTCACCCACTCACAGTAAAGTCAATCTACTGACACTGGCTTGTGGTGAAGGAAAGTGCAGCATTTATTGGAGTCCAGGTCATCGAACAAAGGAGTCCAGGGTAGCTAGCTCTCAAAACACATTTGCTGGAGGTTTTAGATCTGTAAAACAACTCAGGAAATGTGATCAGATATTATTATCTAGGTACTTCAGAGAGGAACTAAAACAGAGGATATGGGGGAGGTGACTGTCCTGGGAAGGCACCATAGGGTCCTGCTCAGTTACACCTTGACATTAAATCTCTCTCCTTGGGACAACTAGACCCACTAGATAATTGCAATATTTTGTGGGATTTAAAATTTATTACTCTTCATCATTTGAGTATTAGCCCGAGGCTAAAAATGTAGAGAAATAGGATATTGTATTTGAAATACTCAGATAGTATTTAATATATACCAAGCATCCAAATATTATTATTAAGTTATTTCCATGTCGTTATGAACTAAACGTTTGTATTCCACCTGCCACCCTCCCCAAATTCATACGTTGAAGCCCTAACTACCGATGTGATAGTATCAATATTTGGAGATGGGCCTTTGAGAGATAATTAGGTTTAGATGAAGTCATGAGGATACCGCCCTCATGATGGGATTAGTGTCCTTATAAGAAGAGGAAGAGATATGAGATCTCTCTCTCTATCTATCTCTCAATCTTTCAGTCTCTCTCTCCCTCTCTCCCCAAATGATCATGCTAAAGAGGTCTTGTGAGCACACAATGAGATGGCAGCAGTCTGCAAGCTGGGAAGCAGGCCCTCACCTAGAACTGAATATTCTGGCACCTTGATTTTAGACTTCCCAGCCTCTAGAACTGTGAGAAATAAACGTCTGTTGTTTAAGCCACCCAGCTATGCTATTTGTTATAGCAGTCAAGGCTGACTAAGACACATATATGAAAGGATATTTTTGGAAGAGCACATCTTCAGCATTGAAGAGACTTTTGTAAAGCATTCTCACATTTTGTAAGACTTATAATTGTCAATTGTCCCTCATGGAGGCTATGCAAATGTACTTGAGGCAAATTAGTATATTAAGAATCTACTAACAATAGATGTAAAGCACTTATCTCAGTGCCTAGTATATAAGAAATGATGATAAAAATTAATTCCCTTCCCCTGTCTATACAGGATCTTGCATGCAAAGAAAGTCCACTTATAGAACTTACTAGAATTATATGCAAATACAAAATGGAAATTGAGCTTTGATTCTTTTCCTCTTTTTAAATCACACAGTCTTAATGGTAGAAATCAGTTTCTCAAAAGGTAGCATATATGTGCTAGAGGAATATGGGAAGTAAACAAATTTAGCTTTGAGCATGATGATATTAAAACATGGCACAAAGACCATCAAGGGTCAGGGAAGGAATTTGGCTACCTTCCCCAGTGCCAGTCAGGCTCATGCTCTGCTGAGTCAAAATATTTTTAAAAAGCAATAAAAAGAAGGGATAAAAAAAATGTTTCAAAGAACAAATGATATGTCCATAATAAAGCCACTATGTAGCTAATACTGGAATGGTATACAAGAAATAACAATGCATCATAGAAACATCTGAATAGGTCTGAGCAAGTTTAAGGAAAAGATGGGCAGTCATGACGACTCAGGACCCAGCAGAAAGACAGTGTGAAGGGAGTCAGTAGAGTGACAAAGAGGCGCATAAAGGGGAGAAAAATAGATGACTGTTCCCACAGACAAACAATGGATATACCTTGCAGTAAAGTTGCAAGCAAAGTTGCTAAGTCTGTCTGCCTGTCTGTCTGTCTTTGTCTCTCTGTCTCTCTCTCTCACACTCACACACCACCTTTGAAAAAATCATGAATATCTTCTAAGTACTATGAATACTGATAGAGTCAGATTATCTAAGATATGTGAGGTCACTAGACACAATGTGACCAGAATTCTCATATTCCTCATGTTCACACTTGCCAAGCAGGGCAAGACTAATGATGATGGGGAATAATTTGGAAACAAAAATATCAAGAGGGATGGAGTAAGGCTGTTCATAGTGTCAGTTGCCTGTCCATTAGTGATATAGACCTTCTGATTCAAGAAAAACTTTGGAAAGCTTCAGTGGAGCAAATATAAAGGTAAAAATAGGGAGAGTGAGTGATGCTGAGTCCACAACAAGGCAGGAATAATAGAAAAAAGGGGAAAGGAATTATTTTTGTCAAATAAATACCAAAGATGTTGAATAACTCAAGAAGAAAGAAAATACAACTCAGACCAGAAGGATGGCCTGGTAGGCAGTATAATGACTCCCCCCAAGTGTCCATGTCCTAATCTCTGGAACCTGTGAATTTGTTGGTTTAGCTGGCAAAGACTTTGCAGATGTGATTAAATTAAGGGCCTTGAAAGAGGGAGATTATCATGCATTGTCCAAGTGTGTTCAGTGTAATTACAGGGTCCTTAATAGTGCAATCAGGAGGCAGAAGTGGTTAGAGTGATGTGATATGAGAAAGACTTGACGCGTTGTTGCTGGTGTTGAAGAGAGAGGAAGAGGCCATGAGCCATGTGATATAGGTGGCCTCTAGAAGCTGAAATGGGCAAGGAAATTAATTCATTATAAAGATTATATAGCATAGGTACCTTAGTCCACCATGCAAAAAGTCTGATAGCTCACTACCTAGTTTGGTCTGGCAAAACCAAGCATGCCTGAATCCTGTCTTGTATTCTAGCTAGTATCCCTAAAACACCATCGAGTATGAGGATTTGTAATAATAAAGTTGTTGAGCAGATAGGTTGGGGGATGCTGTTAAAGGGATTTCCGTACTGTCTAGGAGGTTGGAAGTGGTGACCCCTAAGGCTTATCTCATTTTTGATTAGCAGTAATCACCTGGCCCCAGAGTATCCCACAGTCTGCAGCTTTGGAAGTTGCAAAATGAGAGATCATGACATTGGAGAACAAGCAGTGAATTGTAGTCAGCTCTCCAATGTAAATAACTACAGGTCTTCTTTATCCTTTATAAGGCACTGGTTGTTTATAACAGAATGTGACATCTATGATGTTAAGAATTTTTATGTTTCATTCACTGTTGTAGCATCAGAACCTAGAATAGTGTCTGGCACACAGTAGGCACTCAATAAATACTTCTGGGATAAGTGAATGAATGGCTACTAAGCAATGGAGAATACATAGATTTTAAAGAAGATAATCTAAGTAACTTCTGACCAGCTCCTCTATAAAAACAAAACACGGTAACTCAATCATTTCTTTAATGAATTTATTGGTTTATAGATAAGGAAATTTCAGAAGACATAGTATAGCTGAACAAAGCAAGGCATTTGACATGCTTAAAAATTATTTTCCTGTAGATAAAAATGAGCTGAATGCAAAGACATTTAAGTAGATTCATTACTAATTCAACGGCTATACCTGAAGCTACCTTGTTTTTATAATCAATGCCAATCTGGAATGAAGTCTATAGTTGTGTGCTGCAAGGCTCTGTTCTTGATAATTACATTTAAGTATTTTTATTAGTGACTTATTTGGATAAAGTGAGAACATGCTCATAGAAATGTGCAGATAATACATAACTGGGAGTAAGAGCCTCTACATTGAATAGCAGAGTCAGGATCCTTAAATGTCTTGCCAGCTACAATAACGCACTAAATCTATCATGGTGATATATAACAAGGATAAGGTGTGGGGTGGCAACAGTAAATTCAGTATGAATCAAAAGGTAGACGTGGCTACCACAAATTTAATGACAACAAACTTCCAGTTACAAGATAAATAAGTACTGGGAGTGTAATGTACATCATTACTATAGTTAGCACTGCTGTATGATATATAGGTAAGTTGTCAAGAGAGTAGATCCTAAGTGTTATCACAAGGAAAATTTTTTTCTTTTTATTGTATCTATATGAGATGATGGATGTTAACTAAGAGTATTGTGGTCATCATTTCTCAGTATATGTAAATCAAACCATTATGCTGTACACCTTTAACTTATAAAGTAATATATGCCAATTATTTCTCAATAAAACTGGAAAAACAATTTAATGAGATCCTAGGCAATAATAATAGTAACATAGTTTCTAGAATTCTAGATGGTTTCATAATCACCTAGAATACTGTATCTGTTCTGGGAACCACATTCTAAAAGAAAATAAACAAACTTCATTGCGCTGGGAGGAAAGAAAATAGAATGATGAAGCTGATTTCTAATATCAGTTGGTGAGACCAGGCTGAAGACATCATCCTTGTCATAAATACTGGGAGAGGGCAAAGGCAGGGGACTACATGACACTCATCCTCAAATATTTTAAAGACATTTTAAAGAAAGGTAGCATTGTATAGTAAGAAAGTAGGTTGTAGAGACACACATTTAAGTTTACATCTCAACTCTGCCACTACACAGATTTGTGACTTTGAACAAATTACTTAACCTTTCTTTAAAGTCTCATTTTCCTCGTCTGTAAAATTTAGATAATAATAGCACCTATTCTTTAGAACTGTTATGCGGATGTACTGAATTATCTGTAAAGCACTCAAAACAAGGCCTGATAGAAATCCACTGTGATATAAGTGTTTGTAAAATAAACTACAAAGAGGCTTTTTTTCAGGATTAAATGACTTGGTATATATAAGGTGCTTGTTAAGCCTGGTGGATAGTAAATATGATAGTAAAATATGATAGCTGGTATTATTTTTTTCGAGGACTGTAATGTGAAAGTGTAATTAGACTTGACCTTCAAAAAAGTGTTCTAGGAAAATAGCAGAAATATGCATCTCAACAGACAAAAGAACTCTTCCCCAGAATGTGAGGGGAAGGTAAAGAACCTGTACTCTTCATTCAGATAGATGTTGAGTTCAAATTACAACTCTTTCCTTTGCAAGTTGCTTTTTTGAACTTTGATTTCATCACTGTAAAATGGGCAAACACTGAAGGTAATTGTCAATTAAATGAGTTATATTAAATGTTAATTATATTAAGAGAGTCCTTGTCTGTCTTATTCCTTGTTATAACCTTAGTCACCTAGAACAGTGTCTTGAACTTAGAAGGCATTCAGTAATTATTTCTTGAGTGGATTTGTTGAATGAAAATGTTCCAGTAAATGTCAGTCACCTTCCCCATTCCTTGCCAAAAATCGAATCTCTACATCTATTCAGAGAAACACTTGAATGTACACAGAAGGAGGCACGGGAAAGAATGTTTCTAATACTGTTTATAGTAGTGAAAATGGGAAAAACCCAAAAGGAAAATGGTTAAATAAACTGTGTTTCATGTTATGGATTACTATGCAGCAGCTAAAAATAATAAAACATGTCTGTATGACATGGAAAAACAAGCCATATTGTTTAATAAAAATAGCAAAGAAAAAAAAATTGTATGTTTTATGATTACTTAAATATGATGATAATAAGCATAGAAAAAGGCCAAGAAAAAAGAAAAATAGTTGTTATCTCTGTAAAAAGGACTTAAATGGAATGGAAGATAGGGCATAGATGAAGGAGTTCTAGTCTTATTTTTGAAGTCCTGATAATTTTTGAAAGCTCTGCCTCCAAGGTAGTTAGTTCCCAGTGACTGAACGAGATTATGCAGAGAGGCCAGGGAAATATCTGGTATTATAAAAAAGAATCAGCACTGAATGATTTTACAGTTCTTCCTTACCCTGTGAGTTTCTGATTCTAGAATTCAAATTCTCAGGTAAATACAGCCTATGCAGATGAAACTAACACCTTTAAAGTTCTCTGGGAATTTCAATAGATTGAAATTGCCTGAGGGAATGTGTTTGCTGAATGGTTTCTGATAAGCCATCCAAAGAAAAGAGAAAGAGTCCTTCAAATGACTCTCTATACAAAGTTTCCCCCTGATGAAATGCCTATTTGCTGATATTATTCTTAACCTTTCAGTGAAGGACTCTAGAATGAAGAAAAATAAAAAGCACAAAAGAATTAAAAGAACAGAAAAATAGACTATTATATGCAAAAACCTGAAAATCACCCTGGGAACTGACATGAGGGCAATGTGTCTCAGTGCCCCACTGGACTTAAGGAATTTTTTTTGATTTTTTGTTTTTTTATAACTAGTTGGAGAATGTGAACAAAGCACATTTACCTGTACATAGACAATATTTTTTCATAGTCATGTTTTATTACATTTAATGACTTCTTAACATGTAAAACAAACAAGGAAACAAACAAGGAAACAAACAAAATTGGGCTTATTTTAGTCTTCATGTGATAACTTACTCCTGAGGAGTGAGAAAGATCTAAGTGCATTGAAAACCTGCTGATTTAGTTGCTGCAGTGCAGTTTTGAAATCTCCTTGCCATTTTGGTAGTATAACAGGGAGAAAATGTTTTATAGACTCAAAGAAATGCTTCAGTCACTTTTCCAGCCTCTCCTTTTCCAAAGGCCAAATTTTAGGGTAGGTAGGCTGTCATAGAGTTGTATTTATGCGGTACAATGGTTTTTAATTCTCATACTCTAAAGCCTCAGAATTAAGCAGAATCCAAGGGCTCAGAAAAAAAATAAATAAATAAATAAAAGAGCTGAACAAAGGAAGCGAGCCTGACCAACAAGTGGCAAAGAGGTGGTAAAAGTAGCCTGCAGCATCTCACGTCTTTTCAATAGTGCCCAAAGCCCTTAGGGAACAGAATCTAACAGGAAATTGTCCATAAAAATGTGAAGTCACAATTGAAGATTTTCTAAACAGATGATTTTGGGGGGCATGATTTTGGGCTGTATGTAACCAGACTTGAGTTCTTGAACTGGGTAGCATATGGAGAAAATATAATTTGCAAGGAAAGCTTAAGTTCGTTTTCTATTTAAAGTTTTACAGGACATGGAACTGATAAGCCCTTCCCTTCTGGAAAGCAGAAAATGAGAAAATCAAGGTAATGATCATTAGTGAAATGTGATACACATCGGTATTCTGTAACCAGCCAAACTACAGATGATTATTCATTAAGGCAATCACTTATTCTTTACTATTTTTAGGAATCTCAGATATTTCCATTATAAATGCACAATAATCAAAGTACCTCTTTAGAAGCAGCTGATTGTTGAATGGATTATGAGCTAAATGAAATACAAATCAGCTGACATTTTAACTGTCATTTTTACATGAAAAAATTATTGGGTTTTAATATATACAATATGGTAAAAGAGAAAGCTATGTGTACCTGTAAGTAAATGACTTGCTTATGTTCTAAATTTAAACTCAGAAAGTTTTAAGAAGAGGAAAGATTTACTTAAAGTAGAGAGAGAACTAGAGTCTGTGGGAATCATAGCAGGGACTCAAAACTAAGAAAGAAAAAAATGCTATTGCTAGCCATCAGGGACAAAATCAGATGAAGAATTTTGATGTGGCCCAGAAGTTAAACAAAACAACTTTTAATTCTTAAAATATTTTAATAGGAACCATTGAAAAGGTTACTGATAAAATGTAGGAGAGTTTCACTAGTTCCGCATTATGAAAATATGCTAAATAAGTGATATATAAGGAGTCATAATTTCTACTTGTGAGTATTCAGGCAAAAGATAAAGAATCATACATTATTTTATTAAATATTTCTCTTTCACTTGTTTTGTTTCTTTCATGTTCTTATTATAATAGTGGGAAAAATATATGGGGGCCATCTAGTGGCCAATGCATTATTTTTTCCTGTTTGGCTTTGAAGTAAATTATTGGTTTTCCAGAATTATATTCTATCTCTCTTGCTGTCAAACAAAGAGGGCAAACATGGTTTCTTTTATCATGGGAATCGCTTGTTGATGTTTTCTCCATTGAACTGTTTGGGTGTTATGATTTATAATTTGTTAACCTGTGGCAGGGATGGGAATGGGGGGTGGACTTGTGAATAATGACAAATGCCTTAAATGTCAAGAGAGGGCTTTGGTTAATCAGTTCAGTATTTCAGCAATTTCATTAGCAAAGGATACTACCAATCCAACTCACATAGTAAGTTGATTGAGAAGCACGATTAGTATTCAACAGATACTCACCTGTGCTGCTGATTTTTTTTTACTACTGGTATCTCTGCTGACTGGTTAATGCTCATGCTGTACCTGTTGACTATCACGTGGTTGACAGGTGGATGTCAATTAACTATGTATAGGCATGTGCCTAATTCCTATAATCAAACAGGCAATTTGCCTAACTGGAATCCTGCTTGAACTTAAGAACAATAATTATTCCTTCCTTTCTTTCTTATCCCCCAAAATAACTAATGTTAACAGTCTCTTACATATCCTCCTTGAAATACCTATGACCGTACAAGCATAATTTTGATTATACAAAGAATATCGTACATACTATCTTACTACTTTTCTTCATTTAATATGTATTTTGAAGATACTTCCCTACATGTACATTATAGAGTAGGCTTCTTTTTTTGGAATTGCTGCAAAATTCTTCATTAGGTAGATATACCATAATTTATTTCACCAGTCTTCTATTGATAGGCATTTAACTTGTTTCCAATCTTCAGTTAATATAAAAAATTACACAAACAGTATCCTTGTACATATTTCCTTGCTCACATATGACAATAATTTCAGGAAGTGAAAATAATGGTATATATATATATATATATATATTTTTTTTTTTTTTTTTTTTGGCTGTGCTGCGTGGCTTGTGGGATCTTAGTTCCCTGACCAGGGATTGAACCCAAGCCTTCGGCAGTGAAAGCATGGAGTCCTAACCACTGGCCAGCCAGGGAATCCCCAATAGTGTATAATCTTTAATTTTGATTTTTCAAATCAACTTTTCAAATTGAAGGTAGAAAAATATTTGCATATAATTGTGTTACCATGTTGACATCAGGTGAATTCTGCCATTCTGCCTGCCATTGTGGATCATATACATGGTAGTTTAGTTGGAACACGTACAGATGGAAAGTTGGTTGCAAAGCTGAAGACTACTTTTTCTCCCTTAGACTATCAAGGAACCCTGTATTTAAAGCTTAGTTAAGTGCAAATCTATGGAAGGTAGTGAACCAGGCAAAGAGTGGAGCTGGCAATGTAGATGTCATTGGAACTAAATTCCATGCTGATATTTTGTTCTGTAAGGTTTAATATTTTTAGAAGGCATACTTCCTAGGTATGAATGCTTTAAAAATGCCTTTGAAACATAATAATTTCCATTCAGTCTTTAAGTGAAAATTATTTCTTAATAATCAAATGTTATTTACAGTATTATATTTCAGTCAAATTATGGTTTTAAATTATTAAATTCAATTTTCAGTATTTGTGAGCCAAATGTTACCTTTGAAGATGCTATTTTTTAAAAACTATTGCATCATATTCTCCTAAGCTGGGAAAAGGTTTCTCAGTTATTATATAATAGTTAATAGAGTGTTTTTTAAAAAGCATGTAAAGAGGCTTACTATAAAAATTAATGATTTTATTATATTAACAGTTTCCATTTTCTACTGTGATCCATTAAAGTGAAATATGATTAATAAAAGACTTATGAACCAGTGTGAAAGTAAGCATGTCTGCTTTAATCACCTCTGTATACCAAGTGTCAATTCAACATTTGGAATATGTTCAAGTTCAAAAAATACTTGCTCTTTTAACTAATACTTCACATCATGTTACAGTGAATTTAAAAGGGAATATCCAAATTCTTCTATTTTAATTTCATTGTGATAAGTATGCTTATCATATGCTCAAATCTCCTACCAATTACACCCACCAGAACATCCACTAGCTCATTTTAAATATTATCAAATTAGTCTAATTTGCAGGTGACAGTCATTTTTAATTGATGGATAATGCAGAGGGAGTTATATCAAATTGTTTTGCTACATCTGTTTTCCTGTCCAAATCAAGTACTTCCTTTACTGTGTAATATGTAATCAATGTGCACTGAGATACTACTATAAGTTAGAAAATGGTTTAAAATTGCTATATTTAATATGAACTGTTATCATTTTTGAGCATTTACTATGTGCCAGCCACTAGGTAATTTATTTAAAATCAGGTCAATTATATAATCTGTTCAACTTGTAAAGTTATGTCATAGAGAGCATCTTATCAGAACATTCAATGCAGAAGGCATAGCATAACCTGAACTGAGAATATCAGCATTTGTTATAGTTCTTCCAGATTTCTGGTCATTAATAATAAGCAATGAGAAAAAGAGCATCTTCATCAATCATGCTGGAAATGATACTATTTTGAGTAGAAAGTAACTCATGCAAGTATGGGTTGGGTTGTATCCCCCTAAAATTCATATGTTGAAATCCTAACCCTCAGTACCTCAGAATGTGACTTTTTGGAAATATGGTTGTTGTAGCTGTAATTACTTAAGATGAGGTCATTAGGGTGGGCCCAAATCCAATATGACTGGTATCCTCATAAAAAGGATAAATTTGGACACAGAGAAACACACATAAGAAGAATAATATGTAAAGATAAGGGTGATACTTCTAAAAGCCAAGAAATGCCAAAAATTTCCAGCAAACCACCAGAAGCTAAGGGAGAGGTATAGAACAGATTCTCTCTCATAGTCCTTAGAATGACCCAACCCTACCGACACCTTGATCTTAGACTTTTAGTCCCCAAGAATATGAGACAATAGATTTCTGCTGTTTAAGTCACCTGGTTTGTGGTACTCTGTTATAGCAGCCCTAGCAAATTAATACCATGGCTCATGATTGCAAGATATTCTATGACCAGTGATTCTACCAGGCAATTATCTTAACAGTCGATGGTGGGAATTCCCTGGCAGTCCAGTGGATAGGACTCTGCGCTTCCACTGCAGGAGGCATGGATTTGATCCCTGATCGGGGAACTAAGATCATGCATGCCACGCTATGCCGCCAACAGTAAAGAGACTGGTACATTTTTACTATAATTGGCAATCTAGCATAGACTGGGAAGTCAATAGCTGCTGACATTCTTAAAGAAGGAAAATTTTGTAGCTTCAGGGAGACTTGAAGCTTTTGCTTTGTATGTATGGTGATGGTGGAGGCTGTTGGGAGGGGGCAATAGGTTGGCAGGGGCAGCAGGATACAAAAACAAGACCTGTATATATGCTGTCTACAAGAGACCCACTTCAGACCTAGAGACACATACAGACTGAAAGTGAGGGGACAGAAAAAGATATCCCATGCAAATGGAAATCAAAAGAAAGCTGGAGTAGCAATTCTCATATCAAACAAAATAGACTTTAAAACAAAGACTATTACAAGAGACAAAGAAGGATACTACATAATGATCAAGGGATCAGTCCAAGAAGAAAACATAACAATTATAAATATTTCTTCACCCAGCATAGGAGCACCTCAATATATAAGGAAAATGCTAACAGCCATAAAAGGAGAAATCAACAGTAACACAATAAGAGTGGGGGACATTAACACCCCACTTCTACCAATAGATCATCCAGACAGAAAATAAATAAGGAAACACAAGCTTTAAATGACACAACAGACCAGATAGACTTAATTGATATTTTTAGAACATTTCACCCAAAAGCGGAAGAATACACTTTCTTCTCAAGTGCCTATGGAACGTTCTCCAGAATAGATCATATTTTCAGCCACAAATCAAACCTTGGAAAATTTGAGAAAATTGAAATTGTATCAAGCATCTTTTCCGACCACAACACTATGAGATTAAAAATCAATTACAAGAAAAAAACAGTAAAAAACACAAATACATGGAGGCTAAACAGTGCGCTGCTAAATAACCAAGAGATCACTGAAGAAATCAAAAAATGCCTAGAAACAAATGACAATGAAAACACGATGATCTAAAACCTATGGGATGCAGCAAAAGCAGTTCTAAGAGGGAAGATCATAGCACTTCGAGCTCACCTCAAGAAACAAGAAAAATCTCAAATAAACAATCTAACCTTACACCTTAAGCAATTAGATAAAGAAGAACAAAGAAAACCGAAAATTAGTAGAAGGAAAGAAATCATAAAGATCAGAGCAGAAATAAATGAAATAGAAACAAAGAAAACAATAGCAAAGATCAATAAAACTAAAAGCCGGTTCTTTGAGAAGATAAACAAAATTGATAAACCTTTAACCAGACTCATCAAGAAAAAAAGGGAGAGGATGCAAGTCAATAAAATTAGAAATGAAAAAGGAGAGATTACAACTGACACTGCAGAAATACAAAAGATCATAAGAGACTACTGCAAGCAACTATATGCCAATAAAATGGACAATCTGAAAGAAATGGACAAATTCCTGGAAAAGTACAACCTTCCAAGACTGAACCAGGAAGAATTAGAAAATACAAACAGACCAATCACAGGTAATGAAATAGAAACTGCAATTAAAAATCTTCCAACGAACAGAAGTCCAGGACCAGATGGCTTTACAGGCGAATTCTATCAAACATTTAGAGAAGAGCTAATACTCATCCTTCTCAAACTCTTCCAAAAAATTGCAGAGGGAGGAACACTCCCAAACTCATTCTATGAGGCCACCATCACCCTGATACCAAAACCAACAAAGATATCACAAAAAAAGAAAATATAGACCAATATCACTGATGTACATAGATGCAAAAATCCTCAACAAAATACTAGCAAACAGAATCCAACAACACTTTAAAAGGATCATACAACATGATCAAGTAGGATTTATCCCAGGGATGCAAGGATTCTTCAATACATGCAAAACAATCAATTTGATACACCATATTAACAAATTAAAGAATAAAAACCATATGATAATCTCAATAGATGCAGAAAAGGCTTTTGACAAAATTCAATACCAATTTATGATAAAAAAAATTCTCCAGAAAGTGGGCTTAGAGGGAACCTACCTCAACATAATAAAAGCCATATATGACAAACCGATAGCAAACATCATTCTCAGTGGTTAACAACTGAAAGCATTTCCTCTAAGATCCGGAAAAAACAAGGTTGTCCACTCTCACCACTATTATTCAACATAGTATTGGAAGTCCTAGCCACAGCAATCAGAGAAGAAAAAGAAATAAAAGGAATCCAAATTGGAAAAGAAGAAGTAAAATTGTCACCGTTTGCCGATGACATGATACTGCACATAGAGAATCCTAAAGATGCTACCAGAAAACTACTAGAACTAATCAATGAATTTGGTAAGTTGCAGGATAAAAAATTAATGCACAGAAATCTCTTGCATTCCTATACACTAACAACAAAAGATCAGAAAGAGAAATTAAGGAAACACTCTCATTTACCATTGCAACAAAAAGAATAAAATACCTAGGAATAAACCTACCTAGGGAGACAAAAGAACTGTATGCAGAAAACTATAAACCACTAATGAAAGAAATCAAAGATAACATAGACAGATGGAGAGATATACCATGCTCCTGGAATGGAAGAATCAATACTGTGAAAATGACTATACTACCCAAAGCAATCTACAAGTTCAATGCAATCCGTATCAAATTACCAATGGCATTTTTCACAGAACTAGAACAAGAAATTTTAAAATTTGTATGGAAACACAGAAGACCCCAAAAAGCCAAAGCAATCTTGAGAAAGAAAAACGGAGCTGGAGGAATCAGGCTCCCTGACTTCAGACTATACTACAAAGCTACAGTCATCAATATAGTATGGTACTGGCACAAAAAAAATAGATCAATGGAACAAGATAGAAGGCCCAGAGATAAAGCCATGCACATATGGTCATCTTATCTTTGATAAAGGAGGCCAGAATATACAATGGAGAAAAGACAGCCTCTTAAATAAATGGTGCTGGGAAAAATGGACAGCTACATGTAAAAGAATGAAATTAGAACACTTCCTAACACCATACACAAAAATAAACTCAAAATGGATTAAAGACCTAAATGTAAGGCCAGACACTATGAAACTCTTAGAGGAAAACATAGGCAGAACACTCTATGACATAAATCACAGCCAGATCCTTTTTGACCCACCTCTTAGAGAAATGGAAATAAAAACAAAAATAAACAAATGCGATTTAATGAAACTTAAAAGCATTTGCACAGCAAAGGAAACCATAAACAAGACAAAAAGACAACCCTCATATCTGGAGAAAATATTTGCAAATGAAGCAACTGACAAAGGATTAATCTGCAAAATATGCAAGCAGCTCATGCAGCTAAATATCAAAAAAACAAACAACCCCATCCAAAAATGGGCAGAAGACCTAGATAGACATTTCTCCAATGAATACATACAGATGGCCAACAAATGCATGAAAAGATGCTCAACATCACTAATCGTTAGAGAAATGCAAATCAAAACCACCATTAGGTATCACCTCACACCAGTCAGAATGGGCATCATCAGAAAATCTACAAACAATAAATGTTGGAAAGGGTGTGGAGGAAAGGGAACCCTCTTGCACTGTTGGTAGGAATGTAAATTGATACAGCCACTATGGAGAACAGTATGGATGTTCCTTGAAAACTAAAAATAGAACTACCATACGACCCAGCAATCCCACTACTGGGCATATACCCTGAGAAAACCATAATTCAATAAGAGACATGGACCACAATGTTCATTGCTGCACTATTTACCATAGCCAGGACATGGAAGCAACCTATATGTCCATCGACAGATGACTGGATAAAGATGTGGCACATATATACAATGGAATATTACTCAGCCATAAAAAGGAACGAAATTGAGTTATTTGTAGTGAGGTGGATGGACCTAGAATCTGTCATACAGAGTGAAGTATGTCAGAAAGAGTAAAAGAAATACTGTGTGCTAACCCATATATATGTAATTTTAAAAAGTGGTACTGATGAACCTAGTGGCAGAGCAGGAATAAAGATGTAGACGTAGAGAACAGACTTGCAGGCCCTGCTGTGGGGGGGGGGGGCGGGAAGGGGAAGCTGGGATGAAGTGAGAGAGTAGCATTGACGTATATACACTACCAAATGTAAAATGGATAGCTAGTGGGAAGCTGCTGCATAGCACAGGGAGATCAGCTTGGTGCTTTGTGATGAGCTTGAGGAATGGGATAGGGAGGGTGGGAGGGAGGCTCAAGAGGGAGGGGATATGGGGATATGTGTACATATAGCTGATTCACTTTGTTGTGCAGCAGAAACTAACACAACATTGTAAAGCATTTATGCCCAATAAAGATGTGAAAAAAAGAAGAAATCACAAATGACCCCTGGAAAAAAAAAGAATATACAGAAAAAGAAAAGTAGGATACCTGAGATTTTGTTTAAGACCTGTTGAAATTTATATGCTTTGATGAATACTTATAACTTTATAGCATCCCTGGCCTCTCAAGTTAATTTTCTTAAGATTCAATTTTTGAAAGTAGACTAATAAAAACATATACAATTCTCTGTTTGTGACATCTGCTAGAGAATATATCCACAAATGTTCTATGTAAAGACATTTGCATTTCAGAAATTCAAAAATCTATTAATTTTTATCTGCTTTAACTGATTCACACATCAGCAGTTGTATCTTAAAAACTGAGTGGTAGTTTAAATTATCTTTTTTGTTTTCTTTTACTTTTTATTTTGAAATAATGTCAGAATTATAGAAATACTATGAAAATCATAAATAATTTCTATATACTCTTCACGAAGTTCTCCCAAATGTTAAAATTTTATCCTAGCACATTTGCTGTCTCTGTCTCTTTCTGTCTCTGTCTCTCCTCTCTCATGTATGTATATATTATTTTTTCAGAGCTACTTGAGAAAAGGTTAGAGATATAATTCCCTCTATCTCTAAATAACCCAAGATGTATTTCCTTAAAACACATATTACATTACATAAGCACAGTAAACTTATCAAAATGAGGAACTTAAAAATGATAAAATAATATTATGTAATTTTCAGCCCTATTCAATTTCATCATTTTTCATACTAATGTCCTTCATAGGTAAAGAAAAAGAAATATTTGGTCCAGGATCCTTTTATGGATTCACACATTGTACTTCAGTATCACATTTTAGTTTCCTTTAATCTGGGACTTTTCTAAAATCTTTTTTTTTTTTCTTGACATTTTTGGACAGTACAGGCCAGTTACTTTGTCATATATCCCTCAGTTTAGGTTTTCCTTATGTTTCCTTTTGATTAGATTCAACTTACACATTATTGACTGGGCTATCACAGAGTTAATAGTGGTTCTTCACATCATATATCATGAGGTCCATGATGGCATTTCATCCCATTATTGGTAATGTTAACTTTAATCATTGGGTTAAAGGGTTGTCTGCCAGGTTTCTCCACTACGAAGTTACTAGTTTTCCCTTTGTAATTAATAAGTATCTGTTGGAGAGATATTTTGAGACTGATTAGATATCTTATTTCTCATCTTTCACTAGCTTTGCTATCCACTGATGATCCTTGTCTAAAGCAGTTATTGTTATGTTAGTTGCCAAATGGTGATTTTCTAATTTTTTCATTCCTATTTTACTAGTTGGGATGCTATTGCAAGGATGAGTTTTCTCTTCTCCCCTAATTATTTATTTTTATTTATGTACATATATAGTAATATGAATTTTTGATTTCTTATTTTATTATTTGGATTATCTGTTCCTGCATCATTTATTGCGATTTTTAAATTATTCTTGATTTGGCCAATGGTAGCCCCTTCAAACTGACTTCTGTGTCCTTTTAACATGTCAATCATTATTTGAGCATTTCCTCATTTTCTGGCAGAAGTCCTTTCAGGCTTATATTGTACCTTCCCTGCTCCAAACCTTCCCAAGGAATGTGGTTTCTATTAGTGGAAAATGGTATTTAGAAACCAAGATCTGGGTGCTAGATGTGCTGTTGATTGCTAATGATGTATCATTGCTTCTAGGTCCCGTATATACACTATTTTTAAAAATATATACAAATAATATATTAAAATAGTTACATATAATTTAAATAATATACTATATTAAAATATACATTTATATGTATTATACATATATATGTATGTGTATTATACATATATGCATCCTTTTTAAGGTTATATATGTGTGTATATATATATTCAGGGTTATTTATATGTATTTATATTAACTAATATATATTAATACTGATACTTTAAAATCCAGTAAACAAAAGAGGGTTTATTCTTGCTTTCCTGTTTCCATATTTTAAACTCTCTTCTCCAACAGTGAAAAACCTGGCTCTAATTGTCTACAATATATTTACTTATTTGATCAGTTCTACAATATACATAGTTTCAAAATTGTTGACTCAATCCACTGGGAAAACAAATCAACCAACTAGAGTATGCACTATTTGTTTATAGTTCTAATTATCTTTATTCTGAGGGCATATGATCAAAATACTCTTCAAAAGTACCTTGAGTTAGTGTCACTTCAATGTGATGACATTATTTATTTGAAATACAGTTAGGTTAATTTATTTCCATTTGTATTTCATTTTGTGTCACTTTCCTATCCATTGTCCTTTTGTTATACTAAAATAACCAAATTATATTTAGAATTTTTAATCTTGTTCAAATTATTTCATTCACCACATCTGTTATAATTTTAATTATTTGGCTTTAGATTTCATACTCTAAAATCTTTAATAGTATGTTGCGCCATTGTATTTTGCATAAATGTTTAGCTATAAATGTTATCAAACGTGTTTATTTCTGCTAGATGAATCAAGTTGCATTATCATCTTCATAAAGTTTCTTGGATAATCTTAGTCTCAGTGCTATGCATTGTTCTGCCAAATGTAGAAGCCTACATATTATGCATTCAACAAGAGCATGATAATATTTTTCTCATCTTCATATTTTTAATTTTCTATAACAGGACAGTTATTTGTTTTTCAAATTGGATTTAAATTTTGAATACCTAAGACTATTGTTAATATTCTTTTTACTTTCTTCAAGTTTAATAAGAATTTGACCCACACTGCCAAAATTTGTGCCCCTTTTTTCAGTTGATTTTTTTATATCTTAAGAATTTGGAGCATTGAAAAAATTATGGAATTATTTCAAGTAGAATAAAGTAACCAGAATCAAGTGATTTTGTCATTAGAAAGAATGTGTGTAGAATAAGTTTCATAGAACTTTGAACAATGCTGTTTTTTAACAAATATCTTGTTTAATTGTTTAATATTCAAATGATATCCCTAGGTACCTAAATTGACACATTTGTACCTTTGGTTAGTAATTGTTCAGAGTTATTTTTATTTTATAGTTAAAAAATATTTTGTTATCATGGTAGTGGAGGATAAAGTAAATCCACAATCTGCTATGATTTTATCTGTGCTACATTCAACTGAAGTTTCTGAAATTTTCAATTTATGTTTTTCTTTTTTATTTTATTTTAATTTTATTTTTTATTAGTCATCAATTTTATACACATCAGTGTATACATCAATCCCAATTGCCCAATTCATCACACCACCACCCCCCACCGCTTTCCCCCCTTTGTGTCCATACGTTTGTTCTCTATATCTGTGTCTCAATTTCTGCCCTGCAAACCGGTTCATCTGCAATTTATGTTTTTCAAAAATGGGTTTAATCATCCAAATAATTTTATTTAATTTTCCTATTTAATGACTTTATAGTCATTTATCCTTTTTTTTCTTACAACTTTATTAGAGTATAATTGCTTTACAATGTTGTGTTACTCTCTGCTGTACAACAAAGTGAATCAGTTATATGTATACATATATCCCCATATCCCCTCCCTCTTGAGCCTCCCTCCCACCCTCCCTATTTTTTTTTCTTTCTGATAAAGGAAGAGAAAGCATGAGAAAAGCCTTTCCCCCACCCCATTCTTGCTGCTTGAAGTCATATATATTCAAGTATACATAAAAATTTTTAAATTATTGACCACATGTTAATCTATAAAGTTAGTCTTCAATAAATTTCAAAGAATTTCTATTATATTATCTTTTCTGAACATGTTTTGATTAAAGTAGAAATCAATATCAAAAAGAAAACTAAACAGAGAAGATATTCATATGAGCTTTTGTGTGTGATATTAAAAGGAATGAATAGTTCCTGACTTAATTTTTGCCTATTTTGGTTAGTGTTTACATGGTATATATTTCTCCATCTTTTTTCCCCCAGGAAGTTTATTTTTTAATTTTATTTAAAATGTTTTATATAATTTTTAAAGTTTATTTTCCATTTACAATTATTACAAAATTTTGGCTATATTTCCCATGTTGTACAATACATCTGTGAGCCTACACCACTAGTAACCAGTAGTTTGTTCTCTATATCTGTGAGTCTGCTCCTTTTTATCATATTCACTAGTTTGTTGCATTTCTTTGTTTCCACATATAAGTGATATCATACAGTACTTGTCTGTCTCTGTCTGACTGGTTTCACTTAGAATAATGTCCTCCAAGTCCATCTATGTTGCTGCAAATGGCAACATTTTGTTCTTTTTTATGGCTGAGTAGTATTCTATTGCATATATATACAACACCTTTTTTATCCATTCATCCGTTGATGGACACTTGGATGGGTTGTTTCCATATCTTGGCTATTGTAAATAATGCTGTTCTGAACATTGGGGTGCATGCATCTTTTTGAATTAATGTTTTTATTTTTTTCAGATATATACCCAGGAGTGGAATTGCTGGGTCATATGGTAGTTCTATTTTTAGTTTTTTGAGAAACCCCCATACTGTTTTCCAGAGTAGCTGCACCAACTTATATACCCATCAACAGTGTACAAGTGTTCCCTTTTCTCCACATCCTCGCCACCATTTGTTATTTGTGTTCTTTTTGAGGATAGCCATTCTGATAGGTGTGAGGTGATACCTCATTGTGGTTTTGATTTGCATTTCCTGATGATTAGTGACGCTGAGCATCTTTTCATGTGCCTGTTGGCCATCTGCATTTCCTCTTTGGAAAAATGTCTGCCCAGGTCTTCTGCCCATTTTTTAATCTGGTTGTTTTTTTGATGTTGAGTTGTATAAGCTTTTTATATATGCTGGATATTAACCCTTTATTGGTCATATCATTGGCAAATATTTTCTCCCATTCAGTAGGTTGTCTTTTGTTGTTTTATTGATGGTTTCCTTTGCTGTGCAAAAGCTTTTAAGTTTAATCATGTCCCATTTGTTTAGTTTTGCTTTTATTTCATTTATTTTAGGATATGGATCCAAAAAAATATTGCTGCAATTTATGTCAAAGAGTGTTCTATCTATTCTGCATTGTGTATTCTTGTCCCCTTTGTCATTTGTTATCCACAAATCAATGTGATATACCACGTTAATAAATTGAAGAATAAAACCCATATGATGATCTCACTAGATGCAGAAAAAGTTTTTGACAATATTCAACATCCATTTATGATAAAAACTCTCCAGAAAGTGGGCATAGAGGGAAGATACCTCAACATAATAAAGACCATATATGACAAACCCACAGCTAACCTTATACTCAACAGTGAAAATCTGAAAGCATTTCCTCTAAGGTAAGGAACAAGACAAGGATGCCCATTCTTGCCACTTTTTTTAGACATAGTTTTGGAAGTCTTAGCCACAGCAGTCAGAGAAGAAAAAGAAATAAAAGGAATAATAATTGGAAAGGAAGAAGTAAAACTGTCACTGTTTGCAGATGACATGATACTATACATAGAAAATCCTAAAGATACCACCAGAAAACTACTAGAACTCATCAATGAATTTGGTAAAGTTGCAGGATACAAAATTAATATACAGAAATCTGTTTCATTTCTATACACTAACAACGAAGTATCAGAAAGAGAAATTAAGGAAACAATCCCATTTACCATCAAAAAGAATAAATAGCTAGGAATAAACCTACCTAAGGAGGCAAAGGACCTATACTCCAAAAACTATGACACTGATAAAAGAAATTGTAGATGACACAAACAGATGGAAATATATACTGTACAATTGTTTTTTAAGTCAGAAGAAAAGAGTTACAAACAAAAATACTTTTATACTGCGTTTTATATTTACTTATGTAATTACCTTTGCCAGTATTTGTTATTTCTTCATGTGGTTTCAAATGACTGTATAGTGTCTTTTCACCTCAGCCTGTAGAATTCCTTTTAGTATTTCTTCTAGGGAAGGCAAGCTAGTAATGTTTGGTTTTTGTTTATTGTGTATGTTTTAATTTCTCCTTAGTTTTTGAAGAATATTTTTGCTGGATATAGGCTTTTTTTTTGGACAGTCTTTCTTTCAGCACTTTGTGTCCTTCACTTCCTTCTGGTTCCATGAATCCTGATGAGAAGTCAGCTTTATATCTTATTGAAGTGAAGATTCTTTGTATATGATAAGTGACTATTCTCTTACTTTTTTCATAATTCTCTTTTTATGTTTGGATTTCAACAGTCAGACTATGGTGTGTGTACATGTGGAACTCAAAGAGTTCATCCTACTTTATTGAGTTGTTTGGATGTATAGATTAATGTTTTCCATCAAATTTGGGAACATTTCAGCTGTGATTTCTTCAAATATTCTTTCTGCCCCTTCTCTCCTTCTTATGAATGTGTAAGTATGCTCGAAGATATCCCACAGGTCCCTGAGGTTATTTTCATTTTTCTTAGTCTTTTTTCTTTATGTTCCTTAGACTGGATAATCTCAATTGAACTATCTTCAAGTGTGCTGATTCTTTCTCCTGGCTGCTCACATCTGCTGTTGAGCTCCTCTGCTAGATTTTTTTCATTTCAGTTACTGCAATATCAGTTCCAGAATTTCAATTTGATTCTTTGTTGTACTTTCTATATTTTAATTGTTTTGGTGAGGCATTGTGGTCATACTTTCCTTAGTTTTTTTTTTTTTTACATGGTTTCTTTTAGCTCAGCATATTTATAATAGCTGATTTAAAGTCTTTTTCTAGTAAGTCAAACATCTTGACTGCCTCAGGAACAGTTTCTATTGAGTTTTTTCTCACCTGTGTATGGACCATACTCTCTTGTTTTTTTCTATATCTTGCAATATTTTTTGTTGTTGAAAACTAGATATTTCGGGTAAAATTATGTGACAGCTCTAGAAATCAGACTTATTCCTCCCTAGAGTTTATTGTGGTTGCTATTCATTGTTGCTGTTGTTCCTGTTGCTGTTTGTTGTGACTTTTCTGGACAAATTTGGTAATGTCTGTATTCTATGTCTATGCCACTGAATTATGCTTGGTTAGGTTAATGATCAGGTAATGATTGAACAGAAGTCCTTAATGTCTTAAACAAGTCCTTAAATGTCTTGAACAATAATTATTTCACCTTTTTCTGAGGGGCTCTGTGTTTGTGTATTGGTGCATGCTTTCAATATTTACACAGTTTTGGTTTAGCCCTTACTTCCTAATTGTGCAAGGTCTCAAGGTCAGCCCAAGATAAGAGAGTGAGGCATTTTTAATTCTTTCATGGGCATGCCCACAGCCCTGCACATGCACATAGCCTTCTAAATCCCCAATAAGGTGCCAGAGCTCGAAGCCTCCTATGGATATCTCATTCCCAGGTCTTCTTTTTAAGTTTTTGGTCAGCGTCTTGTTTGCCCCAACTTGTATTTGTACCTTAGGCAGCTGGAGTATTAAACAGTTGCCTAGGGATAAAATTTTTCCTGTGGAGTGAGCTGAAGCTGGGAGATCAAGTATAATAATAACACCCTGTGAATGGGGTTTTTCCAAAGAACTGCCAGTCAGGTCAAAGAGTGAAAATGGTTTAGAGAAGAGACTTTGAGAAGCTCCAAGTGCAGTCTACCTTCTCTGGTGGTTGCAAGCCTGTTGGTTCTCATAGCTAGCATGTTTGCGAGTTACTAGTTTTCAAGGCTATTGTAGAACTAGAAAGAAGGAGGTAGATGTTGGTTAAGTTATAATACCACAAAGTCTGATGTTCTTACCAGAATTTAGCAACTTTTCTATAATAAATGCTCTTTGAATTGTTGCAAGCATTTGGTTAGTTTCCAGAGTTTATTTTGACCATTTCCAGTGTTTTTGTTACTTTTATGGAAGGATGTATTAACTACAGTCCTCTCTGCCTTTCCCCTAAGCATGCACTTTTAACCACTGCCCTGTAGTTCTCTTTACTGAGCTAACTCAGAGTTATTCATCAAGTTTTCTCTTAGAAATCGCTTCCTCCAGGATGCCTAGAAGAAACTTGGCTTACAGAAGAAACATCACATGGTCTTCCTAGGCACCTACAGTAACATCCTGTATCCTGTTGCTCTTTAACAACAAATAAACAGGCAGTTACAATATGATGTAATGTCCCTCCATTGAGACTGTAACGTTCTTGAGAATAGGAACATTGTCTCTCTTAACGTCAATCATATATAGCATAGGGATAAGGTAAACTGAATGCAAAGGCAGAAGTGTTCTATTCTGAATTGTTTAAAGTCAACAGGTAAAAGAAACAAAGGAAACCTGAAACTGGGAACAAATTGAACACACTTTCTAAAAAGAGTTCCCTCAAGAAAAACTCCCATTTCACTTATCCTTGTTACTAAATTAATTGCTGCTCTTAATCCTTTTCTAATCTATGCATAAGGTTCCCAACTGGCCCTAAGGCATTAGGTTTATTAGCATATGAGTCATTTTGAAGTATAATAAATATTCACAAAGTCCTTTCTCTCTCCTCTCCTGACAGTTATCACTACTATAAAGGAGTGTGTTTCCATAGACAAACACAACAAATTCATCTCTAATTCAATTTGTTGAAACAGGACTGCAGAAGCTGAAAAGGAGGAAAAATTTTAAAGATGCAGCAGGACTGTTTCATTCCATAGGCTTCTCTAAAAAAAAAAAGGATCAAAGAGAAATTCAGGTAAAGCACTCCTACAAGAAGAGAAAATATTTCAGAACCTAGACTTCAGTATGACAGCCAATCTCCAATCTAATCTCTGGACTGGTCAGCTAAGTGAAATGTAATAATTGCTCTGTCACACAGCAGCATAGAAACCAACCTCCCAGTTTTGTGTTCTCTGCCTTAAGATGCTGGTGCTGTTGGCTGTTATTGAGAATGAGTTGAGAAATTTGGAAGAACTATTTGACAAAAGGAAATTGGGAACTATGAAGAGGAAAGGGGGAGAGATGACAGGGCTAGCTGGGGAGGATAGTAAATGATGGTTCAAGAGGGAAAGTTGGGAGTGATAATTGGTATATAAAGGTTATGTTGGAATGCAGGAGCACCAGCTACATGTTGAAGAGAAGAAGAAATGTCTTGTCTGTGTTTTGGCAGAGCCTGCACAATGCTTTTATAAATCAAAGTAAACCGAGCTACTTTGGATTGTTTAGATTGATGATGATCATGATGATGATGAAGGACATTGCTTCTCTATTTTTGTTTTATTTTGATATAGTTTTGTAAAATACCAGTGATTGAGAAGATAGTTTTATATAGCATTTAGTTAAAAGTGAGACCAATAGAGGCACCAGCTAAATAGAAAATAGTTTTGATAATTTAATATACTATAAACCACGCAGCAGCTGAAAGCAGCATTTTCTTATTGTCAAGGCTAGGTTCCAAGTCAGGATGCTGTGTTAAATAGCTAGGTTATACTGACTTACTTGTAGAATATGTCTTGCCATGGCATGGCTCTGTGCTTATGCTTTTTTCTTTGTCTAGAATACCTTTCTCCAACCTTGAATACCTAACATTGCCAACACATTCCTCAGTACCAAGCCAAACACCTCATGCTCTTTTTTTCCCTTTAAAGTGTGGTGAGTATTCTTAAAGCTTCTGGACCTAGTCTGCCTGCCGGCTCTGTTACTTCAAAGCTGTGAGATCCTGGGCAAGTCACTTAAGGTCTCTATGCCTCAGTCTCATGATCTGTAAAAAGAGCATGATATTAGAATCTACTTCATAATATACCTGCACAGATTTTAAAATAATTATGCAAAGGCTTTAAACATTACTAAGCATCTACTAAAGTGTTCTGTGAGTGTGTGCTTTTCTTATCCTTTCCCCATAGTTCATTGATTCTTTCTACGTGTCTACTCTGTCCTTGTCATAAATGTCTGTTATAATCTTTATTGCAAGTAGTTACCAGAATATCTGTTTCCTTGGACTATACTGTGAACTTGAGGGCAGAAACCATAATTTATTTATCTTTGTGTCTCTAGCATTTAGCACAGTACCAGGCACAGAGCGTGTGTTCAAAATGTCTTTGATTACCCTTTCTCCCCCTTTAATGGCTCCACTTTCTCCTCCAGGTCCATACTTACAAGAATTCCCCCAGGATATGTTTTTATCTACATGAATTCTCTGTGTTTTGACTGTCCAGTCTCTGCTGATGATCCTCCAATTTACTCACCAGTCACATATTCCCACCAGCACTCCAACTGCTGGCTTTCTACTATTGCCAGAATCTCTCTCTTTGGAAATGCTGCCACCACCTCAAATAACCTATGTTCCCAAACTCAACATTTTATCTATCTATCTTTCAAACTGCCTGTTTTCTTGCCAATATTATAATTGAATTACATAGGCAAAACTGCTTTCATCATGGTACATTATCTTGTGTTGGTTTTTATATTGTTGGAGTTCAAAATGCTAGAGATCAGATCTTTATGTTTCTGAATATCAAATTTGAACACAAATATACACAGTAAATTATAGATGATTATTCTACAGAATCCACGTGATAAAGAGAATAGTATTGCTTGAAAATATAATCACTCTCTATGTCTACCTCCTCTAATGTTCTTCAGTCTATCTTCATTCCTCTTCTTTATTTTATTTCTTATACAAAGCTTGTTTTAAAAGGTTGTAATCCGTATAGAATAACCCTCCTAGCCCTCTGGCTCCCTACCCCACCCTCCAAAATCAAAAACAAACTTAAGCAATTTGAAGTCAATTTAACATGTCAGGGATGCTTCCTATGATTTGTGTCTGTAGATATAGGTAAGAAGGTATGTTTTGTTCAGCAAAGATAGTTGGGGTAGGAGCACAGGAGTGGCAGTTTCAAAGATTACAGAGGAGGTAAAGGCCATTTCATAGTGGCTTAGTTAGGGTACACATTTTCTGGTTAGAGAAAATAGGAAAGCTGATGACGATCATGTATTGAAGATACTCTGATGCAGTTTCTCACAACTGCTTCCCTGAATATCATTTCTTAGGCTATTCAGAATGAGTAAAACTGATTTTCCAGATTCTGTTTCTACAACTGATAAACACAATTCAATACACTAAATAAAATAGGTCTAGTTATTAGTAAGAATGATGTGGAGTAGAGTTATTGCATCTAATTCTTAAAATCAGCAACAAAACAGCATTATTTGGAGTAAATAGAATCCCAGAAGGGCTTATGTGTTTCTTATATTTCCTGCGTGTACAGTTCTCTGGGGGGCCACAAGGCATTCTAAGATTGCAATTTTAGCCATCAAAATTAGCATGAAAGATAGTAAGAAAACTTCCAGAGATGACATACAAGGTGGCATTATTCAAATCAGCAGATAAGATTTATACCTCTTCTTAAAACTCCAGGATGAGAAGAGAGAGTATTAAGTGCATCAGCCTTTCAGGAGATAGATGAAGCCTGGGAGAAGAGTTCATGGAAAGTAGAATTAAGTATTGAAAATCAACCAAAGTGAAACTTGGATGAAAGAGAAACCTTTAACAAACCAATCAAGTAGAATAGAAAATGTGTGGAAGTAGTTCATTTTTAAAGCCTTTAAGCATAAGAATCTAGTGCTGATGTAAAAATATCTAGATACTTCATGTGTCTAGAAATGCATGCTGAGTATGTTAATGAACCTTATTAAATATGCCCAGTTTCTCAGCATCAAGGAGGGTCCAGTATACCCAGACAAAGTATTGCTGATGCTGGTGTGACTAAGAGAGCAATGGGGTCCAGTTGGCTCCAAATAGCAGTTCCCTCCCCACACTCCTCTTCATTCCTTTCCACTTTCCCGATTCTCCACATTAAACTAATCCTTTCTCTTTTCTCTTTTGCATATTAAACTAATCCCAGTAAGTAACTTGTAGAGGGATTTGGAGAGACGCTTTCCTCTGGCCTGAATGGACCTACTGCAGAACACAGGTTGTGGGTTCAAGAGAGGTCAGAAAACAATACCTGCCCATATGCTACAGAAATCACAATTTCACCAAGCCGTTTGTGTGTGTGTGTGTAACTGCACACATCTAGGGACCGAAATATTTGTGGTGCATGTGTCTCATTCTCTCATCATCTTACGTTTTCTATTTTAGAAGCAACATGAAAACAAAATTCATAAGAGAAAATCTGTCTCTGTGAATAATATTCAGCTCATGCAGGCATAGCACTTTTTCATGTACTATTATGTGCTTTGTACCGATACAGTTTTCATATCTGTTGTGATGCCCTTGGGCACCCCAGGTGCTTTCTTCTCCTGTTTGTTGTTACGAGGGATAATTCAGAAACATGCTCAACTATGGAAATCCATTTGGTGCACATATACACATATCCTGTGGTATGTATAGTATACACTTTACATATATACACCTAATATGTTTAAATGTTGACTGGGAATTATTATGTTTTTTACAGTACAAAGTTATTTGACATGTATGCATTTTCCTCCAATTACAAAAAATAATTGTTTCAGAGCATGTTCATTATTTGAGACTACCTTGGTGTTTCACAAATAATATTGAGACTTTAGGGTGTTTTTTCCCTAAAGTGTTATTAATTTGTTTAATAATATGAGAAAAAAAAGCTGTATTGACTTTTAGCAAACATTTGCAATCAGAAGCACTTGTGCTCCCTTTCCAATCACTAGAGAGATTAAAATCATAACCATCTTACAGGACTGCATTTTTGACAGACTCTTTCATAGAAGGGATAGAACTGATAATGCAGGTGGTAAGAAATTATTCCCCTGAATGCTGGTAAGGTTATGAAGGCTACATTTTTCAAAGAGCTAGTTTTGGTGGATAGATTTCAATTGTGCTTGCGATACAGAGTTCTCCTACACTGGAGATTAAAGACTCCTTTATCAGCAGTGACTTAGAGATCTGAAATGAAATATAAATCCAATTAATTTCAGCTTCCTGTGTCAGTATTGCTCTTTTCTCCTTTCATAAGGAAACTGGACATTTGGATTCTATAGAGTTTTATGGAAAGCTTCCATGGTGATGCACTTATCTTGGTAAAACAAAGACCTTGACTGGATCTTTAGTTGGATCAGATGTGACTGAAGATTTGAGGATTTGAAGCATCTTCTGTCAGGCTGAAAATAACACTCTTTTCCACTTGTGAAGTGATGCCTGGACTAGCAGAATTTTTCAGTCGTATCTAATTCTGTTGTCCAATACTGATTGTTTATTTCCACATATTGAGAGGAATCTATTAAGTGCTGGAACTTTTCAGAGAAAAATTTCTTTTGTTGTCCTTTCTTTACCCTTAAGGGTACTTTAATAGTTTGCTGTTGAAAATGATGATGATTATGATTCTTGGTTTTTGTGATGGTGAAATATTAACAATAATTTTAAGAATATCATTCCCCTGAGCATATAAGGAATAGCTCCTTCTATGAGAATAAGAAGAAGTAGGAATAGTTTGTAATCTGAGCCAGAAAAGAATTGATCATTCCTTGAACTTGTGTTAATCATTTCTTCTTTGTAACTTTGCCAAGAATGAAGAAGAACCCTTTAGAAACCAAAATGCAATGGAAGGAATAATAGGTGATACTTTGGGTAAGGATGAGTTATAGCTATGAAGCACTGATGGTCTCTGGGGACTTAGGATCAGATACTTGGGACCTAGAATATTGTATGATGTTGATAATCAGTTGTGTCCTTGTTCACATTTGTTACCACTTATGCTTAGTCTAAACTTTCCAAAAGGCTTACATTTAGAGGTTAGGTAAAACATACAAAGGATTATCCCAATGGTAGTGTCACTCAAGCTTGCAGTATGATGTGTTCTTGTAAATGGGAAAAAACAAAAGATGGAGTCAAAGGTAACTCACTGGAAAGTACATATATCTAAAGTAGTATTTTCATGTTATTACACTCAGTCCCCTTACTCTCTGTTATTTTTCCAATACCATATTTACTTTCTGTTTATTTGTATTCTGTCTCTCCAACCAAAAAAGTCAGCTCCATGAACTCCAGTGCCTGGAGCAACACCTGACATATAGTTGGCATTCAAAAACTATTTGTTGAGTGTGAAAGGGATTAGAATGTGACACTCTAAAGTATGTCACTTTGGCAAAAGGATTATTTTGAGCTGAAGGCAACTGAGAAGCAGCAGACACATGAAGAACTCTCTGCCCTCCCCCCGTCTAACAAAAATAAGGGCATACATTGCCTTTGAAAAAATGTCCCCCTCTCCCACACAAGGAAGAGGATAACAATTCTTAATACCATAGGTGGAGATGGCACTGGGATGGATCTGCATAAAGAAACCTTACCAAATAACACTTATCTACCATTACTCTCCACCATATATTTACCTTCCCACATTTTACCATCCCTAGAAGCCCAAACTCCCTTTTCTATGTCTAGTCACCTCTCCACATTTATCATCCTTTGTTAAAATGGTATATAAGCTCCTAAGTCCAATGGTTTCTATGGATTTTTTTTCCTTTTTTTCTGGGAAGCCTCTTTGCATATAAAATAAAATTTGTATGCCTTTTTTCCCTGTTAATCTATCTTTTGTAATTTAAATTTTCAAGTCCCAGCTGTGAACCTAAGAGAGTAGAAGAAAAGATTTTCCTCCCCTAAAGTTCAATGAATAATTACCCAGATCCCCAAGGTTGTTTTTTTCTATGCCACAGCCTGTATGAACTACCATTACCAATGTTAATCACTGGGGAATTACAAATGATAGGAGTGTTTTACTTCCTTATCATTTGGAAAGAAGAAGGTGTTATCAAAATCTGATTACCTCTTGGGGTGTATCTCACACATGGATGCTGTCTGTCTAATATGGGAAGAGTTGGCATAGAAGAATAGAAGTAGAAAAATATGGTATTAGCTATCATTTGAATACTTTATAAGTGCCAGATCCTTCAAGTACTTTTTGAGTTTTATCTTATTTCATCTTCTATGAGCTAGATAGTATTACTAGTCCGGTTTTACAGGTGAGGAAACAGGCACAAAATGCTAAATAACTTGCCCAAAATCCAAGATTAGAGTCTGAATTTGAATCTAGAAAGCCTAATCACAATACATATATACTTGCCCACCACACTCTGCTACATACTGTGTGGCAACACTTAGCTATAATAATGTGATGGAGGCAAAAATTATGTTTAAAAAGGGAGTCAGGGAAGATGTCATTTTCTGAAATCATAAACAATTTAGAGTCCATAAGGGCACGAGGAAAGAGCAAACCTTATCCCTCTGCATTTCAGTAAAGAGTGAGGCCAGGTGATAGCAAGTAGATAGAAAACAAACCTAGTGAAGAACTGCTCTCTAAATCTTTTTAGTACATAGTAACAATTCTTTTATATCATATATATTTTTGCAATGTTTGGATATAACAATGCATTATGTTTTATAGGTAGCCTAGGGGAGAAAGATCTAGATGACAAAATAAATTGCAAACAAAATAGAGAAAGATGGATCAAGCCCTACGAGTGAAGAAAAATAGGTGAACAGGTCCATGATGAATAAGTGGCCTATAGAAGTTTCCATAGGAAACTGAATAGCAATGAAGAGGAAGGCCATAAAGCTGCCCAGAGAAGCAGTTATCAGAGGACTTTTAGGCTTTGCTGACATGAAAATCAGAATTTTTAAAAGAGCAAACACACATTAATTAAGCTCAACTTAATATTTTATAGCAATTTGACATTAAGAAAAAGAACTGCCAAGTGGGACAGGGCTTTGCTTCTCTCACCATTTCATTCTCTCCTCATAGGCATGCTATGTGGAATACATAAAATCTTATCCAAATTTTAATTGTTGAATCTGAACTTAGGATAAGGAGAATTTATTAGACTTCTATTTAATTGCACTCCTGTAATATGGATGTATTTGCCACAGGGACAAAATAATTTTTCTTTGGGCTAGGGCACTCTGAATACTGCTTGTTTGGGATTATCTTTGCTTGTCTTAGTGATGTTTTTGTTTGTATTTTACTGGTCAACGCTCCTAATTCTTTTTCTTTTTTTTTTTTGGTTCACTTAAAGTCAATTACATTTTAAAGAGATTTAAATAACAAGAAAGCAATCTTATCTATTTGCCCTCTCTAGTTACCATTTCCAGTGCTCTTTGTTTTGTGCAGATGTATTTTCCATCTGATATCTGTTTCCTTCTGCCCTAAGAACTTTCTTTAATATTTCTTGTGTTACTCATCTGTTGATGATAAATTATTTAATCATTTTGTTCCTCAAAAAGTCTTTATTTTACCTTTTCTATTAAAAGATATTTCCATTGAGCTATAGAAGTACAGGCTAATTTTTTTTTCTTTTAGTACTTGCTTGCATTGTTTCCAATGAGAAATCGGCTGTAATCCTATTCTCTGCTGCTCTATACAATTTGATTTGCTATGCCTTGGTGTTGCCTCCCCTGTTTCTTTTTATTAATTTATTTTTCTACTATGGTAAGAACACTTAACATACCCTCTTAACAAATTTTTAAGTGCACAATATGGTACTGTTAACTATTTTTTTGGATGTGCTGCTAATTGCAGTCAAGTCCCTGTCAAGGCTTGCAAGTCTGGCAATCATTTTCTTTCTTTCAGTTGCCTGAACAATTTTCTAATCTCATTGTTTGTATGTTTAAAACTTCAGTCTCAGAAGGCATTCATGTTTCCCTTGTTTCCATATTTCCCTTGGTTGAGAGATACCTCAGTATAACTCTAGCCATGTATGAAATTCTCATGTCGCTTGTTCTCTAGTTCGTTTAGCTCTAGCAATGGCCTTCTTTTACTTGAAGACATTGAGCTCTCTCCCATCTCAGCTTTCATACATGTTGTTGCCTTTTCCTGGAAAGCTCTTCTTCCTATTCATTAAGAAACTAATTCCTGCTCATTGCTAAGGATACATCTTAAAAATAACTTCTTTGAGGAGCAATTCCTAGACTAGATTAAGATCCTTCCTTTAATTTTTTTTCTCCTATAGCATGCTGGTTGCATAGAATATCAAGATGTATAATTATATATTTATGCAAGTTTTGTTTATTATCTATTTTCCCCACTTAATGGTGTAATATCAAATACAAATTAAGTGATTTAAATTCTCCCTATTGAAAATAAGGGAAGAGACTCCCCTCCCCCTTTTTCAAAATTTCTTTCCCTGTCTTTTTCAAATGTGTGTAAATCTTTTTAATGACTAAATAAACCTCTTGTGAGTCTCACAACTCAGGAATATTTCCTCAAGGACCTGAGAGTCATCTCTTTGAAAGGTAATCATCAAAGAATATAACGTCCTATCTCCCAGTTTCCTAGGAGGATATAGGCCTAAATTCAGCTGGCAAGTGACTCCAAAGGGCAAAACCTACCTTCAGTTATAAAAACAGCAGAAAATTAGCAACTTTATCTTGAGAACATGAATTTAATGTGTTGTATCCATTTAGCTATATAAACAAGTAATGTTTCTTTCTGTTGTTGCAATCTCTTTAGCGGATTGCCTGTGATCTGCATTGCATTCTGATTTATTGCTTGTTCAATAATACAGTTGTTTCTTTGCTACCTTTGTGAGGAGGTTTTCTGAGTTGGGAGGAGATTTTGTTTATAATTATATTTCCCCCAAAATGGTGAGCTCCATGAGAACAGGGACCAGATCTGTTTTGTTTATGACTGTATTCTCAGTGCATACACAGTGACTGGTCCAGAATATAAGTCAAATAATTGTTCAATGAAAGAATGAATGAAGAATCTAGCAGGAGACTCCATTTCTCCATTCACTTTTCTTGCAGGGCCATTATGAGGACCAAATGCAGTCAGACCAACCTAGTTGGTAGCTTTAGTTCCCTCAGTATTTTGTAGTGTGATCAAGGACATGTTGCTTAAATTCTCTGAGCTTGAACTTCCTTATCTATAGAACAGGGATAATAATAACACCTATGTCTGAAAACCATTGTGGGCATAAATTGATAGAATGCATTTAAAATAGGCAACATGGTGCTTTTACATAGAAGCAATAAATTCAGCTGATAATAGTTCATTACAATCATTTACCCCAAACAAACATCTTCTTTGGGACCCAAAGATCACAACAATAAGGAAGCTGTAGATTGGAAATGGTATGAAAAATTGCCTGTGGCATCATATCAGAAAATTCTGTAATTCTACCACCTCTGTCCTCGGGCTTATATGAATTTTTTCATTAGGCTGAAACTATGGGACTGAAGCTCTTACCACAACCCTTCTCCCTACCTTTCCTCAGTGATCCATAACCCATACCTCATTCAGCCAGGAATTCAAAGTGTGAGATACGTCAGAGTGCCTGTTAGCCACAGGAAAGCAAACTATGAACTTTCATTCTTAAGAGTCTGGCCTTTTCCATTTTCTCTCATGATCAGTCAGTAGCTTCTCTCTGTGGATAACTCTCTACCTTCCTGTCCCAACCCAGTTATGAGAGACCTCTTCTCCTTATGCTTTCAAGTGGATGAATCCAATAGGATTATTTATGGATTTGCAGTCTTTTAAAACTTGCTTTAACAGACCTAGTATAAATCATGCTATGATGTCACCCTCCCTCCCCACATCTCACATCCCCATACCCCACTCTGAACATCCTTAAGTATATACATGGTCAGAAAAAAACATCAACAGCCATGGTTTTAAATACTTTAGAAAATAAGGCTACAGAGTAGGGTGTGTATGTGTGTGTGTTTGTATGCGCAGAGTGAAAGAGAGAGAGAAAAAAAGAGTTATTCATGAAAGTTCACTGAGCTAAGATTAAGAAAGTGGCTTTCTCTGCTGGGATTACCAGTGTGTCATTATGTGAACTCAGGCTAATGATTTAATTTCTTAATTCATCTATTCCTCATTATTAAAATTGTAACTGACAATGCCTTTCTGCAAACTAGTTGGCTGCACCTACTACAGCACTAGGCACAAATACATCACACATTAATACCTGTAGATTAATGGACTGATCTATGAGGAAGTCATACATGGAAATGATGAGGGCATTTTAAATCCCTAGGATAAAAGCTTCCTTTGCATTTAATGTGATATACCATACATCATAGTACTGTCCTTAGAATTCAAGATTTTCAGCATTTTAGTAATGAAACCTCTAAGAATGGCAGTCATGTTCTTTTCAACATTTTAGTATGTCCGTTTAATATGGAAGCACTCTACTCAGAAGTCAGCTTAGGAAACCTGTGCAAAGAAAATGGGATGCTGAGATGCTTTTATGCTCAGCTGTAGGAACATATTTCACAGTGAGATAAAGTAATAACAGTGATTTCCTTGTGTGACTCATAAGCTGATACTGGTGACAGTTGCCAGAAAGAGTTCTACACATTGCTAGAATAACTACATAGCTTCTGTAACCATATTTGCTGAACGCCAAATCACAATACATGATTTGATCAAGGACTTTTCCTGATTTATAAATATCTGTGAAAAGTCATACAAAATTATTCAGATTAATATTGCATTCTATCGTTCATGAATTACCTTTATTGAGAATAATAAAATTACAGGACATCTAGATTGTTTGTCCTGGACAATTTGGAACCAATTGTTATCATGTGTACAGCCAAGATGATTACTTTGACGAGGACAAAATTCACTGAAATCTAAAAATGCTTGTATGTTTATTTAAACACTAATCTTGCTGTTTTATAGTCATGCCTTGTATTTGTGTAAGAAGCCCTAAAAGAAAAGTAAAACAAAATGACTGAATATGTTGTCTTTCTTTCCTAGAGTTAATTGATTGTCACAGCAGGTAATAATTCATTGTTCCTCTGTGTTAGGAAAAGGTAGTTATTAGTAGACTACAGTGTAGTTGTTATTCAACCACACCTCTATACATCAGACAAAATGGCTTGGTGTACATCTATCATCTGGCATAATAGTGATCTTTGTCACTGAACTTTCACAAAGGATCAATTCAATTTTTTTTCAGGAAATATAGATATCCTGATTTCCCTTTGACATTTACATAGCTATAGAAGACCATTATCCCTGTGACAATACCTCTTTTTTAACTACCACTATCTTTAAAGAAAATAAAACATCCATAGCCCTTTTAACTTCCTTATTTAGAAGTCACAATTCAGCTTTTCTCTTTTTAGCTTCAGCATATTAGATATTTTTTTTTCCTCTAAAGTGTTCTAACTTTTCCATATGCCCTTGTGGTCCCCATGTGAACTACTAGATTTCTTATTTTCAACAAGTTGAAGTCACTGCTGCTGATCATGCTTGTTTCTTTCTTTGACTATTTACCAACCTCAAGCCTGAGGAAGGTAGAGCAGAGATGGCTGACAATTCACAGGCCAGAAGAAACCATCTGGGCCTGCTTCTACATCCTTATGCTTGCCAAATTCATAGGCCCCTCAGGACTATCCAGCCATTGAATTAGCCAATGTTTGGGAGTTTCCCCAGATTCAACTTGAATAAGGGGCAACTTTTCACAAACAAATTCACAGCACCAGCAGGCTGATGAAAGATGTTATCCTCTCCAGTCTTCTTAACATTAAAGAGATTTAGTTTATATCCAAATGATGAATGTCTTAGAAAATAGATGGCTGTGGGTAGGGGAGTGAGCAAATCAAATCATTATTTGATTCTTTGTTATTACTTTCAGCCAAAATAGAATTGAGGGCCCTAGAAGTATTATTAGAAGAATGAAATAGGAAACATATCTTATTAGCATACAAACTTAATTTTATTCTGATATCACAACATTACCAATCAAATTTAAACCCAGTTCTCACCTAGTGAGTAGAAATGAATGTTAATTTTTTCTTGCAAATCTCTCTTCTCTAACACTGGAAAAAATCCAAGAGGGACTCTTTTCAGTTCTTTTTGCTAAATCATTCTGTCCTATTCTAATGCTGCCCCTCAAAGAGCATTGCAAAGAACCTCTTCAAAGGAGAGGAGAGCAGAAGTGGGCACACTTGAGACTGTGTTGCCATGTTAGCTCAAAATCATTTGAAAATGAAAACTAAACAAAAAATCAAGATAGGATTAGTGTGTTGGTAGTCATTAGGAGGCTACAAATGCTCAGTTTCTACCTTCACAAAATCCACTACCTCCATCAGTTTTCTGTTCAAAATGTATTGTTCCAGCATTAAAATAATCCAATGTAAGTGACAGTTTGTTCCCACCCCCCTGGAGCCTAATTTCCTGTGGTTGCTTCCTTGTTTGCAAGAAGTCAGGACTAACTGATAGGTGTAAGACTGAATAGAAAAAGACTGTTTATAAGTAGAATTGATTGCTATATAAATACCATTCTTCTACTAAATAATGTACTCAAATAGTACTAAGTATTTGATATAAAATATTCTCAGGTTACTTAATGTTTTTAATCCTGAGGCTGTGTACATGAGAATCCAAAAATGTTTTGCAAGGTCAAATAATTTTGTAGCCTTCTCTAGACACATCCAGAGTGTTCCAAATTAATGGATGGATGACAATGTGGTGTCATCGAAAGAACATGGGCTTTTGACTCAGACAGATGGCCTTTGGCAAGCTATTTAACTTCTCTGAGTTTTAGTTTCTTTCGGTGAAAAATATATATCACTACTATTTCAAAGAGTTGCAGAGATGATTAAAGTAGAAAGTTTTTACAAAATATCCAGCACAATGTTTGGCATACGCTAGGTGTTCAAGAAAAGGTATTCTTGAACGTTTAAAATCTAACTTACAGAACATTTAAAAAGGCACTTTAAAAAATGACAATTCTTATTGTCTACGTGTTTTCAGGTTATAAACTGTGTTTGATAGTAATAATAACCCTGTTGGATAGGAAGTGTAATTATTGTATTCTCATTTTACAAATGAAAAATATGAGAACCTAATATGTATGGAACTTACTCTAAGTAATTCAGTTAGCAAGTGGCAGAGTCAGAGCTAAAATGTGGTTCTTTTTTCCCAGTTTACTGCTGCCTCAATGGTGTACAATAGCCATGAGTTTGGAGGAATTTAAATACAAATGTAAAAGGGAAATAATTTTTTATTTATGATCACCCTGCAACTTCTAAGGAGAGTTGATCCTAAGGTCAGCCCTTTGTTAACAGAGTTATGCTATAATTGTGACGCTAAAAGAATAAGAAAGAGCTAAGTTGCTCTGCCTAAGAAAAGGGAAAATTTGTTGGGAAAACTGGACAGCTACATGCAAAAGAATCAAACTAGACTTCTTTCTCACACTATATACAAAAATAAATTAAAAATGGATTAAAGACTTAAATGCAAGACCTAAAACCATAAAATGCCTAGAAGAAAATATAGGGGAAAAAACTCCTTGACATTGGTCTTGGCAATGATTTTATGGATATGACACCCAAAGCACAAGGGACAAAAGCAGAAATAAACAAGTAGGTCTACAACAAATTAAACAGTTTTTGCACCATGAAGGAAACTGCCAACAAAATGAAAAGGCAACCTACTGAATGGGAGAAGGCGTTTTCAAACAATAAATCTGATAAGGGGTTAGTGTCCAAAATATGCAAAACTTCAGACAATTCAACATCAACAAAACAAACGACCGGATTAAAAACTGGGCATGGGACCTGAATAGACATTTTTCCAAAGAAGACATACAGATGGCCAACAGACACATGAAGAGATGGTCAAAATCTCTAATCATCAGGGAAATGCAAATTAAAACCACGTTGAGATACCACCTCACAGCCATCAGAATGGCTGCTATCAAAAAGACAAGAAAAAACAAGTGTTGATGAGAATGTGGAGAAAATGGGACCCTCACACACTGTTAGTGGGATTGTAAATCAGTGCAGCCACAATGGAAAACAGTATGGAGGTTCCTCAAAAAATTAAAAATAGAACTACCATATGATCCAGAAGTTCCACTTCTGGGTATTTACCCAAAGAAAACAAACACACTAATTTGAAAAGATATGCACACCAGTGTTCATTGCATCATTATTTACAATTGGAAAGATATGGAAGCAACCTAAGTGTCCATTGATAAATGAATGGATGAAGATGTGGCATGTATGTATGTATGTGTATACATAGAATATTACTCAGCCATTAAAAAATGAAATCATGCCATTTGCAACAACATGGATGGATCTGGAGGATGTTATGCTAAGTGAAATAAGTCAGAGAAACACAAATACCATATGATCTCACATATATGTGGAATCTAAGAAACAAAACAAAACGAAAACAAACTCGTAGGTAGAGAACAAATGAGTGGTTGCCAGAGGGAAGGGAACTGGGGTGGGAAAAAAGGTGAAGGGGATTAAGAGGTACAAATCTCTAGTTACAAAGTAAATAATCCATGGGGGTGTAATGTATAGCATAAGGCTTATGGTCAATAATATTGCAGCAACTTTGTATGGGGACAGATGGTTTCTAGACTTATCGTGATCATTTCATAATGTAGTCAAATGTCAAATCACTATGTAGTACACCTGAAACTAATACATTATTCTAGGTCAACTATATTCCTTTTTTGTTTGTTTTTCTTTTATTTTTTACACAATTTTTAAAGGTTACTTTCCATTTACAGTTATTATAAAATTTTGGCTATAGTCTCCATGTTGCACAATACATCCTTGAGCCTATCTTATACCCAATAGTTTGTATCTCCCACTTCTCCTCCCCTATAATGCCCCTACCCCACCTCCCCACTGGTAACCACTAGTTTGTTCTCTATATCTGTGGGTCTGCTTCATTTTTGTCCTATTCACTAGTTTGTTGTATTTTAGATTGCACATATTAGTGATATCATACAGTATTTGTGTTTCTCTGTCTGACTTTGACAGAGAATAATGCCCTTTGCATAATGCCCTCCAAGTTCATCTGTGTTGCTGAAAATGGCAAAATTTTGTTCTTTCTTATGGCTGAGTAATATTCCATTGTATATATATACCACATCTTCTGTGTCCATTCATCTGTTGATGTACACTTAGGTTGCTTCCATATCTTGGTAATTGTAAATAATGCTACTATGAACATTGGGGTGCATGTATCTTTTCAAATTAGTGTTTTTGGTGTGTTTTTTTTTTTGATATATACCTAGAGTAGAATTGCTGGGCAACTATACACCAATAAAATGGATAAACTGGAAGAGTGGACAAATTCTTACAAAGGTACAATCTCCCAACACTGAACCAGGAAGAAATAGAAAATATGAAGAGACCAATTACCAGTAATAAAGTTGAATTGGTAATTAAACTCCCAACTAACAAACATCAAGGACCATGTGGCTTCACAGGTGAATACTACCAAACATTTAGAGAAGAGTTAACACCTATCCTTCTCAATCTATTCCAAAAAATTGCAGAGGAAGGGACACTTCCAAACTTATTCTGAGCATCAGCATTACCCTGATACCAAAACCAGACAAGGGTCTCACAAAGAAAGAAAATTATAGGCCAATATCACTGATGAACTTGAATGCAAAAATCCTCAGCAAAGTACTAGCAAACCGAATCCAACAATACATTAAAAGGATCATACACCATGATCAAGTGAGATTTATCCAGGGATGCAAGAATTTTTCAATATCCACAAATCAATCAGTGTGATACACCACATTAACAAACTGAACAATAAAAACCATATGATCATCTCAATAGATGCAGAAAAAACTTTTGATAAAATTCCACATCCATGATAAAAACTCTCCAGAAAGTGAGCATAGAGGGAACACACCTCAACATAATAAAGGCCATGTACATTAACCGTATTTTAATTAAAAAAAAAAAAAAAGAAGGAAAAGGGAGAACTGTTGGGAGTTAGTTGTGCTTGATTTGGGAGGCCAAAGCCAGGCGGGCAGACCAGCTGAACTACGGGTCTGAGGGATAAGGGTGCCGGTGTTGAAGGGGAACTTTGGAGGAACGACAGAGATACCTCATGGATGCTTTCTTATAATTTTGCTTTTGAGGTGTGATGTAACTCTAACCTCTGCCCCCCTAACAAATGATCAGCAAACTAGCAATTTCTTAATACTGCTAATAGGAAGATTCTGTCAGGATATAGAAACTGAAAAGATGTATTCTAGGGTTAGTTGGAATTTTTTCTATCCTCACCTGGCACTAGTAATATCTGGGTTACAAAAGAATAAATAACCATCTTTTAACCTTTACAGACAATTAAGGGTGCTTTTTAAAGGTCTTTGTATGTTCTATAGCAGATGCCATCAATTCCAATATGGCCAAACCTGTGATATAAGGAGTGAGGCAGACTGAGTGGAGGGTGCATGCCTTTTCTAAAGAGGACTGCCTCAACTCAGACCTGACAGATGGCTATGGTGCAGTCAAGAATATTTCCAGATCTTCAGATTTTTTTCATAAAAAAGCAAAATAAAAACAACTGGTGATATAAATATTATGTGTACTTTTGTGAATTTAAAATCTACCATATTTTTAAAACAAAAGGAAATAAACTAGCAAACATAAAATACGGTGCTGGCCAAACAAAACAATCTGCAAGCTGGATCTGCCTCTGGACCACCTGTTTATGACTTCTGCCAATATTCCCATTCTTTCACATGCTCCAAATTAAAATTGAGAAGCACTGGTATATATACAGCCTAAACACTTCAGACTAGTGTTTTATTAAGTAATTCTATGACCTTGGGTGAATACCTCTCCTCTTTGCACTTTAATTTTCATGTGGAAAGTAGGAAAAAATCATTGTCCTTACTTCATAGGATTGTTTTAAGGATTAAATATATTAATGCATTGTTTTCTTCATTCACTTCCCATCCTTTTTCTAAAATCACTCAGTCTATATTTGTCTTTAGTTAATCTCTAACCAGTAATGTCATTGCTCACCAACAGTGGTGTTTCTCAAGAAGGAAGTCTTCTCTTTATGCCCTTTTATTTTAATCCCTAGCCCTAGTCAATAACCAAGTCATGTTTTTGACCACTACCATGTTTCTCCAAATTCTGCTAAAGACACAGGTAAATTTCTAACTGAACTCCAGTAGGATGTTATTTGTCAGTGTTCCTACTACATAATGCTGGGGAAGTGAGCTTTTTGCAGGCACTGCTTTAGTCCTGAAAACTCTATACTTGCTCTTCATCTACTACTTAAGATTAAGACAATTTTCTTGTTTTCATTTTTTTCAGTTAAAAAATGCTTATAAAATTTCAAATAATATAAGAAACTAAAACATTTTTTTAAACCAGTGAAATACTGCCAACCAGATATAACTACCACATTTTACGTGCTGTTTCACAATCTGCTTTATTCATGCATCGTTGTGTTATGGACATTTTTTCTAGTCAATGAATTTTACTCACAAATAAAACAGCATACTCAAGAATGAGTATTCATTTCAACATGCTCTCACCAATGCTGGATATTTCAATTATTTGTTTTATTCTTTCATCTTTGCGAGGCTCATAAAGGACAAATGATATCTCCTTGCTGGTTTTTTGTTTGTTTTATTATATTTTTTGTTTTTATTTGTCTTCTGCATTTCCCTAATTGTTTGGTCAAAGATATTTTTATATATTTATTGACAAATTTTTGTGTTTGTTATGAATTGTCTGTTCTTGCTTTTCGCAAGTATTTCTATCAGAATATTCATTTTTCTGTATTTATAAGAACTTTTTATATAATCCACTGTTTTACATAAATATTGCAAATATTTATCCAAGTATTCCTCCTTTGTAAATTGCCTACCAGTTTCTATGAAACAAGTTGCTGAGGAACAGTGCTGCGATAAGTAAAACCATCATGTAACCTTCACTATGTGCCAGGAACTGTTTTAAGTTAATTACCTGGATTGTCTCATGTAATCCTGTCTATAAGCCTACTATTATTATTCTTATTTTCCCATGAGTGAAATGAAATACAAAAGAGGTATATGACTTGACCAAGTTTCTACAACCAGTGGCTCTGCTGGTATTTGAGACAGAGTAGACCGGCTACACTCCATGCTCTTAATCACTGTCAAAGATAAACAAAGCCAGACACTAGGTAAAGAGGTAAGGACAGGTTTTATTCAGTAACACTATTACAGTAGGGAAAAAAACTTCAGCATGAACTGAATCCAACTTTGATTTATGCAAAAGTGACTGGGCATTTTAAAGGGATAACGAGGGAATGGGGAGGATGTATAGTGGGAGCTTGAGTAGAGTCAAGGAAGTGGAAATTTACAGAAAGTGGGAAAGTGGATTGGTTAATGTAATTATGTCATCTTGGTTTGTTAATTGGCACTTATCAAAGTTAGGCTCCTACACTCTCACAGAGATCAGGAGATAGGAGCCCTATCTTCAGGTGTTGGCTGGAACAAACAATAAATTCTTTTGGCAGCCTTGAGCTTTCCCAAGCAGGAACTTAAGGGGGCTGGAGTCATCATCCTAGAGATGCAGCCTTGAGGTGTTAGCAACTATGGTAGTGTTTTTCGAACTCTTCTAATGGGTGGAAGCTGTGAAAAACATCATTTGTGCAGTTTTTGTACACTAGGTCGAGGCCAAGTTAATAAGAAGGCTCAGAGGAGCCTGACTAGAGTTTAGCCAAGGAGAGAATCTTTCTCACTACTAGTCATTGTGGTAAACCATACATAGCTAAGTTTAAGTATACAGTTCAGTGCAGTAGGTACATTCACATTGTTGGCAACCCTCACCACTACCCATATCTAGAACATTTTCGTCATCCCAAACTGAAACTCTGTACCTATAAAGCAATAATTCATCATTTCTTCCTCCTCTCAGTACCTGATACCCTCTATTCTATTTTCTTTCTCTATAAATTAGACTATTCTAGGTACCTTTATTACTAGAGTCATATTTGTCCTTTTGTGTCTGGCTTATTTTACTTAGCATAAGGTCTTCAAGGTTCAGTCATATCGTAGCATGTGTCAGAATTTTGGTCCTTTTCCAAGCTAATATTATTCCCTTTTATGTATATACCACCTTTTATTTATTCATTCATTCACCAATGGGCACTTGGGGTGTTTCCACCTTTTGGCTGTTACAAATAATGCTGCTATAAATATGAGCGTATAATATGTTTGAGTGCCTGTTTTCAATTTTTTGGAGTATATACCCAGAAGTGGAATTGCTGGATCATATAGTATTTCTTTTTTTTTAATTTGAAGTATAATTGATTTACAGTGTTGTGTTAGTTTCAGGTGTAGAGCACAGTGATTCAATTATATATATAGACATATGCATATATATATTCTTTTTCAGATTCTATTCCCTTATAGGTTATTATAAAATATTGGACATAGTTCCCTGTGCTATAAAGTATGTCCTTGTTGGTTATCTATTTTATATACAGTAGTGTGTATGTTGATCCCAAATTCCTAATTTATCCCTCCCCCCTTTCCCCTTTGGTAACCATAAGTTTGTTTTCTACGTCTGTGGGTCTATTTCTGTTTTGTAAATAAGTTCATTTGCATCTTTTTTTTATTTTTAGATTCCACATATAAGCAATATCATATGATATTTGTCTTTCTCTGTCTGGCTTACTTCACGTAGTATGATAATCTCTAGGCCATCCATGTTGCTGCAAATGACATTATTTCATTCTTTTTTTAATGTCTGAGTAATATTTCATTGTATACATATACCACATTTTCTTTATCCATTCATCTGTTGATGGACATTTTAGGTTGCTTCCATGTCTTGGCTATTGTAAATAGTACTGCAAAGCACATTGGGGTGTATGTATCTTTTCGAATTATGGTTTTCTCCAGATACATGCCCAGGAGTGGGATTGCAGCATCATATGGTAACTCGATTTTTAGTTTTTTAAGGAACCTCCATACTGTTCTCCATAGTGGCTGTAACAATTTACATTCTCACCAACAGTGTAGGAGGGGTCCTTTTTCTCCATACCTTCTCCAGCATTTATTATTTTTAGACTTTTTTTTAAATGGATGACTACAACAAAAGCAACAATGATTGCAATTACCAAACACGAAACACACTCATACTATGTCATAATATTGACATTCAGTCCAGTAATCCTCCACTGTAACAGCTCCTTTACTTTGCAGTGAAAATTGACTTGTATATTTTTTGCCTCTGAGTCCTTGTGGGATTTTTTTTTTATTCAAACAGAAAGTCACAAAAATTATAATCATCCTCATCAGTTCACTCAGTCCCACGTAATTTTTTTTTTCATCTTGATCTTTTGTTAGCACTTTTATGAGTTCATCAGTTTTCCATTAGAGTTCTGAAAATGCTTATTCATTCAGTTCAGCAGTATAGTCAGTTATCAGAAACCTGTACTTGTCAGAGTCTTTTCCATGAATTCCTTGAAGATGAAACCCTTTTATAGGAACACATTTGCAAAAGCATCAGAGAACACCCAGAACTGTCTGTAAATGACAAAAGACTTAAAAATGACCACGGTTAAAGATTTGATGAAAGTTCATAACAGTGCAATTGACAAGGAAATTTAGTTATTTTTGAGATATACATTTTAAAGTAATAACTAGAATTATGACTTATAACATTATACCAGAACATATAAGATTTTTAGAAATTTCATGTAATGTCTGAAACATTTATATTAACATATTTCCATACAAATAACCAAAAGAAAGTTTAGTATTAGTTGTTTTGTTTGTTTGTTTTTTTATACTGCAGGTTCTTATTAGTCATCAATTTTATACACATCAGTATATACATGTCAATCCCAATCGCCCAATTCAGCACACCACCATCCCCACCCCACCGCGGTTTTCCCCCCTTGGTGTCCACACGCCTGTTCTCTACATCTGTGTCTCAACTTCTGCCCTGCAAACTGGCTCATCCGTACCACTTTCCTAGGTTCCACATACATGCGTTAATATACGATATTTGTTTTTCTCTTTCTGACTTACTTCACTCTGTAGGACAGACTCTAGATCTGTCCACATCTCAACAGATGACTCAATTTCGTTCCTTTTTATGCTGAGTAATATTCCATTGTATATATGTACCACAACTTCTTTACCCATTCGTCTGTCGATGGGCATTTAGGTTGCTTCCATGTCCTGGCTATTGTAAATAGTGCTGCAGTGAACATTGGTGTGCATGTGTCTTTTTGGATTATGGTTTTCTCAGGGTATATGCCCAGTAGTGGGATTGCTGGATCATATGGTAATTCTATTTTTAGTTTTTCAAGAAACCTCCATACTGTTCTCCATAGTGGCTGTATCAATTTACATTCCCACCAACAGCGCAAGAGGGTTCCCTTTATTCCGCACCCTCTCCAGCATTTGTTGTTTATAGATTTTCTGATGATGCCCATGCTAACTGGTGTGAGGTGATACCTCATTGTAGTTTTGATTTGCATTTCTCTAATAATTAGTGATGTTGAGCATCTTTTCATGTGCTTCTTGGCCATCTGTATGTCTTCTTTGGAGAAATGTCTATTTAGGTCTTCTGCCCATTTTTGGATTGGGTTGTTTCTTTCTTTAATATTCAGCTACATGAGCTGTTTATATATTTTGGAGATTAATCCTTTGTCTGTTGATTCATTTGCAAATATTTTCTCCCATTCTGAGGGTTGTCTTTCCGTCTTGTTTATGGTTTCCTTTGCTGTGCAAAAGCTTTGAAGTTTCATTAGGTCCCATTTGTTTATTTTTGTTTTTATTTCCATTACTCTAGGAGGTGGATCAAAAAAGATCTTGATGTGATTTATGTCAAAGAGTGTTCTTGCTATGTTTTCCTCTAGAGTTTTATAGTATCTGGTCTTATATTTAGGTCTCAAAACCATTTTGAGTTTATTTTTGTGTATAGTGTTAGGGAGTGTTCTAATTTCATTCTTTTACATGTAGCTGTCCAGTTTTCCCAGCACCACTTATTGAAGAGACTGTCTTTTCTCCATTGTATATCTTTGCCTCCTTTGTCATAGATAAGTTGACCATAGGTGCATGGGTTTATCTCTGGGCTTTCTATCTTGTTCCATTGATCTATGTTTCTGTTTTTGTGCCAGTACCATATTGTCTTGATTACTGTAGCTTTGTAGTATAGTCTGAAGTCAGGGAGTCTGATTCCTCCAGCTCCGTTTTTTTCCCTCAAGAATGCGTTGGCTATTAGGGCTCTTTTTTGTCTCCAATACAAATTTTAAGATGATTTGTTCTAGTTCTGTAAAAAATGCCATTGGTAATTTGATAGGGATTGCATTGAATATGTAGATTGCTTTGGGTAGTATAGTCATTTTCACAATATTGATTCTTCCAATCCAAGAGCATGGTATATCTCTCCATCTGTTCATATCATTTTTAACATCTTTCATCAGTGTCTTATAGTTTTCTGCATACAGGTCTTTTGTCTCCCTAGGTAGGTTTATTCCTAGGTATTTTATTCTTTTTGTTGCAGTGGTAAATGGGAGTGTTTCCTTAATTTCTCTTTCAGATTTTTCATCATTAGTGTATAGGAATGCAAGAGATTTCTGTGCATTAATTTTGTATCCTGCTAGCTTACCAAATTCCTTGATTAGCTCTCGTAGCTTTCTGGTAGCATCTTTAGGATTCTCTATGTATAGTATCATGTCATCTGCAAACAGTGACAGTTTTACTGCTTCTTTTCCAATTTGTATTCCTTTTATTGCTTTTTCTTCTCTGATTGCCGTGGCTAGGACTTCCAAAACTATGTTGAATAATAGTGGTGAGAGTGGACATCCTTGTCTCATTCCTGATCTTAGAGGAAATGCTTTCAGTTTCTCACCATTGAGAATGATGTTTGCTGTGGGTTTGTCATATATGGCCTTTATTATGTTGAGGCAGGTTCCCTCTATGCCCACATTCTGGAGAGTTTTTATCATAAATGGGTGTTGAATTTTATCAAAAGCTTTTTCTGCATCTATTGAGAGGATCATATGGTTTTTATTCTTCAATTTGTTAATATGGTGTATCACATTGATTTATTTGCCTATATTGAAGAATCCTTGCATCACTGAGATATATCCCACTTGATCGTGGTGTATGATCCTTTTAATGTGTTGTTGGATTCTGTTTGCTAGTATTTTGTTGAGGATTTTTGCCTCTATATTCATGAGTGATATTGGTCTGTAATTTTCTTTTTTTGTAGTATCTTTGTCTGGTTTTGGTATCAGGGTGATGGTGGCCTCATAGAATGAGTTTGGGAGTGTTCCTTCCTCTGCAAATTTTTGGAAGAGTTTGAGAAGGATGGGTGTTAGCTCTTCTCTAAATGTTTGATAGAATTCACCTGTGAAGCCATCTGGTCCTGGACTGTTGTTTGTTGGAAGATTGTTAATCACAGTTTCAATTTCATTACTTGTGATTGGTCTGTTCATATTTTCTGTTTCTTCCTGGTTCAGTCTTGGAAGGTTATACCTTTCTAAGAATTTGTCCATTTCTTCCAGGTTGTGCATTTTATTGGCATGGAGTTGCTTGTAGTAGTCTCTTAGGATGCTTTGTATTTCTGCGGTGTCTGTTGTAACTTCTCCTTTTTCATTTCTAATTTTATTGATTTGAGTCCTCTCCCTCTTTTCCTTGATGAGTCTGGCTAATGGTTTATCAATTTTGTTTATCTTCTCAAGGAACCAGCATTTAGTTTTATTGATCTTTGCTGTTGTTTTCTTTGTTTCTATTTCATTTATTTCTGATCTGGTCTTTATGATTTTTTTCCTTCTGCTAACTTCGGGTTTTGTTTGTTCTTCTTTCTCTAGTTCCTTTAGGTGTAGGTTAGATTGTTTATTTGAGATTTTTCTTGTTTCTTTAGGTAGGCTTGTATAGCTATAAACTTCCCTCTTAGAACTGCTTTCACTGCATCCCATAGGTTTTGGATCATCGTGTTTTCATTGTCATTTGTCTCTGGGTATTTTTTGATTTCCTTTTTGATTTCTTCAGTGTTCTCTTGGTTATTTAGTAACGTATTGTTTAGCCTCCATGTGTTTGTGTGTTTTACTTTTTTTTTCCCTGTAATTCATTTCTAATCTCATAGCGTTGTGGTCCGAAAAGATGCTTGATATGATTTCAATTTTCTTAAATTTACTGAGGCTTGATTTGTGACCCAAGATGTGATCTATCCTGGAGGATGTTCCGTGCGCACTTGAGAAGAACGTGTAATCTGCTGTTTTTGGATGGAATGTCCTATAAATATCAATTAAATCTATCTGGTCTATTGTGTCATTTAAAGCTTCTGTTTCCTTATTTATTTTCATTTTGGATGATCTGTCCATTGGTGTAAGTGAGGTGTTAAAGTCCCCCACTATGATTGTGTTACTGTCAATTTCCTCTTTTATAGCTGTTAGCAGTTGCCTTATGTATTGAGGTGCTCCTATGTTGGGTGCATATATATTTATAATTGTTATATCTTCTTCTTGGATTGATCCCTTGATCATTATGTAGTGTCCTTCCTTGTCTCTTGTAACATTCTTTATTTTAAAGTCTATTTTATCTGATATGAGTATAGCTACTCCAGCTTTCTTTTGATTTCCATTTGCATGGAATATCTTTTTCCATCCCCTCACTTTCAGTCTGTATGTGTCCCTAGGTCTGAAGTGGGTCTCTTGTAGACAGCATATATATGGGTCTTGTTTTTGAATCCATTCAGCAAGCCTGTGTCTTTTGGTTGGAGCATTTAATCCATTCACGTTTAAGGTAATTATCGATATGTATGTTCCTATGACCATTTTCTTAATTGTTTTGGGTTTGTTTTTGTAGGTCCTTTTCTTCTCTTGTGTTTCCCACTTAGAGAAGTTCCTTTAGCATTTGTTGTAGAGCTGGTTTGGTGGTGCTGAATTCTCTTAGCTTTTGTTTGTCTGTAAAGCTTTTGATTTCTCCATCGAATCTGAATGAGATCCTTGCCGGGTAGAGTAATCTTGGTTGTAGGTTCTTCCCTTTTATCACTTTAAATATATCGTGGCACTCCCTTCTGGCTTGTAGCGTTTCTGCTGAGAAATCAGCTGTTAACCTTATGGGAGTTCCCTTGTATGTTATTTGTTGTTTTTCCCTTGCTGCTTTCAGTAATTTTTCTTTGTCTTTAATTTTTGCCAATTTGATTTCTATGTGTCTCAGCATGTTTCTCCTTGGGTTTATCCTGTATGGGACTTGCTGCACTTCCTGGACTTGGGTGGCTCTTTCCTTTCCCATGTTAGGGAAGTTTTTGACTATAATCTCTTCAAATATTTTCTCTGGTCTTTTCTCTCTCTCTTCTCCTTCTGGCACCCCTATAATGCGAATGTTGTTGCGTTTAATGTTGTCCCAGAGGTCTCTTAGGCTGTCTTCATTTCCTTTCATTCTTTTTTCTTTATTCTGTTCCACAGCAGTGAATTCCACCATTCTGTCTTCCAGGTCACTTATCCGTTCTTCTGCCTCAGTTATTCTGCTACTGATTCCTTCTAGTGTAGTTTTCATTTCAGTTATTGTATTGTTCATCTCTGTTTGTTTGTTCTTTAATTCTTCTAGGTCTTTGTTAAACATTTCTTGCATCTTCTCAATCTTTGCCTCCATTCTTTTTCTGAGGTCCTGGATCATCTTCACTACCATTATTCTGAATTCTTTTCCTGGAAGGTTGCCTGTCTCCACTTCATTTAGTTGTTTTTCTGGGGTTTTATCTTGTTCCTTCGTCCGGTATATAGCCCTCTGCCTCTTCATCTTGTCTATCTCTCTGTGAATGTGGTTTTTGTTCCACAGGCTGCAGGATTGTAGTTCATCTTGCTTCTGCTGTCTGCCCTCTGGTGGATGAGGCTGTCTAAGAGGCTTGATGGGAGGGACTGGTGGTGGGTAGAGCTGCCTGTTGCTCAGGTGGACAGAGCTCAGTAAAACTTTAATCCACTTGACTGTTGATGGGTGGGACTGGGTTCCCTCCCTGTTGGTCGTTTGGCCTGAGGCAACCCAACACTGGAGCCTACCTGGGCACTTTGTTAGGGCTAATGATAGACTCTGGGAGGGCTCACGCCAAGGAGTACTTCCCAGAACTTCTGCTGCCAGTGTCCTTGTCCCCTCGGTGAGCCACAGCCCCCACCCCGCCTCTGCAGGAGACCCTCCAACAGTAGGAGGTAGGTCTGTTTCAGTCTCCCCTGGGGTCACTGCTCCTTCCCCTGGGTCCCTATGCTCACACTACTTTGTGTGCACCCTCCAAGAGTGGAGTGTCTGTTTCCCCCAGTCCTGTCAAAGTCCTGCAATCAATTCCCACTAGGCTTCAAAGTCTGATTCTCTAGGAATTCCTCCTCCTGTTGCCGGACCCCCAGGTTGGGAAGCCTGACGTGAGGCTCAGAACCTTCACTCCAGTGGGTGGACTTCTGCAGTATAAGTGTTCGCCAGTCTGTGAGTCATCCACCCACCAGTTATGGGATTCGATTTTACTGTGATTGCACCCCTCCTACCGTCTCATTGTGGCTTCTCCTTTTTCTTTGGATGTGGGGTATCTTTTTTGGTGAGTTCCAGTGTCTTCCTGTCGATGATTGTCCAGCAGCTAGTTGTGATTCTGGTGTTCTCACAAGAGGGAGTGAGAGCACTTCCTTCTACTCTGCTATCTTGGTTCCTCCTCCTATTTTTAGACTTTTTGGTGATGGCTATTGTTACTGGAGTGAGGTAGTACTTCATTGTAGTTTTGATTTCCATTTCTCTAATAATTAGCAATGTTGAGCATTTTTTCATATGCCTGTTGGTCATCTGTATGTCTTCTTTGGAGAAATGTCTATTTAGGTCTTCTGCCCATTTTTTGTTTGGATTGTTTGTTTGTTTTTTGATATTGAGCTGTATGAGTTGTTTGCATATTTTGGAAGTTAATCCCTTGTCAGCTGCATCATTTGCAAATATTTTCTCCCATTCTGTAGGTTGTCTTTTTGTTTTGTTTATAGTTTCCTTTGCTGTGCAAAAGCATTTAAGTTTCATTAGGTCCCATTTGTTTATTTTCTTAAATTTATTGAGTATAGTTGATTTACAATGTCGTGTTGATTTCTACTGTATAGCTAAGTGATTCAGAGATATATATATATATATATATATATATATATATATAATATATAATATATATATTATTCTTTTCCATTATGGTTTATTGCAGTGTTTATTTTGTTTTTAGTTCTATTACTCTAGGAGACAGATCCAAAAAGATATTGCTTTGATTTATATCAAAGAGTGTTATGCCTTTGTTTTCCTCTGGGATTTTTATAATATCTGGTCTTACATTTAGGTCTTTAATTCATTTTGAGTTTATTTTTGTATATGGTGTTAGAGAATGTTCTAATTTCCTTCTTTTACATGTAGTTGTCCAGTTTTCCCAGCACCACTAATTGAAGAGACTGTCTTTTCTCCATTGTATATTTTTACCTCCTTTGTCATAGATTAATTGACCATAGGTGTATGGGTTTATTTCTGGGCTTTGTATCCTGTTCCATTGATCTATATTTCTGTTTTTGTGCCAGTACCATACTATTTTGATGACTGTAGCTTTGTAGTATAGTCTGAAGTCAGGGAGCCTGATTCCTCCATCTCCATTTTCCTTTCTCAAGATTGCTTTGGCTATTTGGGGTCTTTGTGTTTTCATACAAATTAAAAAATGTTTTGTTCTAGTTCTGTGAAAAATGCCATTGGCAATTTGTTAGGGATTGCACTAAATCTGTAGATTGCCTTAGGTAGTATAGTCATTTTAACAATATTGAAAAAGAGGAAGTAAAACTGTGACTGTGTGCAAAGTACATGAAACTGTACAGAAATCTGTTACATTGCTATACACTAACAATGAAAGATCAGAAAGAGAAATTAAGGACACAATCCCATTTACCATCATATCAAAAAGGATAAAATACCTAGGAATAAACCTACCTAAGGAGGCAAAATACCTGTACTCTGAAAACTATAAGATACTGATGAAAGAAATTGAAGATCACACAAATAGATGGAAAGATATACCGTGTTCTTGGATTGGAAGAATTAATATTGATCATACAGTATTTCTAACAGACATATATAGAACATATCAAACAAAAAACCTATTATATCAATTTAAAAATCAGTTTATTTGAAATATGGTCTCAAAGGAAATATTTAAGTGTTCTAAAAGGAAATTATTTTTTTAAAAAAAGACTTAAGCTGTGAGCTGGTAGAGAACAGGAAGAAAAAGAAAAAATAAAGTATTACTAAAATGAAAGCTAGATAAAAGTTAGCAAACAATAACAGATATAGCTAAAAACACAGTTAAGGACATGGAAGACTGGTGTAAGGAAAATGATAAAAATGAAATAAAAAGGAATGAAAGATTTTAAAGTTTCTATAGGACATGATAGCTAATTTTGACAATTGAGTTGGAACATATGCATAATTTGTATACATGAAGTAATAGTGTAAACAAACTTTCTTAAAATAGAGGAATGCACAAATGGCTCATTCAATGCCAATTTCTATCATATAGTACTAGGTGATGTGTCTGTAATGAGTACAGAAAGGATGCATGCGTTGCATGTATGTGTGCATATCAATGGTGGTTACTTCTGCTTTTGGAATTTGGGAGTAGGAGGGAAAATCATTTTTATTGTTTGCCCCTTCAAGCTGAAAATGTAACCATTTTGTGTGTTGTTTTCATAATATTAATATTAAACAATTCAAAAATGTTAACTGTACCCCTTTTCTCTTCACAAGGGAATGAGTAATTTATTTGGGGACAAAGTTACCATTAACTGTTCCAATGTGATTTGTCCTCATAGGGAAAAATTTCATATTAGGATACGTTAAAATTTATTTCAACTTCTGGGTGTGGGTTTGGAGAAATTGAACAGCAGCTGTTGAGGGAAGGCATGAAGCCCTACCTGGATCTTCTTTTCTATCTTCCCTATGGAACAAAAGCCTTAAGCCAAGAAAGGAAGGACACCAAACCCTGTGATCCTCATGCCACAGTTGAAGACCCATTGTGTCTCAGGAAATGGAACAGAAAATAAAAACCAAAAAACCTACCCTTTGTAATAGAGGTAAGAAAACATCCTAGGCCCAAATTATAACCTGATACTGGCAGAAAAGATAGGATCAGTGAAAAGACTCATCTCCAAAATCTAGGGATAAAGCACCTACCTAAGACTGAGGATGGACTAAAATGTTCCCCTACCCCAAACTCATTCTCCTCAGTGTTGAGTAACTAGTAACAGAAATCTTATGTTAGTACAGAGGCTGGAATAGGAGAGATGCTGTCTCTGAGGTACAAGTTCAAATGGAAACTATAAACCTGAGAGTGGAACAAACATTGGAAAAACCTCTAATCCTTAGCAGCCCCATCCTAAGCAGAAGGTAACACTAGAGGAATTTGGAGATTGCCACACTGAAGGTACACTATGACAAAACTCAAACTCTACTCAATTAAAGGCCTTGAAAAAGAAATAGGTATGCTCACTTTAAGGCATAAGTACTGTTTGACACAAGATGCCTGGTCTTCAACAAAAACACCAACAACATACCCAAAAAAGTAAGGAAAAACACACTATCAAAGACAAAGCAATCAACAAAACAAGATGCAAATATGATGAAGATATTGGAACCAAAGATAAGAAATTTAAAATAGCTATGATTAACATATTAAATGCTCTAGTTCAAGAGTTAGCAAACTTTTTTTCTGTAAAGGGCCATATAGTAAATATTTTGGGCCCTGCAGGTCATATGGTCTCTGTCACAAATTTTGGATTCTGCCATTGTAGCACAAACCAGCCATAGACAACACATAAACCAAAGAGCATGGTTGTGCCCTGATAAGATTTTATTTACGAAAACAGGTTGTTGGTTATAGTTTGCCAGTTCATACTATACTGGAAAAGACAGATGACATATATGAACAGATAGAGGATTTTGGCAGAGAGATAGAAATTATACAAAAGGATCAAATGAAAATACTGAAAGTGAAAAACAAGAGAGAGATTAAAAAATATCTTCAAGAGGCTTTTCAGTAGATTAGTCACAACTAAGATCTGGATGCAGATTTCATTAAGTATATTCATTGTGTGAAAATTCATTAAATTATATACATTTATGATTTGTGTAGTTTTATGTACATATATGTATATTGTGTATGTATATGTATATTTTACATGTATATGTATATATATGTATACATATGTATATATATCATTTATAAAAATTCATCTGACATTATTTCTATATTTGGCATCTGGTGATGTTGAAAATCTAAGAATAGCTCAATCACTTTTTTCCCTTGGTAAATGACTATAGTAGACACTTTGAGTCGCCTACCCATTAGCCAATCCCCTTTTACTGCTTACTTGCTGTCAGAGTCCCATCTTTGATTATAGAGCATGGAAATGCAGAAAATCACTTCCCCAGTCTCCCTTATAGCTAGAGTGTAGTAATATGGCCTTGTTGAAGTGAAGAGATGTAAGGAGAATTTTGCTGGAGTGTTCTAAGAAAGAGTTTCCTCGCTAATAAAAGAGATAAATGGAGTGAAGTGAAGCTATAAGGACTCTACACATCATGCAGTTGTTATGTGATAATCTGACACTATTGAATTCAGACATGCAGGGTGATGGTGAAGAGTAGAATAAAGAATTTTTGCAGGATGTGGAAGATGAAAATCAGTGAGACCTAAAAGCCAACAAGAAAAACCATCCCTAGCCACCCTATTCCTTCCCATCCCACCACGTAGGAAATTCCTCATGGTCAGTGTGAACCACCAAATCTGACTTCTACATTTGGTTTCAGAATTTAGGCTCTGCCCTGTTTTTTTTTTTAAAAAACAGTTTTCAAATGTTCTTAAAGGCAAGAGTGAATTTCTGTGCATTTTACTGGTTCCAGTTTTTAGGTTCTTTAAGACACTAATAGGACTACATAGAGGCTTTTTCAGCACTACTGTATCATCTCCTGCCAGATGTGGCAAGATCACCATTAGAAATGGAAATTACATTCAAAAGCGATTAGACTTCTAGGTGATGCAAACATCTAAGAGAGAGGTTAATCACACTCTAGAGGCATAAGTGGTATCATTTTTCCTTTTTCTAGTTGTTTAAATTGAATTTTATACCGATGTTTAAAATTAATTGGGTGTTAGCTTGAGGTGGTTAAAGGTCCTTTGGAGAGTTTGTTGTAATGGTCTTACTGTAAAAAAGTGCTTCAAACTCTGCTGAAATGTTGCTGAAAAGCATGATGCTGGTAACAGTCCAACAATCCATGGCTGCTCATTCTTGCCTGCTTTCACTCTCCCTCTGAAGCAGGTTAGCTTCGAAGGTGGTATGGAAAAGGCTGCATGCCTGTTATATTCTTTGTTTCTTCTCCTTCCCTCTTCCCCTGGGGAAATGAGTTCCTCAGCCATTCAATCGCTTAACTTCTTTTGTTCAGTTAATTTGTACTACTGGATGTCTGACATGATCCACAGATACAGAAAATCGGTATTGTTCTTACTGAAACACAGCATGGAATTAATATTAAACTTAAATGAAGCAAACCTTAATTTAAAATGTCAAATATTATTGCACCACCATCCTCTATATTTCTAAAATAAAATCTCCAGTCAAATAAATAAATAAATAAATAAGACAAATGAGGAGACAGTATCTACTGTCTATTCCTGCTTTTGGGTGTGGTTGTGTGAGGACACGATGAGGGATGATGCAATAGCTAAGTGACCATGAGAGAACAAAACTGAAGACAAAAGTCTTACTGCTGCGGATGGTCATGTGAAAGGATACAAAGGGCTCAGATCCTTGTGGATATCATTAAGCCACTGTACCAACTGTGAAACAGCCTCTTTCAGATTTCTTGTAATGTGAGGAAAATAAAAACAAAAACAAATGAAAAACCAACAAGAATTGAAACATCTATTTTTAAAACCACTTTAAACTATATATTCCTTTACCTGCAGCCAAAAATATCTTAATGCTACATCAAGTAACCTTCTTATATCTGGGTAGGTGTAATATTCCTTCTCCATCTCAAAAGTTGTATAATGAGGAATATCTGGATTTTTTTGCCATTATAAATTTTTTTTGATAGTGAAGCCTTTTGCTTTGCAGAATCAGGACTTCTGTCATTTCTGGAAGATTTTCTTCTTTTAGACTTGTGAATATTTTTGTTGTTATTGCTATATATGTTTTCTTTCATCAGTCATATCAATTATCTAGAGTCTTGAATCCCCATTTTATGAATATCCTTTTTTTTTCTTAATGGGTTTTCTTCTTTGTCCCTTAATGCATTATCTGTTATGTACTTGCTCTTGTCTTCCATTCTAGTAGCTTAGTTTTTACTACAAAAAAATAGGCAATTTTCTACTTTAATTGCATTTTAACATTACTATTATATTTCCTCAATTAGTTTCCCTGGCCAACATAATACTCTCAGTTGTCCATTCAGTTTGAAAAATGGAGTTTTTTTCATACTTTCTTCTGCTTATATCCTAACAAATTATATTGGCCTCTCTGTAGTTGATTCTTAGTATATTCTTTTAATTTCATTCAAAATGTTTTATATCTGGATGATATTCCTCACAGTTGTGTTATGCGATTGAGATATTGTCTTAATTTCAATGATACTTTAATCTTTTTACCCTTTTTAAGCTACCTTTGGAAAGGAGAGATATTATGAACCTGAACTTAAAACCAGTTTCTTTCTTGAAATGTACCCTACTCTCTACTTTTGTTATTTTACGGTCATAATTAGTCTTTTGTCCATAAACAAAGTGAAGTTTTCTTGGCTACCACCTTAGAATCTTTGAATCTTACTTATACAAACCGTCTTTACTTTAGCTTACACTAAGTAGTTCTAAGAAGGAGAACTAAAGGTGTAAAATATAACAGACTATGAATTATTTAGTCTCAATATATTTTTCTTGTGAAACTTTCCTAATTTTTACATGACTTTGACATTGATATTTTTACAATTTCACATGAGAGTAGGAGCTTATATTCTTGTCCATGTATACTTTCTGTGTCTTTGTTTATACCATTTAATGGTTTATGGGGTGATGTTTAGTAAACCAATGTAATTGAAACATAACTAAAAAATATGTTGTCCACACAGTTACCCTGTAAGACCATACACATACTCTAGCATTATTGACATTGCTGCAAATCTGGGTGGATTTTAATTTTGGGAGCTGCTGTCAGAGCCAGTTGATGTATCACACAAGAAAATAACTTTCATTATCTTATAATTACACTTCAGTTCAGATCTTAAAGAGTAATATGAGATTTGTTTTCTAACCTCTTTTTCTAGACTTGACTTTTGAATGCAATTTACACCTTTATGTTTTGTGTTCCTACTTGTGCTAGCATTTTCTCCTCTGCCATCTAAGGCAGTGTTTTTAAGATAAGTTCTTTAATCATAAGAACAAACAATGCCATGTACTATGCTATGGAAATTAATGTAAATCACAAATATAAATTTTTAATGTTAAAATTTTTTATTTCTGCATTAATGGTGTCTTATGTAGCATGATAAGTGTGTTCCTTGCACAGTTAGAGAGTAGTGTGCTTTTTAGTTCCAGCTGAAAAATACCAAAGAGGGTGTGCATCAAGGGAGAAATTTTCACATTAGTGTCACATATTGTAGAATTTTATGTTTTGTTTGAATTATACTTGGAGGTCCAAGCCAACAAGCCAAAATACTGAGTTTCTCACTGTGGTTAATTTCAACTTTTCTTCCTTCCTTTCTTCCTCCTTTCCTCCCTCCTTCTTCTCTATCTCTCCCTCCCTCCCTCCCTTCCTATTTCCCTTCCTTCCTTTCTTGCTACTTTCTTTAAGATATCAGTACATTCATTGTAGATATTTGTTAATAATAACAGGTGGTTATAAATTAATCTTCTGTTTAGAAGATGTGAAGAAAAAAACTTATGTACACTTTTGGGTTGCAAGAGTGATAGGGCATAGTAGATAATTTGTGTACATATTGTGATTAAGAATAGGAAGATAACTATTAAGGTGACTGTGATAACCCAGTTAGGTTCGACTTCAAAGCTAGTGGTGGAAGCATAGGTAAACAAGTAAAATGGGGATGATTTGCTGACAACACCATAAGACTAATTCCTGAGAGGGACAATCAATAGTTTAAATTAGAACATTCAATCAAATGTGGTTAAGCTGTGCTTGAACTTGGCTGTCAGTGGAGTCCTAGGGAATCAGATCTGGTGTGTAAGGTTACAGAAACAAGAGGCTTCAGAAAGTGGTGATTGACAATTTCAGATTTATTGTAGTAAGATATGTCTGTAGTTGGTATATTCAATTTTGAGCAAGAACCTTGAAGATGGAGGAAATATAGAGAAAGGTAATTGGCAACATGTAGAAAGTTTTTCAAGGCCCCAAACATGCTCTAGTATCTAGTATTTAGGGTCCAAACAAGGCTTCAGTTCCAATGAACAAATGAATAATCAGAAACCAAGACTTGTTCAGTAGCACAAATTGGACACATATGGTTTAAAAGGAAAGTTTAGGGATATTAGATATTTGACTTACAGCAGCAGGACTAATTCAAAATCTCACTCAGTGATAGAGATATTTCTCCTTATGTACAGTTTGCCTTGGTCAGGGTTGATTCCAGATCCTGCAGGATGAAGATATAAGTGCCTACAAATGAGCAATACTAAGAGAGGATTATAAGATATGTGAGTTCCTGGAGATTAAGAACCCTCTGCTTTTTTACCCTGTATATCTTACAATTTTATCACAGCCATTAGTAGGTGGCTATTGAATTGAAAAATATCTGGCTTCACACAGAGCATTACTTGATGAGTTTTAATTAAATAATATTTTCTATGTAATACATTTTTACAAGGTTGAGTAGAGGCCAAATTGTAGAGGAAGTAAAGTTTTTATTGAGAGCTTTTTCATCCTGAGATAGCCTACCTTTCTCTGGATGCCTGGGGACTCTCAAGGCAGATCCCCTCTTTGAAACGGAGGCAAATTGAGTTTTTGAGTCAACTGATTACTGAATTCTGTTTTCAAAGTTTATTTCAAGAAAAATGGTGAAGTATGTCAAGTTGGTCCTCTGTTCACCCCATCTCTTCATCCCATCTGTTGGTATTCTCAAGCAGTCCTCTGCTGGCCCTTCTCTCTTCCTCTACTTCCCTTACATTTTACTAGACTAAGACATCACTTTAGAGCTCTCTCTGCAATTTTTTCACCCATTCCATTATCATCAATATTTCAGGACACTTGCTTCCTGGACAGTGACATCAAATTAACAATTAAATCCCTACAGTATGGTTACTAATATATTTCTCCTCCAGAGTAAGGTAATACCTAATCCAGTCAAAATATTCTTAAGAACCTTCTGAGTTTTCAAAAGCATAGCTTATAGGCAGCTACCTATCCTACAAGATTGGTCCTTAGAGTGTACTCAAAGAGAACTCAAAAATATCAAGAAAACGCATCTGCTAGTGTTTTGAATATAAATATAAATAGTTGGAGATAAAAAAACTAGTGAATAGTTTATTGCAGGTCTATAAATAAAAGCATCAGCTTCTCAGTTGAAGAAAAAAGAATTTCTTTCATTTTGACATTTATGAAAAATGAATGACTTCTATATATGTTGATATATTTTTATGGTCTACCTTCTGCCATCCACTGTTGTCTAATTGGACTACTGTCACTAATGCTATTATTATTGGCTCTATTATCATTGGCTCTTGTCTTATTACGCTCTCTGATTAGGAATCAAGCCAAAATAAAAATACTAGTAATAATAGCAACCTATATTAGTACAGTGCTTTAAAATTTGTCGATACCTATCCTCATGTATAACTTCATTTTCTTTTCAAATCATCCCTGCCAGTTAGGGGAAATGGGTATGATCCATACTTTATAGATGAGGGAACTGAAGCATGGAAGCTGTGACTTGTGTATAATCACACAGCTAATCAGTGACAAAGCTGGGTTGAATGCTTTTTATATTTCTTTTGTACACCTTGCTGTTTCTACTACAAACAAGTAAAACTAGAAGGAAAATTGTGAAAGAATTATTAATTTTCATTTTTCTTTCCATTTAAAATACTGGCAGTCATCATAATAATACCAATAATTAGTATTTTGGGGCTGTTCTCATGTATACAAAATTAAGGATATATTAAACACCTACTTTTTATCCAACATGGTTTGTAGGTTCATGAAGGTTAATATTCTGGTTAACTGGTGACCAGAAAGAGTTAATCAGTTCTTCCTAAAAGCCTTGGTTACTTTCACAGTCATTAGGGATGTGAACAGTAGATAATTATCCAATAATAGGGTAATTGGATATTTCTTTAAACTAGTTCTAATTGTCACAACGAAAGTTCTACCTATACTTTTATTATACTGAAAATAACAGCTAATATTATTGAGCTGTTATATTGTGGAGTATTTTACTTTAAAAATACTTCAATATACACAGTGTGATATAAATGTGTACAAATTATGACTTCATTGTAAGCGCAGTTAATTAGCACTTGAGGTACCTTAAGTTGGAATCAACAAAACAAAAATAGTTATTTAGCATTTCCAATATTTTTATCAAAATCTACACCAGAGAGTTTGTAATTAGAATAAGAGATGTTAGAAATATGTTTCATTAGTGGTGTTCAAGAGAGAAGGCTGGTTGGAAAGATAATACAGGTCTCACTATCCTTATGAGAACCACGTAGAAGGATCTGGCAAGCCCAGCAACCTATAATCCTCTGTGTAGAGCTCGATACCTAGAACCCCACTGATCTGGTATCCCTCTACTTCACAGAGGACTCTACCACATTACAAGACTACCATAGTGGTTATTCCTGCTGTAGAAATATCATAGCATCTGCCCAAAGTAAATATTGCTGCAAAGTGTCAGTCTGTGTGTCTCAGTCAGAGTGGGAATTAACCTGAGCTACATGCAATTATGAATGTTTTGTGCTTATAAATATTTGTACACATGACAGAATTTAGTCAAAAACCTGTCTTCAATGAAGCATACCATCTGGTAGTGAGGTTTTGGGGTAGGAAATGTACAGCTTCTGCCAACTTCTAACTACCAAGGGCGCCTTTTATTTATCAAAAGGACCTGACAATTGCCAAATGGTGAAATTGCCATAGGACTTTTGTAAAAGGCTGCTTATGATGTACCAGGCACTCTGTGAAGTATATGAATTCCTTTCTCCTATTTATTCTTTATAGCAATTCTATGATTTTTATTTTGATTGTCCTCATTTTTCTGATAAGGAAACTGAGGCTTAGAGAGATTAGGTAACTAGGCCAAGATTTCACAGCTGGTAAGTGGTAGAGACGAGACTTTTATTCAGATCTGTCTACTTCAAAATGTAAATATGGTTTAGTGGTTGCCAAAATGAAAGACATGTACCTTGGTGGTATACATGGATTATTTCAGATCATACACAGACCTAGGCTTTACAAATAATAACTCAGTGAGAAAGCTATCTTTTAAAAATTTTTCTGATTGTCCAATCAAAAATGATTCTCATCCCAGTCAATTTCATTTATATTATTCCATTTTATTTTCTTCAGTGAATTTGTCCTAGCTCAAATTAACTTGTTTATTTATTTGCATTGATTGCTTTTTTCCCCCATCTTCTCCCAGTAGGATCCCAATGAAACCAGGTATCTTGAGTATCCAGGCATATAGGAGAAAGACAACAAATATAAATTATATGAATGAATGGATTATGTTAAGGAGCAAGTCTCAGTTTGGTGCTAATGAGTCTTTAATATCTTTCTAACATTTAGTAATCTTTCTGTTTAATAAAAAGGAAGTAGGCTTGGGGTCAGGATTTAACAGAAGCTAGAAATCATAACTGTTTTTTGTGGCTATCAATCCTGACTTTCTATTTCAGCTGTTTCCTTTTTAATTATATAAGTGTATATATATATATATATATTTTTTTTTTAAATGAGTGTGTTGAGAGAAAATATCAAGTAAATGAGTATACAGGTGTTGGAAAGTTATGGCAATGATTGTGAATGTTACATTACATCATAAATGAAAATAGGTAGAAGAATATTTTATAGTGGAGAAATAAATAAACTGTGCTTAAAAATGCAGTTGAATAGCATGGCTCTAGGAGAGCTCCCAAAGAAGTCTATGTCATGATTTCTACTCTCAATTCAAATGGGAAGGCAACACATAATAACTGGTGTTTTTATATGATAAATGATCAAGATATAGATTATAATGCAAAAGGAAATTTCTAAAAGGGGAGAAATCAACTTGGGTTTGACTAGACAGGAAAAAACAGCTTCATAGAGATGAATTCAGTTGTGTTCTAAAAATACGATTCCACTAAACACCACCTACTGATTCAGCCAACATCAACTGAAAGCCCAGAGTAAGGAAAATAATGTACCGGACATTCTGGCAAAAACTCACCTAAAGGAGCTTCCTCCTGCTCTGAGAACAATTACAATCTAGTGAGGGATTGACTTATAGTACTTAACCTCTGTATAAGTTAATGTAAAGTGAAAGCTGATTCAGAGAAAAGGCTAATTGCATCTGAGGAGGGATGATCAAATCAAGAAAAACTTCCTACAGGTGATAGCTCTTGAGTTAACTCTTTAAGAATATTTGCTTAGTTGGGTACCCTGAGGATGGCTGACAAGCTAACCTGAATAAAAGTAGAAGCAAGTATCAACATGGTATATTTGAGGGATGGTAAGGAACTTGGCTTATTTCATGCGTGGCAGTTGGCTCAACTAATGAGGAGGGTTCATACTGGGAAACAGTGGGTGATAATTTTAAGTGGGTAGTGAGTGGTCAGATCAGGGGTATACCTAGGTTTGGTGGGCTCTAAAGCTCATATAATCAGGGGCTCTCTTTAAGAGAAATGCTATAAAATTTTGAATGCAATATTTGGTATGAACAAAAATATTTAAAAGAGAAAAAAAATCTCAACAAACTTCAAACTTTAGAAAGCTGACAAATATTTTTAAAATCTAGAAAAATAACATTTTTATTAAATCATGGCTTGAAAACCTCTACACTAGTTTTCTTCATACAAGTTTTGCCTGATGCTTGTTGATTGCCTCTTCATAAGACAATGGTTTTATAATATAAACGTCTGAGGAAAAAATAGAGAAATGATCACTTTTTACCTGTGGTGTGATAGATATTTATTTTTATCATTGCTAGTTTAAAACAGGCTTTTTCAGCCTCACAACTTATTATAAATAATGTCATAAATTTTTTTTAGGATTGTTGTCAAATTTGATAAAACTACTATTAAAATTCTTTTATATGTAAACTGAAAGATTTCTTGACACATGAAATTTTCTTGGGTAATGAATAATCTTACCACTCTTGGAATTGATGGCACTCATTAACACATTTGTCATCTATGTCCTCATTATAATGGCAAATTATGAGTTTTATGTTATCTTTGTCAGTTTCAGATTGCTTGTCAACGTCCCTTAGTCAGATTGTAAAAAGGCCTATGACTATGATCTCTCTAATGACATCTGACATGGAGCAAAATCAGAGTGGAATGCGACAGTGGTCTTAACTGAATATAGTTAAAGTATGATAATTTTGCAAAATTTTCAGAAATGTATGGCTATATGAATACATTGCTAAGGCCCTGCCAGGGCTGGAAAGGGGCCCATGCAAGTGAAGGACCCAGAGATTACATTCTATATTAGCTTCACAGAAATTCCACCTGAGTGAGATTTTTGAGAACTTTGAATGCCAGAATGAGAGTAAACCTAAAAGAAATATTTGATGAAGAATAAGATACATTGGATAAATGATGTAAGCTAAGGGAATATAAAACACTAGGGTGGATTTTTAAAGTGTAAACTCAATTTCTGTACTAAGTGATATTCTAGTGGTCCAAAAACAACTGTTCTTCTAAGGATGAACTTTGCTTACCTCTAAGAATCTGCTCCTATGAGGAGCTGTGAATACAATGACTATTAACTCATTTTGCAGCAAACTGCATGATTCAGATTAATAATATCATTCAGGACATTGTCAAGCCTTTACAAGCTAAAGAGCAATACAGAATGGTTAAGGAAAATGTTTTAATGTGTTAAACAGTGAAAAGTACAGATCATTTTAGAGTTTATCAGCTAATTTCGCCTTGAAGCTAAAATTTTTATGGAAGAATAAGCTCTGGATCATGTTGCAGAATAAAAGCTTGGAGCAAAGATTCTCCAGAGGATAGTCCTGGAAGAAAGAAATAAACTGATTTTTTTAAAATCACTAGTACATTACCCATTTCAATGATGCATCCTGTATGACTCTAGAGAATGTCATTTACCTTTTGAAAAGTGGAGTAGAGCAGTAAAGCAACCGTGATACACAGGATTGAGCTTAAGCAATGAAAATAAGATGGCTTTTAGTTGGTTTTTCTGTTCTGTTAAAGAGTAACTTATATTCACATCCAGCAGGTACAGTCAACTCTTTTTTAGTGTTTGTTACTGTTCACTGAATAGTGTGTAATGGTCACCGTATCTGAGCATCTACAATGAGCCATACTAACTTGCTTTCTGCCTTTCCAGCTCCAGGCAACATCTGTGAATTATGGTCACACATTTACCCACATTACAACTCAGATTCCCAAAGAAAAGGAAATGACTCTTAGAATAAAAGAGACTTAGGAGAAATATCAACTAAATGTAATGTATAGACGATGTTGGAATCCCGATTGGAAAAAATCAACTGTAAAAACGTTTTGAGAAAATCAGATCAATTTAAATATGGACTAAGTATCAGATGATAGTGTGGAATTAACATTATTGGGGGACTGCGATAATGGTATGGTATTTATGTTAGTAAAATGTCTATATCATGCAGACTGAAAAATTTGTGGCTGAAATGACATGATGCCTATTATTATCTTTAAAATATTCCAACACCCACACATACAGAGTTAGGACCTGATACAGAAAACAGAATTGGCAAAATTTTGCTGAATTTTGAAACTGGGCCATGTGGACATTGGAGCTGATTACACAATTTTCTGTGCTTTTGTGAATGTTTGGAAAGATAGAGGCTTAGATTTCTCATCCCCAGTGTTTTCATTTTCTCTTTGTTGTGGTCCTGGCACTGTGCCCATCCTTCTCCTTCAGGAGTATATTTGGTGGTGGCCTTTGTCTCTATTGAACAGCAATCCAGAGGACACACTAATATAGGCTGAGAATAAATACTTTATGTGCAAGGGTCTACAGATACTGCCATGGATATATCATAAATATAGTTAGGCAATATTACCTCTCAATTATAATTTAGAACTGATGAATGTATTAAAAGTTGAGTTCAGACTAATGAGGAACTTTGGTTGAATAAAATACTCCAACAATAAATAATATCATGTGTTAAGCATCTACTTCGAACTAGGCACTGCAGTAATTATTTTACTTACATTATTCTCAGTCCTCCCATTAGTTTTGTGAGGATAATATTATTATCTGGATTTAACTTGTTCTGCATGATTCTATGGCATGATATTTTTTTGTTTTTGTTAGGGTCTTTCCAGGTCATTTCTGTAATTATTTGATTTAAATTAAAAAAACAGAGAAAAGGGAGTGAATATTTATTGCTTATGTCCGTTGCGTAAAGCAGGAAATGTGAGAGATAGATAATTCGCGGATGTTATCTCGTTTTACAACAAGCTTCTGAAGTAATTTAGAATCATTGATATTGTTCTCTGTACTATAGGTAAGAAACTGAGTATCAGCTTTGTCAAGTAATTTCTGTAAGATCACAAAGCTGGTGAATTTGTATCTGTTTATCCAATATTTTCTGTCTCTGAAGCCTGTGTCCTCCAAAGAAACTATATAGCCATTGTCTTGGAGATAAGTAATAAATCTGTTCATTCTAGAACTATATATGGAACGCTGACTACGTGACATATCCTGTGTTTTGGTGCAGGGAAGAATACAAGAAAGGTTTGATGAAGTGATTCCTACACTTAGAAAAGTGTATAATCTAGCTGAGAAGAGAGGAAGCATACACAATAACAAATAATATGAGAATATATGCATCAGACCAACAAATTTTAGGAGACTGAATTTTGGTCCTTAATAAAATGCAAAAAGCACTGAAAGAGATTTGCACTTAAACCCTACTAGTATATACTGAGAAATATTTTATGGACAAGTACTCAAAATCAATATTTCTCTGGATAGGAGTTTGACAAGTTATGCATTTAAAAATTTTCCTATTTTTAGATTTAATATTGTTGTTCCTGGGAGTTCATGGTTAAAGTGCTTTGGAATAAAAATGAATTATACCATTAAGAAACCTTGAATCAATAGGTGAATAATGGGAAACACTTTAATACTAAATATCAAGGTTTGTTCAACTCATAATTCTTGAACATGAAAATATAGTGGTCAGAGAAGACCATTAGGGAGAAGATGTGGTTCTCTTTGGTCTTGAAATATGCACTGTTTCATCTTCAAGAGAAAGACAACATATTCCATAAACAGAAGTTTGTATTACAGGTCATGTTTGGGTAATCATTGCCCACACTGGGAGGGAAACTGGGAAACTGTCTGGTTATGTGAGGTATCTTACCAGACTAGCAATCAGGAGCTACAGGATCCAATCCAGGTTCTACCACTATCAGAGTGATCTTGTACAATCTCTCCCTAAGCCTCCATTTTTCCGTCTGTAAGAAATGTGGTAATTGAACTAGATGATCTCCAAGAGTCCGTCCAGATTTGAAATCCCAGGTTTTTATAGGATAGATAATACTGTTAAGATGCTTCATTCTTGCCTTTTATATGTGCAGGTGGTATATTGGTACCTATACTTGAGGTACAGCTTTCCTCATATGCATTATCAGAGCTTTCACATTTGTAGCCTAGAGTGGAACTAGTCAGTAGATGAATAATGGTCTTGTTCAGAGATGGAGACAGTAGTATGATTTTGTGACTCTACGGGTATTAGTAAATCACTTGTCCAAGGACCACCAAATTAGAATAGATGCCACATTTATAGTTTCTTTTTTGCTTATTTCTTTCATCCCCCTTTAAAGGATAGATAGCTTTGAGAGAAGTAATGTTCTGGGCTTCATCAGCCATCAGTATCTCATATACATTTATTTGACAGCATGAGGATAGTGAAAAATGGTAATGGAAAAGAGTAACAAAAGGCACCACCTCTAGTCTCACTGCAAGAAAACTTTATTTCACAGTCGTAAAGAGTGGTAAGGGGATGTGTTTCTTCTTTCTTATGCAGGGGATGTATTTTTTTCCCTAAAATAGATACTTTCTTGCAGCCAGGAAACCTTTAGGGGTTCTTTGAAAAGGAGTATAAAGGGCAATTCTGAGAGCATCTGATGTTAGCTTGTTTGTTTGCTAATGTAAGAGAAATTCAACCTCACTGCTTATTGCTAATATCATAGGTATACAGAAAACTTCCATTATAAAGAACCCAGTATTCCATGCATCATTACCCTGTAGATCAAATGCAGTCCACAACTGCACATCTAGTTATCTAGTTGTGTTCTCTCCCTCCCTCCCTCTTTCTCTCTCTCCCCCACCCCATCTCTCTCCACCACATGGAATATCTTTACTGTAACTGCAATCCTTTTCTGCAGATGCAAGCATTTTAACAGGCTTGACTTCATATTTCATTTATTTAGCTGAGAAGTATTCTATCAGTTTATTTTGTATTTTTATCATATGTTTGTAACATAACTAATCTTCATTAAAACAACTCACTTAGAACAGACTATCTTTTTCTAATTTTTTGGAATGGATTTTAAACTCTCTGGCCCCTCACCTGAAGTTAATGGGTATTACTGTGGTGGTTCAGTGTTAGTTAGGCATATCACCTTGAAAATTATTTCTTTTTCTTATCTCTAAAACAATGGCAGCAGGTCTAATGAAGCTTTCTGCTTAATAACTTCATCCTGCAAAAATGAAAATTATTCATCGAGGGGCCATTTATTCCCTTGTTATATGTACAAAACAAAATTCTGGCTCTCTTAAAACATGGGAGCTGTCATAGACTTAGGGTAAATTTATGAGAGTGTTCTGGTTAAAAAGTGACACTTGGAAGGCAAATACAACATTTTAATAAGCTTAGGAAAGATGCCAGGGATCTAGTCTGTTTTGAAAAACATTGCGTATGCCAATTCCAAAGGATGCCAGGCATATTTTCTCTTCAACAACCCTGGAACCGCAATATAAGTACAGTACTTTGAAGTGTGTTTGCAGGATTATGGAAAGCACAGACAGAATTCAATTGCTAAAACTTGTTTTTGTCCAGATTAATGAGTGGAGACAAACATCTGCCAGTAACCTCTGTCTGGCTATATTCCTTTAGACTGCCTGAAAAAGATATAGATGCTTTTCTTTTTATTTCACGACACATTCATCAGCTTTCTGATAAAAAAGACTTTTAAATTATTTCTAATTTTCTTCACAGTTATCTGTTTGGTTCTTTTAATCTAGCATATTCTTTTAGCCTAATATATTGCTTTGAAACAGTCTTAACTCTCTTTATAGCATTGCTGCCATGGAAATTAGCCTGGCTCTAGGATTGGAACAACATTTTAACAAAAATCAGCCTCCTGACTATCATCCTTAAAACTTATTATATGGCAAATATTTTGTTCATTATAATATTTCATGGAAGGAAAATATAGATCATTTTATATCTTAAGCTTTCCCAACTATAGGAATATAGGCTACCCTACTTATACCTACAGGCTAGGATATACGTTTCTCCAATAGATATATAGTTTCTTACCGTTCTCCTTGTTTTTACTAAAGCTCTCTCCTTTTCCATGTCTTTTGATTTTTCAATTTTTCAAATGTTACAAGTCTGAAAGCCTGTATTGACATTAACTAATACACTTTTTAATAAGGAGGGTCTTCCCAGCCTACTGCAGAAGCAAGGCAAAGAAATAGAAGGCATAATTATCTATTGGGGGCAGGAAGGGAGTATCAGAACTGAGTCGTCTAAAATTCACTCCTAAATTTGGAAAACAGGAGGGTTTTCTGTACCTACTGATAAGGTAGCCCAAAATACTCAGAATACTTTTTCTTTACTGGCAGAGAAACATAAACGCATGAAAAAGTGTTTTAGAAACTGTTCCTCATATGAGTGTCGGATGAATGAAACTCAATATCCAAGTGTTGATGAGTCGCTATTACTGTCAGCCAAATGTATTTATCACTGCCAAATGCTATACAGCTTCATGAGCATTCAATAGTATTCTCTCTCAGCCTCAGTTGATGTAGGGCTCATACCTAAAGTACAGAGGGCTGGTAATCTATCATTTTGACTTGAAATACACAGAAAAAAGAAAAGCCATATTTAACTGGTGCATACTTAGGGTTGTTGGATTCTAGTTATTTGAATTTCAGGGTAGCCGAAGATTAGCAGAGGGTGACATTTATTTATTTATTAAATAGACGATTTTTTTAGAGGAGTTTTAGGTGCACAGCAAAATTAAGCAAAAGATATAGAGATTTCTCATGTAGAGACTGCTTCCCCACCCATTTTATTTTAATATTTGAGTAGCACAGTCTTGCCCTCTTCCCCATGACCCAAGGACTGTGCCAAATTACCTGATTTTACAATTTAGGAAGGTATAAAGGCTATCATCTTGATTGAAGATCCATTCTCATTATTCAGAACATTATATGTAGAGGCAGTAGATTTATGAAATTGGGGTGAATGTATGCTGACCCCAGGTTGACTACCTTGGATTAATTTTCTTTTTTTGCCTTTTAAAAATTAAAACGCTGATCTGTTCTTTTCTGGTGACGTGCAGATAAGACATTTGGTAACTTGAGGATATTGGTTAGTTGAGTTTTATTTAACATATGTATATTTTGATCTGTAAGTAAAGCTGGAACTTGGTCAGGGAACTTAGGACTTTGTCCCAGGTCATCAAAATTGAAGGGAGGCAAATAACAATAATAATGCTCACTTTAAAAGTGTAGTACCCAGTGTAAATAGGAATCAGCCAGAAATTAGGCTGTTACTTCTGTGAGCTATATCATGAATTTTTAAAAATTCAATTAACTCAGTTTTATTGCATTGTCTTTAGTAAGATTTGCCTTCTGAACAAAATATCTGTCTCCCCCAAAAAAGTCCTATTTTGACATCAAATATATATCAACTCTTACTTGTCTAAAGACCAGTTTTTCTTTCAAAATTTTATTTAACATTAGTTCTATCTACTTGAGTTTGTTGTTGACATTGACTTTATCTCAGAGTCACCTGAGTTAATGGAGCTAATTGAATTGAGATAATAAGAAGATTTTTGTCAGCAAAAGTTTCTTAAAATTAGCACTGCATAGAATTTAGTTATTTAAAAATAATAAACATAGTTTTTCAGTACTTTTTCAGTTCGTTTGACTTAGGTACACATCATAGATTGAGAAAGAGTGCTTACTTGCTCTTCTGTACAGGGATTTTCCAGACTAATGCTTATCACATCTCGGCATCAGGAAGTTCATAAGAGTAGCTCAGCAAAGACACAGAAGAGACAATGAATAGTAGATCTGCCTGTGGGATTTTTAAACATGGCACTAATCCAGTTGGGAAAGAAAGGCCTTCAACAACCATGCTCATTAGGTTAAAATACTCTTGCTAACAAACATAGAAAATGTTATCTAGTAATTCTCAGCTAAGGAATGGTGGTTATCAGTGGGCAGCTTTTTGGGCCAGTATACCCAAATTCACCTTCTAGAATTCTGATGCCCTCCAAGGGGATAATGCCTCCTAACAAAGAAATCAAATGTAAACAAATGCAATAAATTTGAATGCGACTCCCCATGTACAATACTTACTTAATTGTCTAGCAAGTACAGCTGACTTATGATAAGGAAGTTTGGGTGGGTAAATGGTGGCAGTTTTAGATGTATGGAAGAGACAACTATTTGCATGAATTTCCTCTGCAAAGAAGACATCTAATGAGAATATCTGAGAAGGAATATGATTTTTGCTGTTGGATGTAGAACATTTTGGAGAAGTGTGAACCTGAAGAAAGTCTTGTATATTCATGGATATAATAAAATCTAATGGTTAAATTAAAAAGCACATTTTTATATTTGGAAAGAAAGTTGTAGTTATTTGTTATATTTTTCACGAGAGAGAAAGATTTGCTTCTGTGGCTATTTTTATTATGAGGTTCTTATCTCCAAACTTTAATGCTTCAAAAATCCTTTTCGGCAGAGATGTGCAGATGGCATCAGTATAACCTTTGATGTTACAATCAGGTCAGAATGAAGGAGGAAAAAGAGAATTTCCAATTTAGGAATAGAGTGTTAGAGATGCAAAGCCTTATCTGATGTTATTACTTGATTTGGGGCCATAGAATTAAAGAAGAAAGAAACATTTAAAAAGCTTTGAACAGTCTGTAAAAAAGAGAAAAACATTATGGTAGGTCCCTTATTCACAACGTTATAGTGTAAACCTAGTACCAGAAATAGAGTCATGTTGCATGATTATCTATGTAGAAAACCCCAAAGAATCAATATCTTTTTTTAAACCTTCTAGAATTAACAAAGGAATTTAACATTATCACAGATACATGATCATCACATAAAAATAAATCATGTTTTTAAATACTAGCAATGAACAAATCAAATTTTAGCAATGGAAATCAAAACTTAAAATAAAACACCATTTACAGTATCACCAAACTGAAATATTTAGGCATATGTATAACAAATCATGTACATGATCTATATGCTGAAAACTACAAAATGATGAAGAAAGTAATAAAAGACTGAAATAAATGGAGAGGCATATTGTGTTCATGGATTAGAAAACTCAAGGTAGCAAAAATGTCAATTCTTCCCCAATTGATCTACAGGTTTAATGCAATCCTCATGTAAATACCAACATGAGTGTTTGTAGATATAAACAAGCTCATTTTAAATTTTATATGAAAAAACAGAGGATGTAGAATACATAAAACAATTTTGAAAAAGAAGAATAAGGTTGGAGGAATCACACTACCTGATTTTAAGACACCATATAGCCACAGTAATCAAGATAGTATGGTATTAGCAGACAGACACATAGATCAATGGAACATAATAGACTCCAGAATAGACCCACACTAATATGGCTAACTGATTTTTGATAAAGGTGAAAAAACAATTCAAAGAAGGAAGGATAGACAGTCATTTCAACAACTGGATATTCATAGGTTAAGAAGACAAAGAAAAAGAAAAACTCAACCTAAACTTCATACCTTATATAAAAATTAACTAAAGCCATCTGGTCCTGGGCTTTTGTTTGTTGGAAGATTTTTAATCACAGTTTTCAATTTCAGTGCTTGTGATTGGTCTGTTTATATTTTCTGTTTCTTCCTGGTTCAGTCTCAGAAGGTTGTGTTTTCTAAGAATTTGTCCATTTCTTCCAGGTTGTCCATTTTACTGGCATATAGTTGCTTTTAGTAATCTCTCATGATCCTTTGTATTTCTGCAGTGTCAGTTGTAACTTCTCTTTTTTCATTTCTAATTCTGTTGACGTGAGTCTTCTCCCTTTTTTTCTTGATGAGTCTGGCTAATGGTTTATCAATTTTGTTTATCTTCTCAGAGTGCCAGCTTTTTAGTTTTATTGCTCTTTGCTATTGTTTCCTTCATTTCTTTTTCATTTATTTCTGATCTGATCTTTATGATTTCTTTCCATCTGCTAACTTTGAGGGTTTTTTGTTCTTCTTTCTCTAATTGCCTTAGGTGTCAGGTTAGGTTGTTTATTCGAGATGTTTCTTGTTTCTTGAGGTACGATTGTATTGCTATAAACTTCCCTCTTAGAGCTGCTTTTGATAAATCCCATAGGTTTTGGGTCATCGTGTTTTCATTGTCATTTGTTTCTAGGTATTTTTTTATTTCCTCTCATTTCTTCAGTGATCTCTTGGTTATTTAGTAGGGTATTGTTTAGCCTCCACGTGTTTGTATGTTTTACATTTTTTTCCCTGTAATTGATATCTAGTCTCATAGCATTGTGTTTGGAAATGGTACTTGATATGATTTCAATTTTCTTAAATTTACCAGGGCTTCATTTGTGACCCAAGATATGGTCTATCCTGGAGAATGTTCCATGTGCACTTGAGAAGAAAGTGTATTCTGTTGTTTTTGGTTGGAATGTCCTATAAATATCAGTTAAGATCATCTTGTTTAATGTGTCATTTAAAGCTTGTGTTTCCTTACTTATTTTCATTTTGGATGATTTGTCCATTGGTGAAAGTGGGGTGTTAAAGTCCCCTACTATTATTGTATTACTGTCGATTTCCCCTTTTATGGCTGTTAGCATTTGCCTTATGTATTGAGGTGCTCCTACGTTGGGTGCATAAATATTTGCAATTGTTATATCTTCTTCTTGAATTGATCCCTTGATCATTATGTAGTGTTCTTGTCTCTTGTAATAGTGTTTATTTTAAAGTCTATTTTGTCTGATATGAGAATTGCTACTCCAGCTCTCTTTTGCATGGAATATCTTTTTCCATCCCCTCACTTTCAGTCTGTATGTGTCCCTAGGTCTGAAGTGGGCTCCCTGTAGACAGCATAAACTCAAAATGGATTAAAGACCTAAAAGTAAGGCCAGACACTATAAAACTCTTAGAGGAAAACATAGGCAGAACACTCTATAACATAAATCACAGCAAGATCCTTTTTGACACGCCTCCTAGAGAAATGGAAATAAAAACAAAAATAAAGAAATGGGACCTAATGAAACTTAAAAGCTTTTGCACAGCAAAGGAAAGCATAAACAAGACAAAAAGACAACCCTCAGAATGGGAGAAAATATTTGCTAACGAAACAGTGGACTACGGATTAATCTCCAAAATATACAAGCAGCTCATGCAATTCAATATCAAAAAAACAAAACAACCCAATCCAAAAATGGGCAGAAGACCTAAATAGACATTTCTCCAAAGAAGATATATAGATTGCCAACAAACACATGAAAGGATGCTCAACATCACTAATCATTAGAGAAATGCAAATCAAAACTACAATGAGGTATCATCTCACACCAGTCAGAATGGCCATCATCAAAACATCTACAAACAATAAATGCTGGAGAGGGTGTGGAGAAAAGGGAACCCTCTTGCACTGTTGGTGGGAATGTAAATTGATACAGCCACGATGGGGAACAGTATGGAGGTTCCTTAAAAAACTAAAACTAGAACTACCATATGACCCAGCAATCCCACTACTGGGCATATACCCTGAGAAAACCATAATTCAAAAAGAGTCATGTACCACAATGTTCACTGCAGCACTATTTACTATAGCCAGGACGTGTAAACAACCTAAGTGTCCATCAACAGATGAATGGATAAAGAAGATGTGGTGCATATATACAATGGAATATTACTTAGCCATAAAAAGAAACGAAATTGAGTTATTTGTAGTGAGGTGGATGGACTTAGAGACTGTCATACAGAGTGAAGTAAGTCTAAAAGAGAAAAACAAATACTGTATGCTAACACATATATATGGAAGCTAAAAAAATAAAATAAAATAAAAAATGGTTCTAATGAACCTAGGGGCAGGACAGGAATAAAGACGCAGACATAGAGAATGGACTTGAGGACACGGGAAGGGGGAAGGGGAAGGTGGGACGAGGTGAGAGAGTAGCATTGACATATATACACCACCAAATGTAAAATAGCTAGCTAGTGGGAAGCAGCTGCATAGCACAGGGAGGTCAGCTTGGTGCTTTATGACCACATAGAGTGGTGGGATAGGGAGGGTGGGAGGGAGACGCAAGAGGGAAGTGATATGGGGATATATGTATACCTATAGCTGATTCACTTTGTTATGCAGCAGAAACTAACACAACATTATAAAGCAATTATACTCCAATAAAGATGTTACAAAAAATTAACTAAAAACAGATCATACTTCTAAACGTGAAGTGTAAAACTATAAAACTTAGAAAAAAAAAATAGGAGAAAGCTTCATGACTTAGGATTAAGCAAAGAATCCTTAAATTCAACACCAAAGGTGTGATCTATAAAAGGAAAAATTGGAAATTAGATTTCATTAAAATTTACAACTATTGCAATGTGAAAAATCTGCTAAGGGAATGCAAAGACAAGCCACAGACCGAGAGAAAAACTTTGCAAATCACCTATCGAACAAAGGACTTATATCCTGAACTTTTAAAAAACTCTGTAAAATCAACAGTAAAAAAAGCAAGAAATCCAATTCGAAAATGGGCCAAAGACAGGAACAGACATTTCACCAAAGAGCATATACAGATGATAAATAAGCACATGAAAGAATGTTCAACTTCATTAGCCATTAAGGAAATTCAAATCAAAGCCACAGTGAAATAGTACTACACACCTAAAAGAATGGCTAAAATAGAAAATAGTGACAACAGAAAATTTGGGCAAGGATATGTAAAGAGTGGATCATTCATACACCGGCAGTGGGAATGTAAAATGACACAGTCGCTCTGGAAAATATTGTGGCAGTTTTTATAAGGTTAAACATACACCTACCAGATGACCCAGCAATTAATTAAAATAAACAGGAGTCTGCAGCTATACTGAATGGTTGATTAATGACAACATGTTAATAATGAAGAAAAAAGAAATGAAAATTGAAAATATGTTTTATTTTATATTGTTTTCCCTCATGTAGAAGATATTATTTTATAGTCAAAGCTTGGTACCACTGGGAATCCAGAAGCATTGAAGATGTTAAATATTTTACAGATCATTTCTAGGGTTGGCACAGGAAGACCAAAGATGGGCTCAAAGATGAACAAACCATACAGGACTTTGCAAGACATTCCCAGCAGCAGAATGATCTATGAGTCATTTGTTTATTTCAAGCTGAAATATCTAGAAAGCAGGAGTGGTTCCATCAGGACATGAGGAGAAAGAAAGGAGTATAGTGAAATTCTACCTGATGATTCAGTATCTGACTTTTATCTTCTGGTGCCATTTCTAACAAAGTGAATATCATACAAATAAAATTTTATTTTATTTTATTTTTTTTTAAATTTTATTTATTTATTTATTTATTTATTTATGGCTGTGTTGGGTCTTCGTTTCTGTGCGAGGGCTTTCTCCAGTTGTGGCAAGTGGGGGCCACTCTTCATCGCAGTGCGCAGGCCTCTCACCATCGCGGCCCCTCTTGTTGCGGAGCAGAGGCTCCAGACGCGCAGGCTCAGTAATTGTGGCTCACGGGCCCAGCTGCTCCGTGGCATGTGGGACCTTCCCAGACCAGGGCTCGAACCCGTGTCCCCCGCATTGACAGGCGGACTCTCAACCACTGCGCCACCAGGGAAGCCCAAATTTTATTTTTTTCTAAGCCTTTTGTATGATGATCAAAATGGCATGTGATTAAGGAAATATTTGTTTAATGCTCAAGAATTCCTTTTACGATAGCATACTGTATAAATGCTACAGTCAATATATCCTTCCCATTAGTGATGACACTGTCCTCTTGACCAACAGGGCCACGTGAGGGATGAAGGAATTACTAGTCTGCTTCAGATGGGGACCACAGGTTACAAAGTTCATAATATAATCTAAAAATATTTGATACTATTAATGATTATTCTTTCAAAATAAAGCCTTAGTCACTGTTTTCCCTCAGAAAGTAGTATTCTTTCTTTTATCAAAAGAGAGCATTGATATTTCTGATAAAAAGCAGTATTCATCAAATGTTTATTGAATGGCTACTATGTGTCAGTTACTGTGATAAACATTGTGCACGGCCTGATAAACAAAACACACAAGAGCTCTGCATTCATGAAGCTTCTAGTACATTAGGGAAAGCAAACATTTAAAAAACACGAATACTTTATTTTTTTAAAGACTATAAAGACTATGACATAAAAAAAATGGGTGCTATGAGAGAAAGTGACATGATATACATACTATATACAAATGGCCTCTCTGGAGAAATAACATTTAATCTAAATTCCAAAATATGAGGAGCCATTACCACGTGAAGGCAGAGGAGTCATTTCAAAGAAAGGCACTAACATGTACAAAAGCTCTGAGATAGGAAAGAGCTTGGAGAATTCAAGGAAGTAAAATAAATGTGTCTGCAGGGAGTGAATGACAGAAACAGTAAATAAAGGTTGGCAATATAGACGGCAGCCAGATCAGACTTGGTCTTTTAGATCATGGAAAGGAGTGTGGATTTTATTTTTAGTGTAATGGGAAGCCATCAAACAGTTTTAGGCAGGGGAATGACGTGATGAATACTTTCATGTTTTAAAAAGTTTTCTCAGGCTACTGTAGGTCAAGCAAGAAATCAAGAAAAACGTTTAGGAAGACATTTGAGAATCTATATTTGTGTTATTTTCCCACATCTTAATGTTGTGAAAAAGCACTAGATTTATCCACGTGGGGTGGTTTCTCATACTAACAGCATCCCTGGTGAAGTGCATAGCTGGGAACAAATCAATAAGAATACCTTGCATTTGCTTAGTGCTTATACTTTTGCAAAGTATTTTATCTGCATTTTATTTTACCTCACAACAGCCCCAATAGGTATATAGCACAGGTTTTATCATCATTTCAAAAGGGGAATAAACAGGTAAATATCAAAAAAAAGTCATGCAACCAGTTAATGGCTGCTAGGGAACCAGGTCATGTGTGTTCTTGTTCCTCATTCAGTTCTTTTTCCCACTCCACCATGCTGACTTTTATCTTACTCCTCTATCTCAGTTTCTCCATATATCTGATAGAAATAACCATCTCTCTCGTCTAATAATCACAGGAATTTTGTGGTTCAAATGAGACACAAAACATGCCGACTCAAAAAAATATGAAGTACTATTGAAATATAGTATCTTATAATTCGAAACACCAGGACTGCTATACATGCTGGTCAGAATTAAGGGGGATATATACTTTTATTCTTAAAGAAACAAGAAGAACAAGTCAAACCCAATGAGATATTACTCCTAGGTATGCTTCCAGGTAAGAAAGCTATTCTAGGACTTTAGCCCCAAATAGATGATTTTTGCATAAGTAGGCACTACGTATGCCTGTGAGCAACTATAGAGAAGAGCCTCAGTCTTATCATGTTAATCTACCCTGTACCTAGTGTAGGGCCTGAAACACATTAGCCACACAGTAAATGACTGTTGAATAGAGAGAAACTCTGCAGATTCTTCTCCAATCCCTCTGGAGGGAAGCAGTGGGCTCAATTCATTTGGCCACATGGTATCCCTTATATCCCTATGAACCTATTTCTCCAACTGGGTTCTAATAATCATTGATTCCAAAAAATGTTACTAGGTAGTCTGATAAAAAGTTTCATGTTCAAGAAACTTGGGAAATTGTAAAGTCTGCCTTGCTAATTTAGGACTTTACAGAATATTAAAAGCCCCAATAATTCTTAGAGTAAAGAAACTTGCTTAATTTTTTTAGGCCATTATTTTCCACAAATAGAGATTGTGTCTTTTCTCATAATACTTACCAATATCTTATGCTTTTGGAACATGGCTGGAAAAATGCCTTATGCCTTTTACTATACATGCTTATATGACCCTTATGTAACCAGAAGAATTAAATAATCTCTTAGCATGATACCACGCACCTCCCCCTCTCCTATTCAGAGACAAAGGACAGGCCCTTGTTAAGAATTACTGGCATCCTAAGTTTTCCTAGCTGAATTTTCCTAGGTAGAAAAGTGGATATTAAGAGGCATTCATGGCCATATTATGGCCCTCTGTTATCCAAAAGCATGTCGGGAGGGGCAAAATTTGAGAGGCATAGTTGAGTGGTAAGTAATGAAAGAAAGGAACCAAGACTATCTTCATTATCATGTTAAATATGAACTATACTGAAAAACAACCTGTCTTACAAATTATGAGGCAGTCATGCCCAGTATAGGTCAGGGAAAACAGGAGGCACCTACTAAATGATTGTTGATTCTCTTACTCTTTGTGGGTTTAGAGTCATGTTTCTGAGAATATCTGTCCTTTGGGAGGTGTGTGTGTGTGTGTGTGTGTGTGTGTACATTTCTACTGCTCAGAAATTCCACTTTAAGGTGTACACCAAAAGTGTGAGTGCATATAAAAATTTTGTTATAATAGTCAAAACTGAAAGTAACACAAATGTCCAACAATACAATATTTAAATTAATTGTTGTAAATTTATAAGAGGGAACAGCAATGAAAAGAACAAAATACTGCTGCATGGAAGAATATGAATGCATCTTAATTACATTCATGTTGAAAGAAAGAGCACATACTATATTCTATTTATATGAAGTTTAAAAAGAGCCAATACTTATATATGATGGTAGAATTCAGAACAGTGGTTACCTCAGGGGGTTATTGACTGAGAATTAGTATGCGGAATTGGGTTATGTTTCTGTCTTTTTCTGGCTAGTTGTTACACAATTGTAGTCAGGAATTGCCACTGGCATGCACAGAAAGAGAATGGTAATTTATGAGGCAACTCTGTCCAGAATTTCTAAGGGGTGACAAGTGGTGAATAATGGCCTATAGTTGAAACAGGAGGCAAATGCCAAGGGAGAAGCTCCAGAGAGAGGAAATCGAGAATGGGGTAAAGACAGAGGAGGGACCAAGGCTCTGTTTACATGTAGCATGGTGACCTGGTTTCTTTTTCTATAGAGATATAAGTTGTATATTAGGTTGAATGAATCTTATGCTATAATACATGCTGAGAAGGCTAACATGGAATATCTTCTATTTTGCTTCCCCATGTATTTCCTGATTTAGGAGTTGTTTTGATACTCTGTCATCAAGCCCAGAATTCAAATAAAATTCAACACTTAATTACAATTGCTCAATCAGTACTGAAATTTCACATGAGTTAGCTAGAAGAAATGTTACAAGAATGATTCAGGAAGAAGGAACAGGATGTGAGACAGTGTAGAGGTTGAGAAAGCATGATTCCTTTGAATAATTTTAAGTATTTTGTTATGGCTTGAATCAAAGAAGTATGTAAGAGATTGATGAGAGATTGCAAGAAAGTAGCAGGCACCAGATTATGGAAGGAAGCAAGTGCTCTCAGTAACCCACTCCTGTTTTGTTGGCATCTAAAACACTTTGTAGAAAGGCACTCATCAAGTCCATATACAGCTCCTTGGCTTTATAAAGTGAGGTAGCATATGGACAATATATATTAGAATTCAACACATCTTGAGGGAAATATAGATCTAACATAACCTTTGCCAAAGAGGAAATTTCATGTAATTCTATTAATGGTGTTTGCATATGCCAAGCACTGTTCTAATTACTTTATAAATATTAGTACAGTTAATCAGGTGACTTCTCTGGGCCTCAATTGCTATGAGGACATAGCAATTCTATGAAATAGGTTCTAATATCATTATCCCTGTTTAACAGATCAGAAAGTTGAGGCCCAGAGAAGTCACCTGATTAACACAATGTGGCAAAGTAGTAGAAACAGGATCTAACTCAGGCAGTTTGGTTCCATAGCCCATGCTGTCAACCATTACACTATGCTGCACCTTTAACTGTTAGATTAACTCAGAAGCTATTTTATGCATACATATTAAAAAAGCATTCATGAATTTGGATTTTGCTAAGAGAGTAATGGGGTATTGGGGACCCACTAAATAGTGGCTCCTATACAGTATATTTGTTGGAAAATGATGCATATAAGGATGATTGGATGTTCAAGCAATTTAGATTCCAGCATATTCAGATTTAAAATACAAGGACAGTAAAAGGTTGAAATTAGTTTTTAATTGATGTCAGGGCATTTCAAGTCAATTTGAAAGGATTAAGGGATAATATGGATTTGCCAAGTACTTTGAGATACCAAGGAGCCATGAGGGCACTTGTAGGATTACACAGGATATTTATCAGCTTTAAGTCTCTCTCTGAGTTTTTAATTCTTTCCCTTAGCTTTTGAAACTAACTTTACTGAATGAAATGGTAGCTACACTAGTTACCAAAGTAGAAGTTACAAGTCTGAACAGTTACAAGCATGAAGTGGTGATATTTCGAGCTATTTGACACTGTGGACAGCTTTCAAGTGTTCCTTTAGGGTACCACAGGGAGAGGAACAGGGCTGGGAGGCTGGAAAATTGGCAGAGCTCTGCTGCTCCCACCCTCATTTCAAACATAATGGACATGTTGTTATCTCTTTTACAGAGTAAGCTTTTACATAGTAGTCTGTTTGAAAAAGGGGTTAAAGACTCTTAAACAACACTGAACCTCATTTAATTAAGTTTTCACTCATTTCATTTAATCAGTAGTCACTAAGGTTATATATTCACACCTATTAGGGTGGCTATTATTTTAAAAAGTGCGAGGATATGGAGAAACTGGAAATCTTGTGCACTTCTGGTGGGAATGTAAAACAGTGCAGCCACTGTGGAAAATATGGTGGCAATTCCTAAAAAAATTAAACATTGAATTACCATATGATGGAGCAATTTCACTTCTGGGCATATTCCCAAAAGAAGTGAAATCAGGGACTTGAACAAATACTTGTACACCCATGTTCATAGCACCATTATTCACAATAGCCAAAAGGTGGAAGCTACCCAAATGCCCATCAATGGATGATGAATGGATAAAAATAAAGTGGTAAATACATACAACGGAATATTATTATCATCTTAAAAAGAAAGGAAATTCTAACACATGCTATAACATAGGTGAACCTTGAAGATATTCTGCCTAGTGAGATAAGCCAGTCTCAAAAGCCCAAATATTGTGTGGTTCCACTTACATGACATACCTAGAGTAGTCAAATTCAAAGAGACAGAAAGTAGAATGGTGGTTGCCAGGGTCTGGAGGAGATGGGAATGGGGAGTTAGTGTTTAATGAGTGCAGAGTTTCAGTTTTGTAAGATGAAAAAGTTCTGAAGATGCATGGTGGTTATGATTGCACAACAACATGAATGTATTTAATGCCACAAAACTGTACACTTAAAAATATTAAAATGATAAATGTTATGTATATTTTACTTCAATAAAAATATGTTTTAAAAAACAGCTCATAGATACAGAGAATATATACAGTGGTTATCAGAGGCAGGAGGTTGGGGTGGGGGACAAAATGGGTGAAGCGATTCAAAAGGCACAAACTTCCGATTATAAAATGAATAAGTCATGGGGATGTAATGTACAGCATGGCAACTATAGTTACTAATACTCTATTGCATACTTGAAAGTTGCTGAGAGTAGATCCTAAAAGTTCTCATCAGAAGGAAAAAAATGTGTAACTGTATGGTGATGAATATTAACTAGACTTATTATGATGATCATTTTACAATATATACAAATATTGAATCATGTACACCTGAAACTAATGTAATGCTACATGTCAATTATATCTCAGTTAAAAATAAGTTAAACATACCTACCTACTCTATGATTCAGCATTCCATTCCTAGGCAGTTACACAAGAGAAATGAGAGCCTTGCCCATATGAACACTTGTACATGACTGTTTATAGCAGCTTTACATGTAGTAACCAAAAATCTAGAAGCAACCCAATATCTGCCCACAGGTGAATGAATAAACAAATTGTGGTATATTCATGCAATGGAATACTACTTGCAATGTAATATTCTAAAAAGGAATTAACTGCTGATAACCCAACAACATAGATATATCTCAAATAGTTATGCTTAGTGAAAGAAGGCAGACAAAAAAGTACATACTTAGGATTCCATTTATATAAAGTTCTAGTAAATGCAAATTAATTTGTATTGACAAAAAAACAAATCAATGGTTACTTGGGGAGGGGAGGGTGCAAGGAGAGGCAAAGGGGCACAAGGAAACTTTTGGGAGTTGTGGATGATAAGTTCATTATATTGATTGTGGTGATTGTTTCACGGGTATACAGATATGTCAAAATTTATCAAATTGTACACTTTAAATATGTACAGCTTACTATATATCAATTACACCTCATTAAAGCTGTTAAAACAAAAAACAAAACAAACCAAAAAAACAGCATAGCAGGATTTAAAGATTAAATCCATGCAGATTAAAGATGAAAAATTTTCCCAAAGACTATCAGGTGAGATAGCTTCTAGTGTACATGAAAGACACTGAAGAGTACAAGGAGCTTTTTAGAAAGTGCTTGTCCTGGGTAAAAATTTTGGTTTCTGCTTCTTAAACAGAATAATTATTAAAGATAAAGGAAACGCAAAAGGAAAAAAAAGATTCAAAGGCAGTACATAGCAAACACTTTGACCAATCTAAAATAATTGGTCCTTAATCACTCATTAGGCAATTACCACTAAATTATTAATGGGTCATGTGATAGACATGACCATCATAACATACCAGTCAATGTATACAATACAATTAAAGTAGCTACTGTGCTTGGATGTAACTCAAATGATTCCTGACAGGCTAGAACTGTTATTGCACTTTTACTTTCTCTTCAGCAGGTTAAGTCACTTTAACCTGTATTTCACTTGTTGGAGCCTAAGGGACTGTTTCAGAATCTAAGACTATCCATTACTTAAACATTATTCTGTTAAGAACATTACAAAGAGATGGCTGTAAGCCATAGATTTTATCAACCCAATTTGGAAAGATTCAGACTTGGACATCAAAATATTATGAGTCACCCAATGTTAAAGAGCTAGCTGTTCACAATCCTGGAAATTAAAAAAATATACAAAATCTCCCCCAAAAACCAGACCTTGTGAACATTAAAAGAATTATCTTCTCAATGGTTCAATGAGACCCAAATTACATACCACCAAACAGAGCAACTTAGAGTACAAATTGCACTACCTTTCTGTGAAAAAAAAAATTAGATTCCAAGAACTGACTTTTCTCAATGATATGTTCATGAAATATCAAGGAAGGTTGGGATTTACCAAATCTTGTTCTACTTTGTACAAGTTCTCTCCTGCTTCCTAAAAGCTGACTATAATTGACGTGGAAAAGGTCTGTTAGAATTCTTTCATTTCTGTAGCACACAGGAACTGTAGCTGAAAGTTTCCAAACTGGAAAGAGTTATTAAACCTGAATTAAGATTCAATTACTCCTTGGTATGTGCTGCAAATTGGTGTGTCCATAGCAAAGCCTTTTTTCTTTGTATCCAAAATCTACGTGTATTTTGTGAGTTAAATTTTGAAATTTGGTTTTATCCCTAATAACTTTCAATCGTTTAAAAATGTTTAATTTGAATTTTAAAAATACATTCCATTTTTTCTCCACCATATTAACCTTCTCATTTCACTTTGAAACTGAATGACAAGGTGACTGAGTATAATAGAAAAACACCAGGATCTTCCAGTTTTGTTTTGGGTAGACTGCAGGAGGTAAAGACTAGGATTTAGAGCCTAAGTACCTCAAACCCTTAATTTTCAGCTTCTCTCTTGATAAAGAAGTTTTTGTTGTTGCTGCTTTTCCTTTATTATCTTTAAAAAGTAAATTCTACTTATTTGTATTTATTTATTTTTAAATTTTTTTAAAAATTTATTTATTATTTATTTATTTTTGGCTGTGTTGGGTCTTCATTGCTGCGCACGGGCTTTCTCTAGTTGCAGCAAGCGGGGGCTACTCTTCATTGCAGTGCGCGGGCTTCTCACTGTGGTGGCTTCTCTTGTTGCAGAGCATGGGCTCTAGGCCCACGGGTTTCAGTAGTTGTGGCACGTGGGCTCAGCAGTTGTGGCTTGTGGGCTCTAGAGCGCAGGCTCAGTAGTTGTGGCGCACGGGCTTAGTTGCTCCGCAGCATGTAGGATCTTCCTGGACTAGGGCTCAAACCCGTGTCCCTTGCATTGGCAGGCAGATTCTTAATCACTGCGCCACCAGGGAAGGTCCTATACTTATTTTTAAATAGGTAACACTTTCTCATGCTTCAAAATTCAAAATGCACAAAAGGATGTAAAATGAAAACTCCTTTGCCCTAAGCACCTGGTTTTATTGCATAAAATCTGTTATTAGTTATGCTTCTAGAAAACTGTTATGCACGTATATGTGTATAAATGCATATACAAATACACACACACACAAGCAAATACAACTATCTTTTTTAGGCATTTATGCACCTAATTTTTTTCACTTCACAATGTATCTTGGAGATTGTTCCATTATAATACAAAAAGCTTTCCATGTGTTTGCTATGGTTTGTCTGTTCTTTCAGCTGCATAGTATTCCGCTATATTGCTGTATCATAATTCATTTTAACCTGTTCTCTACAGATGGCATTTAGGTTGTTCAAATTGTTTGCTATTACAAACAATTCTTTAGTAAACAAACTTGCACATGCATTATTTCTCCTATATGCAATTTTTTTCTGCAGATAAATTCCAAGAAGTAGGAATGTTGTGAAATTATTAAGCCCTAATTCTTGTTTTATGATAGATTTTTCTATGTCTTTTGAGTGAGTTTTGGTATATTTTTCTAAAGTATTATCCATTTCATTTTGGTCTTAGAATTTATTTGCACAGTTGAACAGAGTTGTGACATTATTCTTTAAGGTGTCTCCATCTGAGCTTATTTCATCATACTTCATTTAAAAAAATCCCCCCAATGTTTTATTTTGATCAGGTTAGCTAACTGCTTCTCAATTTTATTGTTGTTATTCAAAGAACCAACAAATTTTTAAGAATCCATTAATTTTTAAAGTCTTTTAATTCTTCTAATCTCTTTTGATTTACCTTCTATTAGTCTTTTTTCCTAAACTTGTTTTTGGCTTGATGATTCATATATTTTTAATTTTTAAATTTTTGTTAAGTATTTAAGACTGTGGAATTTAATTTGGGCACTGCTCTAGAAGCATCACAAAAGTTCTGATATGTAGTATCAATATTTCTGTTATCATCATTTGTTCATATTCTAGTGTAAGGTTTCATTTTCTCTTTGAATTGTTTAAGAGAATGTGTCTAAAGCAGGATTTTTTGTTTCCTAGTTTTGTTACTATCTTCTACTTTTATTGAATTGTGATTAATGAATATTCACATTGTTTTACTTTTCTTATACCTTGAAAAATGATGTATTTCTTTTAGCAAAATATATAGTCATTTTTTGGAGAATATTTCAGGGGTCCTTTAATACAAAATAGATTCTGTATTTTATGGTATAGAATATGATACATACCAATAACTCCACCTTACTAGTTGTGCTGTTTAGGTCTTCTATATTTATTCTTTGTCCACTTGGCATGACATCAACTGAGTGAATAAATCTGCTGCCAATAATGCATTTCTTTTTACTTTTTCTTTGATATCCTATAGTTTTGAATAGATAAATGTTGCTGCCATGTTATTTGATGCATAGGTATAATTGTTATAACTTCATTGTGATTATAACTTTTAGTATTATACAATGCTACATTTTTGTTTCATTTAAAACTCAGATTCAATATTGTCTCATATTAAGGTCTCATTATAGATTCTGCTATCCTTTTTCCACAACTTTTACACATTCTTTTTATTTTCAATCTTTCTAAATCACTTTGTTGTAGTTATCTATTCTTTACAGCACGATTTTCTGTGGTACCTCTTGATAGTCCTTTTAATTAATGAGTTTAGTTCATTTACTTTTATTGAAATTTTGTTACATTTCTGTTTTTATACTTTCTTGAAATCATTCATTACATGAATTATTTATGTTCTGTGTGTGTTTCCTCTGATATTTAGGAAGGTTTGCTTTCATATATTAATATGTAATAATATGTTATTTGTTTATAAAGTATATATAAAATACATTATTTCATTAACGGTTTATTTAATAACTATAATTCTCTATTTAAAAATAATTATTTCCATGAGCATATCAGTCAGTGTTGGTCAGAAAAAAAAAAGCTAGTCTAGGAATTTTGTAGGAAATATTTTAATATAAAGACTTAGTGGTTCACAAAGCTTTTGTCAGAGCTAGGGATGTGAAGGTCAGGGAAGCTTCTGCTGGAGTTCATAAAATCAAGAAATGTCAGGATTGTAGGAAAGCCCATGCCTATCTCAGCTGCCTGCAACATTAAAGAAAGTGATTCATAGGAATTTATCCAGAAGCCAAAATAAACCTGAGTAATCTCAAGAAAGCCACCATCACCAATTTTAGCTGCTCATAGTTTCAGGAGATTACCTGAAGCCACTATAGGAATTCCATCTGTTATCTGTTCATAACTGCTCACAATTATACTTTCAATATGTGGATTCTAGCCTTATCTTCATTTCTTGATTTATAACTATAACATATTTATTTTATTTTATTACTTCTATTTTCTTTTTCAGAGACACCAATTGTGTATATGTTAGATTTTTCTTTCTTCTGTGTCATTTTCTCTTTAATTATAATAGCACTTTCCAAATTCTGCCTTTTTTCCTACTATATTTGTAACTCATTGGGTTGATTGTAGTACCTATTTTTTATCTTGTGCTAGTTCTAATTTTGCCTTCATTTCTGTGGTGTGTTTTCTCTGATTTTTTCTGAAGTGTTATAGAAAAAGATCATATCTCCTTCCATTATCTCTCTCTATATTACAAGAGCTCTTGCATCTCTTCTTTATGCTCTTCTAGAGAGGATATGGTTTTGATGATTTTTTAAATTTCATGGTGAAATATTTTGCCACAGTTTTCATCTGTTTTGCTACAGTATTTTTCTGTTTTTTTTTTAACTTGCCAAGCACCTTCCCTGTCCCCGTCTCTCAGATTTCTTCTGTTTTTGTTGCGATTTTTTGATCTTTGAATGAGGTTATTTTTTTCTAGACAAGCTATTTGCAGGAAGCTGTTGTCTTAAAGGGGATAGGACTCTATTCTAAGCTATGAGTAGACTTATTTGTGCCTGAGGATTTTGTGTGAGCTGTTAACTTTTATTGTTTTTCCTAGCCAAAGGAATTAGACAGATGTAAGCAGTTCACAATACGAATCACAATGCCACAAATACAAGTTGCTTCCTGGAAATATGAATTGTCTGTGTGCTTCCTTGTTCCACTATTACCTCTTCCATTTTGTAGAAGCAAACCAGATCCAGAGAAACTCACACTACTGGTGTATGCATAATTTTCTTGCTGTTGAAATTGAGGAGTTCTCATTTCACACTCCAAAGTGCACACCTTATATTAGGAAATAGAAAATTTCTGGATTTACAAGATTTGTGGTTTCTCCTTTCAGGTTCTTTCTACAGCCATGCTTGATTTCATTGCTTGGAACACATTTCAGTCTTCACTTCAAGGTTTTCTCTGAATATAGTTCAAACAAATTCATAGTTGTATCTATCATTCTCATGTTTCTTGTTGTTTTAGGGTGACTTCCAAGAAGAGAATGGAGTATACTGACAAAACATTGTCATGTTCAAACCGAAAGTGTCATATTTTTTAAATTAATTAAATGAACAAATACTATAAACAATAGGTTTCTTAAAACTACAATATACTCATAAACCACAAAGATTGCTCTAGCTCAGATTTTCCCTTATCACTACTCTGTCTGAATGAGCATTTCTAAATTTTGCTGGAATATTTTAAAGTTTGGTCAATCAATCTCACCAAATTAAGAGTGCTACTTACATTCCTATACCTACTTCACCCAAAATATAGAGCTCTTCCGCCTTTTAAAGTGATTCAAGCTTCAGAAAAAAAATATTCTAACAAACAATTTTAAATCAAAGTGAGAGGATGTGTGTATGAGTGGGTTTGGCTAGAGATGATGATTTAGTATATTTGGCTACATTCAAAAAGGAAATCACGTAAACAATGAGAGGGGATTAAGTTTCAATAAACAGATATGTAATCACATGGAAAATGTGATGTTAAAGTCTTTGGATTTCTAGTTCAGGTAATAGGTGAATCTAAGATAGCTTTAAAATTATCTCAAATCAAACAAAATTATTTCAGTCACTCTGTCTTTTTTAAGATTTTTCTCTTTTATAATTTATTTTTCTTACAGTTTTATTGAGATATAATTGACATATAACACTGTATAAATTTAAGGTTTACAGCATAATGATTTAACTTACATACATCATGAAATGACTACCACAATAAATTTAGTGAACATCCATCATTTCATATAGATACAAAATTAAGGAAATAGAAAAAGTACACTTTTTTCCTTGTGATGAGAACACTTAGGGTTTACTCTTAACTTCCACATATAACATATAGCAGAGTTAATTATATTTATCATGTCGTACATTACATCCCTAGTACGTATTTATCTTATAACTGGAAGTTTGTACCATTTGATTGCCTTCATCAAATTCTCCCTACCCCTACCCCACCACCCACCCACCCCCACCTCTGGTATCCACAAATCTGATCTCTTTTTCTATGAGATTGTTTGTTTTTTTGGTTTATTTGTTCTAAGTATAACTGACCTAAAGCACTGTTAGTTCCTGTTAGACAACATGGTGATTCAGTATTTCTATACATTTCAAAATGATCACAACAAGCTAGTTACCATCTGTCACCATACAAAGATATTACATAATTATTGACTATATTCCCCATACCTGTAACTCATTTATTTGCAGCTGGAAGATTTTAATTCTTAACCTCCCTCACCTATTTCTCTCCTACCTGCCACCCACCTCCCCTATGGAAACCACATGTTTGTTCTCTGTATCTATGATTCTGTTTCTATTTTCTTATGTATTTTTATTTGTTTTGTTTTTTAGATTCCACATATAAGTAAAATCATACAGCATTTGTCTTTCTCTGTCTAACTTATCTCACTTAGAATAATACTCTCTAGGTCCTTCCATGTTTTTGCAAATGGCAAGATTTCAATCTTTTTTATAGCTGAGTAATATACCATTGCATCTATATACCACATTTTCTTTATCTATTCACCTATTGACGGGTACTTGGGTTGCTTCCATATATTAGCTATTGTAAATGATGCTGCAATTAACATATTGAGTGCATATATTAATATCTTTTCTAATCAGTGTTTTTATTTTCTTCCAATAAATACCAAGGAGTGAAATTGCTGGATCCGATGGTAGTTCTATTTTTAATTTTTTGAGGACTATCCATACTGTTTTCCCTAGTGACTACACCAGTTTACATTCCCAATAACAGTGTACAAGGAGTCCCTTTTCTCCATGTCATCACCAACACCTGTTATTTCTTGTCTTGCTGACAAGTGTGAGGTGATATCTCATTGTAGTTTTGATTTGCATTTCTCTAATAATTAGTGATGTTGAGCATCTTTTCATGTGTCTCTTGGCCATCTGTACGTCTTCTTTGGAAAAATACCTATTCAGGTCCTCTGCCCATTTTTTTAATCAGGTTGTTTGTTTTTTTGGTGTTGAGTTGTATGAGTTCTTTGTATATTTTGGATATTAACCTCTTATCAGATATATCATTTGCAAATATTTTCTCCCATTCAGTAGGTGGCCTTTTTGTTTTGTTGATAATTTCCTTCACTGTGAAAAAGATTTTTAGTTTCATATAGTCCCATTTGTTTATTTTTGCTTCTGTTTCCCTTGACTGAGGAGACATAACCCCCCCCCCCCAAAAAAATTACTAAGACCAATTTTAAAGAATGTACTGCCTATGTTTTCTTCTAGGAGTTTTATTGTTTCAGGTCTTACATTTAAGTTTTCAAGCCATTTTGAAGTTATTTTTATGTTTGATGTGAGAAAGAACTTCAGTTTGATTCTTTTGCACGGAGCTGTCCAGTTTTCCCAACACCATTTATTGAAGAGGCTGTCTTTTCCCTATTGTATATTCTTGGCTTCTTTGTCTTGTATTAATTGACCATAGGTGTGTGGGCTTATTTCTGGGCTCTCTATTCTGACCATTGTATATGTGTCTTTTTTGGTGCCACTACCATACTGTTTTGATTACTGTAGCTTTGTACTATAGTTTGAAATCAGGGATCATGATACCTACAGCTTAGTTCTTCTTTCTCATTATTGTCTTGTCTATTTGGAGTCTCTTGTGTTTCCACACAAATTTTAAGATTATTTGTTCTAGTTCTGTGAAAAATGCCATAGGTATTTTGTTTGTTAGGGATTGCTCTGAATCTGTAGATTGACTTGGGTAGTATGGTCATTTTAACAGTATTAATTCTTCCAATACATGAGCACGGTATATCTTTCCATCTATTTGTGTGTTTTTAAGACAAAAAAATCCTTGAAAAAAGTGACAATTAAAACTTGAGCATTAAGGCAGAAATAGAGACACAGATGAAGAGAACAAACATATGGACACCAAGGGGGAAAAGTCGGGGTGGGGTGGTGGGATGAACTGAGAGATTGGGATTGACATATATACACTAATATGTATAAAATAGATAACTAATAAGAAACTGCTATATAAAAAATATTAAATTAAATTAAAAAAAAACGAGCATTAAGTGAGTGAGATAATGTTGCAGTTGCCTTTATTGTGTGTGTGGAAGGAATGCCAGTTTCAGAAACCTTGGGGATTGGGTTAACTCTCCCCTCTCTCTGCTCTGAGATGAAGTCTTAGAGAAGTAGAAAGTTAGAACTGAGATTTATAAAACAAGTTGGCACACAAACTGTATTCTCTGTAAAAGCTGAGAGCAAATAAAAATATGTCTGTCAGCACAGAGGGACAATGAAATTTGTCTTTCTTGGCCTGAGGTGTGGATGAAAGAACAGAAAACTCTGTCTGATTATTTGAAACCTGGACCTTAACATGTAAGTTTAGCATTTAATGCTACAGTATCTATATGAGACAGAAACTCCCAAGGTAAGAAATTGACATTAAAATGTATCCTGAGTCTATAATATTACTGAATTACTTGGTGAAACAAGTAAAAATGGCTTTGTGGAAACATTTTCTCAATCCAAACTGTAAAGTGTTTTCATGTCTCATTATTAAACTGAAGAATATTACATACAAAAAGAAATTCATAAAAACATCCATGTAGTAAAGACAAATTTCCTATAAAATGTCTACAATTATGCTGACCACAGTTTTGTCAACAAAAATAATGAGATGTGTAGTAAATAAGGAAGCAAGAGTATAATGGAATGAATATTTTCAAATTTCTTAGGAAAATTAGTATGGCTTATTAAATAATAGATTCTCAGAATGGATTTAATTTTCATTTTAAATTTAGATTAATGCTATTTACAGGAGACACACTCAGACTCCTTTTCTTGAGATGGCATAGACTCACTCTTTTCAGCTCCTCCCCTCTAAATACAACTAAATATCTCAGAATAATTCAATAGTCCATCACAAAAGGATTCTCAAAGGTGGAAAGGAGTCAGATAGGCTAGGGCCTTTGTGAAATGAGGAAAGACACCAGGGTGATATCCCTTTGTTTTCATTTTATCTCTCATATATTAAAGAATGGGGACTGAAGAGTCCTGCAACCAAAATATCAGCAGACATAAATAGAAAAAAAAAAAGAAAGAAAGAAAAGAAAAGGTATCCCACTAAACAGAATCATACAGCCTAGGTGGAACCTGTGGATTTGAGTGGGAGCACCAGAATAACAAAGCAGACCAAAATAACACTGTAAGAGCTATAAAAACTAATTTTTCCTTGGAACTGCAGATCTCCAAAGTAGACCAAGACCTATGTACTAAACCTAAATAGGGTGACTGAATGCTGAAATAGAATATTTAAATAGGATCAAGTGTCTCTTAACATAATAACCAAACTTTCCGAGATATAATGTAAAATCACTTGTCATGCCAAGAACCACGACAAACACCACTTGAGTGAGAAAAGACAGTCAACTGATGACAAAATTGAAAGAATCAGGTATTGAAATTATCTGAAAAGGATTTTAAAACAGGCATCATAAAAAGGCTTCAACAAACAATTATGAGTTCTGTTGAAGTTCAATTTAAAAAAATAGAAAATCTCAGTAAAGAAATAGAAAGTATTAAAAAGTACTGAATGAAAATTACAGAATTAAAAAATACAGTAACTAAAATTTTAAAAACTCAGTTCATGAGCTCAATAGTAGAGTGATGACAGAAGTTACAATCAATGAATTTGACGACAGAGTAATAGAGTTTACACAGTCTGAACATCAGAGAGAAAATATTGTGGAAAGCTAATAAATATAGCCTCAGGGACTTGTGGGGGCAATAGCCAAAAATCTAGGATTAGTCTCACTGGAGTCCCATAAAAACAAGAAATGAAATTGTGGCAGAAAAAATGTATTTGAAGAAACAATAGCTGAAAACTTACCAAATTTAGTGAAAGATACAAACCTGCAGATTCAAGAAGCAGACCAATACTCAGAAAGGATAGATCTAAAGAAGTCCTGATCATAACACTTCATAATTAAACTTCCAAAAACTAAATACAAAAAAAAAATCTTAAAAAAAAAAAAACAGAGAGAACTGACACATTACCTATATAAGAACACCCATTTAAAGATATTGGATTTATTACCTGAAATGATAGAGGCCAGAAGGAAGTGACACAACATTTTTCAAATACTTAAAGAGAAGAAATGTTACCCACAAATCCTATACCCAGTGAAATATCCTTTAGGAACAAAGGGGATATCAAGACATTCTTGGACAAAGGAAAACTAAGAACTTATCATTAGCATACCTCTACTTTTAGAATGGCTAAAACAAACTCTCCAAACAAAAAGAAAATGATAACAGAAGACTGAGATCCTGAGAAAGGAAAAAACAATAGAATCAGTAAACATAAGAGTAAATACAAGATCCTTAACCCCATAAGTTTCTTAAATCGTATTTAATGAATGAATCAAAAGTTATATCATCGTCTAATATGGTGTTCAACATATCTAAAGGAAATACTTAAGACAATTATTTAATATTTTAAAAGAGCAGTGATCATTTTGTAATGTATAGAAATATAGACTCACTATGTTGTGCACCAGGTACTAACATAGTGTTGTGGGTCAATTATACTTAAAACAAACAAACAAAAAACAAACTCAAAGAAAAAGAGATGACATTTGTGGTTACCAGAGGCAGGGGTGGAGGGAGGGGGAATTGGACGAAGGTAGTCAAAAAGTACAAACTTCCAGTTATAAGATAAATAAGTACTAGGGATGTAATGTACAACATGGTAAATATAATTAACACTGTTGCATGTTATATATGAATGTTCTTAAGACAGTAAATCCTAAGAGTTCTCATCACAAGGAAAAATCTTTTTTTCTTTTATTTTGTATCCATATGAGATGATGGATGTTCACTAAATGTATTGTAGTCCTCATGAAATGATGTATATAAGTCAAATCATTATGCTGTACACCTTAAACTTATACAGTGTAGTATGTCAATTATATCTCAATAAACCTGGAAGGAAAAAATTTTAACGAAAAAGTAAAGTAAAATAGAGTAGATTCATTCAAAATCACTGAAGTTGGAGAAGGGAGAAGGCAGATTTCACCAGAGACTTCCCACCTGCAGTGTCTCCTGCCCCAGGTTAAAATGAAGAAATAACACTTTGATACATATGCATCATGGTGTATTGATCCTATTAATGTTATCTGTTAGGAAAAACTATTCTTCAGTCTTGCAGGAGACATGTAAAAAATGAAAAAGTGAGATAGAGAGTAAAGGTACATAAATGGTAAGGTTTCTATTCCTCACCCAAAGTGAAGTATCAAAACTGATAGAGTGTGGTAAGTTACTTATGTATATTACAATATCTACAGCAACAATTAAGAAAAGTATAATGTATACAACACTATATAAATGAAACAAGACAGAATTCTACAAGGTGTTCAAGTAACTCACAGGAAGCCAAGAAAGGAGAAACAGAGCACTGAGAAATAGAGTGAACAAACACAAATAATAAAATAGCAGACTTAAATACTAATATCACAATAATTACTTCAAATGTAGATGATATAAATTCCCCAATTATGGATAGTTGGTAGAGAGGATAAGAAAACATGACCCAACTGTATACTGTCTACAGGAAACTAATTTCTAATATAATGGCATGGACAGGTTGAAAATAAAAGCATAGAAAAAATATAGCATGCAAATATTAATAATAGCTATATTAATATCAGATAGAATAGACCCTCATAGCAAAGAATATCACAGGGGACAAAGAAGGATATAACATAATGATAAAAGGATCAATCCACCAAAATACATAGCGATCCTAATGTGTACTCACCAAACGCCAGAGTTTCAAAATACGTAAAGCAAAAACTGACAGAACTAAAATGAGAAATAGTTAAATCCACAATTATAGTTGGATGCTTAAACACCCTTTCTCCATAATTGTTAGAAACACTAGACAGAAAATCAACAAGGATGTAGAACTGCCCAATATCATCAAGCACTAGACTCTGTCATATAAGGACACTCTACCCAATGATAGCAAAATGCATACTTTCTCAAGCATCCATGGAATATTCACCAAAATATATCATATCCTGGGCCATAAAACAAACTCAATAAATTTAAGAGAATTGAAATCATACAGACTATATTGTATGACCAAAGTTAAATTAGACTAGAAATGAACAACAGAAAGACAATAATAAAATCTCTAAACTTTTGGAAATTAAACATATCTGAAAATAATCCATGGGTCAAAAATAAAGTCTCAAAAATAATAATTTAAAAATACATAGAACTAAATGCAAATGAATATCAACATGTGTGAGTTCTAGCTGAAACAATACCAAAAGGGAAATTTATACCATTAATACTTACATTAGAAAGGAAGAGAGTTTTCAAATAAAAAAATCCAAGTTCCAACGTCAAGAAACTAGAAAAGAAGAGAAAAATAAACCAAATATAAGTAGAAGGGAGGAAATAATAAAGATAGAAGCAGAAATAAATGACAGTGAAAATACGAAATACAGAAAATCAATAAAACCAAAAGCTGGTTCCTGAAAATAATAACATTGATAAAGTTTTAGCAAGTCAAAAATAAGAAGAATGAAGACACAAATCACTAATGTCAAATGAAACATGGCATATCATTAGCAATATTGCAACAATTAAAAGGATAATAAGGTATCTTAATACATTTTGCCTACTATAAAAATGCCATAGACTGGGTAGATAATGATGAACAGAATTTTATTTTTCACAGTTCTGAAGTCTGGAAGTCCAAGAACAGGGTGCCAGCATGGTTGGGTGAGGGCGCTCATCCAGGTTTCAGACTTCTCATTGTATTCGCAAACTGTGGAAGGGGCAAAAGATCTCTCTGGAATCTCTTTTGTAAGAGCACTAATGCTAGTAAATGAAGGCTTTGCCCTCATGACTTAATCACCTCCCAAACGCTCCACCTCCTCATATCATCACCTTGGATGTTTTGTTAGGATTCAACATATGAATCTTAGGAGGACACATTCACCATAGCATAAAAGAGCACTATAAACAACTTTATGAGTATAAGAAATGGATCAATACATCAAAAACCATAAACTCTTAAATCAAAAACAAGATCAAATTTACAAAGGTAGTTGTCCTATATGCATTAAAAATTGAATATTTAGTTAAAAAGCTCCCCCAAAAGAAATCTCCAGGCCCATGTGGGTTCACTGAAGAATCTATTAAAGATTTAAGAAAGAACTAACATCGATTTTACACAATCTCTTCCAGAAAATAGAAAAGGAGGAAACATTTACTGACTCTTTTTAAAGGCTTGAAATTTCACAATACCTAAAACATACAAAAACAATAAAAAAAGGAAAACTATAGGCCAAATTATCTCATGAACTTAGATGCAGAAGTCCTCAATAAAACATCAGCAAATGAAATCCAGAAATGTATTAAAAGAATAACAAATGATTACCAAGTAGGATTTACTCCAGATATGCAAACCTGGATCAACATTCAAAATAAATTAGTGTAATGTATCATGTCAACAGACTAAAGATGAAAAATTCAAAAGATAATATAAATTGACAAAGAAAATAACAAAATCCAAGATCCATTCTTAATAAAAACTCTCAGCAAATTAGGTATAGAGGGAAATTTCCTCAAATTACTTTTATTTATATTTTAAATTAATTTTTATTGGAGTATAGTTGATTTACAACGTTGTGTTAGTTTCTACTGTACAGCAAAGTGAATCAGTTATACATATACATATATCCACTCTTTTTAAGATTCTTTTCCAATATAGGTCATTAGAGAGTATTGAGTAGAGTTCCCTGTGCTATATAGTAGGTCCTCATTAGTTATCTATTTTATATATAGTACAGTATATATGTCAATTGCAATCTCCCAATTTATCCCTCTCCCCCGGTTCCCCCTTGGTAACCATAAGTTTGCTTTCTACATCTGTGACTCTATTTCTTTTTAGTAAATAAGTTCATTTGTGTCATTTTTTTAGATGCCAAATATAAGTGATATCATATAATATTTGTCCTCTGACTTACTTCACTCAGTACGACAATTTCTAGGTCCATCCATGTTGCTGCAGATGGTATTATTTCATTCTTTTTTATAACTGAGTAATATTCCATTGTATATATGTATCACATCTTCTTTACCCATTCATCTGTTGATGGACATTTAGGTTGATTCCATGTCCTGGCTATTGTAAATAGTGCTACAATGAACATTGTGGTGCATGTATCTTTTCAAATTATGGTTTTCTCCAGATGCATGACCAGGAGTGGGATTTCTGGGCAATGGTAGCTCTATTTTTAGTTGTTTAAGTAACCTCCATACTCTTCTCCATACTGGCTGCACCAATTTACATTCCCACCAACAGTGTAGGAGGGTTCCTTTTTCTCCCCACCCTTTCCAGCATTTATTGCTTGTAGATTTTTTGATGATGGCCATTCTGACTGGTGTGATGTGATACCTCACTGTAATTTTGATTTGCATTCCTCAACTAATTAGTGAGGCTGAGCATCTTTTCAGGTGCTTTTTAGTCGATCTGTATGTCTTCTTTGGAGAAATGTCTATTTAGATCTTCTGCCCATTTTTTGATTGTATTGTTTGTTTTATTGATATTGAGCTGCATGAGCAGTTTGTATATTTTGGAGATTAATACTTTGTCAGATGCTTCATTTACAAATATTTTCTCTCATTCTGAGAGTTGTCTTTTTGTTTTGTTTATGGTTTCCTTTGCTGTGCAAAAGCTTTTAAGTTTCATTAAGTCTCATTTATTTTTGTTCTTATTTTCATTACTCTAGGAGGTGGATCAAAAAAGATCTTGCTGTGATTTATGTCAAAGGATGTTCTGCCTATGTTTTCCTCAAAGAGTTTTAAAGTATCTGGTCTTACATTTAGGTCTTTAATTAATCCATTTTGATTTTATTTTTGTGTGTGGTGTTAGGGAGTGTTCTAATTTCATCTGTTTACATGTAGCTGTCCAGTTTTCCCAGCACCACTTATTGAAGAGACTGTCTTTTCTCCATTGTGTATTCTTGCCTCCTTTGTCATAGATTAGGTGACCATAGGTGCATGGGTTTATCTCTGGACTTTTGATCCCGTTCCATTGATCTATATTTCTGTTTTTGTGCCAGTCCCATACTATTTTGATAACTGTAGCTTTGTAGTATAGTTTGAAGTCAGGGAGCCTGATTCCTCCAGCTCCATTTTTCTTTCTCAAGATTGCTTTAGCTATTCATGGTCTTTTGTGTTTCCATACAAATTGTAAAATTTTTTGTTCTAATTCTGTGAAAAATGCCCTTGGTAATTTGATAGGGATTGCATTGAGTCTGTAGATTGCTTTGGGTAGTATAGTCATTTTCACAATATTGATTCTTCCCATCCAAGAACACGGTATATCTCTCCATCTGTTTGTGTCATCTTTTACTTCTTTCATCAGTATCTTATAGTTTTCTGAGTACAGGTCTTTTGCCTCCTTAGGTAAGTTTATTCGTAGGTATTTTATTCTTTTTGATGTGATGGTAAATGGAATTGATTTCTACCTTGATTTCTCTTTCTGATCTTTCATTGTCAGTGTATAGGAATACAAGAGATTTCTGTGTATTAATTTTGTACCTTGCAACTTTACCAAATTCATTGATGAGCTCTAGTAATTTTCTGGTAGCATCTTTAGGATTCTCTATATATAGTATCATGTCATCAGCAAACAGTGACAGTTTTACTTCTTCTTTTCCAATTTGGATTCCTTTTATTTCTTTTTCTTCTCTGGTTGCCATGGCTAGGACTTCCAAAACCATGTTGAATAATAGTTTAGAGAGTAGACATCCTTGTCTTGTTCCTGATCTTAGAGGAAATGCTTTCAGTTTTTCACCACTGAGAATGATGTTTGCTGTGGATTTGTTATATGGCCTTTATTATGTTGAGGTAGGTTCCCTCTATGCCCACTTTCTGGAGAGTTTTTTTTATCATAAATGGGTGTTCAATTTTGTCAAAAGCTTTTTCTGCATAACTGTGATGATTATATGGTTTTTATTCTTCCATTTGTTGATGTGGTGTATCACACTGATTGATTGCAGATATTGAAGAAATCTTGCATCCCTAAGATAAATCCCTCTTGATCATGGTGTATGATCCCTTTAATGTATTGTTGGATTTGGTTTGCTAGTTATTTATGAGGATTTTTGTGTCTATATTCATCAGGGATATTGGCCTGTAATTTTCTTTCTATTTAAAAAAAAATCTGTAAAAACTCTACAGTCAGCATCATACCTAATAGTGAAAGACTCAATGCTTTCCTTTTAAGTTTGGGTATGTGGAGAGGATGTCCACTTTCACTACTCTTATTCAACATGGTATTGGAAGTTCTAGCTGCTTCAATAAGGCAAGAAATAATTGCCATAAATGTTGGAATAGAAGAAATAATATTCCCTATTTGAAAATTACATGAGAGTCTACATATAAAATCCCAAGCAATTTACAGAAATAAAGTAATAAAATAAACTGTTAGAACTAATAAGTGAGTTCAGCAAGATTGAGGGTTACAAGATCAATGCAAAAATATCAATCATATTTCCATAGACTAACAATGAATAACTGGAAATAAACTAGAAAAAAGCAACATCATTTATAATTGCTCTAAAAAATGAAATACCTATTTATATATCTAAGAAAGCATGCACAGGATCTCTATGTTTAGAAGTATAAAACATTGTTGTAATAAACCAAAAATCTGAATAATTGGAGAGACCATATTCATGCATTGGAATACTCATCTAGTAAAGATGTTAATTGTCTTCAAAGTGTTCTATAGGTTTAAGGAAATTCTCATCAAAATCCTAGCAAAGTTTTTTGAAGACATAGACAAGCAAATTCTAAAATTTATATCGGAAGGGTAAAGACTTACAATAACCAAAGCAAATTTCGAAAAGAATAATAATGCAGAAGGAATCACTTTTTCTATTGTCACAGCTTACTACTATACAGCCATTAATCAAAACTGCATGGTACTAGAGGATAAATAGACACATAGATCAATTGAAGAGAATAGAAAATCCAGAAATAGGCCCATAGATTTACACCCAGTTGATTTTTGACAAACGTGCAAAAGTAATTCTGCAGAAGACATATGGTACAGAGAAATCGGACCTTCATACAAAAAAATTAACCTAACATCCTATATCATAATTAACTAAAATGCATCACAGACTTAAATGCAAAATGTAAAACTATAAAATTTTAGGAAGATGGAGAAAATTTTCAGAACCTAGAACTAAGTGAAAAGTTCTTTAATTTGCCACTAAAAGCATGATCCATAAGAGGAGAAAAAGATAAATTGGACCTCATCAAAATTAAAAATGCATTCTCTGTGAAAGATTTTGTTCAGATTATAAAAAGCAAGTTACAGACTTAAAGAATATATACATAAACCACATATCTGATGAAGTATCTAGAATATATAAAGAACTCTCAAACTGAACAGTAATAAAAACAATTAGAATCTATCCAATTATAAATTTAGAAAAAAGACATGCACAGAATTTTTACCAAAGAGGATACACAGGTGACACATAAGCACCTGAAAAGATGTGCAACATCATTAGGCACTAGACTTACCACTACACACCTATCAAAACAACTAAAACAAAAAAGTGATACCACCAAAGGCTGGTGAGGATGTGGAGAAACTGCTGATCACTCATACACTGCTGATGAGTACTCAAAATGTAACAGTCACTCTTGGAAACAGTTTGGCAGTTTATTTTAAAACTAAGATTGCTATTACTATATGATAGAGCAATTACACACTTGGGGTTTTATCCCAGAGGGATGGTAACTTATGTTCATGCAAAAAACTTGTACATGAATATTTATAGCAGCTTTATTCATATTAGCCAAAAAATGGAAATGGCCCAGATGTTCAACTATGAATGTATAAATAAACTGTGATGTATCCATACCATGGAATGCTACTCAGAAATCAAAGGAATGAAATATTGATGCATGCAATAACTTGAATGAACTTCAAAGGTATTATGCTGAGTTAAATATCTGATCCCAAAATACTATACACTATATAATTCTATCCATATTACATTCTTAAAATAACAAAATTATAGAGATGTAGGATAGATTAGTAGTTGCCATGGATTCAGGATGGGGGTAGACTGTATGTGGCTTTAAAAATATAACATCATGGAGACTTGTGGTAATTAGCCAAAACTACACATGCGGAAAAATTGTATAGAACTTAGAACTACACACACACACACACACACACACACACAGAGACACACACGTGCACACACCCACACAGATGAGTGCATGTATACCTGGAGAAATATGAATAAACTCTGGATTGTATCAAAGACAGTTTTCTGGTTTTGATATTGTACTACAGTTATGCAAGATGTGAACACTGGGGGAAGCTAGGCAAAGGGTATACATAATATCTTGTAAATTTCTTAGCAATTTCCTGTAAACCTATAATTATTTCAAAATAAGAAGTTTAAAATAAAACATAATGGCATTTTCATAGATATCTTATTGTTATTGATTTCTAATTTAATTTTACTGTGATCAGATAAATTGTTCTATAATATTTTGATCATTTTATATTTATTGAGACGTGTAATGACATTGCAAATGGACTATGTGAATATACCATGTTCATTTTAAGGACAGTGTATTTTGCAGTTGTTAGTGTAGCATCCTAACAATATTATTTAGCTCAAGATAGTTAACAGAATTGTTCATACTCTCTCTGTCTTTACTGAGCTTCTGTTTAAGGTCTGTTAATTGATGATAGAAGTATGTTTTTATATCTTACTTTGTGGAAATTTTGAATTCTCTCTTCAGTTCTGTCAATCATATACATATGTGTTCACTGAAAATACTGTCATTAGCATATACACATTTATGTTTGTCATAAATTACTGGAAAATTGAATCTTTATCAGTTTGAAATGTCCCTCTAGTGATATTCTTTGTATTAAAGTTTATTTTATTTTACATCATAGCTATTCCAGCCTTCTTCTGCTTCATGTTTGTATGGTATATCTTTTTCTATCCAGTTACTCTCAATCTATTGATATTTGTCTTTATATTTTAAATGAGTTTCTATGGACAACATGTAAAATATTTAAGCTATTAACATACAGGATAACTATTTATATAGTTTGATTCAGGCCTAATATTCTGTTATTTGTTTTAGGTTGGTTCCCTATCTTTTTTTTTTTTTATATGTTTCCCTTTTCCTGGCATTTGTTGGATTAGTTAATAATTTTTAGAATTCTATTTTTATTTGTCAATTGGCTTTTAAGCTACATCTCTTTGCATTAGATAATTTTTATTAATCTATATGAAAGTTCACTGATTCTTTTTTTTTGTCCTACCCATTCTATTATTAAGCCCATCCAGAAAAATTTTAATTTCAGATATTGTATCTTTTAGCTTTAAAATTTGCATTTGTTTCTTTTATATTGTTGGTATATCTCTACTGTGATTTCCCATCTTTTCATTATTTACAACATATTTTCTTTTAACATACTGAGCATAGTTATAAGGAATGCTTTAAAAAACCTAGCCTGATAATTCCAATAGCTAGGTAATCTCAGGATTGGCAACTGTTGGTTCCATTTTCCTTTGAGATGGGGTCATATTATCCTGGCTTTCATATGTCAGATAACTTTGGCTTATACCCTTGACATTTTGAACATTATGTCGTGGAGATTCTTGATTTTGTTATATTACTCCAAGAATACTGATGTTTTGGCTTTAGAAAAAATTTACTGGGTTAGACTCAGGCTGAAAATTGTTATATCAGCATTAGCCCAGAACTCATTTCAGTTTCTTAGGCCTAACTTGAAGCTGATTTCAGCTTTCCCCATGCATGCAGGAGTCAGATAACAACCAGAGACTTAGGCTGAATTTAAACACAGATTTTTTTTTTTTCTGTTTCTCCCCTTTCCTAGGTTACTTATTCTCTTACAGTCCTTATTGTCTCATGTTCCTTTTCTGAATATTCTGGCCAAAAATAAAATGGCGTTTACCCTGTAGTAGCAACCGTAATAATTCTGTTGTCCTCAGGGTAAAGCTGTAAAAAACGATTGGGTTAATCATTTCATTTGGATCACTTACTACATGTTTCCACCCCCCAGAAAAATCTACCTACACTTCTTTTAGGCTGAAAAACACTGAGGTGGTTATTTTTCATGTACTTTTAATAGAATGTATAGCTGTTGTGTGCAGGAGGATCAGCTAATTAAGCTCTTATTTCTTCACACCAGAAGCAGAACTCCTCTTAAAGCATAAGGAATCACAAAGGCCAAATGTAAAGAAATGAACATTTATAGCAGACAAAACGACCAACTAAAATAGTACAAAGTAATAGCAAACAAAATACATGTTAAATGAGTATTATTATGCATTAAGAAGCCCACTACAAAGGTATAAAAATACTATTAAAATATTGATGTATTTATCAGAACTTAAAAATATATAACACAAAATGTATAGAACTACAAAGAGAAATTGAGAAATCCACACTCATAATTTGATCTTTTAAAAAACCTTTCTGTTACTGCTTAAGACACACTACTATAAAAATATAGAAGTTTTGAATTATGCTATTAATCAGGTATATTTCATGAAATATTATACATATGGTCAACATTTATTCACTTTCTGGAAGTATGCTTGTGTATAATAAATGACCAATTGTTTTGTTCTTATTCCAACTTCCCCTCATCATGCATATGTGGCCAGTACATTGTAGTTAGACTTTTAGAATCATTTGGATTCCTATGGAAGAAAGCCCAAAACATTGAAAGGATATTAAAGTTAAATATGTTCAAAGATTTTTTTTATATTTAGAATTATGTGTGATGTGGATTTAAGGAGCAAACAAAAAGCATACCTTTCTTTTTCTTTTTGATCAATAATATGAAACACTCAAGAATTAACAGGACATTTGTAATTTAGAGAGCTGAGCTTCATGTGGACATTGATGAAAAGAGTGTTTGGCATTTAACTCCTGTAAATAAAGCTGCTGAATAGAACTACTTCAGTGTTCAATATTGTCTAATTCAGAACTATAAGACTTTTTAGTTGTAAAGGACAAGGGGAAATCAATCAATCAAGAAAATGTTCTCACCTTGTTGTTAGGTTTCTCAATTAAAAAATATGCTATTTATCCTCTTATTCTCTACCAGTCCCTATAATGTAGTGAAATAAACACATTTTAAAAACTGCTGTATGCCTAGCCTTCAACAGAGGTATCTGAATTATTAGGGGTCTCTGTCAAGGCTGGATATGTCTTTAGGCAAATAATTTTCAAATGTGAAATCAAATCATATTGATGTGTAATTTGCTACTGTTTGTATGAGTACAGTAATGGTTTATTTCACTTTTATAGTTTAGAACAGGTTCAAGGTTGTCTCTAGAATAATGGCATTCTCACTCATGAGCACTGTGATATGTTTTGAGTGGGAAGGAAATGAAAGTTCTACATAGTGGTTTGAGAATTCATTATAACAAGCTTTATTCTATACCTTAAAATGAAGTCACAGTAAATATATATAAAAGGACTGCTTGCTATTCTCACTTATCAAACCATCATGTAGAACTATAGCTTTCTCTCCTACTTAAAAAATCAGAACTTTGTAACTGATATACAATAGATAGTTGCTATTATGAATCATAGTAGTTCTTTTCCCCACAAAATTTTGGGAATATCATAGACATTTTGGAATACACATTTGAATGAATCTATTGTCAGGTCACTTTTCAGTCCTTTGTACGAAATTTGTCTTTTTTTTCTTGTTGATTTTAGAGTCATTTGTTTCCCTTTGCTGTTCTACAATTCCACTGTGATGCATGTAAGTATGTATTTTTTCTGGTGGTCTAATTGTGCTTCTTGAACCTGAGGGCGCATGTATTTCACCATTATGGAAAGTTTTCTGTCATCTCTTTGAATACTGCCTCTACCTCAATCACTCTGTTCTCTTCTTCAAGATCTCCTACAAGAGGTATATTAGACTTTTCCATTGTGTTTTTCTTAACTCTTAAACCATGCTCATAAAGTTTACATCTTTATTGTACTATACTGCATTCTATATTCTTGATTTTCTATAGTTTGAAAATGATATGCCTAGGTAAAATTTTTGTTGTGTTTTGCATTTATCCTGCTTGATATTCTCTGAGCTTTCTAGATCTGTGGTTTGGAGTCTAACACTAATTTGGGGGGGAATTCTTTCATTATTTAATGTTTTTTCTGTTCCTTTTTCTCTTTCTTCTCCTAGAATTCCCATTATGCATATGTTACATAGTTGTCCCACAGTTCTTTGATATTCTGTTCTTGTTGGATTTTTTTCAAGCTTTGTTCTGCTTTTCAGTTTTACTGGTTTCTGCTTAGATATCCTCAAGCTCAGAAATTCTTTTCTCAGCTGTGTCCAGTCTACTAATAAGCCCATGAAAAGCATTCTTTATTTCTGTTAGTGTTTTAGATCTCTAGCATTTCTTTTTGGTTCCCTCTTAGAATTTCTATCTCTCTGCTTGCATTGCCCATCTGTTCTTGCATACTGTATAGTTTATTTTTAGAGCCTTAAGCATCTTAATCATAATTGTTTTAAATTCCCAGTCTGCTAATTCCAACTTCCCTGCTATATCTAAGTCTGGTTGTGATGTTTGTTCTCTCTTCAAATTCTGTTTTTTGCTTTTTAGTATGTCTTGTAATATTTTTCGTGATAGCCAGACATGACGTAGTGGGTAAAAGGAACTGCTATAAATAGGCCTTTTGTAATGTGGTGGTAAGGTGTTGGGGGAGGAGATGTATTCTATAATCCTACGAGTAGGTCTCACTCTTTTAGTGAGCCTGTACCTCTGGACTGTGAACTTCACATGTACTTCTCAGCTCCCAACATTGTGCCCTGCCCCCCCTTCAGTGAGACAGGATGGCTAGAGTGGGCTGGAGTTTGGTATTTACCTCTCCCCTGCTAGAAGGCACTGATAAAACCCCTAGAGGTTAGGCTCTGGTTAAGTATTTTCTCCTGAGGGCAGACTTTGTTGAGAACAGAACGCTCTGCCATATTTCAAAATGATTCCTTTCCCCCTCCCCCTGCCAGAAGCACAAGGAGATTTTTCTCTAACAGTCACTGTGAGAACCTGGTCAAGCTCCTAGAGGTGAAATTCAAAAAAGTGTTGGGGCCCTGCATCACTGTTTCCCCCTGGAGTTTTTAACTCTTGGGCTTTTCCATACTGAGCCTCCAGCAATTCATCAGTCACAGTTCATATTTCCCTACCTCAGCATTGGTTCCTACAGTGGTTTGTGCTTGTGGGTTTCTGCTTCAGTAAGTTGTGATTCTCTTTATTTGCCTCTTGGTCTCTTCATTTTGCAGGGCAATGGTTTGCCCTGTAACCTCACTTCTCTGACAGATATAAGAAGAGTTGTTGATTTTTCAGTTTCTTCAGCTTTTTCTTGTTTTTAGGATGCTCTGGTGACTTCCAGCTTGTTCCATGCCTGACCAGAAACAAGATGTCTCCAAACTATGCATTCTGTATCCAATAATTCTATCAGCCTTGTCTAATATTGTATTTTAACCCATTCCTTAAAATATTTTATACCAAAGAATGCATTTTCATCTGCAGAAGTTGATTCTTATTTTGGTCAAAACAGCTTATTTTTTATTTACATGTCCATTTTTTTCGTAAGCTTTCAATTCTTTCTTTTACATGTTTAGCCATTTAAAATATGTATTTTACAGTCTCTCAGATTGTTCTTTTGTTGCTTCAGATTCTGAGCAGGTACAAGAAATAGGAGAAGCTCTATCAAGCATTTGTGATGATTGGGTTATTTCATTGCATGTTCTCTATTTTTAAAAATTATCTTACATTAAATGAGGCCCGTTTCTTCCTGTGAGAATCCCTTGTCACTTTGGTCATGAGAATATCCCTCCGAAGTGGTTTTGCATTTACTTATATCAGGTATCCTTAGACTACCACTGACTCAGAATCAAATTTATATCAATTTCTTGGATGCCTAGAACATATAAATTCTTCCAGTTTTTATCTAACCCCAAATAAGGAATGGGACAAAAGTTCTGAATTCTAATGGAAAGCTTTTACTTTCCTTAATTCAGACCAATAAAATCACCTGTTATCCCTTGTGGCCAGCAAATGGATTTTATTATTGTTTCCCATTTTACTTAAAGTGCGGACTTTGAGGGTCTCATCTTTATGCAAGGATCTCAGTTCCAACTCCCTCCCTATATGTTCCCAAGGCCTTGAATCGTTTCTCTACATGGTTTTTATATCCAACTTCAAATTTATTATCTAATAATCAACTAATACTTTCCCCTCCGTTCTCTTTTCCTGGACAGAGCTTGAGTAGTGTTAACTAACTTGCTTACATTTTTAGCTTTCCATTCTCCTCCTCCTATTCTTTTCTTCCTCCTTCTCCCCCTCTTACTTCTCCTCTTTTTCTTGTTCATCTCTCCCTCCTCCTCTTTCTCCTTCTTCTTCTCCTTTGCATATGTCATTTTATTCTTATTTCTTATAAACACTGCTATAAAGTTTTAAAATTATACTGTAACCAAAATTTTAAAAATATTTGTATGTTATATTTTCCATATTAACTTTGATGACCATACTGACAATATCAGAAGTCCCTGTTAAAATTATCTGCAATTCTCAAGAAGATCTAGATTATATTCTACTTTATCATCACTCTCATAGAATGTTTGTACTGGAAAGACATTAAAATATGATCTAGTCCAGAAATCCAAAATTATAATATCTCTAGGGGTCTGATAGGTAATATAAATGTATGAAATGGCTGGATATAAGACAATAAGGAGTGCTGGGGCCTTGTTGTAGACCTGGAGAGTGTATATTTTAAAATATCTAATACTATGCTAGCCACACAAAACAGCTCCACAGAATACTGTTTTCAACCTCTTATTCTATACCAATTCCCTCATTCTATATATGATGCAATTGAGAACAGAATAGGTCTTACCCAACTAGCACAGCTGGTCACTTGAGTCCCCTTTCTGACAATCATGACTACCATAAACTTATAAAACAACTAGAAAATCATACAAACTTTACAATAAAATGTTATATTTGATAGACAATATATGCTATAAGAATTTAGAATAGTGACACAAAATATTAAAGTTTTCAATATTATCATCCTGTTTTTAAATCTCAGGCACTAAAATCCTCTTTCAGTTGCAGAATAGTATTCTTTTTTCTTGTCAAAATATCACATTTACCTTAGCTTGAATGTAAATGATGCTTAGAAAAATGTGGCTGTGAAGAAATGTTCATCTCCCCAAAACAGGTAAGATCTAGAAGCCTAATTTCTTTAGTCAACTAACCCAACTAAGAATCCCAGTATAAAGCAAAGCATCTATTTAATCCTGCCTCTGAGGCACAGGCTGTGAACTGCAGCCCACAGATGGAGGAAGATGTATCTACAGGTGACAGAACATTATTCAGATGTTATCAGCTGCCTTTCCTACAGCATAATGCCACCTGTGATCAAATACCTCATTAGAAGAGCGCTAAAGAGTACAGAAAAACTTTTGAAAGATATTTTTACTCCATGAATGCAAACATTGTACATGGCGATTTTCCAAGGAAAAAATACTTCATTGCTTATGTTTGACTCTTCACAACTACAAAAAAATTTCATTTATTGTTTCACTTATTCCTCAGAAAAATTTTGTGAGCATAAAATAATTACGGTCTCATTTTTATGTGAAGACAATGAAGCCCAGATAGATAAAGTAAATAATTTTATCAAATCACATGACCAGAAAGAGCAGAACTAAGACTCTACATCAGGTGTTGTGGTTACAAATCAAGCTTTTTTATATTCCTATATGCTACCACTCCTCATATCAATTTACCTGGTAGACAAGATAAAAATTTAAACTTACTGTGTTATTCTTGTTAAAATGAATGTTTCCTGAGGAAGTGTGCTCACTCCCTCTTGTGAGAGCACTAGAATCACAATTAACTGCTGAACAATCATCAACAGGAAGACACTGGAACTCACCAAAAAAGATACCCCACATCCAAAGACAAAGGAGAAGCCACAATGAGATGGTAGGAGGGGCGCAATCACAATAAAATCAAATCCCATAACTGCTAGGTGGGTGACTCACAAACTGGAGAACAATTATACTCCTGAAGTCCATCCACTGGAGTGAAGGTTCTGAACTCCAGGTCAGGCTTCCCAACCTGGGGATCTGGCAATGGGAGGAGGAATTCCCAGAGAATCAGACTTTGAAGGCTAGTGGGGTTTGATTGCAGGACTTTGACAGGACTGGGGGAAACAGAGACTCCACTCTTGGATGGCACACACAAAGTAGTGTGTGCATCAGGACCAAGGTGGAAGGAGCAGTGACCCCATAGAATGAACCAGACCAGACCTACCAGCTAGTGTTGGAGGGTCTCCTGCAGAGGCGGGGGGTGGCTGTGGGTTACGGCCAGGACAAGGACACTGGCAGCAGAAGTTCTGGGAAGTACTCCTTGGCATGAGCCCTCCCAGAGTCCACCATTAGCCCCACCAAAGAGCCGGGTAGGCTCCAGTGCTGGGTACCCTCAGGCCAAACAACCAACAGGGAGGGAACCCAGCCCCACCCATCAGCAGACAGGAGGATTAAAGTTTTGCTGAGCTCTGCCCACCAGAGCAACAGTCAGCTCTACCCACCACCAGTCCCTCCCATCAGGAAGCTTGCACAAGCCTCTTAGATAGCCTCATCCACCAGAGGGCAGACAGACAGGAGAAGCAAGAAGAACTACAGTTCTGCAGCCTGTGGAAAGAAAACCACATTCACAGAAAGAGAGACAAAATGAAAAGGCAGAGGACTTTGTACCAGATGAAGGAAGAGCATAAAACCCCAGAAAAACAACTAAATGAAGTGGAGATAGGCAACCTTCCAGAAAAAGAATTCAGAATAATGATAGTGACAATGATCCAGGACCTCAGAAAAAGAATGGAGGCAAAGATCAGGAATATGCAAGAAATGTTTAACAATGAACTACAAGAATTAAAGAACAAACAAACAGAGATGAACAATACAATAACTGAAATGAAAAATACACCAGGAGGAATCAATAGCAGAATAACTGAGGCAGAAGAACAGATAAGTGACCTGGAAGACAGAATGGTGGAATTCACTGCCACAGAACAGAATAAAGAAAAAAGAATGAAAAGAAATGAAGACAGCCTAAGAGACCTCTGGGTCAACAATAAACACACCAACATTCACATTATAGGGGTCCAAGAAGGAGGAGAGAGAGAGAAAGGACCCGAGAAAATATTTGAAGAGATTTTAGTCAAAAACTTTCCTAACATGGGAAAGGAAATAGACACCCAAGTCCAGGAAGCTCAGCGAGTACCAGGAAGGATAAATCCAAGAAGAAACATGCCAGGACACATAGTAATCCAACTGAAAAAATTAAAGACAAAGAAAAATTATTAAAAGCAACAAGGGAAAAATGACAAATAACATACAAGCGAATGCCCATAAAGTTAACAGCTGATTTCTCAGCAGAAGCTCTACAAGCCAGAAGGTAGGGGCACAAAATATTTAAAGTGATTAAAGGGAAGAACCTACAACCAAGATTACTCTACCCAGCAAGGATCTCATTCAGATATGATGGAGAAATCAAAAGCTTTACAGACAAGCAAAAGCAAAGAGAATTCAGCACCACCAAATCAGCTCTCCAAACAAATGCTAAATGATCTTCTCTAAGTGGGAAACACAAGAGAAGAAAAGGACCTACAAAAACAAATCCAAAACAATTAAGAAAATGGTAATAGGAACATACATATCGATAATTAACTTAAATGTGAATGGATTAAATGCTCCAACCAAATGACACAGGCTCGCTGAATGGATACAAAAATGAGAACCCGTACATATGCTGTCAGCAAGAGACCCACTTCAGAACTAGGGACACATACAGACTGAAAGTGAGGGGATGGAAAAAGATATTCCATGCAAATGGAAATCAAAAGAAATCTGGGGTAGCAATACTCATATCAGATAAAATAGACTTTAAAATAAAGAATGTTACAAGAGACAAGGAAGGACACTACATAATGATCAAGGGATCAATCCAAGAAGAAGATATAACAATTATAAATATATATGTACCCAACATAGGAGCACCTCAGTACATAAGGCAATGCTAACAGCTGTAAAAGAGGAAATCGACAGTAACACAATAATAGTGGGGGACTTTAACACCTCACTTACACCAGTGGACAGATAATCCAGAGAGAAAATTAATAAGGAAACACGAGCTGTAAATGACACAATAGACCAGACAGATTACACTTTCTTCTCAAGAGCACATGGAACATTCTCCAGGATAGATTACATCTTGGGTCACAAATCAAGCCTTGGTAAATTTAAGAAAATTGAAATCATACCAAGCATCTTTTCCGACAACAATGCTATGGGATTAGAAATAAATTACAGGGAAAAAACATAAAAAACACAAACACATGGAGGCTAAACAATACATTACTAAATAACCAAGAGATCACTGAAGAAATCAAAGAGGAAACCAAAAAATACCTAGAGACAAATGACAATGAAAACACGACGATCCAAAACCTATGGGATGCAGCCAGAGCAGTTCTAAGAGGGAAGTTTACAGCAATACAGTCCTACCTCACGAAACAAGAAACATCTCAAATAAACAAATCTAACCTTACATCTAAATGAACTAGCAAAGGAAGAACAAGCAAAACCCAAAGTCAGTAGAAGGAAAGAAATCATAAAGATGAGAGCAGAAATAAATGAAATAGAAACAAAGAAAACAATAGTAAAGATCAGTAAAACTAAAAGCTGGTTCTTTGAGGAGATACATCGATTGATTAACCTTTAGCCAGACGTATCAAGAAAAAGAGGGAGAGGGCTCAAATCAATAAAATTAGAAATGAAGAAGGAGAAGTTACAAATGACACCACAGAAATACAAAGGATCATGAGAGATTACTACAAGCAGCTCTATGCCAATAAAATGGACAACCTAGAAGAAATGGACAAATTTTTAGAAAAGCAAAACCTTCCAAGACTGAACCAGGAAGAAATAGAAAATATAAACAGACCAATCACAAGCACTGAAATTGAAACTGTGATTAAAAATCTTCCAACAAACAAAAGTCCAGGACCAGATGGTGTCACAGGTGAATTCTATCAAACATTTAGAGAAGAGCTAACACCCATTCTTCTCAAACTCTTCCAAAAAATTGCAGAGGAAGGAACACTCCCAAACTCATTCTACGAGGCCACCATCACCCTGATACCAAAACCAGACAGAGATACTACAAAAAAAGAAAATTACAGACGAGTATCACTGATGAATATAGATGCAAAATCCTCAACAAAATACTTGCAAACAAAATCCAACAACACATTCAAAGGATCATACAACATGATGAAGTGGGATTTATGCCAGGGATGCAAGGATTCTTTAATATATGCAAATCAATCAATGTGATACACCATATTAACAAACTGAAGAATAAAAACCATATAATCCTCTCAACAGATGCAGGAAAAGTTTTTGACAATATTCAACACAGATTCATGATAAAAACTCTCCAGAAAGTGGGCATAGAGGGAACCTGCCTCAACATCATAAAGGTCATATATGACAAACGCACAGCAAACATCATTCTCAATGGTGAAAAACTGAAAGCATTTCCACTAAGATCAGGAACAAGACAAGGATGTTCACTCTTGCTACTATTATTCAACATAGTTTTGGAAGTCCTAGCCATGGCAATCAGAGAAGAAAAAGAAATAAAAGGAATACAAATTGGAAAAGAAGAAGTAAAACTGTCACTGTTTGCAGATGACATGATACTATACATAAATAATCCTAAAGGTGCCACCAGAAAACTACTAGAGCTAATCAATGAATTTGGTAAAGTTGCGGGATACAAAATTAATGCACAGAAATCTCTTGCATCCCTATACACTAACAATGAAAAATCAGAAAGAGAAATTAAGGAAACAATCCCATTTACCATTGCAACAAAAAAAATAAAATACCTAGGAATAAACCTACCTAAGGAGGTAAAAGACTTGTACTCAGAAAACTATAAGACACTGATGAAAGAAATCAAAGATGACACAAACAGATGGAGAGATATACAATGTTCTTGGATGGGAAGAATCAATATTGTGAAAATGACTATACTACCCAAAGCAATCTACAGATTCAGTGCAATCCCTATCAATTTACCAATGGCATTTTTTACAGAACTAGAACAAAAAATCTTAAAATTTGTATGGAGACACAAAAGACCCCGAAGAGCCAAAGCAAACTTCAGGGGGAAAAAACGGAGCAAAAGGAATCAGGCTCCCTGACTTCAGAGTATACTACAAAGTTACAGTAATGAAGCCAATATGGTACTGGCACAAAAACAGAAATACAGATCAACGGAACAGAATAGAAAGCCCAGAGATAAACCCACGCACATATGGTCAACTAGTCTACGACAAAGGAGGCAAGGATATACAATGGAGAAAAGACAGTCTTTTCAATAAGTGGTGCTGGGAAAACTGGACAGCTACATGTAAAAGAATGAAATTAGAACACTCCCTAACACCATACACAAAAATAAACTCAAAATGGGTTAAAGACCTAAACGTAAGACCGCACACTATAAAACTCTTGGGGGTAAACACAGGAAGAACACTCTTTGACATAAATCACAGCAAGACTTTTTTGACCCACCTCCTAGAGTAAGGGAAATAAAAACAAAAATAAACAAATGGGATCTAATGAAACTTAAAGGCTCTTGCACAGCAAAGGAAACTATAAGGAAGATGAAAAGACAACCCTCAGAATGGGAGAAAATATTTGCAAATGAATCAACGGACAAAGGACTAATCTCCAAAATATATAAACAGTTCATGCAGCTCAATATTTTTTAAACATCTTTATTGAAGTATAATTGCTTTACAATGGTGTATTAATTTCTGCTTTATAACAAAGTGAATCAGTTATACATATACATATGTTCCCATATCTTGTCCCTCTTGCATCTCCCTCCCTCCCACCCTCCCTATGCCACCCCTCTAGGTGATCACAAAGCAACGAGCTGGTCTCCCTGTGCTATGCGGTTGCTTCCCACTAGCTATCTATTTTACGTTTGGTAGTGTATATATGTCCATGCCACTCTCTCACTTTGTCACAACTTACCCTTCCCCCTCCCCATATCCTCAAGTCCATTCTCTAGTAGGTCTGTGTCTTTATTCCCGTCTTGCCACTAGGTTCTTCATGACCTTTTTTTTTTCCTTAGATTTCATATGTATGTGTTAGCATACTGTATTTGTTTTTCTCTTTCTGACTTACTTCACTCTGTATGACAGACTCTAACTCCATCCATCTCACTACAAATAACTTAATTTCATTTCTTTTTATGGCTGAGTAATATTCCATTGTATATATGTGCCACATCTTCTTTATCCATTCATCTGATGATGGACACTTAGGTTGCTTCCGTATCCTGGCTATTGTAAATAGAACTGCAATGAACATTTTGGTACATGACTCTTTTTGAATTCTGGTTTTCTCAGGGTATATGCCCAGTAGTGGGATTGCTGGGTCGTATGGTAGTTCTATTTTTAGTTTTTTAAGGAACCTCCATACTGTTCTCCATAGTGGCTGTATCAATTTACATTCCCACCAACAGTGCAAGAGTGTTCCCTTTTCTCCACACCCTCTCCAGCATTTATTGTTTCTAGATTTTTTGATGATGGCCATTCTGACCGGTGTGAGATGATATCTCATTGCAGTTTTGATTTTCATTTCTCTAATAATTAGTGAATTGGGGCATTTGTAGAGACGTGGATGGACCTAGAGACTGTCATACAGAGTGAAGTTAAGTTAGAAAGAGAAAAACAAATATCGTATATGTGCAATCTGGAAAAATGGTACAGATGAACCAGTTCTCAAGGCAGAAATAGAGACACAGATGTAGAGAACAAACCTATGGACACCAAGGGGGGAAAGCAGGGGTGGGGCGATGGTGGAGGTGGTGGTGTGATGAATTGGGAGATTGGGATTGACATATATACACGAATATGTATAAAATAGATAACTAATAAGAACCTGCTGTATAGAAAAAATAAGATAAAATTTAAAAAATAAAATGAATATTTTCTATCTCATATGTACTAATATTAATCTGGCAAATGTGTTCACTTGATTTACAAATAATTTTGATTTTATTGTATGTACTATATTGTTCAACCATGATCCAGTTGGCTTGTTTATTTTGTTTTGTTCTATTTTTTTTACATTTTTTGGAGAGGACAATCAGGAATTTCTGGTACTTCTTTCTGTTAGAGAAAATGAAGCAAAATATAAAAGCTTTAAATGAAAGAAACGGCAAGTGATATGGTCAATGGAAGATTAGTCCAGACTTGATATAAGAAAATAAGAAACAAAAACTATAAAAATAAAATTGTCCTTGGTAAGTGTCAGCTTAAGAGACTGAAAGAGACTATATATTGGGAAGAAGTGAGAACTTAGGGTAAGAGCTTCACAAATTCAAAATATTAAAATTCAATCAGACTTACTTCTACCAAACAACTTCCATAATTGATATGAATTAATGCTGATCACATCTTTATTTCTGATCCTTCTGCAAATAAGCTCTATTTATGGTCTATTAGTTGGCACTTGTTGATCTGTTTTAATTTTTTAATTAATTAATTAATTAATTAATTAATTCGTCTTTGGCTGTGTTGGGTCTTAGTTGCTGCACGGGCTTTCTCTCCTTGCAGTGAGTGAGGGCTACTCTTCATTGCGGTGCACAGGCTTCTCATTGTGGTGGCTTGTCTTCATTGCAGAGCATGGGCTCTAGGTGCATGGGCTTCAGTAGTTTTGGCACGCGGGCTCAGTAGTTGTGGCACACGGGCTTAGCTGCTCTGCGGCATGTGGGATCTTCCTGGACCAGGGCTCGAACCCGCATCCCCTGCATTGGCAGGCAGATTCTTAACCACTGAGCCACCAGGAAAGTCCCTGTTGATCTGTTTTAAATCAAATATTTACTGAGAAAGGCTCTGAATTTGAGGTTTCAGGGAGATATAAAGGGAAATCAGGAATTATCAGTTTTCAAATGCTTATAACCTAATGAAGGGCAAACCAAATTCAAAAATTAATATATGATAGACTATTTTGCATTTAAGACTGGCATTAAGAAAAAGTGTGAGACTAAGAAGAGGGAAGTACCATTTACAAATGACATGAAGTCAGTTTATCATGAAAAATTAATATTTCTAGTATTATGTATTTCTAATATATAAATATATTTCTAATATTTCTGAACTATATATATACAAATATATATATGTATATATACACACACACATTTGGATCCCATTTAGATTTCACTGTATTCCATTGGATTCATACATTTATATATATGTACATTTATATATACATACATATTTATATACATCTATATATCTATATCTAGATATACTTGGATTCCATTTTTATGAGCATATAAAGGAATTTTAGACAACTGGTTTGCAAATGAGCCTTTAAGCATTGATGTATATATGTATATATATTTTCCCCTATAGATAATAATTTTCTAAAGGTTGAGGACCCCATTCTTTTCTATCTACACAAACACACACGTGTGCACATACATCATATCCTGCCCTGTATTATATTTTGCTTAAAGTGAGTATAGAAAGTAGATATTTCAATAACCTACAGCATAAGAGGAAACCATCATAAAACCATGAATAGAGGTATGACGAGGTTAAAGAACTGGTTTTTGTGCTGGCCATTTCATTATGCTGTCATACAGGCACAAAAGCAAATAAAGTTAGAATGAAAGTTGTAATGAAGTAATTTGGTAACCAGAGCATGAACAGGGTCTGTAGATATAGTGACAGGGAAAAGGGCTTGGAAATTATAAAGCAGTGGCAGTAGACTTTATGTTTTGGATGTGTGGAAATGAGTGGGAAATGATCCTCACACTGCATCCTTGATTTCAGGAGAAATGACTATTCCCTTCCCAGAGATAAAGACATAAGACTTACAGAAAAGATTTGTTCTATTTTCATCCCGTTGGCCTTGAACAGAAGAATTGTAATAGAGAGGTTTGAAACTATCAATACAATTTTTTCTATAAAATCACACACAAATTCATACACACATGAAACTTGGAAGAAAATCAATGAAACCAGTTATGATGATACTGAATAGTCTTAAAGTGGAGGCATTTTACATCATTTATACATTCAGTTATTAAATATGAATTTCTCGAATACTCATTTATCAGGCAGTGTTCTAAGCACTGAGATGCAAAGCTTAATAATCTTTATGTGGCTTTGCAGTAATAATCCATTTTTCACATTCTAAGAAGAAGCCATGTGATATGAAATCCCCTTCACAATTTATTTTTTTAAATGACATTGACTACTAAGCTATCAGTTCAAATTCTTGTTTGTGGTAAACTAGTAGATACTGTTTTCTTCAGTAGTTTTCATTGGTAGAATTGAATGTGGTAATGTGATTCCTGAATGGCCCAATGATATCAGGCAAGCCTTCTGCTAAATGAAGAATATAAATGATGAATGCAAACTTGCTACACACAAAATTATTTGGAGGATAATTTTCTCTTAAAGATGAGAATACATTCTAGCTAAGTAGAGAGATAACTGTCTTTTCATTAGGCTCATATCCTGTTGCTATGATCTAAATATGAAACATTACAACATTAATAATTTGGCACTTTAGTGATAAAATGTTAAGTTGCTAGAGAGCCAGTAAGCATTCTAAATACAAGCCAAATTCCCAGGGGCATATGTGAAAATTGTTTTGTCACCAGATATTTATTCAAATTAGGAGACTCAAAATACTGAGAAGTAGTATTCCTTGGAAAATGCCAGCAGGATTTCAGAGAATTGGTTTGCATTTCCGTTAGTTTATGTTTTGCATAGCAGTATTTCCAGCGACATTGCTTAATCACGCACATGCAGATAGCTGAAAACCAAGAATTTTATTTGGAAGGGAATCAGAATTTTGGTTTTATGCACTGTGCATTGGACCCCAAATTTCCAGGCCTTCTATTCTTGATTTAGTAAAAGGGAAGAACTTTGCTTAAGAGAGAAATAACCCTCATTTCAAATCTTAAGGCATTTTTGGTTACCTGATTTGCATTGAAAAATAAAGGAAAGGCCTCTATCGATTTGTTCTTTATCTCTGTGATGTGTTTTTAGTGAAAAGATTTCCAATATTTTTGTCAAATGTATTACTCTATGCTATTGTAAGTTTTAATTATTACACTTATATTAACATTGTATGTAGTATATAGAAATGCAATTAGAGTTTTAAAATTGAACTTGTATCCTAAGCATTTGTTAAATTCACTAATACTAGGAATTTTTTTGGTAGATTCCTTAGGATATTCTACATAGGCAATCACACCATGAAAACAAACACACATTTGCTTCTTCCTTTCTAATTTATTTATGTGCCTGGATTTTTAGTACAGTGTTATTTAGAAGTGGTGAGGGTAAATATACTTGCATTGTTCCAAGTCTTAGGTGGAAAATATTAAATCTTTCAGCAATAGGTTTAGGGTTACTTTTAGGTTTACCAAAGATACACTTTATCACTTTAAAGCATTTTTAAAATTTTTTATTTATTTTATTTACTTTATTTTTGGCTGCGTTGGGTCTTCATTGCTGCACGCGGGCTTTCTCTAGTTGCAGCGAGCAGGGGCTACTCTTCGTTGCGGTGCGCGGGCTTCTCATTGTGGTGGCTTCTCTTGTTGCAGAGCACAGGCTCTAGGCATGCAGGCTTCAGTAGTTGTGGCTCGCGGGCTCTAGAGCACAGGCTCAGTAGTTGTGGCGCACGGGCTTAGTTGCTCTGCAGCATGTGGGATCTTCCCAGACCAGGGCTCGAACCAGTGTCCCCTGCATTGGCAGGCAGATTCTTACCCACTGTGCCAACAGGGAAGCCCCACTTTATCACTTTAAAGACGTTTACTTCCATTTCTACTTTGCTGAAAGGTTCTTTGTTTAAATCATGAATGAGCATTAATATTTGTCTCATGTGTTTTCTACATCCATTGAGATGATCATGTGATTTTTTTTTCTTTTATTCTGTTAATGTAGTCAAATACATTAACTGGCTTTCAAATGTTGGACCGAACTTGCATTCATGAGATAAAACCCACCTGGACATAATGAATTATCACTTCTATATATTGCTGAATTTGATTTGTTACTATTTTGCATAAATTTTATATCTATATTCATTAGGCATATTGGTCTATAATCTTCTTTCCTTGTAATATCTTTCTTAGATTTTGGTATCTGTATTTTACTTGCATCATAAAAAAGGGTGTGGAGTGATCCTTCTGGGCCTGAAGTTTCCTTCATGAGACGATTTTAATTACAAATGTAGATTGTTAGCTCCTTTTGGGGCAATTTGTTAAGTTGTGTCTCTAAAGAAAATTGTCCATTTTGTCAAAGTTCTCGAAGGATTAGCATAAAGTTGTTCAATATACCCCATTATTATTTGTGAATGTCTCTAGGATCCATAAAGACGACTGCTCTTTCATTTCTAATATGACTAAATTTGCTTTCTCTCATTTATTTTCTTTTTTTTCACATCGTTATTGGAGTATAATTGCTTTACAATGGTTAGCTTTTGCTTTATAACAAAGTGAATCAGCTATACATATATCCCATATCTCCTCACTCTTGAATCTCCCACCCACCCTCCCTATCCCACCCCTCTAGGTGGTCACAAAGCACGAAGCTGACCTCCCTGTGCTATGTAGCTGCTCCCCACTAGCTATCTATTTTACATTTGGTAGTGTATATATGTCCATGACACTCTCTCACTTCGTCCCAGCTTAAACTTCCCCCTCCCCATGCCCTCAAGTCCATTCTCTATGTCTGTGTATTTATTCCTGTCCTGCCCCTAGTTTCTTCAGAACCTTTTTTTTTTTTTTAGATTCCATATATATGTGTTACCATACAGTATTTGTTTTTCCCTTTCTGACTTACTTCACTCTGTATGACAGTATCCAGGTCCGTCCACCTCACTACAAATAACTCAGTTTCATTTCTTTTTATGGTTGAGTAATATTCCATTGTATATATGTACCACATCTTCTTTATCAGTTCATCTGTCGATGATCACTTAGGTTGCTTCCATGTCCTGGCTATTGTAAATAGAGCTGCAATGAACATTGTGGTACATGACTTTTTGAATTACGGTTTTCTCAGGGTATATGTCTAGTAGTGGGATTGCTGGGTCGTATGGTAGTTCTATTTTTAGATTTCTAGGAACCTCCATACTGTTCTCCATAGTGGCTGTATCAATTTACATTCCCACCAACAGTGCAAGAGGGTTCCCTTATCTCCACACGCTCTTCAGCATTTATTGTTTGTGGATTTTTTGATGATGGCCATTCTGACCAGTGTGACGTGATACCTCACTGTAGTTTTGATTTGCATTTCTCTAATGATTACTGATGTTGAGCATCCTTTCATGTGTTTGTGGCAATCTGTATATCTTCTTTGGAGAAATGTCTATTTAGGTCTTCTGCCCATTTTTGGATGGGGTTGTTTTTTTGATATTGAGCTGCATGAGCTGCTTGTATATTTTGGAGATAAATCCTTTGTCATCTGCTTCATTTGCAAATATTTTCTCCCATTCTGAGGGTTGTCTTTTCGTCTTGTTTACGGTTTCCTTTGCTGTGCAAAAGCTTTTAAGTTTCAATAGGTCCCATTTGTTTATTTTTGTTTTTATTTCCATTTCTCTAGGAGGTGGGTCAAAAAGGATCTTGCTGTGATTTATGTCATACAGTGTTCTGCCTATGTTTTCCTTTAAGAGTTTTATACTGTCTGGCCTTACATTTAGGTCTTAAATCCATTTTGAGTTTATTTTTGTGTATGGTGTTAGGGAGTGTTCTAATTTCATTCTTTTAAATGTAGCTGTCCAGTTATCCCAGCACCACTTATTGAAGACACGTCTTGTCTCCATTGTATATTCTTGCCTCCTTTATCAAAGATAAGGTGACCATATGTGCGTGGGATTATCATTGGGCTTTCTATCCTGTTCCATTGATCTATATTTCTGTTTTTGTGCCAGTACCATACTGTCTTGATTACTGTAGCTTTGTAGTATAGTCTGAAGTCAGGGAGCCTGATTCCTCCATCTCCATTTTTGTTTATCAAGATTGTTTTGGTTATTCTGGCTCTTTTGTGTTTGCATACAAATTGTGAAATTTTTTGTTCTAGTTCTGTGAAAAATGCCATTTGTAGTTTAGTAGGGATTGCATTGGATCTGTAGATTGCTTTGGGTAGTATAGTCATTTTCACAATGTTGATTCTTCCAATCCAAGAACATGGTATATCTCTCCATCTGTTTGTATCATCTTTAATTTCTTTCATCAGTGTGTTATAGTTTTCTACATACAGGTATTTTGTCTCCTTAGGTAGGTTTATTCCTAGGTATTTTATTATTTTTGTTGCAATGGTAAATGGGAGTGTTTCCTTAATTTCTCTTTCAGATTTTTCATCATTACTGTATAGGAATGCAAGGGATTTCTTTGCATTAATTTTGTATCCTGCAACTTTACCAAATTCATTGATTAGCTCTACTAGTTTTCTGGTAGTATCTTTAGGATTCTCTATGTATAGTATCATGTCATCTGCAAACAGTGACAGTTTTAATTTTTCTTTTCTGATTTGGCTTCATTGTATTTCTTTTTCTTCTCTGATTGTTGTGGTTAAAAATTCCAAAACTATGTTGAATAATAGTGGTGAGAGTGGGCAACCTTGTCTTGTTCCTGATCTTAGTGGAAATGGTTTCAGGTTTTCACCATTGAGAATGATGTTTGCTGTGGGTTTGACATATGTGGCCTTTATTATGTTATGGTAAGTTCCCTCTATGCCTACGTTCTGGAGGGCTTTTAGCATAAATGGGTGTTGATTTTTGTTGAAAGCTTTTTCTGCATCTATTGAGATGATCATACGGTTTTTCTCCTTCAGTTTGTTAATATAGTTTATCACATTGATTGATTTGTGTATACTGAAGAATCCTTGCATTCCTGGGATAAATCCCACTTGATCATGGTGTATGATCCTTTCAGTGTGCTGTTGGATTCTGTTTGCTAGTATTTTTTTGAGGAATTTTGCATGTATTTTCATCAGTGATACTGGCCTGTAGTTTTCATTTTTGTGACATCTTTGTCTGGCTTTGGTATCAGGGTGATGGTGGCCTCATAGAATGAGTTTAGGAGTGTTCTTTTCTCTGCTATATTTTGGAAGAGTTTGAGAAAGAAAGGTGTGATAGAATTTGTGTGTAAAGCCATCTGGTCCTGGGCTTTTGTTTGTTGGAAGATTTTTAATCACAGTTTCAATTTCAGTGCTTGTGATTGGTCTGTTCATATTTTCTGTTTCTTCCTGGTTCAGCCTCAGGAGGTTGTGCTTTTCAAAGAATTTGTCCATTTCTTCCAGGTTGACCATTTCATTGGCATATTGTTGCTTGTAGTAATCTTTCATGATGCTTTGTATTTCTGCAGTGTAGTTACTTCTTTTTTATTTATAATTCTATTGATTTGAGTCTTCTCCCATTTTTTCTTGATGAGTCTGGCTAATGGTTCATCAATTTTATTTATCTTCTCGAACAACCATCTTTTAGTTTTATTGATCTATGCTGTTGTTTTCTTCATTTCTTTTTCATTTATTACTGATCTGATTTTTATGATTTCTTTCCTTCTGCTAACTTTGGCTTTTTTTCGTTCTTTCTCTAATTGCTTTGGGTGTAAGGTTAGGTTGTTTATTTGAGATGTTGCTTGTTTCATGAGGTAGGATTGTATTGCTATAAACTTCACTTTTAGAACTGCTTTTGCCGCATCCCATAGGTTTTGGGTTGTCGTGTCTTCATTGTCATTTGTTTCTGGGTATTTTTTGATTTCCTCTTTGATTTCTTCAGTGATCTCTTGGTTATTTAGTAGTGTATTGTTTAGCCTCCATGTGTTTGTATTTTTTACATTTTTTTCCCTGTAATTGATATCCAGTCTCATAGCGTTGTGGTTGGAAAAGATACTTGATAAGATTTCGATTTTCTTAAATTTACCAAGGCTTGATTTGTAACCCATGATATGATCTATCCTGGAGAGTGTTCCAAGAGCACTTGAGAAGAAAGTGTATTCTGTTATTTTTGGGTGGAATGTCATATAAATAGCAATGAGTCCATCTTGTATAATGTGTCATTTAAAGCTTGTGTTTCCTTATTTATTTTCATTTTGGATGATCTGTCCATTGGTGAAAGTAGGGTGTTAAAGTCCCTTACAATTATTGTGTTACTGTCTATTTCTCCTTTTATGGCTGTTAGCATGTGCCTTATGTACTGAGGTGCTCCTATGTTGGGTGCATAAATATTTACAATTGGTATATCTCCTTCTTTCATTGATCCCTTGATCATGATGTAGTGTCCTTCTTTGTCTCCTGTAATAGTCTTTATTTTAAAGTCTATTTTGTCTGATACGAGAATTGCTACTCCAACTTTCTTTTGATTTCCATTTGCATGGAATATCTTTTTCCATCCCCTTACTTTCAGTCTGTATGTGTCCCTAGGTCTGAAGTGGGTCTCTTGTAGACAGCATATATATATGGGTTTTGTTTTTGTATCCATTCAGTCAGTCTATGTCTTTTGGTTGGAGCATTTAATCCATTTACATTTAAGGTAGTTATCGATATGTATGTTCCTATTACCATTTTCTTAATTGTGCTGGGTTGTTATTGTAGGTCTTTTCCTTCTCTTGTGCTTTCTGCCTAGAGAAGTTCCTTTAGCATTTGTTGTAAAGCTGGTTTGGTGGTGCTGAATTCTCTCAGCTTTTGATTGTCTGTAAAGGTTTTGATTTCTCCGTCGAATCTGAATGAGATCCTTGTTGCATAGAGTAATCTTGGTTGTAGGTTTTTTCCCTTTCCTCACTTTAAATATGTCTTGCCACTCCCTTCTGGCTTACAGAGTTTCTGCTGAAAGATCAGCTGTTAACCTTATGGGGATTCCCTTTTATGTTATTTACTGCTATTCCCTTGCTGCTTTTAATATGTTTTCTTTGTATTTAATTTTTGATAGTTTGATTAATATGTGTCTTGGTGTGTTTCTCCTTGGATTTATCCTGTATGGGACTCTCTGTGCTTCCTGGAGTTGATTGACTATTTCATTTCCCTTATATATATATAGGGAAGTTTTCAACTCTAATCTCTTCAAATATTTTATCAGTCCCTTTTTTTTCTCTTCTTCTTTTGAGACCCCTATAATTCAAATGTTGGTGCGTTTAATGTTGTCCCAGAGGTCTGACACTGTCCTCAATTCTTTTTATTCTTTTTTCTTTATTCTTCTCTGTGTTAGTTATTTTCAGTATTTATCTTCCAGGCCACTTATCCGTTCTTGTGTCTCAGTTATTCTGCTATTGATTCCTTAGAGAATTTTTAATTTTATTTATTGTCTTGTTCATCATTGTGTGTTTGCTCTTTAGTTGTTTTAGGTCCTTGTTTAATATTTCTTGTATTTTTTCCATTCTATTTCCAAGATTTTGGATCATCTGTACTATTATTACTCAATTCTTTTTCAGGTAGACTGCTTATTTCCTCTTCATTTGTTTGGTCTGGTGGTTTTTTACCTTGCTCCTTCATCTGCTGTGTATTTCTCTGCCTTCTCGTTTTGCTTAACTTACTACAGTTGGGGTCTCCTTTATGCAGCCTTCAGGTTTGTAGTTCCCATTGTTTTTGGCGTCTGCCCCCAGAAGGTAAGGTTGGTTCAGTGGTTTGGATAGGCTTCCTGGTAGAGGGGACTTGTGCCTGTGTTCTGGTGGGCAGGAGTGCATCTCGTGGTGTGTTTCGGGTGTCTGTGAACTTATTATGATTTTAGGCAACCTCTCTGCTAATGGGCGGGGTTGTTTTCTTGTCTTGCTAGTTGTTTAGCATGGCTTGTCCAGCACTGGAGCTTGGTGGTCGTTGAGGGGAGCTGGGTCTTAGAGATGAGATGGAGATCTTCGGGAGAGCTCTCCCTGATTGATATTATGTGGGACTGGGAGGTCTCTGGTGGACCAATATCCAGAACCTGGCTCTCCCCCTCAGTCCTGACACCCAGCTGGAGCACCTAGACCCTGTCAGCCACACGGCTCAGAAGAAAAGGGACAAAAAGAAAAATAAATAAATAAATAAATAAAATACATTTATTAAAATTAAAAATAAAGAAATATTATTAAAAATAAAAAAGTAATAAAAATAGAGAGAGAAGAGAGCAACCAAACCAAAAAACAAATCCAGCCAATGATAACAAGTGCTAAAAACTATACTAAAACAAACAAACAAACAAACAAAAAATCAGACAAAATGCTGGGACAAATGGTAAAAGCAAAGCTATACAGACAAAACCAACCAAAGAAGCATACACATACACACTCACAAAAAGAGAAAAAGGAAATATATATATATATATATATATATATATATATATATATATATTCAAAAAAAGGAAGAGAGCAACCAAATCAATAAACAAATCTACCTTTGATAATAAGCTCTACATACTAAACTAAGATAAACGTAAAATCAGAAACCAATTAGATGCAGAAAGCAAACCCCAAGTCTACAGTTGCTCCCGCCTCAATTTTGGGAACATTCATTGTCTATTCAGGTATTCCACAGATGCAGGGTACATCAAGTTGATTGTGGAGATTTAATCCACTGCTCCTGAGGCTGCTGGGAGAGATTTCCCTTTCTCTTCTTTGTTCACACAGCTCTTGTGGTTCAGCTTTGGATTTGGCCCCGCCTCTGCATGTAGATTGCCTGAGGGTGTCTGTTCCCCACCCAGACAGGACTGTGTTAAATTGGCAGCTGAATAGGGGGCTCTGGCTCACTCAGGCTGGGGCCAGGGAGAGGTAGGTAATGCGGGGCGAGCCTGCAGCGGCAGAGACCAGCGTGACATTGCAACAGCCTGACACATGCTGAGTGTTCTCCCAGGGAAGTTGTCCCTGGATCACAGGACCCTGGCAGTGGTGGGCTGAACAGGCTCCCAGGAGAGGAGGTGTAGATAGTGACCTGTGCTTGCACACAGGATTCTTGGTGGCTGCAGCAGCAGCTCTAGTGTTTCATGCCCGTTTCTGGTGTCCATGCTGATAGCTGCGGCTCGCATCCTTTTCTGAAGCTTGTTTAGGTGGTGCTCTGAATCCCCTCTCCTCGCACACCCTGAAACAATGGTCTCTTGCCTCTTATCCAGTTCCAGGCTTTTTCCTGGACTCCCTCCAGGCTAGCTGTGGTGCACTAGCTCCCTTCAAGCTGTGTTCACACAGCCAACCCCAGTCCTCTCCCTGGGATCTGACCTCTGGAGCCCAAGCCTCAGCTCCCAGCCCCCACCCGCCCTCGTGGGCGAGCAGACAAGCCTCTCAGGCTGGTGAGTGCTGGTTGACACCGATCCTCTGTGTGGGAATCTCTCTGCTTTGCCCTCTGCACCCCTGTTGCTGCACTCTCCTCCATGGCTCTGAAACTTTCCCGCCACCCACCTCCGTCTCCACCATTGAAGGGGCTTCCTAGTGTGTGGAAACTTTTCCTCCTTCACAGCTCCCTCTGGAGGTGCAGATCCCATCCCTATTCTTTTGTCTCTATTTTTTCTTTTTTCTTTTGCCTTACCCAGTTTCGTGGGGATTTTCTGGCCTTTTGGGAAGTCTGAGGTCTTTTGCCAGCTTTCAGTAGGTGTTCTGTAGGAGTTGTTCCACGTGTAGATGTATTTCTGATGTATTTGTGGGGAGGAAGGTGATCTCCACGTCTTACTCCTCCACCATCTTGAAGGTCCCCCCTCTCATTTATTTTCTTGATCATTCCTGCTAGCTATTTACAAATCTTAACAGCCATTGTAAGGAACCAATGTTTTGCCTTGCTGGTTTTCTTATTTATTTATTTATTTATTTAATTACTTGCTGATTTCTACTCTTATCATTAATATATCTTTCTTTGAACTCATTTTGGTTTTAAGTTAATAATATATTTTAGCTTTAAAAGATAAAAATACTCTGTTATTTTAATCCTCTGATATTTACAGAAATCGTTTGTATTATGACTCAGTATATGGTCTATATTGATAATGATATAGTCATGCTAGCATTATAATGATTATTGTTTGTTTCCATTTTTTTCTTTCAACCTCTTTGTATCTTTATATGTAAAGTGAATCTCTTATAAATGGTGTTTAATCTTTTATATCTTTTATGACATCTCTACTTGTTAATTACAGAGTTTATTCCTTTACCTTTTTTTAAAATTTATTTTTATTCATTTATTTTTGGCTGTGTTGGGTCTTCATTTCTGTGCGAGGGCTTTCTCTAGTTGCGGCAAGCGGGGGCCACTCTTCATCGCGGTGTGCAGGCCTCTCACTATCTTGGCCTCTCTTGTTGCGGAGCACAGGCTCCAGATGCGCAGGCTCAGTAGTTGTCGCACACGGGCTTAGTTGCTCTGCGGCATGTGGGATCTTCCCAGACCAGGGCTCAAACCCGTGTCCCCTGCATTAGCAGGCAGATTCTCAACCACTGCGCCACCAGGGAAACCCTATTCATTTACTTTTATTGTAATTACTGATATATTTAGATCTAGTCTACCATCTTAGGATTTGTTTCTATTTCTCCCATCTGTTCTTGGTACCTCTTTTCTATTTTCCTGCCTTCATTTGGATAGAGGATTTAGAACTCCATTTTTTTCTATTTATTGGTTATTTTCCTAGTGTCGTAGCTTTTTATAGTGTATTTTAAAGTTAAAATATAATTTAAAAGCCATGAAATTAGCCTTTTAAAATTATACAACTCAGTGGTTTTAGTATATTTACAAAGTTGCATAAAAATCACCACTATCTACTTTCAGAACATTTTCATTATTCCCCCCCAAAAATCCCAAACACATTAGCAATCACTCCTCCTTTACCCAATGCCTTCAGCCCTAGGTACAACTGATTGTTTTATGTCTCTATAGATTTGCCTATTCTGGACATTTCCTAAAAATTGAATCATTTAATATGTGGTTTTATTTTAAGTAGATATTTTCTAGTATACCGTTTTCATTCTCTTACCATTTCTTTAATATACTTTTGGGGGTCATTTTCTTAGTGCTGGTCCAGGGTATTAAAATTAATAATATAACAATTGATTTAAAATTAGTACCAAGTCAATGTCATTAATATAGAAAGCTCTGCTCCACTACCTTGCTAAGATTGCTAACTGTAGCAAAGATTTGTAGCCAGGATTGTAATGATTGCTTAGGGTCTTGTCAGGCATTTCTTGAGCATGTGCCCTGCTCTGGGCATGCACACAATCCTATGCATTCACATCATCTTCCAGATTCCCAGCAATATGTCAGAGCTTTCCAAAGACCCTATGGACATCTCATTTCCCAGGCTTTCATTTTAAGGTTTTGCGCTATCTTCTTTTGCCCTAGTAGATATGCACCACCTTAGGAAGCTGTGATTTTAAACAACTTTCTCTAAATGTTTTTGACAAACACTCCAGGGAAAGACTTTTTTACTTTCAGGTCAGCTCAAATAAAGAGAGGCTTTTAAGTAGGATCTTCCAGGGAACCACCAGACAAGCAAAATAATAATTTTATGGAAATGAGGATTTAAAAGCTTCTGTTCTGTACCTTCCAGTGGCTGCCAGACTACTGCTTTTCACCGTGATTGTGGGTTGTTTGTTTTCAAATAATTTACTATGGACCTCAGTGAAGGTGGGGGAAGGGAATAGGAATTGAGCAAGTTAAAAAGCCACAGAGCTCACTGGATTGCTGCAAGCCTCCAGTTAATTTTCAGCATCCTGAAAATGTTGATTCTGACCATTTTTGCCAGTGTTATTGTTGATTTTCAGATGTCCTCATTCTGCCATTTTCATTGATACATTGTAGGTTAGCATTTACTTTACTAATTACATTATATATCCTTTACTTACTCTCTTCTTTGAATTAATATTATACCACTTTCCATACAGTCTAAGCACCTTATAGCAGTACTTTTTTATTTAAGCCCTCTTGTCTTTTTTGTTATTGCTGTTATATATTTGTTTCTATGTCTAAGCCCAGAATACCTTATTATATTTGCTTTAAGTAGTCAATAGGGTTTTTATTTTATATAAATTAAGAAAAGCCAAAATAAGTCTCTTATATTTACCTGGATATTACTTTTTTGGCTCTCATTATTCCTGTCTTTAGATTTGATTTCCTATCAAGTATAACTTTGATTTAGCCTGATAAAATTATTTTAGTATTTCTTTTGGTATAGGTCTGCTGATGAAATATTCTCTCATTTTTCATTTATTTGAGTATTTTGATATTTGATACTTCATTTTTGAAGGATATTTTCATCAAATAAAATTCTGAAGTTCTTTTGCTGGTTAACTGTCTCTTCTCAGAACTCTACCCTGTATGTTCTAGCACACTCAGCTTCCCTAATCTCTGTCTCTTCAATTCAGGGAATCCACTCTGCTATGGATGTGGTCCCCCATCTGCTCTGTGGCGTGGAATGTGCCTTCAGGCAGAAAGTCAGTGTGATCGTAGGGCTAAACTCATTATTTTCCCTGTGCTGCCTGTTGTCCAATGTGTGAAAATAGTTATTTGATATATTTGGTACAGTTTTCTAGTAATTTTCAGTGGGAAGATAAATCCAATCTCTGTTATTTCATCATAGCTAGAAATAAGAAATTCCATCCACCTTTTCATTGCCTACAGCATGAGCACATTTCTAGCGTTGTGGTATGTGCTGAGTAAATGTGCATAAATTGAGATGATTTAACATCCAGGATTTATCTTTTGAGTTCAATATAATTGACTCAGCCCTAAGCTCAGATGGCAACAGATAGTTAATTTAGCAGGAGATTTATTTTTTAGACTTAATTTCTTGTTTTGGCATTAAAATTTATATGTTGTGGAAATACAAGATATATTTGAATAATCAAGTGGTATCAAGAAGGGCCATTCTAACTCTGAGATTTTCTTTAGGGAGATGTGGGTGACTTAAACATGGGTTCCCACTCATTTGCTTATGTCTGGCAACTGTTCACTTCCAATCAATAAGAACAGCCTTTCCTACATTTTTAGTAAGAGAAAATATTAACTAAAATCTAACTAACTAGCCTGTAATTGACTTGTTCTCTTCTGATATTACACTTCTATTTTATTTGTTTGACCAAAAGTAATGGCAAGAAACAATCTGCTGTATTAATTCAAAAGTAATGAAGGAAATGTAGAATTAGGATAATTTCTCTAGAAAACTTATCTTAGTGTTTTCCAAAGGTACTACAGATGATAGGCAAAAGAGAATGGTGAATTATATGAATACTCAGCCCCCTACCAGACATCACCATGCAAACCCCAGCACTACTTATATCCCCTTTCACATACACTCATCTGGCTACCCTTGGATAACTTTGTTTTTTCTTCCATATTGTCCTCAAACCTCTTTTGAAGATATACCTCCTCTTAACATACTTTATGAGGAAAACTTTATGAGGTGAGAAAAGGACAGAAATCGTGACTTTGTGGGTTCTCATTTCTCTTAAAGTCACGAAATCTTTGAGTTGGATAACTTTAGAAATAAACACTTTCTGCCACCCTTTTGATGTATTTCTCTATTCAACAAACTCCTATTGAACAGGTACCCTGTGCCCAGCATGTGCTAAGTTACCAGGCATTCAAAGATTAATAAGATTAATTTCTTACTCTCTGAATAGCTGAATATCTCCAATGATGGGAGCCTCAGTGACTCCTGAAATCACCCATTTCTTTTTCAGACTACCTAGTAATTATGCCCTTCTTTCTTATGTTAAGCCAAAAATTGTTTACCTGCCTTTTCCCCCAATGCCTCTAGCTTTGCTCCCTTGGCAATACATATTAAGTCTATTTTATATGATAAATTTCAAAAGTCCCAACATCACATCCAGCATATATCAGATACTCAAAAATGATATGTTTAATGAGCAAATGAAACTGTTACTGGGCTTTTATCCTCATTCTCCAATTCTCTTTTCATAAGTTCATCCTTTATTTCTTGACTAAATGACCTCAGTTGGATCAAAAGTTATTAATGTGACATGTTTTTCAGTCCTCAACGACCATTCTAATTGCTTTCCTCTGGCATTCTTTAGCTTGTTACTGTCATCTTAAAGTATGAGGAGGAAACCATACACTCCTAGAATGATTTGGGGGATGGCCTGGAGAATATATTCTGGTTTTCAGACACATTCATTCTAGTTGCCTCTATCTTCTATATTTCTTTATTTCTTCATTCTATATTTCAATTCATTAAATGTTAATGCTGAAACAAAAGTTAAAATGTGTTAATTCTAACACTTCCTTATGGTTGAGACAACTGAGATGATGAATTTTGTGCCCAAGTTCATACAATTACTAAAAAGTAGAATCCAGCAGTGTTTGTTTCTCAACTGGGGTTGTTATTGATTCCCTAGAGAATATTTGGAAAATTTTGTCGGGATGTTTACTGGCATTAAGTAGGTGAAAGCCAGCCATGCTAAAATCTGATAACACCCAGGAAAGGTTGCACCATGTACAATGTCAATAGAACCTTCATTTAGAAACACTGCAAACTCAGGTGTCCTGATTCCTACATGCAGCAACATTCAAAATGATAATCTCAAGAACTCTGGTAGATTGAATCACTAGCCTCAGTTCTTCCTCACACCCTGTAGCCTTATACTCTTCCATGTAACTTTGTGGTTCCTCCACAAAAAGTTGCATATACTTCCCAGCCTGCTAACTTTGGACTTGGTCATATGACTTGTTTTGGCCAATGGGATGTGAGTAGATATAATACAAAACAGCTATTTGAATTGTGCTCACAAAATTGGTTGTGCCCTCTTTTGCTTATGTCATTGCCATGGGAAAACCATGCTCCAATTAGGCCACTTGTTCCAGAGGAAGATGAGAAACACATGGATAATAATCTACCCTATTGTCACCATTGAGCCAGCCTAGATCAGTTGATATACAAATGTGAAAAAATAAGTGTTTTTTTTATTATATACCACTGATATTTTGTTATTTATAGCTGATTGATACAAAAACTGACAACCTAGTGATTTGAACACTGTTTTCCATTTGTATTACATGATAGTAACCTCCTAAAATGATCACACCTTTGGCAGAGTTAGGGAACTCCATGATCAAATAACTTCAGGAAAGACTGAGTAGTTTTTCATATAACATATTAAAGTAAAAAGTTCTACTGAAAAAAGCCTTGTAAAATTTAACATATTTATATGAACACATATCTCATTTCCACATACCTATTATGATTCAGATATGTTGGAAACTTCTAACTAGAATACATTCACTAGGGCATGAACGGTGGATTTGGGAATTTAAAGAGAATTTTCAACCAAAAAAGATGAAACAAAAGAGTGTCTAACAAACAGCCAATTGTTAGACTACAACTCAAGCATCCTGGTTAGCTGAGAAAGGACTATATTATCATATCTCCTCTGTATCTTCAACATCTTTCTGTTAACAGTTCCCTGCACCTTAATATGTAAACATGCTCAAGATTATTCCATTTTTAAAAACAAATCAAAACACAGCAGGAAAAACATCTCTTGAAACTATTTTTTCTATTTAAACCTATTTCTTTCCTTTTTTAAAACTCATACTTCTAAAAGAGTAATCTCTAGTAGTTGTCCTTATTTTCCTGCATAACCTTTCACTCATTTAAAAATATATCATTTACATTCTTTAATAATATATATTGCTTTTGAAAATATATAATTTTAACACATAGAAGTATATAAATTACAGAATGTGTGTATGTATATATGTGTTTTTGTCTTGAAAGGTGGATTCTAAGAAGATAGCGACTTGAGGTCTCCCAATTTATTTTCTGTAGTAACACAACAATCAGGGCAGACATGCCAACATAGCCTAGAAAATGCTTCTAAGGCTTTCAAGATCTCTTGGAGAAGAGAACTTCATTCTCCAAGAATGACACTACATTTTCCTTCACATTGTGCAAGAGTCAAGGGACCAACAGCAGAATCAAAGGGTTATATCTTATTGAAAAAATGGAAGACTAAATTTCATAGTCATCTGAGGGAGCCCATCTGGTTATAAGCCCATGCTTATAACCTTGGGGACACTATAGGAAGAGGAGCAACTCACTGTAGATGGGGGTAAAAGGAGACACCAGTTAATCTTAAATGTTTATTGGCCAGCTTAATGTACCTTGTAGTATGAGATAAGAATCCAGAGGAGATGCAGTCACAAAATAAGTTTCCATTTACCTGCCTAAGTTTTCCATGGGACCTTCTCTGAATACATGGGTGCAGAGTGCTGAGACCTAGAGGCAAGGTAAAGGGACTGAGAGAGACCCCAATCAAGGCAACTGCAGGTTTCACTGAGTGCAGCAGTAGTGGCCTGCTGAAGGTTGCTGTCAGAGAAGCAGAATAGAAAGTTCTGCCAAGGCACAAAGAGCCAGGGTAGATATGAAGACTAAATACAACTCCTGATTGACATAAAAACTGAGAAATGAGCTTAAAAACATAGCAAATACAGTTGACCTTGAACAATGTAGTAGGGTTAGGGGCATGGACCCCTGCACAGTCAAAAATCCGCATACTGGTATCTGCATCAAAAACAAAGAAATTGATAAATGACTCACCCGAGGGTAGAAAGCTGAAACAGTTTGAATAGAATCAGAACTCAAACCCTAGTTCTTTTGATTCTACATATTGTGATCTCTAATAGAACACAAACTTCTCCCCACACTTAGTTAATTTAAAGATCTGTAAAATGAAAATACATGTACTATATTTATTGGAAAAAATATGCATATAAGTAGACCCACACAGTTCAAACTCATGTTGTTCAAGGGTCAGCTGTATATACCTACATTTAAGAAAGCAGGAAGGTGGGCTTAAAGCAAAAAAAAGAAAAAAAACACCCAAGCAATGCTGAAGATGAAGTCATAAAAGTCCTCAAAATATTTGAACTTTGTGGGGCAGTGAATTTAATTAAATGTGACACAAATCCCATACCCAGCTCGATCACAGCGTAGATGGATTCAGACTACCACTTTATTTCCTCATAAGGGAAGAAGTGTGCCCTTTTCACAGGACTAATGTAATATAGTTCAGTCTCTACTGTTTTTTACCTACAATACTTGGCATACAATAAAAATAATATGAAAAATGTAAAGAAGTAGGAACACATGACCCATAATCAAGAGAAAAATCAATCAGTAGTAAAGGACACACAGTCACTCAAACTGGAATTAGCAGAGAAAGATTTTATCTTTTTTTTTTAATTGAAGTGTAGTTGATTTACAATGTTGTGTTAATTATTGCTGTACAGCAAAGTGATTCCATTATACATAATATATATACATTCTTTTTAAAAATATTCTTTTCTATTATGGTTTACCATAGGATATTGAATATATATAGTTCTCTGGGCTATACAGTAGGACCTTGTTGTTTATCCATTCTATATATAAAAGCTTACAACTGCTAACCCCAACCTCCCACTCCATCCCTCCCCCAATCCCCATCCCCTTGGCAACCACCAATCTGTTCTCTATGTCTGTGATTCCATTTCTGTTTCATAGATAGATAGGTTCATTTGTGTCATATTTTATATTCCATGATATCATATGGTATTTGTCTTTCTCTTTCTGCCTTACTTCACTTAGTATGATAATTTCTAGGTCCATCCATGTTGCTGCAAATGGCATTATTTCATTCTTTTCTTTGGCTGAGTAGTATTCCATTGTATATATGTACCACATCTTCTTCATCCATTCATCTGTCGATGGACATTTACATTGTTTCCATGTCTTGGCTATTGAGAATAGTGTTGCTATGAACATAGGGTGCATGTGTCTTTTTGAATTATAGTTTTGTGTGGATATATGCCCAGGAGTGGGATTGCTGGATTATACAGTAATTCTATTTTTAGGTTTTAAGGAAACTCCACACTGTTTTCCATAGTGATTGCACCAATTTACATTCTCACCAACAGAGCAAGAGGGTTCCCTTTTCTCCACACCCTCTCCAGCATTTATGGTTTGTAGATTTTTTGATGATGGCCATTCTGACTGGTGTGAGGTGATACCTCATTGTAGTTTTGATTTGAATTTCTCTAATAATTAGTGATGTTGAGCATCTTTTCATGTGCCTGTTGACCATCTGTATGTCATCTTTGGAGAAGTGTCTATTTAGATCTTCTGCCCATTTTTTGATTGGGTTGTTTGTTTTATTGCTATTGAGCTGTATGAGCTGTTTGTATATTTTGGAAATTAAGCCCTTGTTGGTTGCATTGTTTGCAAATATTTTCTCCCATTCTGTAGGTTGTCTTTTCGTTTTGTTTATGGTTTCATTTGCTGTTTAAAAGCTTGTAAGTTTGATGATTAGGACCTATTTGTTTTTGTTTTTATTTCTATTGCCTTGGGAGACTGATCTAAGAAAACATTGGTACAATTTATGTCAGAGACTGTTTTGCCTATGATTTCTTCTAGGAGTTTTATGGTGTCATGTCTTATGTTTAAGTCTTGAAGCCATCTTGAATTTATTTTTGTGTATGGTGAGAGGGTGTGTTCTAACTTCATTGGTTTACATGCAGCTAACTTTCCTAACACCACTTGCTGAAGAGACTGTCTTTTTCCCATTGTATATTCTTGACTCCTTTGTTGAAGATTAATTGACCATAGGTGTGTGGGTTTGTTTCTGGGCTCTCTATTCTGTTCCATTGATACATATGTCTGTTTTTGTGCCAATACCATGATGTTTTGATTACTGTAGCTTTGTAGTATTGTCTGAAGTCTGGGAGAGGCATTAAATGCCTAAATGCCTCTGGGAGAGGCATAAAAATGCCTCCTGCATTTTTCTTAGCAGAGATAGATTTTAAAATAACTATGATACATATGTGAAAGAGTCTAGAGGAAAAGGTGACCTACATGTTTGAAGAGATGTGGAGTGTAGGCAGAAAAATACAAACTATATAAAATAATTAGGTGGAAATTCTAAAAATGAAAAATACAACATTGGAATTTAAAATTCATTTAGCAGGCTTAATAGCAGAACAAACATGGCAGAATAAAAGGTCAGTAAATTTGAAGAAAGTCAATAGAAATTTATCCAAATTGAAACACAAAGAGAAAAAAAACCTGGCAGAACAGCTGAGAGATGTGGGTAATACCAAATGGTCTAAAATATGTAATGGGAGTTAGTTAGAGAAAGAAAAGAGAATAAGAATGGAGCAGAAAAAATATTTGAAGAGATAATGACTAAGAATTTTAATGACTCATAAAAGACCCCCCCTAAATCCAAGAATATCAGTGAATTCCAAGTAGGTTAAATTAAAAGAAATTCACACCTAGGTACATGATAGTCAAACTGTTAAAAACATGCACACATATAATTTATCTATCTATCATCTGTCTGTATTTATCTATCTATACATCTATGTGATGTATAAGATCTTCTTCAGGTTTAGAGTTAAAGAACTTATTCCTCAAGTTACTAATAGTGTTCTTGACTGATAGCCTTCAGCTTTCAGCCCTCTTCAGAAATTGCCCTTATTGGAGATTGCTAACACTCTCAAGGGCACAGCTACTTTCAGCTAGCCTGTATCCAGTTACTGGTGTCAGTGTGGGAATATAAAATCTTGGTTCCTTACCTGCATCGCAGGACAAATTTGAAGGTTCATTCCAGCTTCACAGCTCCCCATGGGATAGGCTAAGGCTTTTGCTGAGACTGCTTTACATTTCAACTACTCTGCTAAATCCTGCTTCCTTCTCTTCTGCAGTTATTCCAGAGAATATCCCCAATAAAATTCCTGTATGAGAATCTCCATCTAAGAGTCTGCTTCCTGAGAAACAAACTAGCATATGTAACTATATGTGTATACCCTTGTTAATTACTTACAAGAGTGAGTATTAACATTGAAAAATCAAAAATAATAACAATGCATTGTGGGGTACATAACATATATAGAATAAAATATATGAAAAAATAGCCTGAAGGAATGGGAATGGATAAATGCAATTATACAGTTTGAAAATTCTCACATTGTCTGTTTTGAAGAAAGATGAAGATAAAGATACATATTCTAAAATTCCTATAGTAATGATTAAAAATATGTGAGAGCTGAAAAGTCAACAGGAGAAGTAAAATTAAATGCTACAGATATTTAATTAATCCAAAAGAAGGTGGTAAAGGAGGCACAGAAGAAAAATAACAGATGAGATATATACCGAGTGGTAGGTTTTAACCAAACATACCAATAAGTATAGTAAGTATAAGTGAATGAAACAATCTAGTTAGCAGGCAGTGTTTGTCATACTAGATAAAAAAGCAAGAACCAACTCTATGTTGTTTATAAAACCATGCATGTTATACAGAAAGCTACAGAAAGACTGAAAGTAAAAAGGAAAGGTGATAAAGCATGCAGACACTAAGCATAAGAAAACCTGTGTGACTATAATAATATTAAATAGGTAGAATTCAAGACAAGGAGTATTACTAGTGATAAATGTTAAGCGTCAAATAATCAGAGTTCATAACAAATATGAATGTGTAGGCACCTAATAACAGAGCTTCAGATGGAATAAAGAAAAAAAGAAATAGTGTGAAGTAAAATAAATAGAAAAATCCACAATCATACTTGGAAAATTCCACAACCTGTCTCAGTAATTGACAGAACATATAGCCAAATACATAGCCAAACACTCAGTAATTATATAGTTTATTTGAACAACACTATCAACAAACATGATGTAAATGACATTTATACAACACAACATATGCTCAGTATCTGCAGAAACATATATTCCTTGTTAGTGCACGTGGAATATTCAGAAAATGATCTTTATCAGAGAGGATATATTATCTGGCCACAACATAATTAAATTAGAAAAAATTAAAAATAGGCTATCTAGGAAATCACTAAATAGTTACAAATCAAGCAATATATTTCTAAATAATTGAAGGATCAAATATAAAATTCCAAAGGAACTTAGGAACTACTTAGAACTGAATAATAATGAAATAATAATGAAAACAGAACATATCAAAATTTGTGGGATGTGGCTAAAGTAGTAATAAGAGAATTTTATCTTTAAATGATTATATTAGAACATAAGGGTAGTTTAAAAGTAGTGGTATATGCTTCCATCTTAAAAATTCGAGGGGGAAAAAACAAGACTCAAAGTTAGTAGAAGAATACAATGACAAAAATAAAAGGAATTTTCAACAGAACAAAAAAATGAACAATAGTGACTTGAAAATATTTTTAAGACATAAAAACTAGGCAAGAATGTAGAAGAAAAACAATGAGAGAAAACACAAACAATAACAATAATAAAGAAGGAGACATTTGGAAATAATTCTTCATGAATTGCTCATGTTTCTAGGATGTCTAGGTATACTGTGTCCACCTGGGCTCACTCCTCATCACCCCCATGGGACTTGGGGGGCAAGGGCAACTGATGTGAACATGTAGTCCATACTGTCTGCTACGCCATGAGTAACAAATTTTTAAAATCCATTTGTGCTTGTTCTTTCCTTATGGGCTGAATATATGGGAATGGGGCCAAGAACCATATGCCAAAAACTCAACAAATTCCAAGAAATTTTCTTGAGAAGTAGAATTTAATAAAACTGAAGAGAATTTTTAAAAAGTACATTACAATAACCTTATATTTGATAAAGAAATTGAATTAAAATTTTTTTTTAAATTTCACCAAGAAAAATTTCAACTCAGAAGGCTTCACTCTTTACTTCTATCAAATCTTTAAGGAAAAATTGAAATCAGTTTTATGAAAAAGCTCTCATAAAGTAGAAGAGAAGAGACACTGTAATTCATTTTATGAGACCAACATAATCTGGATTGTAAAACCTTATGAGCCCAAAACAAGTGAAGAAATTTACGGATCAATATCCCTTATGCCTAAAGATGTAAAATCAATAAAATATTATCAAATCAAATATAACAATATATAGCAAGGATAATGCATTATGAACAAGCTGCTTATCAAAAGAATGAATTATTTATGTACAAATCCTAAGGAATCAATAAGAACAATAATAGCAACACAATTAGAACTAATACAAAATCAATTGTATATTTACATAATAGCCTCGAAAAACTAGAAAATAAGATGTAAAGCAGGGGTTCACAACCCCCGGGCATAGGACCAGTACAGATTCGCGGCCTGTAGGAACCAGGCCGCACAGCAGGAGGTGAGCAGCAAATGAGCAAATCTTCATCTGCTGCTCCCCATCACTCTCATTACTGCCTGAACCATCAGCCCCCAACCCCTGCCACTGGTCTGTAGAAAAATTGTCTTCCATGAAAACGGTCCCTGGTGCCAAAAAGGTTGGGGATCGCTGATGTAAAGCGTATGTATAATAATAGCATTAAAAGTGCAAGTATCTAGGAATAAGACTAATAAAAATTGTGCGATACCTCTACACTAAAAACTACAAAATATTGCCTGGGATATTAAAAAGAGGTAACAATATCCAAGTTCCACCCATTGAGATTCTGAATTAATTGTTCTATAGTAGTATTTTTTTAAAAGGCTCCCCAGCTGATTATAATGTAAGTACAGCATTAAGAATAACTGGTCTAATATGGGTTTTAAATTTAACTATGAATGGTGACAGGAGCAATTTTGGAGGATATTCTAGAAAGCCTGTGATATTTTATCCCCTCGATTTCAACTATCATTCCCCTAGAGTAGATCTCTTGTCCACATCTTTGCTCTGAGTTCATTTCTGCAAGCCCAACTGCCTGCCATGCATTTCTACCTGTATATGACACTTGTACTTCAAACTCAGAAATCCAAAATGAAGTCCATCCCCACCCCAATTTCAACTCTGCTCACTTTTTGGGTTTTTGTTGTTGTTGTTTTAAACAATTAATGGAATTAGGGATGGATCTTAAACTACTAGATAGCTTCTTCAATTCATCTTTGCACTGACCCTATCCATCCATATCCAATCAGTCAAATACTCATACCTATTCTATTAGAAAATATCTCTGAAATCTACCCCAAATGTTTTATTTCCCTAAAAATCATGTTATTCCAATCACTCATCATCGCAAGTACAATAGGCTCAAAACTGGTCCTCAAGTTCCTATATTAGTAGTTGCAATCTATTCTCCACACTACCATCAGTAATCTTTAAAACAAAAATCTGATCATTTTACTCTCCTTCTTAACACCCATTACCCAAAGTGGTGATCAAGATTATTTATGCTATTTTAGGGGAAATATTGTAATTTCTTTTTATATTAATTTTACCTCATCTTAAAAATCTTATTTTATATGCTTTATAATGTACATAACATATTCATTATCAATTTATAAATACATAAAAATGTACATTAATTGCATGTCCACGTTCAATTACTTTTGTAACTGATAGGGATGCACAATCAAAACTTAGGAGAGCAATGACCTCTAAGAAAAATTCCAAATTACTTAGACTGATATTCAAGGCACCTCCATATCTTGCCTCAGCCTCTTTCTCTAGCTTCAGCTCCTACCACTTTGCTCTCCAACATCCCTCCAGAAAGAATGCAAGTGGGGCTTTTCCTTTCTACCATCACTGCCCTTGGTACATACTGCTATTGCATTTATTACACCCTATCGAACTTATTGCCCTTACCATAAGATATTTACGCATTTTCATTCATAACAAACTTCTCCATTAAACGAAGTTCTATGAGTTTAAGAGCTCTGACTTTCTTCTCTCATTATCCAAATTTTCTAACTTAACACCTGACATATAGTAGGCATTCAATAGCATTGAGTTGGTTAGACAGACACCCTTTTCCTACCCACCCTGTTCTTTTGCTGAAGTTGTATAACTTCATTTAATGCTCTGTAGCATCATATGTTTAGAATAACATCCTAGGACTTCCCTGGTGGTGCAGTGGTTAAAAATCCACCTGCCAATGCAAGGGATACGGGTTCAAGCCCTAGTCCAGGAAGATCCCATATGCCGCGGAGCAACTAAGCCCGTGTACCACAGCTACTGAAGCCGCGCGCCTAGAGCCCATGCTTCACAACAAGAGAAACCACCGCAATGAGAAGCCCGTGCACCACAACGAAGAGTAGCCCTCGCTCACCACAACTAGAGAAAGCCCGCGTGCAGCAACGAAGATTCAACACAGCCAAAAATAAATAAATAGAATAACATCCTTGTGTTCACTTGACGACTTGCCTTTCTTAAAATCTATCATTAATTCTTTTGGGGAGCTATTCTCCAGTCATCATAGGACCACAAATGAGGGTTAGAGAAATCTAGGCACTATTTTGTATCTTGTCACACAGTGACCCTGAAAGCATTTCTCTTCCTTCCCTCACATACTCTATTTCTTACCCTTTCTCACTTTAGATTATGGATTTGTGAAGCAAGCATGCAGGTTATTTTTAGTAATTAAATAAAGGGATTTTGTGGATGTTTATAATAAATTTTAAAATTCATTAAAACAAGATTATCAGAAAGTTGAATGAAAAACATGGATTATTTTGATTTATATTTGGAATTCAGTTTGAATTGTTTTGATATGAGTTATTAATATTTTATTTTATTTTTACCTATTTTAATTTCTTCAAAATTACAAATTAAGAAAAATGCACATTTGCTAAAAATTTAAGTATAGAGTAAAATTTGAAATTTCTCCTTTAATGCTGTACCCTAATTTTACTCTCCTCACTATAGTGACAACTATTAAAACCTTAGTCTATGTCCTTTTCTTTTTTCACTCAGTAATTCATGAATAGATTGATTCAACAGTTATCTATTGAATACCTAATTAGTGCCACACACTATGCTGCTGACACAGGATAAATAAGAAAAATAAGGTCTTCATGGAGCTCACAGTGGAGTGGGGAGGACAACAGTGAATGAAGCACAAGTAATAATTACAGGTTACATTAATGTTCTGAAGAAAATAAACAAGCAAATGAGATACTTCAGATATGATGTGTTAGGCTTGTTCCTCTGAGAAACAGACACCAAGATGAGCTGAGAAGTACAAGAGGTTTATTGTGGGAAACACCTGTGAGAGAAAATGTAGAGTGAGCCAGAGGAGGCTGAGAGACCCCTGATTGTGGTGACAGTGCAGCTCTAACTTCTGTGAGGAAGAGAGGGAAGGAGAGAAAGTTGTAGAACTGAAGCTCTACTAAAGTTTTGACTGATGGGGAGTCCTCAAGCCAAAGTCACCTGTCAGAGGAGCCCTGTATCTCCTAGGAAGGAGCCCAACTTAGCATACCTGTTATATCCAGGCATTGGCTGGGAGCAGCATTTGTGAAGTGTGACCTTGGTGTCAATGTGGTGATGACTTCAGAGTGGGGGAAGGTGGAGAGAAACTGATCAATTTTGCACCCTGCCATTGGAGATCTGAGTGGAACATATTCATCACTGTCTCATACAGTATCCAAAATATCCTCTCTGAAGAGATGAAACTTGAGCTGAGACTTGAGCCAGTCATTTTAGACATTAGGGAAAGCATATTCTAGACAGAGGGACCAGCAAGTACAAAGGCCTAGAGTTAGGAAAGACATGCTCTGACCCATGAATAGAGGGGAGACCCTAGACTGAAGGAAAGTATGGTATGAATGGAGGTTTCAGAGGGAGGCAAGAACCTGATATGGTCATGCAGGGGTTTTAGGGCCAAGGCAAAGAGGGTTTGTTTCTTTTTTTCACTTAGAGCAGAGGGAGTCCATGGAAAGGTTTAAGGTGGGAGTGACATGTAATTTTATATGTTGCAAACATTCTTTAATCTACTGTGTAGACCATGTATTGAAAGAGGGCAAGAGTGAAGTCAGGGAGAACCAGTTAGGAGGCAATGCAATAATACAGGTGAGAGAAGATGGTAGATTGGACTAGACTGGGAGCAGTGGTATTGCAGATGGATTCAAGGTCTTTCCTTTCATGAATATATTTATTAGACTATACATGTTATGCTCTGATTTGCTTTTTTAGATAAAAATATATTTTACAGATCATTTCATGTCAGCTGTATACATCTATTACTTTCTTTATAAACCAGCACATAGTATTCTAAACCATACTGATTTACCTATTTTCCTTTTACTGAACATTTAGGTAAACACTTTTTTTCTCTTTATCAAATAATGTGACAATGAATATTCTTATACGTGCTTCATTGTGAAGAGTGTAAATATTGTTGAGAAGAGACTTAGAAGTGGAATTTCTGTGGATACTTTAAAATTGAATAGGCATTGACGATCATTCTCCTAAAAGACTGTACTAATTTGTACTCTGATGAGGAATGCATGAGATGGACTATTGCCTCACATTTTGCTAATATTTGATATTATCAATCTTTATTTTTTTCAAAATGAGGGGGAAATAATTACTTTTAGATGGGTTATATTGAGGAAAAGAGAAATAAATTTTGTTGCATTTAAGGAACATTATAACACCTGTCCATCATTTCTATTGTCTTGGCTGGATTAGATAAACCAAATATTAGTGTATTAAGTTTCCTGGGACTATCATAACAAATTGCCACAAACTTGGTTGATTAAAGCAACAGAAATCAATTCTCTCACCATTCTGGAGACCAGAAATCTGAAATCATGGTGTTGGCAGGGCTCTGGGAAAGAATCTGTTCCATGTCTCCTGTCACACCTGGTGACTGTCAACATTGCTTGGCAGTTCTTGGCTTGGTTACATTGCCCCAGTCTCTGGTTCCTGGTTAACAGTGCCTTTTCTTCTGTGTGTGTATATGTCAAAACTCACTCTACCTCTCTCTTACAAGAATACATGTGACTGCATTTAGGGGCAACCCCAATAATCTAGGATAAACTCCTCTTCCCAAAATCCTTAAATTAATCAGATCTTTCTCCATATAAAGTAATATTCAAAGGTTCTGGGGTTTAGGATATGGACATATCTTTTGGAGGGCATACAATTCAGCCCACTACAATTAAAGAACTCACATTTCCTCCCATTGTCATCACTACATGAAAGACAATGGTAGAGGGAGTAGAATTCAGGATTCAACAGATTCCCAGATTACTAATAAAGTCTAAGCACCTTGTCATGTGTCAGTCATTTCTATTTTCTTTTGTATGAATTACCTGTTCATAGCCTCTGCTCCTTATTCTCCTGAGATGTTAGTCTGCTTTTTCTTTTATTGATTATTAGGTCATAGAAATTATATTGTTTGAATTATTTTTTATATTGCTTTGAGGTTTTTTTTGAGTTGTTGAGTTCTTTATATATTTTGGATATTAACCCCTTATCAAATATATGATTTGCAAGAATTTTCTCCCATTCCAAAGTTTGCCTTTTCATTTTGTTGATGGTTTTCTTTGTTATGCAGAAGCTTTTCAAGTTGATGTAGCCCTACTCTTTTTGTGTGCTTTTGTTGCCATTCCTTTTGGTGTCAAATCCCACAAATCATCACCGAGACCTATGTGAAGGTCTGTATGTTTTTTCTAGGAATTTTATGGCTCAGGTCTTATGTTTAAGTCTTTAATCAATTTTGAGTTGATTTTTGTGTATGGTGTAAGACAAGAATCAAGTTTCATTCTTTTGCATGTGGCTGTCCAGTTTTCCCAGCATCAATTATTGGAGAGGCTATCCTTTCCCTATTGTATATTTTTGGCTCCTTTATCGTAAATTAATTGACCATATATGCCTGTGTTTATTTATGGGCTCTCTAATCTATTTCATTGATCTTTGTGTCTGCTTTTATGCCAGTAATATACTATTTTGATTACTATAGCTTTATAATATAGTTTGAAATCAGGAAGTGTGATGTTTCCAGCTTTGTTCTTCTTTCTCAAGATTGCTTTGGCTATTTAGGGTCTTTTGTGGGTCCATACAAAGTTTAGAATTGTTTGATCTATTTCTGTGAAAGTTGCCATTGGGATTTTAATAGGGATTTCATCGACTCTATAGATTGCTTTGGATAGTATGGACAGTTTAATAATATTAATTCCTCCAATCTATCTGTGAACATGGAATATCTTTCCATTTGTTTGTGGCTTCTTCAATTTCTTTCATCAATGTCTTATAGTTTTCAGCATACAGATATTTCACCTCCCTGGTTAAATTGGTTCCTAGTTATTTTTTTCTTTTGGATGCAAATGTAAATTGGATTACTTTCTTAATTTCTCTTTCTGATGGTTTGTTATTAATGTATAAAATGAAACTGATTTTTTGTATATTGATTTTGTATCCTGTAACTTGACTGAATTTGTTTATTATTTGAAAGGTATTTTGGTGGCATCTTTAGGGTATTCTATATATAAAAACATGTCATCTGCAAATAGAGATAGTTTTACTACTTCCATTCTGATTTGGATACCTTTTATTCTTTTTTTCTTGTAAAACTGATCTGGCTAGGAATTCCAGTACTATGTTGAATAGGAGTGATGAGAGTGGTCATCCTTGTCTTGTTCCTGATCTTAGAGGAAAGGCTTTCAGCTTTTCACTATTGTGTATGACGTTAGCTGTGGGCTGGTCATATACAGTCTTTATTAAGTAGAGGTATATTCACTCTATACCCACTTTGTTGAGAGTTTTTCTCATAAATGGGTGTTGAATTTTGTTAAAAGCTTTTTTGCATCTATTGAGATGATCATATGATTTTTATTTTTCAATTTGATAATATGGCATATCACATTGATTGATTTGCAGATATTGAACCCTCCTTTCATACCTGGGATAAATCCCACTTTATTATGTTATGTCCTGCTTTTAATGTGTTGTTGAATTCAGTTTGCTGATATTTGGTTGAGGATTTTTTCATCTATGTTCTTCAGGGTTACTGGCCTGTAATTTTGTTTTCTTGTAGTGTCCTTGTCTGATTTTACTAGCAGGGTAATGCTGGCCTCATAAGACGAGTTTGGGAGTATTCCCCTATGTTTCATAAGTGTTCAGTCATTAAAACCTTTTAAAGAGAAAATTATTATCTTCACTTTACTGATGAGTAAATTGGAACTTAGGGCAATTTAATAGCTTACTTAATATCAAACCCAACCATAGGTCTGTTTATAGACTATTCTGTTCCATTGAATATTTTCATTTTAAACACTTCATCCCTTAAACTATTGGTTTCTAAATAATGAATTAAAAAAAGGAATTCTCTGAAATAGAAAAATAAAGAAGTCAAAGCATTTGATCCAATGGCAAAGGAAAACAGTAAGCTATATTTTGACATAAATATAATGTAGACAATAAATGTGAAGATGAAAGTAGGATTTGGGTGTAAGACTTGAGGGAGGCACTCTGGGGTACATTGTTAAGTACATAAGAAACTGAACATAAGACTCATAATATTGATCGAATCTTTCTGATTAGGTTCACTTATAACCCTGTAAATGTCCCATTAGACATGTTTTCATTTAGATGAAAGAATAAAAGAGCAAAAATTATTTTCTACATAGAAAGTATAAAATAAAAAACACCTGCACAAACATTTAGACATAAACATTTAAGCATTAACATGTCTAACATGATAGACATTAACATTTAAACAAAGAAGATCAATTTCTTTCATATGGTGTGTTTGAATTAACTTCTCATTTCTGATCCCGTAAGCATACTGTGATACTTCAAACAATAATCAGGTAAACAAAAGTACCTAATTCATGATAAAAGATAATGGTCATTTTAATAACTGATTTTAGATAAGAGGGGGATTGCTTTCTTTTTGTTTGCTTTCTGCTTTTTAATCGGGGAATTTATAACGAAAATGGATGTTTCAATAGATATTTGAATGTCAGAGTCCACAGCCATCCGGTACAATATAGGCAAAACAATATGCAGACCATCTGGGCTTATTGCCATTATCCTGCAAACTGGTTAGGCATGAGTGATCCTCTGAAGCCTAATTCCAGTGCACCCTGGTTTGCCTGTTTCAAAAGAGCTCCATTTGCCAGTATTTTGGAGCAGGTGCAGAGCCATTCTGGAGGTTGCTGCTGAGGTTTATGCAAATATCTGGCTTAATTGGACTGTGGGCTCAGATTTCCTGCTGCCAGAATACTGAGACTTGGACATGTTTTGGCTTATATTTCCCTCTTAACTTAATTCATTCTCCTTCTACAATTTCTTTCAGTTCTTTTGCCCAAATCATACCCTGTTAATATCTAGTACAGTGTTTCTCAAATAAAAGAAATGTGAATATGATCACTGTTAACAGTGAATGATAAATTGAAAGAATTTATAGAGCAGTGCCTAAGGAGTCACAGCTTTGTGAAGTAATTTTTGATCCAATAGTCATTTGGATGACTCTGGATAGGTCACTTGACCTCTCTGGGATCCTCTGCCTGACTTACGGATCTTGCATAAAAACCAACTACGGTACTGTATGAGAAGGCATTGAGATTGCACAAAATAGTCTATCAATATAAGATAGTAGGTGAGCATGAGAGAGATTGTGAGCAAGATTATTAGAGTGAGGAGCTTCAGGAAGGGCAAAATAAGGTGGGCCCCACCCTGAGTTTTCCATTCCTAAATCAGTTAACTTGATTGGATGATAAAGGATATGAAATGGTTTTTGGCAGACAATGTTGGTTACTTACAACAATTTTCCTCCATACCCTAAGCAAAGGAAGCAGGAAGTCTAAAGACTCTAAAGTAGAACACAGTGAATACCAGTATAGATGGGCGAGGGGAGAAGATGAGGACGGAAGAATACCCATGGGTCAGACTACACAGGGTCTTTTTAGCCATGGTACAGTACAGCAGACCCTATCCGTTGCCTACTCCAAATCTACCCTCAATTCCTTTCTTTGGTGCTGATAGAATTCTGATTTTTGTGCTCAGATAAGATGGCCTTCCTCCCTCCTCAGCCCCAGAGATTGAAGTTTCATTAGTCTAAAATAATCATAGTCATTCCATGATTGGCCATTCTGTGAATAAGCATGTGATCCAACAGTAGCCAATGAGATATAAGGCACTGACTCCAAGAGAGATTCCCAAATCATTTTCCTCCCTGATGTAAACCACACTCATTGCAGAGAAACTCTCTGGCTTTGGACAATACTGTGTGAGCTTCACCTATCTTGTTAAATTTAGAAACAAGAAAATTGTGAGAAGCTAACAGAACACTGAAGCTGATATGTTACGGAATTAACTAACCAAGGAAACACTCTGTATACATGTCTTGTTGTATGCTATAATAATATTACTTTCTTGTTTCATCATTCTGTTGTATGGGCCTAGGCAAAACACCATAATCCTTAAATTCTTTTTTTTTTAAATTTTATTTTATATTGGACTATAGTTGATTTACAATGTTGTGTTAGTTTCGGGTGTACAGCAAAGTGATTGTTATACATATACATATTATGTATCTATTCTTTTTCAGGTTCTTTTTCCATTTAGGTTATTACAGAATATAGAGTTCCCTGTGCTATACAGTAGGTACTTGTTGATTATTTTATATACAATAGTGTGTATAGTTTAATCCCAAACTCCTATTTTTTCCCCCTCACCTTTCCCCTGGTAAACAAGTTTGTTTTTCTAAGTCTGTGAGTGAGTCAATTTTCTGTCTTGTAAATAAGTTCATTTGTATCATATTTCTAGGTTCCACATACAGGTGATATCATATGATATTTGTCTTTCTCTAACTTACTTCACTTAGTATGATAATGTCTAGGTCAATCTATGTTGCTGAAAATGACATTATTTCATTCTTTTTTATGGCTAAGTAATATTCCATTGTATGTATGCACCATATCTTCTGTATACATTCATCTGCCAATGGACAGTTAGGTTGTTTTCGTATCTTGGCTATTGTAAATAGTGCTGCAGTGAACATTGGGGTGCATGTATCTTTTTGAAGTATGGTTTTCTCCAGATATATGCCCAGGAGTGGGATTTCTAGATCATATGGTAGCTCTATTTTTAGTTTGAGAAACCTCCATACTATTCTCCATAGTGGCTGTACAAATTTACATTCCCACCAACAGTGTAGGAGGGTTCCCTTTTCTCCACACCTTCTCCAGCACTTATTGTCTGTAGACTTTTTGATGATAGCCATTCTGACAGGTGTGAGGTGACACCTCATTGTAGTTTTGATTTGCATTTCTCTAATAATTAGCGACATTGAGCATCTTTTTATGTGTTTTTTGACCATCTGTATGTCTTTGGAGAAATGTCTATTTAGGTCTTCTGCCCATTTTTGGATCGGGTTACTTGTTTTTTGTTATTGAGCTGCAAGAGCTGTTTGTATATTTTGGAGATTAATCCCTTGTTGGTCACATTGTTTGCAAATATTTTCTCCCATTCTGTGGGTTATCCTTTCAGCTTGTTTATGGTTTTCTGTGCTGTGCAAAAGCTTTTGAGCATAATTAGGTCCCATTTGTTTATTTTTGTTTTTATTTCCATTATTAGTGTAATGGATTGAAAAAGATATTGCTGTGATTTATGTCAAAGAGTGTTCTGCCTATGTTTTCCTCTAGGAGTTTTACAGTATCCAGTGTTACATTTAGGTCTTTAATCCATTTTGAGTTTATTTTTGTGTATGGTGTTAGAGAATGTTCAATTTCATTCTTTTACATGTAGCTGTCCAGGTTTGCCAGCACCACTTATTAAAGAGACTGTCTTTTCTCCATTTTATAGTCTTGCCTCCTTTGTTGTAGATTAATTGACCATAGATGCATGGGTTTATTTATGGGCTTTCTATCTTGTTCCATTGATCTATATTTCTGTTTTTGTACCAGTACAATACTCTTGATGACTGTAGCTTTGCAGTATAGTCTGAAGCCAGGGATCCTGATTCCTTCAGCTCTGTTTTGCTTCCTCAAGATTGCTTTGGCTATTCAGGGTCTTTTTTGTCTCCATACAAATTTTAAAATTTTTGGTTCTAGTTCTGTGAAAAATGCCACTGGAAATTTCATAGGGATTGCATTGAATCTGTAGATTGCCTTGGGTAGTGCAGTCATTTTGACAATATTGATTCTTCCAATCCAAGAATATGATGTACCTTTCATCAGCATCTTATAGTTTTTGAACTACAGGTATTTTGCCTCTCAGGTAGATTTATTCCTAGGTATTTTATTCTTTTTGATGCAGTGGTAAATGGGATCGTTTCTTCAATTTCTCTTTCTGGTCTTTCATTGTTAGTGTATAGAAATGCAACAGATTTCTGTGTATTAATTTTGTATCCTGCAACTTTACCAAATTCATTGATGATCTCTAGTAGTTTTCTGGTAGCATTCATAGGATTTTTATGTAAGGTATCATGTCATCTGCAAACAGTGACAATTTTACCTCTTCTTTTACATTTGTATTCCTTTTATTTCTTTTTCTTCTCTGATTGCCATGGCTAGGACTTCCAAGACCATGTTGAATAAAAATGTTGAGAGTGGACATCTTTGTCTTGTTCCTGATCTTAAAGGAAATATTTTCAGCTTTCCATCATTAAGTATGATGTTGGCTATAGGTTTGTCATATACAGTGTTTATTATGTTGAGGTAAGTTGCCTCTATGCCCATTTTCTGGAGAGTTTTCATCATAAATGAATGTTGAATAGTCCAAAAGGTTTTTCTGCATCTATTGAGATAATTATATGGCTTTTATTCTTCAATTTGTTAATGCGGTCTATCACACTGATTGATTTGCAGATATTGAAAAATCCTTGCATCCCTGGGAAAAATCCCACTTGATCATGTTGTATGATCCTTTTAATGAATTGTTGGATTCGGCTTGCTAGTATTTTGTTGAGGAGTTTTTGCGTTTATGTGATATTGGTCTGTAATTTTCTTTTTCAGTGTTATCTTTGTCTGGTTTTGGTATAAGGGTGATGGTGGCTTCATAGAATGCATTTGGGAGTGTTGCTTCCTCTGCAATTTTTTGGAAGAGTTTCAGAAGGATAGGTGTTAACTCTTCTCTAGATGTGTGATAGAATTTGCCTGTGAAGCCATCTGGTCATGGATTGGTGTTTGTTGGGAGTTTTTCAATCACAGTTTCAATTGCAGTACTTGTGATTGGTCTGTTCATATTTTCTATTTCTTCCTGGTTCAGTCTTGGGAGATTGTACCTTTCTAAGAATTTGTCCATTTCTTCCAGGTTGTCCAATTTATTGGCATACATTTGCTTGTAGTAGCCTCTTATGATCCTCTGTATTTCTGTGGTGTCTGTTGTAACTTCTTGTACATTTCTAATTTTATTGATTTGGGCCCTCTCCCTTTTTTTCTTGATGATTCTGGCTAAAGGTTTATCAACTTTGTTTATTTTTTCAAAGAACCAGCTTTTAGTTTCATTGATCTTTTCTATTGTTTTATTCGTGTCTGATCTTTATTATTTCTTTTGTTCTACTAACTTTAGGTTTTGTTTGTTTTCTTTCTCTAGTTGTTTTAGGTGTAAGGTTAGGTTGTTTATTTGGGATTTTTCTTTTTTCCTGAGGTAAGATTGTATGGCTATACACTTCCCTCTTATAACTGCTTTTGCTGCGTCCCAGAGGTTTTAGATTGTCATGCTTTCATTTTCATTTGTCTCTAGGCATTTTTTGTTTCCACTTTGATTTCTTCAGTGACCCATTGGTTGTTTAATAGAATATTGGTTAGCCTCCACGGGTTTGGGGTTTTTACAGTTTTTTTCCTGTAATTGATTTCCAATCTAATAAGGTGTATTCTGCTCTTTTGGATGGAATGCTCTAAAAATATCAATTAAGTCCATCTGGTCTAATGTGTCATTTAAGGCCTGGGTTTCCTTATGGATTTTCTGTCTGGATGATCTATCCATTGATGAAAGTGGGGTGTTACTATCCCCCACTATTATTGTGTTATTATTGATTTCTCCTTTTATGGCTGTTTGTTAGTATTTGCCTTATACATTGAGATGCTCCTATGTTGGTTGCATACATATTTACAATTTTTATATCTTCTTCTTGGATTGATACCTTGATCATTATGTAGTGTCCTTCTTTGCTCCTTATAACAGTCTTTATTTTAAAGTCTATTTTATCTGATATGAGTATTGCTACTCCAGCTTTCTTTTTATTTCCATTTGCATGAAATACTGTTTTTCCATCCCCTCACTTTCAGTCTGTATGTGTCCTTAGAGCTAAAGTGGTCTCTTGTAGATAGCATATATACAGGTCTTCTTTCTGTATCCATTCAGCCAGTCTGTGTCTTTTGGCTGCAGCATGTAATCCATTTATGTTTAAGGTAGTTATCGATATGTATGTTCTTATTGTCATTTTCTTAATTGTTTTGGATTTGTTTTTGTAGGTCTTTTTTCTTACCTTCCTCTTTTGTTCTCTTCTCTTGTGATTTGAAGACTAACTTTAGTGTTGTATTTGGACTCCTTTTTCTTTTTTGGGTGTGTATCTATTGTAGATTTTCAGTTTGCAGTTACCATGAGGTTTTGATATAGCACTCTATATATAAACAACATTGTTTTAAGTTACTGGTCTTTTAATTTCAATTGCATTTCCTATACCCAGCATTTGTGCTCTCCTCTTCTCAAAATTGCTGGCTTTGATATCATATTTGTGTGTGGATGATTTCCTACCTTTACTGTATGTTTGCCTTTACTGGTGAGCTTTTCCATTTGTAATTTTCCTGTTTCTAGTAGTGCCCTTTTCTTTTCTGCTTAGAGAAATTCCTTTAGCATTTGTTGCAAATCTGGTCTGGTGGTGCTGAATTCTCTTAGCTTTTGCTTGTTTGTAAAGCTTTTCATTTCTCCATTGAACCTCAATGAGAGTCTTGCTGGGTATAGTATTCTTGGTTGTAGGTTCTTCCCTTTCATCACTTTAAATATATCATACCACTCCCTTCTGGCCTGTAGAGTTTCTGCTGAAAAATCAGTGGATGACCTTATGGGAATTCCCTTGTATGTTATTTGTTGCTTTTAATATTTTCTCTGTCTTTAATTTTTGTCAATTTGATTACTATGTGTTTTGGTGTGTTCCTCCTTGGGTTTATCCTGCCTGGGACTCTCTGAGTTTCCTGGATTTGGGTGACTGTTTTCTTTCCCATGTTAGGGAATTTTTCAGCTATTATCACTTCAAATATTTTCTAAGGTCCTTTCTCTCTTCTCCTTCTGGGACCCCTATATTGCAAATGTTGGTGCAGTTAATGTTGTCCCAGACGTCTCTTAGACTGTCTTCATTCTTTTTTCTTTATTCTGTTCCACAGCAGTGATTTCCACCATTCTGTCTTCCAGCTCACTTATCCGTTCTTCTGCCTCAGTTATTCTGTTATTGATTCCTTCCAGTGTATTTTTTTTAATCTCAGTTATTGTTCATCTCTGTTTGTTTGTGCTTTAGATCATCTAGCTTTTTGTTAAACATTTCTTGTATCTTAATCTGTGACTCCATTCTTTCTTTTTCTGAGATCTTGGCTCATCTTTACTATCATTACTCTGAATTCATTTTTGGGTAAATTGCCTATCTCCACTTCACTTAGTTGTTCTTCTGGGGTTTTATCTTGTTCTTTCATCTGGGACATAGTCTTCTGCCCTCTCATTTTGTCTAACTTACTTACTTTGATTGTGGTTTCCGTTCTGCAGGCTGCAGGGTTGTAATTCCTCTTGCTTCTGCCATCTGCCCTCTGCTGGGTGAGGTTGGGCCAGGGGCTTGTGCAGGCTTCCTGGTGGGAGGGACTGGTTCCTGCCCACTGGTGGGTGGAGCTGGGCCTTGTCCATCTGGTGGGCAAGGCCGTGTCAAGGGGTGTGTTATCAGGCAGCTGTGTGCTTAGGAAGACTTTAAGCAGCCTGTCTGTCTGTCTGCTAATGACTGAGGCTCTGTTCCCACCCTGTTGATTCTTTGGCCTGATGCATCCCAGTGCAGTAGCCTACAGGTTGTTTGGTGGGGCCAGGCCATGGTGAGAAAATGATGGCCTCTATGAGAGCTCACACCAATGACTACTCCCCAGAACTACCACCACCAGTGCCTTTGTCCCCACAGTGAGCCACAGCTGCCCCACACCTCTGCAGGAGACCCTCCAATACCAGCAGGTCAGTCTGGCCCAGGCTTTTATGAGGTCACTGCTTTTTTCCCTGGATCCTGGTGCACACGAGAACTTGGGTGAGCCCTCCAAGAGGGGAGTTTCTGTTTCCCCCAGTCCTGTGGAATTCATGTGACCAATGTCCACTGACTTTCAAAGCAAGATTCTCTGGGGGCTCCTCCTCCTATTGGCAGACCCCCAGGCTGGGAAACCTGACATGGGGCTCATAACTTTCACTCCTGTGGGTAAACCTTTATGATATAATTATTTTCCAGTTTGTGGTTCACCCACCTGGCAGGGATGGGATTTGATTTTATTGTGATTTTGCCCCTCTTACCATCTCGTTGTGGTTTCTTCTTTGTCTTTGTATGTAGGATATCTTTTTTGGTAGGGTGCAGTATTTTTTTGTCAATGGTCATTCAGCAGTTTGTTGTTATGTTGGTGTTTTAGTGAAGGGGGTGCATTCACATCCTTCTACTCTGCCATCTTGTCCCCTTCCTGATCTTTAAATTCTTAATTGAGAAGTTGTTGCAGAAAGGGGAGTTGAGTTGAGGGACTTCTCTGGCAGTCCAGTGGTTAAGACTCCACACTTCCACTGCAGGGGGCATGGGTTTGATCCCTGGTTGGGGAACTAAGGTCCCACATGCTGCGTGGTGTGACCAAAAGAATTCTTTTTTAATTTAAAAAAGAAAGAGGAGTTGATACTGGCCGACATTATGTGCTTTACCTATAAATCTGTAATTCCAATATTAAATTATGAATTTAATCATGTCAATTCTTTATCAAAAGGATTTCAGCAGCTCTCCGTTATCTTCAATGTAAAAATCCTTGCTAAACATTTTATGATCTGACCCCTTCCTAACAAACATATCAGTTTCACCTTGTGCAAATATTTTCACAGCCTGCATTATTGCCATAATAAAATTTTTTCCATTACTATGATTCCCATGGAAATTATATTGTCCCAGGAAGTTTATACACTTTCCATCCACCTGTGGTTGGATAATAATTATGTATCCTTCACATATTACTTGAAATACTTTGCTCCAGAATCCTTCCCAGATTACTTAAACCAGGTTACTTGCCCTTGCAATGTGCTCTCATAGCACCCTTACTTCCTTTTTATGACTGTAAAACCTACTTTAATGTAATTGCTTTCCTGATTCTCTAGCTCCCCAACTGAGCTGTATGCTCCACTAGGGCAGCAGCAATGTTGGTAATGTTCACCATGGTATATTCTTCACAGTGTCTGTCTAGAGTATAAAAAATGCTCAACAAATATATTTGAGGAAAAAATAAAATCTTCTTAACAAACAAATATAATCCTCTAGGAATGAGAAAGGTTGATGAGTGATGAGCATATCACCTCCTTTGAGAAAAGCAGTGTTTGCACATTATGGAAGTAAATCTGGAAAGAACACAGAATTAATGAGGGATTGTTGTTAGAATAAGAGAATGAAAAGAAAAGGTTGCCAATTTTAAGAGCAAACTACAAAATACATAGCATTTTTACACCAGAAATAAGCAAATAGATGGTATAATTTATAAAAGATATTATTTACAATAGCAACAAAAACAGTAAAGTTTCAAGGAATTAAATAAGAATTAAAGACCTCTCTGATGACAATGTCAAAGTAATTAACAGTAAAGGACATAGAAAATGACATAAATTTTAAAAAGTAGTCTTGGATGGGATGACTGACTTGATACTGTAATGATCATAATATCTACAAATTGATCTATAAATGCAAGGAAATATCCTTCAAAATTTGAGTTGTACATTTTTTGAGGAACAAGAAAAACTTTTAAGATATAAAATTTATATGGAGGAAAAAAGATTTTCATCTCAATCTTAAAAATTAAGACTAATGAAGGAAGACATGCCTTACCAATAGCAACATATATTTTAAACCCTTAGTAATAAAAAAAAAAAAAAAAAAAAAAACCTGTGTGGTATTGACCAAAGATTACAAAAAGACTAGTGGAGAAGAATTAAGCACTCAGAGGCAGACGATGTGATGTGATATGTGTGTAAACTTAATATAAGATAAAGGGAACACTATAAATAAATTGAGAAATTATAGATTTTTAAATGATTATTTTGGGGAATACTGTCCCACTAAACTGAAATAAAAATGCTAAATCTTTGCTTAACAACTAATATAAAGGTACATCTGTTAAAGATCTTAATATCAACGTTAACTATGTATTTAATGGAAAAAAATCTTAAAGAATACTTTTGTGACATAGAAGCAGGTGAGGTCTTTATAAATAAAACATCAAAATTGCAAACTATAAGGCAACATATTTTAAAGTTGATTGAGTCAAAATTAATGATTTCTAGATACTATATACAAAATTAAAAGATACTTTAACCAGTGGTCCTTATGGATAACAGTAGGGATTATGAGTGAAGATAAACTAGAATCATAAGTAAATGTACAAACAAATAAGATGAAAAAGGTCTTGCTTGGACCAACAATGAATATGTATCCTAAACTGAGAAGTATAATTAATTCATCCTCTGTACTTTTTGTCAGGAGAAAGAGAGAAATAGAGAAATGTGCAGTAGCAGGATTTATCTCTAAAGTAACCTTCCACGTCATCTAGGATAGTAAAGCTTGTGGCAAGAAAACAGCCTAAACAAACCATTTATATTATATTTTCAAAGGAAAATAAATATTTTTCAACATCAAAATAATTTTTCACTGAAATTATAATCATAAGGATTAATTAGGTTTCACAGTATTTAATTTTTTTAGAAATATCAATTTTTACTGCATGAGTTTTATTTTCTAAAGTTTTTCTTAAATTAATTTTTATTGGAGTATAGCTGTTTTACAATGTTGTGTTAGTTTCTACTGTACAGCAAAGTGAATCAGCTATACATATATCCCCTCTTTTTTGGATTTCCTTCCCATTTAGGTCACCACAGAGCATTGAGTGGCGTTCCCTGTGCTATACAGTAGGTTCTCATTAGTTATCTATTTTATACATAGTAGTGTATATTTGTCAATCCCAATCTCCCAATTCATCCCACCACTGCCACCCACCCTGCTTTCCCACCTTGGTGTCCATATGTTTGTTCTCTACATCTGTGTCTCTATTTCTGCCTTGCAAACCAGTTCATCTGTACCATTTTTCTAGATTCCACATACATGCATTAATTAATATACGATATTTGTTTTTCTCTTTCTGACTTACTTCACTCTGTAGGACAGACTCTAGGTCCATCCACAGCTCTAAAAATGACCCAATTCTGTTCCTTTTTATGGCTGAGTAATATTCCATTGTATATATGTACCACATCTTCTTTATCAATTTCTCTGTTGATGGACATTTAGGTTGCTTCCATGTCCTGGCTATTGTAAATAGTGCTGCAATGAACATTGGGGTGCATGTGTCTTTTGGAATCATGGTTTTCTCTGGGTCTATGTTCAGTAATGGGATTGCTGGGTCATATGGTAGTTCTACTTTTAGTTTTCTATGGAACTTCCATACTGTTCCCCATAGTGGCTGTATCAATTTACATTCCTATGAACAGTGCATGAGGGTTCCCTTTTCTCCACACCCTCTCCAGCATTTATTGTTCATGGATTTTAAAAATATATTTTATTTATTTATTTATTTATTTATTTATTTGGCTTCACCAGGTCTTTAATTGTGGCACATGGGATCTTCATTGCAGCATGTGGGCTCTCAGTTGCAGTAAGTGAGATCTATTTCCCTGACCAGGGATCGAACCCAGGCCCCTTGCATTGGGAGCACAGGGTCTTAACTGCTAGACCACCATGGAAGTCCCTGTTTGTAGATATTTTGATGATGGCCATTCCGACTGGTGTGAGGTGATACCTCATTGTAGTTTTGATTTGCATTTATCTAATAATAATTAGTGATGTTGAGCATCTTTCCATGTGTTTTTTGGCCATCTGTATGTCTTCTTTGGAGAAATGTCTATTTAGGTCTTCTGCCCATTTTTTGATTGTGTTGTTTGGGGTTTTTTTTGATATTTTTTCAGAAAAGAACATGATATGGAAAATATTGGGAGACATAGGCCCAAGAATTGTAGTCAGGAGTGTTATCACTGCTATTCACTAGTGTGACCTTTGGTATATAACCTCCCCTCCCTTGGTCTGTTTCATCATATCTAAAACAGAGTTTGAGGAAAAGCACAAACACATGGACACTAAGCAACACACTACTAAATAACCAACGGGTCAATGAAAGAATCAAAGAGAAAATCAGAAAATACCACAAGAAAAATGGAAATAGAAACACAACACAATCTATGGGATACATCAAAATCAGTCCTAAGAAGGAAGTTTATAGTGATATAGGCCTACATTAAGACATAAGAAAAATCTAAAATAAACAACCTAACAGACCATCTAAAGGAATTAGAAAAAGAAGAACAAACAAAGCCCAAAGACAGCAGAAGGAAGGAAATAATAAAGATCAGAGAGGAAATAGAGATCAAAAACAAACAATAGAAAAGATCAATGAAAACAAGAGCTAATTTTTTGAAAAGATAAACAAAATTTATAAACCTTTAGCCAGGCTCATCAAGAAAAAAAGAGAGAGGACCCAAATGAACAAAAACGAACTAAAAGAGAAGTAACAACCAATATCACAGAGATACAAAAAATCATAAGGGAATACTACAAACAAACAGTTCTACAAGTTGGACAACCTAGAAGACATGGAAAAATTTCTAGAAATATATACCCTTCTAAGACTAAATCAGGAAGAAATAGACAATCTGAACAGACCAATCACTAGGAGTGAAATTGAATTTGTTAAGAAAATATTCCCAGCAAACAAAGGTCCAGGACTGGATGGCTTCACAGGGGAATTCTACCAAACATATAAAGAAGAGCTAATACCCATCCTTCTCAAAATTCCAAAAAATTGAAAAGAATGAAACACTCCCAAATTCATTCTATGAGGTCACCATTACCCTGATACTAAAACTAAGCCAAGATACTACAAAAAAAGAGAATTACAGGCCAATATCTCTGATGAATATAGATGCAAAAATCCTCACCAAAATATTAGCAAACCACATAGAACAATATACAAAAAGGATCATATACCATGATCAATTGGGATTTATTCCAAGGAAGGAAGTATGGTTCAATATTCACAAATCAATCAATGTGATACACCATATCAACAAAAGGAAAGATAAAAATCACATGATCATCTCAATAGATGCAGAAGAAGCATCTGACAAAAATTCAACATCAATTCATGATAAAGCTCTCACCAAAGTGGGTATAGGAGGAATATATCTCAACACAATAAAGCCCATTTATGACAAACCCACAGTTAACATCATACTCAATGGCCAAAAGCTGAAAACCTTTTCTCAAAATTCAGGAACAAAACAAGGATGCCTACTCTCACCACTTTTATTTAACATAGTATTGGAAGTCCTAGTCACAGCAATCAGACAAGAAAAAGAAATAAAAGACATCCAAATTGGAAGGGAAGAAGTAAAACTGTCACTATTTGCAGATGACATAATACTATATATAGAAAACCCTATGTCTCCACCAAAGAACTATTAATAAATGAATTGTGTAAGGTTGCAGGATACAAGATTGATATACAGAAATCTGTTGCTTTTCTATACACTAAAAAATGAGCTATTGGAAAGAGAAAACGAGAAACAAATCCCAATTAAAATCACATCAAAAATAATAAAATACCCAGGAATAAACTTAACCAAGGAAGTGAAAGACCTATACTCTGAAAACTATAAAACATTGATGAAGAAAATTAAAGATGATACAAAGAAATGGAAAGATGTCCCTTGTCCATGGATTGGAAGAATTAATATTGTTAAAATGCCCATACTATCCAAAGCAATCTATAAATTTAATGCAATCCTTATCAAACTACTTATGTAGTTTTTCACAGAACTAGAATGAATAATCCTAAAATTTACATGGAACCACAAAAAACTCTGAATTGCCAAAGCAATCTTGAGAAAAAAGAACAAAACTGGAGGTATCATGCTCCCTGACTTCAGATTATACTTCAATGCTACAGTAAGCAAAACAGCATGATATTTATACAAAAACAAACATGTAGATCAGTGAAAAAGAGTATGGAGCCCAGAAATAAGCCCCCACATGTACGGTCAATTAATCTATAACAAAGGAGGCAAGACCACAGAATTGAGAAAAGACAGTCTCTTCAATTACTGGTGCTGGGTAAACTAGACAGCTACATATAAAAGAATGAAATTAGAACATTTTCTCACACCATATACTAAAATAAACTCAAAATGGATTAAAGACCTAAATATGAGACCTGAAATCATAAAACTCCTAGAAGAGAACATATGCAGAACACTTTTTGACATAAATCATAGCAATATATTTTTAGTCTCTCTCCTAAGGCAAAAGAAACCATAGCAAAAATAAACAAATGGGACCTAATTAAACTTAAAAGCTCTTGCACAGCAAAGGAAACCATAAACACAATGAAAAGACAACCTACAGAATGGGAGAAAATATTTGCAAATGATATGACAAATAAGGACTTAATATCCAAAATAAGTAAACAGCTCATACAACTCAATATCAACAAACAAACAAACAACCCAGTTGCAAAATGGGCAGAAGACCTGAATAGACATTTTCTCAAAGAAAACATACAGATGGCCAACAGGCACACATTGTTAGGCCAACAGCTAAACATTGCTAACCATCAGAGAAATGCAAATCAAAACCACAATGAGATATCACCTCATACCTGTCATAATGGCTATCATCAAAATGTCTACAAATAACAAATGTCAGCCAGGATATGCAGAAAAAGGAAGTCTCCTACACAGTTGGTAGGAATGTAAATTAGTGCAGCCGCTACTGAAAACAGTATGCAGGTTCCTAAACATCTAAAAATTGAACTACCATATGATCCAGCAATTCCACTCCTGGGTATGTATCTGAAGAAAACTAAAACTCTAATTCAAAAAGATACATGCACCCCAATGTTCATAGCAGCATTATTTACAATAACCAAGATATGGAGGCAACCTAAGTGTCCACCAACAGGATAAAGAAGATGTGGTATATATCTGCAATGGAATACTACTCAGCCATAAAAAGAATGAAATTCTGCCATTTACAACAATGCGGTTGGACCTAGAGGGCGTTATGCTTAGTGAACTAAGCCAGACAGAGAAAGAAAAATATTCTGTTATCACTCATATGTGTAATCTAAAATATAAAACGAACAAATGTCTATAAAAAAAGCAGAAACAGATTCACAGATATAGAGAACAAACTAGTGGTTATCACTGGGGAGAGGGAAGGGGGACGGGCAATATAGGGGTAGGGGATTAAGAGGTACAAACTACTATGTATAAAATAAATAAGCAACAAGGATAATTGCACAGCACAGGGATATATAGGCATTATTTTGTAATAATTTTAAATGGAGTATAATCTATAAAAATATTGAATCATTATGTTGTATACTTGAAACTAATACAATATTGTAATACATCTATATTTCAATAAAAAAATAAAATAGTTTGTACTAAAGCAGTAATGTCTTCACCTAACCCCCTCTCTCTGCCCTGGCCAAAATTAATCCTGTACTAAGGATGAGCATAAGATCCTCAGATGATACAGATGTGCAGTGGCATATGGGAATCATTAGAAAAGATGATCTCAAACCCTCCAGATTAAACAATATCAATTCTCTACGATTTTCTGAAATGTGTTGTCCTGTCTTTCATGTTGTAGGTATGTTATATAGCGATTCACAGGTGGTAGAAAAAGTCTAGGAAAATCTTCAAATAAAACTAAAGCTTATTATACAGTCTAGTCATGCAGCTTAAAGATTTATTTGACAGTATATTTAAAGATCAGCAAAATGCCTAAGGTCTCAGTCACTTGAATCTGTGAAATTGCTGCTGCTTTTTTTCTCTCTTTTACTTGGCCTGAGTGTTTGTGAGGTGAAAGGTTTACTATCACCCTCCATAAATTTTACCATTTTTATTAAATATTAGAATATATTGTATAGGATATTCAATGTTATAGCTTTGTCTACTTATAATAGTGTACATAATTATACAATATTATATTAGTCACTTTGCAGAATTTTCTTTTTTTAACCAAATTAAGCAGTTTTTTCAGGAGGCACAAAGTATAGAAATCACATTTCAGAAGGGCAAAGTACCTCATAAGGTTGACTACGATAACTTGGTCCAAAAGAAATAAGTAACATTGAATTAAAGAAACCCTCTTCCTTTCTTTAGAGTTAGAAAATAGTTCCTAAGAACTCACAGACAATGTTTGGTTCTTATTCAAACTTCACTGGTAACGTAATTTAGCTTGGATAATGGCAATTACTGGGAATAACAGAGCACTCCATGTTGGCTCTGCTAGTGAATTTTCTGTGCAGCCTGAAGTAAATCACATTGTCAGTTCTCACCCTGATTCTTTCTCCAAAGCAAAAAGCAAACAGCAATGTTTATGGAGCTTTTAACAGTGATTTGGTATAAGATGATATTAGGACAGGAGAGATATAAAGACGCTAGAATATTAAAAATATACTTCACTCCTGGGATGGCAACAGTTTGTGAAAAAGCCACAGTTATTTCATAGTACACATAGCAAATGCATCAACTGTGTCTTATTTGTCAGATAAAAATAAACAAATGGGACCTAATGAAACTTAAAAGCTTTTGCACAGCAAAGGAAACCATAAACAAGACCAAAAGACAACCCTCAGAATGGGAGAAAATATTTGCAAATGAAGCAACTGACAAAGGATTAATCTCCAAAATTTACAAGCAGCTCATGCAGCTCAATAACAAAAAAACAAACAACCCAATCCAAAAATGGGCAGAAGACCTAAATAGACATTTCTCCAAAGAAGATATACAGATTGCCAACAAACACATGAAAGAATGCTCAACATCATTAATCATTAGAGAAATGCAAATCAAAACTACAATGAGATATCATCTCACACCAGTCAGAATGGCCATCATCAAAAAATCTAGAAACAATAAATGCTGGAGAGGGTGTGGAGAAAAGGGAACACTCTTGCACTCTTGGTGGGAATGTAAATTGATACAGCCACTGTGGAGAACAGTATGGAGGTTCCTTAAAAAACTAAAAATAGAACTACCATACGACCCAGCAATCCCACTACTGGGCATATACCCTGAGAAAACCATAATTCAAAAAGAGTCATGAACCAAAATGTTCATTGCAGCTCCGTTTACAATAGCCAGGACATGGAAGCAACCTAAGTGTCCATCAATAGATGAATGGATAAAGAAGATGTGGCACATATATACAATGGAATATTACTCAGCCATAAAAAGAAACAAAATTGAGTTATTTGTAGTGAGGTGGATGGAGTTAGAGTCTGTCATACAGAGTGAAGTAAGTCAGAAAGAGAAAAACAAATACAGTATGCTAACACATATATATGCAATCTAAGGAAAAAGAAAAAAAAAAAAAACAAGGTTATGAAGAACCTAGTGGCAAGATGGGAATAAAGACACAGACCTACTAGAGAATGGACTTGAGGATATGGGGAGGGGGAAGGGTAAGCTGTGACAAAGTGAGAGAGTGGCATGGACATATATACACTACCAAACGTAAAATAGATAGCTAGTGGGAAGCAGCCACATGGCACAGGGAGATCAGCTCTGTGCTTTGTGACCACCTAGAGGGGTGGGATAGGGAGGGTGGGAGGGAGGGAGATGCAAGAGGGAAGAGATATGGGAACATATGTATATGTATAACTGATTCACTTTGTTATAAAGCAGAAACTAACACACCATTGTAAAGCAATTATACTCCAATACAGATGTAAAAAAAAAAAAAAAAAAGAAGAAGAATATGGGGAAGATATCTGCTGGGGGGAAAAAAAGTGAGTATTTATAAAATAGAAACAGCAAATCACCAGAGAAAATGGGACATATTGTTTCTAAAGGGACAGCCCTGTAGTTATGCTTCTCCAAAAGCTATTATTTTCTAATAAAAAAAAGCATGGAGAGAGAATTGTCAGAGTGAAAAAAATATATATAAGGGAAAACAGTTATTTACAATACTTTGTGATCTGATGAGAAAGGTAGATTTTAAGGAAGTTCCTTAGTTTGCTAAGCAGAATGACGATTGTGAAAATGCAAGAGAAGCTGAGCAAAAGCGAAATTGATATGCAGAACAAAAAGAAAACAAAATTTGGGGAGAAAAGTATCAATGGGGAGATTTTTATTAACAAAACAGGGTATTACCTATGACTTTTCCTATGGACTTAGAGTTTCAGCAAAGACTTAAAAATTAAGAGAACAACAGAATAGGGGTCAAGTAGCCTCACATGCTTAAGTAAGATGGTAGACCAAAACATGCTAAGATATGGTAAAATGATAAGATATTTTTAAAATTGGCCTGCCAACAGAAAGCACCTATCGCCAAGTTATATAAGGGAAGGCAAATAATTCATTTGTGAAAAAAGACTAAAGGCATGTAAGATTTGGCTTGATAAACCTGTAGATGCAGAGGAGAGAGAGACATGGAGAGTGTGTTCAGAGTGAGCTTCACTTCCACCAATCAAGGGGTAAACGTACATATTTACCATGGAACAGTTATAGGCCCTCTGGGAGTAAGAAAAACTGGGTTGTCCTGAAATGGATTCTGCCCAAGAGAACTGCCAGCATCGTTGGTAATCCCCAAAATAGATATTGTGTCAGACACTAGGGCCTGGATGAAAAGTGGTCATAAGGAATCAATCAATGAGGAAGTGTATCATTCATAACTCAAAACTGTCATAAGAGCTCCTCAGTAGAGGAATCAAGAACCAACAAATGTGTCTCAACAAAAGAAAGAATTAGCGCTTGAAATCTAGGCACATACAAAGGGTACCGACAGATTCCAATGGCACTGGTCATGTCCCATTTTCACTAATGGCAGTGTTACCTTATTTAGGACTAACCCTACAACCAATAACAAATATGAGCTCTGGAAATGAATATTTAAAGAACACAAGCAAATGCAGATATACTTTTTTCTGCTTTGAGTTTTATTATTGTGGCAAAATACACATAACAATAATTAAACCATTTTAAGGTGTATAATTCAATGGCACTTACCAAATTCAAAATGTTGTACAACCATAACCACTATCTACTTTCAGAACATTTTCATCACCCCAAAAGGAAACCTCTTGCCCATTAAGTAGTCATTCTCCATTTCCCCTTCTCCACAGCTCCTGGCTACTACTAACCTGCTTTCTCTTTTTAAGAATTTGCCTGTACTTGATATACCTAGGAATAAACTTACCTAAGGAGGCAAAAGACCTGTACTCCAAAAACTATATGCAGCCTTTCTGTCTGTCTTCCTTCACTAAGCACGATGTTTTCATGGCTTAGCCATGTTGTAGCATGTATCAGAGTTTGATTCCTTTTTATGGCTACATGATATTGCATTGTATGAATATACCATATTATTTTATTTATCCATAAGTTTTTGAACAGTTGGACTGTTTCCAACTTTTAGCTATTACAAAGAGCTAAATAGAAGCTTCCTGCATACCTTGTCTCATGGTCCTTTCCTCCATCTTCAATGTCACTAGTGTAGCATCCTCTAATCTCTGACTTTGGCCATCCTATCTCCCTCTTATAAAGTGCCTTATGATTACATTTAGCCCACTTGGATAATCCAGGATAATCCCCCATCAAGATCTTTAAATTAATCATATTCAAAAAGCCTCTTTTGCTATGTAAGGTAACATATTCACAAATTTTGAGGATTAGGATATGGATGTCTTTGTGGGGGCATTATTTTGCCTACCAGAACCTAAAAATCCAGTGAAAAATACTCTTCAAAAATAAAGGTAACATAAATACACTAACAGAAACAAAATCCAAGAGAATTCATCCAAGAATTCATCCATAGTAGCACAGCAGTACAAGAGTATAAAAGAAGCAACTAAAACTGAGAGGAAATGATATCAGATAAAAGCCTGGATCTGTAGGAAAGAATGAAGAGGACTAGAAAAAGGCAAGTATGTAGGAAAATACAATAGTTTATTTTTCTTTAATATTTTTAAGAGATAATTTAAAAAGGAAACTTCTAATAAAGGCAGGATAAGCAGTCATGTGATTCCTCACATAGATAAGAGTTGTAACAACTGGACAAAAATTATTTTTTAAAAAAATTATTTGAAAATACTGAAGAAAGAGCACACACAGGTAGAAACTTGCTAAGGGTTTACTCTTGAAAGACTGCTACTGCATAAAGAACTGAGAGTTTGTACAATATATTCCTTTCCTGGAAGTGGTATCTGATTCTTGACCCCTGGCAGTGTAAAAACTCAGCCACTGGCAAAAAGTGGCAGATCACAGAACTCAGAGCAGAAAAGCAGCTAGTAAGTTAAGCTGGAAAGAGGGAGAGAGCTGTTAAAAGGCTGAGATCCAAAATTTGAGTATAATTTTGCCCAAATCACTGGGCTGATCTTTAAACTGTGTATACAGACATATGGGTAACCCCAAGGAGCCTGCTGAAAAATCAGGCAAAATCTAGAGGGTGTGAACTCCTCTTGAAACACAGAACCCCTTCTGATCAGGTTTGGAAGTCTGTTGTGATTTTGACAGAGTACATACTATAACACACACATACATACACATGCACACACAGATTGGGTGATATAAAGTGGAGGCTTTACTGGCTTGAGGTGTCAGAAGGGAAAAATCAAGGCTGGAAGAACAACTGAAAATTTGCAGAGGCCAAAGTACTTTTGAGAAAGAAAAATGGAGCTGGAGGTATCAGGTGCTCTGACTTTAGACTATACTACAAAGCTACAGTCATCAAAACAGTATGGTACTGGCAGAAAAAAGTATACAGATCATTGGAACAGGAATAGAAAGCCCACAAATAAACCCTATGGTCAATGCACCTATGGTCAATTAATCTACAATAAAGGAGGCAAGACTATACAATGGAGAAAAGACAGTCACTTCAATAAGTGGTGCTGGGAAAACTGGACAGCTACATGGAAAAGAATGAAAATAGAACATTCTCTAACACCATACACAAAATAAACTCAAAATGGATTAAAGACCTAAATGTAACACCAGATACTATAAAACTCTTAGAGGAAAACATAGGCAGAACACTCTGACATAAATTGCAACAATATCTTTTTGGATCTGTCTCCTAGAGTAATGGAAATAAAAAGAAAAATTTAAAAATGGGACCTAATTAAACTTAAAAGCCTTTGCACAGCAAAGCAAACTATAAACAAAACAAAAAGACAACCTGTAGAATGGGAGAAAATATTTGCAAACAATGTAACCAACAAGGGATTAATCTCCAAAATATACAAACCTCTCATATAGCTCAATATAAAAAAAACCCAAACAACCCAATCAAAAAATGCACAGAAGATCTAAATAGACACTTCTCCAAAGAAGACATATATATGGCCGAAACACATGAAAATATGCTCAACATCGCTATTTATTAGAGAAATGCAATTCAAAACTACACTGAGGTACCACCTCACACCAGTCAGAATGGCCATCATCAAAAACTCTACAAATATTAAATGCTGGAGAGGGTATGGAGAAAAAGGAACCCTCCTACACTGTTCATGGGACTGTAAATTGGTGCAGCCACTGTGGAGAACAGAATGGAGGTTCCTTAAAAAACTGAAAGTAGAGCCACAATATGATCCAGCAATCCCACTCCTGGGCATATATCCACAATACTTAAAAATTAATTTGAAAAGGTACATGCACTCCAATGTTCATAGCAGCACTATTTACAATAGCCAAGATACGGAAGCAAATTAAGTGTCCATTGACAGATGAATGGATAAGGAGATGTGGCATATATGTGTGTGTGTGTGTGTGTGTGTGTGTGTGTATGTATATATGTATATATATTTTAATATATATATACATATATACATACACACACACACACACACACACACACACACTCACAATGGAATATTACTCAGCCATTAAAAAGAATGAAATAATGCCATTTGAAGCAACATGGGTGGACCTAGAAATTATCATACTAAGTGAAGTAAGCCAGACAGAGAAAGACAAATATCATATGACATCGCTTATGTGTGGTATCTAAAAAAATGATACAAATGAACTTATATGCAAAACAGAAATAGATTCACAGACATAGGAAACAAATTTTTGGTTACCATAGGGAAAAGTGGGGGAGGGTTAAATTAGGAGTTTGGGATTAACATATACACATTACTATATGTATAATAGATAACCAGTCAGAACCTACTGTATAGCACATGGAACTATAATCAATCTTTTATAATAACCTATAAAGGAAAAGTATCTGAAAAAAGTAGATGTATATGTATATGTGTATATATAACTGAATCACTGTGCTCTACCTAGAACTAACACAATATTGTAAATCCACTGCACTTCAATTTTTAACAAATATATATATTTCAGGAAACTAAATTTGATGAACAGTTGATACAAAAATTCTCCTCCAATATCCAGTCTTTTGGATGGATTTAAAGGCGTGTCTCAAGTGCCAGATGGAAGATGGCGGAAGAGTAAGACACGGAAATCACCTTCCTCCCCACAGATACATCAGAAATACATCTACACGTGGAACTGCTCTTATAGAACACCCACTGGGCGCTGGCAGAAGACGTCAGACCTCCCAAAAGGCAAGAAACTCCCCACGTACTTGGGTAGGGCAAAAGAAAAAAGAAATAACAGAGACAAAAGAATAGGGACGGGACCTGCACCAGTGGGAGGGAGCTGTGAAGGAGGAAAGGCTTCCACACACTAGGAAGCCCCTTCGCGGGTGGAGACTGTGGGTGGCGGAGGGCGGAAGCTTCGGGGCCACGGAGGAGAGCGCAGCAAAAGGAGTGCGGAGGGCAAAGCGGAGAGATTCCCGCACAGAGGATCAGTGCCAACCAGCACTCATCAGCCCGAGAGGCTTGTCTGCTCACCCGCCGGGGCGGGCGGGGCTGGGAGCTGAGGCTCGGGCTTTGGTCGGATCACAGGGAGAGGACTGGGGTTGGCGGCGTGAACACAGCCTGAAGGGGCTAGTGCACCACAGCTAGCCAGGAAGGAGTCCGGGAAAAAGTCTGGAGCTGCCGAAGAGGCAAGAGACTTTTTCTTGCCTCTTTGTTTCCTGGTGCGTGAGGAGAGGGGATTAAGAGCACTGCTTAAAGGAGCTCCAGGCACGGGCGCGAGCCGCGGCTATAAGCGCGGACCCCAGAGACGGGCATGAGATGCTAAGGCTGCTGCTGCCGCCACCAAGAAGCCTGTGTGCGAGCACAGGTCACTCTCCACACAGCCCCTCCCGGGAGCCTGTGCAGCCCGCCACTGCCAGAGTCCCGTGATCTATGGACAACTTCCCCGGGAGAAAGAATGGCGTGCCTCAGGCTGGTGCAATGTTCCACTGGCCTCTGCCACCGCAGGCTCGCCTCACATCTGTACCCCACCCTCCCCCCGGCCTGAGTGAGCCAGAGCCCCTGAAGCAGCTGCACCTTTAACCCCGTCCTGTCTGAGCGAAGAACAGACGCCCTCAGGCGACCTACATGCAGAGGCGGGTCCAAATCCAAAGCTGAACCCCGGGAGCTGTGCGAACAAAGAAGAGAAAGGGAAATCTCTCCCAGCAGCCTCAGAAGCAGCGGATTAAAGCTCCACAATCAACTTGATGTACCCTGCATCTGTGGAATACCTGAATAGACAACGAATCATCCCAAATTGAGGAGGTGGACTTCAGAAGCAAGATATATTATTTTTTCCCCTTTTCCTCTTTTTGTGAGTGTGTATGTGTATGCTTCTGTGTGAGATTTTCTCTGTATAGCTTTGCTTTCACCATTTGTCCTAGGGTTCTGTCGGTCCGTTTTTTTTTTTTTACCTTAAAAAATTTTTTTCTTAATAATCAATTTTATTTTAATAACTTTATTTTATTTTATCTTTATTTTATTTTATTTTATCCTCTTTCTTTCTTTCTTTCTTTCTTTCTTTCTTTCTTCCTTTCTTTCTTTCTTTCTTTCTTTCTTTCTATTTTTTCTCCCTTTTATTCTGAGCCGTGTGGATGAAAGACTCTTGGTGCTCCAGCCAGGCATCACGGCTGTGCTTCTGAGGTGGGAGAGCCAACTTCAGGACACTGGTCCACAAGAGACCTCCCAGCTCCACGTAATACCAAACAGCGAAAATCTCCCAGAGATCTCCATCTCAACACCAAGACCCAGCTTCACTCAACGACCAGCAAGCTACAGTGCTGGACACCCTATGCCAAACAACTAGCAAGACAGGAACACAGCCCCATCCATTAGCAGAGAGGCTGCCTAAAAACATAATAAGGCCACAGACACCCCAAAACACACCACCAAACGTGGACCTTCCCATCAGAAATACAAGATCCAGCCTCATCCACCAGAACACAGGCACTAATCCCCTCCACCAGGAAGCCTACACAACCCACTGAACCAACCTTAGCCACTGGGGACACACACCAAAAACAACGGGAACTACGAACCTGCAGCCTGTGAAAAGCAGACCCCAAACACAGGAAGATAAGCAAAATGAGAAGACAGAAAAACACACAGCAGATGAAGGAGCAAGGTAAAAACACACCAGACCTAACAAATGAAGAGGAAATAGGCAGTCTACCTGAAAAAGAATTCAGAATATTGATAGTAAAGATGATCCAAAATCTTGGAAATAGAATAGACAAAATGCAAGAAACATTTAACAAGGACCTAGAAGAACTAAAGAGGAAACAAGCAATGATGAACAACACAATAAATGAAATTAAAAATACTCTAGATGGGATCAATAGCAGAATAACTGAGGCAGAAGAACAGATAAGTGACCTGGAAGATAAAATAGTGGGAATAACTACTGCAGAGCAGAATAAAGAAAAAAGAATGAAAAGAACTGAGGACAGTCTCAGAGACCTCTGGGACAACATTAAACACACCAACATTCAAATTATAGGAGTCCCAGAAGAAGAAGGGAAAAAGAAAGGGACTGAGAAAATATTTGAAGAGATAGATTATAGTTGAAAACTTCCCTAATATGGGAAAGGAAATAGTTAATCAAGTCCTGGAAGCACAGAGAGTCCCATACAGGATAAACCCAAGGAGAAACACGCCAAGACACATATTAATCAAACTATCAAAAATTAAATACAAAGAAAACATATTAAAAGCATCAAGGGAAAAACAACAAATAACACACAAGGGAATCCCCATGAGGTTAACAGCTGATCTTTCAGCAGAAACTCTGCAAGCCAGAAGGGAATGGAAGGACATATTTAAACTGATGAAGGAGAAAAACCTACAACCAAGATTACTGTACCCAGCAAGGATCTCATTCAGATTTGATGTAGAAATTAAAAACTTTACAGACAAGCAAAAGCTGAGAGAGTTCAGCACCACCAAACCAACTTTACAACAAATGCTAAAGGAACTTCTCAAGGCAAGAAACACAAGAAAAGGAAAACACCTACAATAACAAACCCAAAACATTTAAGAAAATGGGAATAGGAACATACATATCGATAATTACCTTAAATGTAAATGGACTAAATGCTCCCACCAAAAGACAGAGACTGGCTGAATGGATACAAAAACAAGACCCATATATATGCTGTCTACAAGAGACCCATTCAGACCTAGGGACACATACAGACTGAAAGTGAGGGGATGGAAAAAAATATTCCATGCAAATGGAAATCAAAAGAAAGCTAGAGTAGCAATACTCATATCAGATAAAATAGACTTTAATAAAAAGACTATTACAAGAGACTAAAAGGACACTACATAATGATCAAGGGATCGATCCAAGAAGAAGAGATAACAATTGTAAATATTTATGCACCCAACATAGGAGCACCTCAATACATAAGGCACATGCTAACAGCCATAAAAGGAGAAATAGACAGTAAGACAATAATTGTAAGGGACTTTAACACCCCACTTTCACCAATGGACAGATCATCCAAAATGAAAATAAGGAAACACAAGCTTTAAATGATACATTAAACAAGATGGACTTAATTGATATTTATAGGACATTCCACCCAAAAACAACAAACAGAATACACATTTTTCTCAAGTGCTCATGGAACATTCTCCAGGATATAGCATATCTTGGGTCACAAATCAAGCCTTGGTAAATTTAAGAAAATCGAAATTGTATCAAGTATCTTTTCCAACCACAATGCTATGAGCCTAGATATCAATTACAGGAAAAGATCTGTAAAAAATACAAACACATGGAGGCTAAACAATACACTACTTAATAACCAAGTGATCACTGAAAAAATCAAAGGGGAAATAAAAAAATACCTAGAAACGAATGACAATGGAGACACGACGACCCAAAACCTATGGGATGCAGCAAAAGCAGTTCTAAGAGGGAAGTTTATAGCAATACAATCCTACCTTAAGAAACAGGAAACATCTCAAATAAACAAGCTAACCTTGCACCTAAAGCAATTAGAGAAAGAAGAACAAAAAACCCCCAAAGTTAGCAGAAGGAAAGAAATCATAAAGATCAGATCAGAAATAAATGAAAAAGAAATGAAGGAAACGATAGCAAAGATCAATAAAACTAAAAGCTGGTTCTTTGAGAAGATAAACAAAATTGATAAACCATTAGCCAGACTCATCAAGAAAAAAAGAGAGAAGACTCAAATCAATAGAATTAGAAATGAAAAAGGAGAAGTAACAACGGACACTGCAGAAATACAAACGATCATGAGAGATTATTACAAGCAACGCTATGCCAATAAAATGGACAACCTGAAAGAAATGGAGAAATTCTTAGAAACGCACAACCTGCCAAGACTGAACCAGGAAGAAATAGAAAATATGAACAGACCAATCACAAGCACTGAAGTTGAAACTGTGATTAAAAATCTTCCAACAAACAAAAGCCCAGGACTAGATGGCTTCACAGGCAAATTCTATCAAACATTTAGAGAAGAGCTAACACCTATCTTTCTCAAACTCTTCCAAAACATTGTAGAGGCAGGAACACTCCCCAACTCATTCTACGAGGCCACCATCACCCTGATACCAAAATCAGACAAAGATGTCACGAAGAAAGAAAACTACAGGCCAATATCACTGATTAACACAGATGCAAAAATCCTCAAGAAAATACTAGCAAACAGAATCCAACAGCACACTAAAAGGACCATACGCCATGATCAAGTGGGGTTCATTCCAGGAATGCAAGGATTCTTCAATATACACAAATCAATCAACGTGATACACCACATTAACAAACTGAAGGAGAAAAACCATGTTCATCTCAATAGATGCAGAGAAAGCTTTCAACAAAATTCAACACACATTTATGATAAAAACCCGGCAGAAAGTAGGCATAGAGGGAACTTTCCTCAACATAATAAAGGCCATATATGACAAACCCACAGCTAACATCACCCTCAATGGTGAAAAACTGAAACCATTTCCACTAAGATCAGGAACAAGACAAGGTTGCCCAATTTCACCACTATTATTCAACATTGTTTTGGAAGTTTTAGGCACAGCAATCAGAGAAGAAAAAGAAATAAAAGGAATCTAAATTGGAAAAGAAGAAGTAAAGCTGTCACTGTTTGCAGATGACATGATACCATACATAGAGAATCCTAAAGATGCTACCAGAAAACTACTAGAGCAATCAATGAATTTGGTGAAGTAGCAGGATACAAAATTAATGCACAGAAATCTTTTGCATTTCTATACACTAATGATGAAAAATCTGAAAGTGAAATTAAGAAAACACTCCCGTTTACCATTGCAACAAAAAGAATAAAATATCTAGGAATAAACCTACCTAAGGAGACAAAAACCTGTATGCAGAAAATTATAAGACACTGATGAAAGAAATTAAAGATGATACAAATAGATGGAGAGATATACCATGTTCTTGGATTGGAAGAATCAACATTGTCAAAATGACTCTACTACCTAAAGCAATCTACAGCTTCAATGCAACCCCTATCAAACTACCACTGGCATTTTTCACAGAACTAGAACAAAAAATTTCACAATTTGTATAGAAACACAAAAAACCCCGAATAGCCAAAGCAATCTTGAGAAAGAAAAATGGAGCTGGAGGAATCAGGCTCCCTGACTTCAGACTATACTACAAAGCTATAGTCATCAAGACAGTATGGTACTGGCACAAAAACAGAAATATAGATCAGCGGAACAGGATAGAAAGCCCAGAGATAAACCCACGCACATATGGTCAGCTTATCTTTGATAAAGGAGGCAAGCATATACAGTGGAGAAAAGACAGCCTCTTCAATAAGTGGTGCTGGGAAAACTGGACAGCTACATGTAAAAGTATGAAATCAGAACACTCCCTAACACCATACACACAAATAAACTCAAAATGGATTAAAGACCTAAGTGTAAGGCCAGACACTATCAAACTCTTAGAGGAAAACATAGGCAGAACACTGTATGACATAAATCACAGCAAGATCCTTTCTGACCCAGCTCCTAGAGAAATGGAAATAAAAACAAAAATAAACAAATGGGACCTAATGAACTTAAAAGCTTTTGCACAGCAAAGGAAACCATAAACAAGACCAAAAGACAACCCTCAGAATGGGAGAAAATATTTGCAAATGAAGCAACTGACAAAGGATTAATCTCCAAAATTTACAAGCAGCTCATGCAGCTCAATAACAAAAAAACAAACAACCCAATCCAAAAATGGGCAGAAGACCTAAATAGACATTTCTCCAAAGAAGATATACAGATTGCCAACAAACACATGAAAGAATGCTCAACACCATTAATCATTAGAGAAATGCTAATCAAAACTACAATGAGATATCATCTCACACCGGTCAGAATGGCCATCATCCAAAAATCTAGAAACAATAAATGCTGGAGAGGGTGTGGAGAAAAGGGAACACTCTTGCACTCTTGGTGGGAATGTAAATTGATACAGCCACTATGGAGAACAGTATGGAGTTTCCTTAAAAAACTAAAAATAGAACTACCATACGACCCAGCAATCTCACTACTGGGCATATACCCTGAGAAAACCATAATTCAAAAAGAGTCATGTACCAAAATGTTCACTGCAGCTCTGTTTACAATAGCCAGGACATGGAAGCAACCTAAGTGTCCATCAATAGATGAATGGATAGAGAAGATGTGGCACATATATACAATGGAATATTACTCAGCCATAAAAAGAAACGAAATTGAGTTATTTGTAGTGAGGTGGATGGAGTTAGAGTCTGTCATACAGAGTGAAGTAAGTCAGAAAGAGAAAAACAAATACCGTATGCTAACACATATATATGGAATCTAAAAAAAAAAAGAAAAAAGGTCATGAAGAACCTAGGGGCAAGACGGGAATAAAGACACAGACCTACTAGAGAATGGACTTGAGGATACGGGGAGGGGGAAGGGTAAGCTGGGACAAAGCGAGAGAGTGGCATGGACATATATACACTACCAAACGTAAAATAGATAGCTAGTGGGAAGCAGCCGCATAGCACAGGGAGATCAGCTAGGTGCTTTGTGACCACCTAGAGGGGTGGGATAGGGAGGGTGGGAGGGAGGGAGATGCAAGAGGGACGAGATATGGGAACATATGTATAACTGATTCACTTTGTTATAAAGCAGGAACTAACACACCATTGTAAAGCAATTATACTCCAATAAAAATGTTTAAAAAAAAAGAATAGGAATGGGACCTGTGCCTCTGAGAGGGAGCTGTGAAGGAGGAAAAGTTTCCACATACTAGGAAGCCCCCTCACTGGTGGGTACAGTGGGGAGAGCTTCAAGAGCCACAGAGGAGAGCGCAGTAACAGGGGTGCAGAGAGCAAAGTGGAGAGATTCCTGCACAGAGGATTGGTGCTGACCAGCACTCACCGACCTGAGATAATTGTCTGCTCTCCTGCCGTGGTGGGTGAGTGCTGGGAGCTGAGGCTCAGGCTTTGGAGGTCAGACCCCAGGGAGAGGACTGGGGTTGGCTGTGTGAAGACAGCTTGAAAGGGGCTGGTGCAGCACAGCTAGCCGGGAGGGAGTATGGGAAAAATTCTGGACCTTCCAGAGAGGCAAGAGACCATTGTTTCGGGGTGCACGAGGAGAGGGGCTTCCTGCTCCGTGTGCCCACACACGACAGAGAACTGCGTAAGTGAGCTCCAGAGATAAGCATGAGCTACAGCTATCATCTCGGACCCCAGAGGCCCGCACGGACCGCTACTGCTGTTACTGCCACCAAGGATCCTGTGTGCAAGTGCAGTTCACTACCCACACCCTCCTGGGAGCCTGTGCAGCATGCCACTGCCAGGGTCCCATGATCAAGGGCCAACTTCCCCAGGAGAACACACAGCATGCCACAGGCTGTTGCAATGTCATGCTGGGCTCTGCCACTGCAGGTATTCCCTGCATTCCAACTGTGACTACCGTACTCCTTCTTCTCCCTGGTCTGAGTGAGCAAGAGAGCCCTAATCAGCCACTGCTTTAACCCCCTCCTCTCTGGGTGGGGAACAGATGCCTGAGGGCAGCCTATATGCAGAGGTGGGGTAAAACCAAAACTGAACCCCAGGAACCGTACAAACAAAGAAGAGAAAGGGAAATTTCTCCATGTAGTCTCAGAAGCAGCAGACTAAATCCCTGCAATCAGCTTGGTAAACCCAGAATTAGTGGAATACCGGAATAGACAACGAGTGTTCCCAAACTTGAGGCAGTGGACTTTGGGGGCAACTGTGGACTTGGGGTTTGCTTTCTGCATTTTATTTGTTTTTGGTTTTATGTTTATCTTAGTTTAGTTTTTAGTGATTGTTTTTATTTGTGGGTTTGTTTATTGGTTTGGTTGCTCTCTTCCTTTATTTTTTTTCCTCTTTTTGTGAGTATGTGTGTATATGTTTCTTTGTGTGATTTTGTCTGCTTAGTTTTGCTTTTACCATTTGTCTTGGGGTACTGTCTGTTCTTTTTTTATTTCTTTCTTTTTGTGAGTGTGTGTGTGTATGTTTCTTTGTGTGATTTTGTCTGTTTAGTTCTGCTTTTACCATTTGTTTTGGGGTTCTGTCTGTATATATTTTATTTCTTCTTTTTCTTCTGAGGCATGCGGCTGGCAGGGCCTTGGGGCTCCAGCCTGGTGTTGGGTCTGAGCGTCCAAGGAGGGAGAGCCGAGTCCAGTACATTGAACCAACAGAGACCTCCCAGCCTCATGTAATATTAATTGGTGACAACTCTCCCAGAGATCTCTGTCTCAACACTAAGACCCAGCTCCACCCAACAGCCAGCAACCTCCAGTGCTGGACACCCCATGCCAAACAACTAGCAAGACAGGAACACAAACCCACCCATTAGCAGAGAGGCTGCCTAAAGTCATACCAAGTTCACAGAAACCCCAAAACACACTACCGGATGCAGCTCTGCCCACCACAGGGACAAGATCCTGCCCCACCCACCAGAACACAGGCACCAGTCCCCCCCACCAGGAAGCCTACACAACCCACTGAACCAACCACACCCACTGGGGGCAGACACCAGAAATAAGAGGAACTACAAACCTGCAGCTGGCAAAAAGGAGACCCCAAACACAATAAGTTAAACAAAATGAGAAGACAGAGAAATATGCAGAAGATGAACGAACAAGGTAAAAACCCACCAGAACAAACAAGGTAATCGATAATTACCTTAAATGTAAATGGAGAAATTGCTCCAACCAAAAGACACAGACGGGCTAAATGGATACAAAAACAAGACCCGTATAGATGCTGTCTACAAGAGACCCACTTCAGACCTAGGGACACAAACAGACTGAAAGAGAGGGTATGGAAAAAGATATTCCATGCAAATGGAAATCAAAACAAAGCTGGAGTAGGAATACTCATATCAGACAAAAAAGAATTTAAAATAAAGACTAATATAAGAGACAAAGAAGGACACTACATAGTGATCAAGGGATCAATCCAAGAAGATATAAAAATTGTAAATATTTATGCACCCAACATAGGAGCACCTCAATGTATAAGGCAAAAGATAACAGCTATAAAAGGGGAAATTGACAGTAACACAATAATAGTAGGGGCTTTAACACCCCACTTTCACCAATGGACAGATCATCCAAAATGAAAATAAATAAGAAAACACAAGCTTTAAATGACATATTACAAAAGATCGACTTAATTGATATTTATAGGACATTCCATCCAAAAACAATAGAATACACTTGCTTCTCAAGTGCACATTGAACATTCTCCAATAGATCATATTTTGATCCAACCACCCTTGGTAAATTTAAGAAAATTGAAATAATATCAAGTACCTTTTCTGTCCACAACACTATGAGACCAGATACCAATTACAGGGAACAAAACTGCAAAAAACACAAACACATGGAGGCTAAACAATATGTTACTAAATAACCAAGAGATCACTTAAGAAATCAAAGAGGAAATCATAAAATACCTAGAAACAAATGACAATGAAAACACAACAATGCAAAACCTATGGGATTCAGAAAAAGCAGTTCTAAGAGGGAAGTTTATAGCAATACAATCCTATCGCAAGAAACAAGAAAAATATCAAATAAACAAACTAAACTTACACCTAAAGCAATTAGAGAAAGAAGAACAAAAAAACTCAAAGTTAGCAGAAGGAAAGAAATCATAAAGATCAGATCAGAAATAAATGAAAAATAAATGAAGGAAACGATAGCAAAGATCAAAAAAACTAAAAAGCTGGCTCTTTGAGAAAATAAACAAAATTGATAACCACTAGCCAGGCTCATCAGGAAGAAAAGGGAGAAGACTCAAATCAACAGAATTAGAAATGAAAAAGGAGAAGTAACAACTGACACTGCAGAAATACAAAGGAGCATGAGAGATTACTACAAGCAACTCTATGCCAATATATTGGACAACCTGGAAGAAATGGACAAATTCTTAGAAATGCACAACCTGCCGAGACTGAACCAGGAAGAAATAGAAAATATGAACAGACCAATCACCAGCACTGAAATTGAAATTGATTTAAAATCTTCCAGCAAACAAAAGCCCAAGACCAGGTGGCTTCACAGGTGAATTCTGTCAAACATTTAGAGAAGAGCTAACACCTAACACCTATCTTCCTCAAACTCTTCCAAAATATAACAGAGGGAGGAACACTCCCAAACTCATTCTACGAGGTAATCATCACCCTGATACCAAAACCAAACAAAGAGGTCACACACAAAAAAGAAAATCACAGGCCAATATCACTGATGAAAATAGATGCAAAAATCCTCAACAAAATACTAACAAACAAATCCAACAGCACAGTAAAAGGATCATACACCATGATCAAGTGGGGTTTATCCCAGGAATGCAAGGATTCTTCAATATATGCAAATAAATCAGTGTGATACACCAGATTAACTAATTGAAGGATTAAAAACCATATGATAATCCAATAGATGCAGAAAAAGCTTTTCACAAAATCCATACCAATTTATGATAAGACTCCCCAGAAAGTGGTCATAGAGGAACCTACCTCAACATCATAAAAGCCATATATGACAAACCCACAGCCAACATCATTCTCAGTGGTGAAAAACCGAAAGCATTTCCTCTAAGATCAGGAACAAGACAAGGGTGCCCACTCTCACCACTATTATTCAACATAGTTTTGGAAGTTTTAGCCATGGCAATCAGAGAAGAAATGGAAATAAAAGGAATCCAAATTGGAAAAGAAGAAGTAAAACTGTCACTGTTTGCAGATGACATGATACTATACACAAAAAATCCTAAAGATGTCACCAGAAAACTACTAGAGTTAATCAATGAATTTGGCAAAGTAGCAGGATACAAAATTAAGGCACATAAATCTCTTGCATTCCTATACACTATCAACAAAAAATCTGCCGTGATGAGGAGTGGCCCCCACTTTGCTGCAACTGGAGAAGGCCCTCGCACAGAAGCGAAGACCTAACACAGCCATAAATGGATAAATAAATAAATAAATAAATAAAATTTAAAAAAAAAATCTGAAAGTGAAATTAAGGAAACACACCCATTTACCACTGCAACAAAAAGAATAAAATACCTAGGAATAAACCTACCTAAGGAGACAAAGGACCTGTATGCAGAAAACTGTAAGACATTGATGAAAGAAATCAAAGATGATTCAAACAGATGGAGAGATATATCATGTCCTTGGACTGGAAGAATCAATATTGTGAAAATGACTCTACTACCCAAAGCAATCTACAGATTCAATGTATCCCTACCAAACTACCAAGGGCATTTTTCACAGAACTACAACAAAAAATTTTAAAATTTGTATGGAAACACAAAAGACCCTGAATAGCCAAAACAATATTGAGAAAGAAAAATGGAGCTGGAGGAATCAGGCTCCCTGTCTTCAGACTATACTACAAAGCTACAGTAATCTAGACAGTATGGTAGTGGCACAAAAACAGAATATAGATCAATGGAACAGGATAGAAAATGATAAACCCACACACACACTGTCACCTTTTCTTTGACAAAGGAGGCAAGAATATACACTGGAGAAAAGAGAGCCTCTTAAATAAGTGGTGCTGGGAAAACTGGACAGCTACATGGAAAAAAATGAAATTAGAACATTTCCTAACACCATACACAAAAATAAACTCAAAATGGATTTAAGACCTAAATGTAAGGCCAGACACTATAAAACTCTTAGAGGAAAACATAGGCAGAACACTGTATGACATAAATCACAGCAAGATCCTTTTTGACCCACCTCCTAGAGAAATGAAAATAAAAACAAAAATAAAGAAATGGAACCTATTGAAACTTAAAAGCTTTTGCATAGCAAAGGAAACCACAAACAAGATGAAAAGACATCCCTCAGAATGGAAGAAAATATTTGCAAATGAAGCAACTGACAAAGGATTAATCTCCAAAATATACAAGCAGTTCACACAGCTCAACATCAAAGAAGCAAACAACCCAATCCAAAAATGGGAGGATGAACTAAATAGACATTTCTCCAAAGAAGATATACAGATTGCCGACAAACACATGAAAGAATGCTCAACATCACTAATCATTAGAGAAATGCAAATCAAAACCACAATGAAGTATCACCTCACACCAGTCAGAATGGCCATCATCAAAAAATCTACAAACAATAAATGCTAGAGAGGGTGTGGAGAAAAGGGAACCCTCTTGCACTGTTGGTGGGAATGTAAATTGACACAACCACTATGGAGAACAATATGGAGATTCCTTAAAAAATTAAAAATAGAGCTACCATACGACCTAGCAATCCCACTACTGGGCATATGCCCTGAGAAAACCATAATTCAAAAAGAGTCATGTACCACAATGTTCATTGCAGCACTATTTACAATAGCCAGGACATGGAAGCAACCTAAGTGTCCACTGATAGATGAATGGATAAAGATGTGGCACGTACATACAACTGAATATTAGCCATAAAAAGAAACGAAATTGAGTTATTTGTAGTGAGGTGGATGGACCTAGAGTCTGTCATACAGAGTAAAGTAAGTCAAAGAGAAAAACAAATACTGTATGCTAACACATATATATAGAATCTAAAAAAAAAAAAATGTTTTTGATGAACCTAGGGTCAGGACAGGAATAAAGACGCACATGTAGAGAACCAATTTGCAGACACGGGGAAGGCGAAGGGGAAGCTGGGACGAAGTGAGAGAGTAGCACTGACATATATACACTACCAAATGTAAAACAGATACCTAATGGAAAGCAGCAGCATAGCACATGGAGATCAGCTCAATACTTTGTGACCACCTAGAGGGGTGGGATGGGGGGTGGGAGGGAGACTCAAGAGGGAGGGGATTTGGGGATATATGTATACATATAGCTGATTCACTTTGTTATACAGCAGAAACTAACACATCATTGTAAAGCAATTTTACTCCAATAAATATGTAAAAAAAAAAAGTTCTACTTAGCCTCTCAGGCTCTCAACTGCTTCTTCTAGAATCACCCAATACCCTAATGATCAATTAGTAAGTATTTGAAGCTTTGCAGGGATAAGTTCTCTGTTGTACCTACTTAATTCTGCTGTTGTACATGAAAGTAACCATAGACAATACATAAATAAATGGTTGTGTATAGGTTACAATAAAGCCTTATGTACACAACAGAAGGTGGGCTGGATATGGACTATAGGTCATAGTTTGCCAATCCTGCCATAAAAAAAAAAGTCTCCATATGTTCATCCACCTCCAAAGCTTCCATGCTATTGTAAATTCTAGCACACTAATACTCTGCTATCTTGTTAACTAACAAGCACCTCCAAGCAAAGAATTTTTACACTTTAATTAGTTACCCTTGTTGTCATCAGTGGGAGAATTAGTCCAAAGTACCTCTCTGCATCTTTCTCTTAATATTGCTTGAACCTAAAACTGGTCTAAAAAGTAAGTATTTTAGAAAATAAAAAAAATAAATACAAATTAAAAATTCTTTGGAATAAAATAACCTCTAAGAGGTTATTTTCCCCCTGGGTTACTTATCAAAGGACTGGAAATTGTCTCCTATATCCATGCACATGAAATATTAAATATTTATTGAGAAATGTTATATATTTTCTATTTGATTACTCCCAAGGCTACAAACTTGAATTATCCTCATTTCATTATCCAAAGCAAGACATAACAGCGATGAACCTGCTCTCTAGGAAAGGCCTCCCTATGCATTTTTCTTTTCTGTCACTGGTTACACTCTACAGAATTTGCCACATACGAATTGAGTAGCGTGATATATACACTGCTTCAGGACTGAACATATTTTTCAACCAACTTATTCTCTATGCTGGGAATTCAAGGTTCCTTTTAAATCTTAATAGTGATAGCAACATGCTTCAACTCGCAACACAACTGTCTCAAAAACTTAAGTCTCCTTATCTATTTCATTACAGTTGATTTCTTATGCCAAAAACCTTAACAACAATTCTGTCCAAGACGTAGTTTCCAGAAATATTTTATTTATTGGTTTTTAATGCTTCCATTTTTATATCTCAAATTAATGGCCAGGTACCTGAGCCTATGGGGCTTTAGAATAAGAGTCACTCTCTTAGACTCTTTTCCCTGAGCCATTACTTCTAATGTAAAGGATTTACTGTGCATAACACTCTTAATTTGACCTTTGTTTTGAACTATATCTATTTGGAGAGTTTAACAATAGGTGTGGAGGTTTATCATTAATTGGTTTCTGCTTCAAGGATCACTTTTACTTGGACTTAGTCTTTCAAAGTCTCTCTTAATTTTGTCCCTATTATTTATCTTCTAAGAAGCAGTTACATTTTCCAGACTTGTAATGTCCCCACTTCTAATTCTCTTCTTTTTCTTTTTTTCTGAGCTCATTTTTTTCTTGTCAAGCATTGCCAAAAGCAAGTAGCTCCTGCTACTAACATTCTGCTTTCCAATCTCTTCTTTTCTGAAGACACAAGTTCATTAGGTACATGAACTACCTTCCAGTATATAACAGAAGACCTGCTTGGCAAATGTTTTGTTAATACATCCACATCATTCTAGCCTCACTCAAGTAGTAGTTGTCTCTTCTAAGCATTACTGGGCTTTAAAGCTAATATTGTTTATCATAGGGGATTTTTATTGTTGTTATGGCAGTACTCTACTTCTAGTACCATTTGTATCAGTCAGGAAAAGCTGGGTTATGGTATGAAGAGCAAATAGCCACCATCTCTCAGTGGCTTAAAAAGAAAAAGTTTCATTTCTTGCTCCCACTACTTGTCCATTTTGTATTCACAACGGTCTTTTCTTCATGCCTTTTCTACTCAAGGGTCCAGGGTGATGGAGATTCCACCATCTTAAATGTTACTGGTAGTCACAAGAAGGGGGAGGGAAAATACAGAGAAGTGACAAGCTCAACCCTGAAGTGGGTTAAATGTTCCAACCCAGAAGTGACACATATCACTTCTACCCATATTTCACTGGCCAAGGCAAATGACTAACTTTAAGAAAGTAAGGAAGTGCTCTTGTGAACCCCGAAAGCAGGAGATTCAGACATATAGTGAGCATCACTAGTACCTGCCATAGGGGAAAGGTCCTTAGAGATCATCTAGTTGAATTTCATCATTTGACACTCAAAATAACTGAGACACATAAAAGAAGAAATGCCTTTTCACAGGTTATACTTGTTAGATCCTGCACTATAGACAACCTCCTGAATCCTATTCCCATGTTTCTATTATGTGTTTTTGGTTCATCTGGTTCTTACCAGTCTTTCATATGATGCTATAACTTAGGACCTTGATACTTCAGTTTTCATGTGCAACTATCATATGAAAATGAGTTAAAACTAATGAATAGCACAGAAAGTTAACAAATTTATACATCACTGACAAAACTGAATCATATGACTCTATATTAATGACATTAAATTAGAGCCATACAACATATTAGTGGTTGAAAGTTCATTTTTTATCAATAGCCAATGATATCCCCTAATAAAAATCTTTATAAGAGCAGCTTATTATATTAAAGACTTTATTTAGAAAAAATAATGTTGAACCAAATTAATGTTTCAAATTTATGAAGAGCTAAAATGTCTATATATTAACTATATGCAAAATATTATAAACGATTTTTTATTTAGAGACTTCTGTTCATATATCTCCAACTACTTTTTCTTTTTAATGTATTTTTTAACACCTTTATTGGAATATAATTTCTTTACAGTGTTGTGTTAGTTTCTGCTGTATAATGAAGTGAATCAGCTATACATATATTCCCATATCCCCTCCCTCTTGCATCTCCCTCCCACCCTCCCTATCCCACCCCTCTAGGTGGTCACAAAGCACCAAGCTGATCTCTCTGTACTATGTGGCTGCTTCCCACTAGCTATCTATTTTACATTTGGTAGTGTATGTATGTCCATGCCACTTTCTCACTTCGTCCCAGCTTACCCTTCCCCTCCCCGTGTCCTCAAGTCCATTCTCTTTGTCTGCGTCTTTATTCCTGTCCTGCCCCTAGGTTCTTCAGAACCAGTTTTAATTTTTTTATATTCCATATATATGTGTTAGCATACAGTATATGTTTTTCTCTTTCTGACTTACTTCACTCTGTATGACAGACTCTAGGTCCATTCACCTCACTACAAATAACTCAATTTGGTTTCTTTTTATGGCCATTGTATATACGTGCCACATCTTCTTTATCCATTCATCTGTCGATGGACACTTAGGTTGCTTCCATGTCCTGGCTATTGTAAATAGTGCTGCAATGAACACTGTAGTACATGACTCTTTTTGAATTATGGTTTTCTCAGGGTATATGGCCAGTAGTGGGATTGCTGGGTCATATGGTAGTTCTATTTTTAGTTTTTTAAGGAATCTCCATACTGTTCTCCATAGTGGTTGCATCAATTTACATTCTCACCTACAGTGCAAGAGGTCTCCAACTACTTTGAATGGTATATTTCTACAGCACAGTAGTACAGACCAATAGAGTATATTAGATTAGAGGGAAAAGGAAAAATTTATAACCTTCACTTGATCTAAAATAAATTGACATATACTGGAAGTTGCAAGATGGCAGAGAATAAGGAGGTGAGCTACCTCTTCTTACATAAACACCAAAATCACAAATAACTGCTGAACAACCACTGACAAAAAAATCTGGAACCTACCCAAAAAGATACCCTATATTGAAAGACAAAGAAGAAGCCACAACAAGATGGTAGGAGGGGAGCAATCGTGATAAAACCAAATCCCATAGCCACAGAGTGGGCAACCTACAAAGTAGAAAATAATTATACCAAAGAAGTTCTCCCACAGGAGTGAAAGTCTTGAGCCCCATGACAGGCTTCCCAGCCTGGGGTCTGCCAATGGGAGGAGGAGCTCCTAGAGAAACTGGCTTCAAAGGCAACTGTGGTTTGATTGCGGAAATTCCACAGGACTGGGAGAAACAGAAACTCCACTCTTGGAGGGCACACACAAAGTCTCATGAACACCAGGACTCTGGGAATAAAAGCAATGACCTCATAAAAGCCTGGGCCAGACCTACCTGCTGGTATTGGAGGGTCTCCTGTGGAGGCACAGGGCAGCTGTGGCTCACTGTGGGGAGAAACACACTGGCAGTGACAGTTTTGGTGAGTACTCATTGGCATGAGACCTCCTGAAGGTCACCATTTCCTCCCCAAGACCTGGCCCCACCAAACAGCCTGTGGGCTCCAGTGCTGGTACACCTCAGGGCAAGCAACCAACAGGGCAGGAACACAGCCCCACCCATCAGCAGACAGGCTGCTTAAAGTCTTCCTGAGCAGGGCCCTGCCTACCAGAGGGACAAGACCAAGCTCCACCAACAAGTGGGCAGGAACCACTCACTCCCACCAGGAAGCCTGCACAAGCCTCTTAGACAGCCTCATCCACCAGAGGGCAGACAGCAGAAGCAAGAACAACTACAATCCTGCAGCCTGCAGAATGGAAACCACAATCACACAAAGCTAGAAAACATGAGATGGCAGAGGACTATGTCCCTGATGAAAGAACAAGATAAAACTCCAGAAGAACAACTAAGTGAAGTGGAGATAGAAAATCTACCCAAAAATGAATTCAGAGTAATGATAGTAAAGATGATCCAAGATCTCAGAAAAAGAATGGAGGTACAGATCAAGAAGATACAAAAAGCACCGCGATGAAGAGTGGCTCCCGCTTGCCACAACTAGAGAAAGCCCTAGCACAGAAACGAAGACCCAACACAGCCATAAATAAATAAATTAATTAAAAAAAAAAAAAAGAAGATACAAAAATAGTTTAACAAAAACCTAGAAGATCTAAAGCACAAACACACAGAGATGAGCAATACAATAACTGAAATGAGAAATACACTAGAAGGAATCAATAGCAGAATAACTGAGGCAGAAGACGGATAAGTGAGCTGGAAGACAGAATGGTGGCAATCACTGCTGTGGAACAGAACAAAGAAAAAAGAGTGAAAAAGAATGAGGACAGTCTAAGAGACTTCTGGGACACATGAAATGCACCAACATTCACAATATAGGGGTCCCAGAAGGAGAAGAGAGAAAGGACCTTAGAAAATATTTGAAGTGATAGTAGCTGAAAAATTCCCTAACACGGGAAAGAAAACAGTCACCCAAATCCAGGAAGCTCAGAGAGTCTCAGGCAGGATAAACCCAAGGAGGAACACGCCAAAACACATAGTAATCAAACTGACAAAAATTAAAGCCACAGAAAAAAATATTAAAAGCAACAAGGGAAAAGTAACAAATTACATAAAAGGGAATTCCCATAAAGTTATCACTTGATTTCTCAGCAGAAACTCTGAAGGCCAGAAGGAAGTGGCATGATATGTTTAAAGTGATTAAAGGGAAGAACTTACAACCAAGAATACTATACCCAGCAAGACTCTCATTAAGATTCAATGGAGAAATGAAAAGCTTCACAAACAAGCAAAAGCTAAGAGAATTCAGCACCACCAGACCAGATCTGAAACAAATGCTAAAGGAATTTCTCTAAGCAGAAAAGATAAGGGCAGTACTAGAAACAAGAAAATTACGAATGGAAAAGCTCACCGGTAAAGGCAAACATACAGTAAAGGTAGGAAATCATCCACACACAAATAAGATATCAAAACCAGCAATTCTGAGAAGAACAGAGTACAAATGCTGGATATTGGAAATGCATTTGAAATTAAGGGACCAGTAAATTAAAACAATCTTATTTATATATAGTGTGGTATATCAGAACCTCATGGTAACTGCAAACCAAAAATCTACAATAGATACACACACAAAAAAGAAAAAGGAGTCCAAACACAATACTAAAGTTAGTCATCAAACCACAAGAGAACAAAAGAGGAAGGTAAGAAAAGAGACCTACAAAAACAAATCTAAAACAATTAAGAAAATGGCAATAGGAATATACAAATAGATAATTACCTTACAATTAAATTGATTAAATGCACCAACCAAAAGACACAGACTGGCTGAATGGATACAAAAACAAGACCTGTATATATGTTGTCTACAGGAGACCCACTTCAGATCCAGGAACCCATAGAGACTGAAAGTGAGGGGATGGAAATTGGTATTCCATGCAAATGGAAGTCAAAAGAAAGCTGGAGTAGCAATACTCATATCAGAAAAAAAGACTTTAAAATAAAGACTGTTATAAGAGACAAAGAAGCACACTACATAATGATCAAGGGATCAATCCAAGAAGATATAACAATTATAAATATATATCCACCTAACACAGAAGCACCCCAATATATAAGGCAAATACTAACAGCCATAAAAGGAGAAACAGACAGTAACACAATAATAGTGGAGGATGTTAACACTCCACTTTCATCAATGGACAGATCATCCAGACAGGAGATCAATAAGGAAACACTGGCCTTAAATGTCACATTGGACCAGATGGACTTAACTGACATATATAGAGCATTCCATCCAAAAGCAGCAGAATACACATTTTTCTTAAGTGCACATGGAACATTCTCCAGGATTGATCACGTGCTGGGCCACAAAGCGAGACTCAGTAAATTTAAGAACACTGAAATCATATCAAGCATCTTTTCTGACCACAATGCTAAGAGATTAGAAATCAACTACAAGAAAAAAAAATGTAAAAAACACAAACAAGTGGAGCCTAAACAATATGCAACTAAACAACTGATGGATCACTGAAGAAATCAAAGGGGAAATCAAAAAATCCCTAGAGACAAATGAAAACTAAAGCATGATGATCCAAAGCCTATGGGATGCAGCAAAAACAGTTCTAAGATGGAAGATTATAGCAATACAATCTTATCTCAGGAAAAAAGAAAAGTCACAAATAAACAACCTAACCTTACACCTAAAGCAACTAGAGAAAGAAGAACAAAACCCAAAGCAAGTAGAAGGAAAGAAGTCATAAATTTCAGAGCAGAAATAAGTGAAATAGAAATGAAGAAAACAATAGAAATGATCAATGAAACTAAAAGCTGGTTCTCTGAAAAGATAAACAAAATTCATAATCCTTTAGCCAGACTCATCAAGAAAAAAAGGGAGAGGGCTCAAATCAATAAAATTAGAAATGTAAAATGATAAGGTACAATGGACACCACAGAAATACTAAGGATAATAAGAGACTACTACAAGCAACTATATGCCAATAAAATGGACAACCTGGAAGAAATGGACAAATTCTTTGAAAGGTACAATCTCCCAAGACTGAACCAGGAAGAAATAGAAAATATGAACAGAACAATCACAAGTACTGAAATTGAAACTGTGATTTTACAACTCCCAACAACAACCACAACAAAAAGTCCAGGACCAGATGGCTTCACAGGCGAATTCTATCAACCATTTAGAGAAGACTTAACACCTATCCTTCTGAAACTGTTCAAAAAATTGCAGAGGAAAGAATACTCCTAAATTCATTCTATGAGGCTACCATCACCCTGATACCAAAACCAGACAAAGATAACACAAAAAAAGAAAATTACAGGCCAATATCAACGATGAACATAGATACAAAAATCCTCAACAAAATACTAGCAAACTGAATCCAATAATACATTAAAAGGATCATTCATCATGATCAAGTGGGATTTATCCCAGGGATGTAAGGATTCTTCAATACCCACAAATCAATCATGTGATACACCACATGAACAAATTGAATAAAAGCCATATGATTATCTCAATAGATGCAGAAAAGGCTTTTGACAAAATTCAACACCGCTTTATTATAAAAACCCGCCAGAAAGTCAGCATAGAGGGAACCTACTTCAAAATAATAAAGGCCATATAGACAAACTTACAGCTAACATCATACTCAACGTTGGAAAGCTGAAAGGATTTCCTTTAAGATCAGGAACAAGAAAAAGACGTCCACACTCACCACTTGTATTCAACATAGTTTTGGAAGTCCTAGATATGGCAATCAGAGAAGAAAAAGAAATGAAAGAAATCTAAAGTGGTAAAGAAGTTAAACTGTCACTGTTTGCAGATGGCATGATACTATACATTAAAAATCCTAAAGATGCTACCAGAAAACTACTAGAGCTGATCAATGAATTTGGTAAAGTTACAGGTTACAAAATTAATACACAGAAATCTGTTGCATTTCTTTTTTAATTTATTTGTTTTATTTATTTATTTTGGCTGCGTTGGATCTTCATTGATGCACGCGGGCTTTCTCTAGATGTGGTGAGCAGGGCCTACTCTTTGTTGTGGTGTGTGGGCTTCTCATTGTGGTGGTTTGTCTTGTTGCAGAGCATGGGCTCTAGGTGCATGGGCTTCAGTAGTTGTGGCACACGGGCTGTAGAGCACAGGCTCGGTAGTTGTGGTACACGGGCTTAGTTTCTCTGTGGCATGTGGGATCTTCCCAGACCAGGGATCAAAGCCATGTCCCCTGCATTGGCAGGCAGATTCTTAACCACTGTGCCACCAGGGAAGCCCAAATCTGTTGCATTTCTATACACTAACAATGAAAGATCAGAAAGAGAAAATCAAGAAACAATCCCATTTACCATTGCATCAAAAAGAATAAAATACCTAGGAATAAACCTACCTAAGGAGACAGAAAATCTGTACTCTGAAATCTATAAGATGCTGATGAAAGAAATCAAAGATGACACAAAGAGATGAAGAGATATACCATGTTCTTGGTTTGGAAGAATCAATATTATCAAAATGACTATACTACCCAAGGCAATCTACAGATTCAGTGCAATCCCTATCAAATTACCAATGGCATTTTTCATAGAACACTAGAACAAAAAGTCTTAAAAATTGTATGGAGACACAAAAGACCCCAAATAGCCAAAGCAATCTTGAGAAAGAAAAACAGAGCTGGAGGAATCAGGCTCCCTAACTTCAGACTATACTACAAAGCTATAATCATCAAAACAGTATGGTACTGGCAAAAAATTAGAAATATAGATCAATGGAAGAGCATAGAAAGCCCAGAAATAAACCCACACACCTATGGTCAATTAATCTACAACAAAGGAGGCAAGACTATACAATGGAGGAAAGACAGTCTCTTCAATAAATGGTGCTGGGAAAACTGGACAGCCACATGTAAAAAAAATGAAATTAGGACAGTCTTTAACACCATACACAAAAACAAACTCAGGATGGATTAAAGACCTAAATGTGAGACCAGACACTATAAAAATCTTCGAGGAAAACATAGGCAGAACACTCTCTGATATAAATTGCAACAATATCTTTTTCAATCAGTCTCCCAGAATAATGGAAATAAAAACAAAAATAAACAAATGGGACCTAATTAAACTCAAAAGCTTCCGCACAGCAAAGGAAACCATAAATGAAACGAAAAGACAACCCACAGAATGGGAGAAAATATTTGCAAATGATGTGACCAGCAAGGGATTAGTTTCAAAAATTTACAAACATCTCATGAGGCTTAATATTATCAAAATAAACAACCCAATCAAAAAATGGGCAGAAGACCTAAATAGACATTTCTCCAAAGAAGAAATACAGATGCCCAAGAGGCACATGAAAAGATGTTCAACATCGCTAATCGTTAGAGAAATGCAAATCAAAACTACAATGAGATATCACTTCACACCAGTCAAAATGTCCATCATCAAAAAATCCACAAAAAATATATGCTGGAGAGGGTGTAGAGAGAAGGGAAACCTCCTACACTATTGGTGGGCATGTAAATTAGTACAACCACTATGGAAAACACTATGAAGTTTCCTTAAGAAACTATAAATAAAGCTACCATATGATCCTGCAATCCCACTCCTGGGCATATACCCAGAGAAAAACATGGTCCAAAAGGATACATGCACCCCAATGTTCATTGCAGCACTGTTTACGATAGCCAAGACATGGAAGCAACATAAATGTCCACTGACAGAAGAATGGATAAAGAAGATGTAGTACATATATACAATGGAATATTACTCAGCCTTTAAAAAGAATGAAATAATGCCATTTGCGCCAACATGAATGGACCTAGAGACTGCCATACTGAGTGAAGTCAGACAGACAGAGAAATATCGTATGACATTGCTTATATGCAGGACCTAAAACAAATGATACAAATGAACTTATTTACAGAATAGAAACAGACTCACAGACTTAGAGAATGAACCTATGGTTACCAGTGGGGAATAATGGCGGGGGGAGGGATAGTTAGGGAGTTTGGGATTGACGTGTACACTGCTATATATCAATATAAAATGAATAACCAACAAGGATCTACTGTATAGCACAGGGAACTCTGCTCAATATTATGTAACAACCTAATTAGGAAAATAACTTGAAAAAGTATAGACACATGTATATGTATAACTGAATCACTTTGTTGTACACCTGAAACTAACACAACATTGTTAATCAGCTATACTCCAATATAAAATAAAATGCTTTAAAAAAGAAAATAAATATTAAGCATTTTATACATGTGTAAATTCATGATCACTTAATTATTAACTGTTATTTTTGACATAATAGTTTTTGGCACAAAGAAGAGGTTAAATATATGGATTATCTAATAAAAAATTGTATTTGTATGAGTATACATACAGGTATATTATATTATATATGATATTATATATTTTATTATAAGCAATGCTGTGCCAGTTTTGTCTTTAGCTTGGAGATGAGGAACATTTTAAAAGAAGAGTTTTCAAAGAGACAGGAGAAACAGCTCCCACACTGGCCAAAATAGGGGATGGTGTCCAGGTATGAATGCTCTAAGATTTCTTAATAAGTATAATTTTTTACAGTTATTAAGAAGTCACAATTGTTGAGAATTAAGTAACCCCTTTAATTCATACAAATATGTACACATGACATTTTACTCCAAGACGGTAATCTTAGAAGGTATGAGACATGTTATAGCTAATTTAATCATCTATATTAAAAAGCTGGTTTAGGGTAGGGGGTAGAAAAATAGATTAAATCAAGTAACTAGTGCATGACCAGTTACTAACCATTTGTTCTTCAATAACGAGTAGCTTGACTGAAGTCTATGGCTATATTCTGTTTTCAAACTGACTTGGATATACATAAACATGGTTTAATTCAGCCCAGTATTCCATATGAAAAGCTCAAAACAATTTGATACATTAATTTATCAATGTAGAGAATAACCAAACTAACTCCTTAGAAGAAGATAAGAAATGAAGACATTTCTCTCAGCACAGAGAGAGAATATTACTCAGCCATAAAAAAGAATGAAATAATGCCATTTGCAGCAACATGGATGGACCTAGAGATTATCATACTACGTGAAGTAAGTCAGAGAAAGACAACTATCATATGATATCGCTTATATGTGGAATCTAAAAAAATGATACAAATGAATTTATTTACAAAACAGAAACAGACTCACAGACTTAGAAAACAAATTTATGGTTACCAAAGGGGAAAGGTAGGGGGGTGAGGGATAAATTAGGGGTTTGGGATTAACATATGCACACTACTATATATAAAATAACCAACAAGGACCTACTGTATAGCACAGGGAACTCTACTCAATACTCTGTAATAACCTATATGGGAAAAGAATCTGAAAAAGAATGGACACCTGGGTCTAACTTTCTATTCTCTGTACTATCTTCTGATTGCTGAACATGAGATTAAACTCACACTACCATACCAACTGCTTCCAATACAAATTTAAAGTCTCCAACTTAAACCCTGCCATAAATGTTACCAAACACTTCTCTTTACCTCATTCTCTCTCTCCCATTCCCCACAGAGGCTATAGTCCATTCTCCTCAAATGTCTGCTTTACCACCTATTACCCTCCCTTTGAACAGATAAGCATGAATTCTTCCTTATTGAGAAAATATAAGAAAGATATCCCTTACCGTGAATTCTAAAATATTATCAGTATATTTTCCTCCCCCTCATTTTTTAGAATCAAAGCAGTATCCTGCATCTTTTGTAACAATAATCTTTTCACCTATAATCTGCCTCCAATTCACTCCCTCATTCTCAGCAACCAACCTCAGCAATCAATTTATTATTCTCTCTTCTTGACCTTCACTGTCTTCTATAGTGGCTCCTTCCCATTATCATTTATATATTCTGAAGGGTCTTTCCATGTTAAAGAAAAATGGAAGGAAGGAAGGAAGGAAGGAAGGGAGGGAGGGAGGGAAGGAGGGAGGGAGGAAAGGAGGAAAGGAATGATGAAGGCAAGAAAAAGGAAGAGAGAGAGAGAAAGAAAGAAGGAAAGAGAAAGGCAAGGGAGGGAAGGAAGGAAGAGAGAAAAATTCCACTCACTTCGTATGTTTCATAATTTTTACAACCAAACGTTAAGAATGGGTTATCTATTCTCACTGTCTTAACTATCTTATTTCCTACTTATTCTTAATCCCACTACCTCCAGTGTCAGCTACTTCTATGAAATTGCTTACACAAAGGTCACCTAGAAATTCTCTTTCGTGTACCTAATGGATACTTCTCTGTATTTACCTTATTTGACTTCTCTGTTGTATCTGTCAATGTTGATCATTCCCTCCTTCTTACAATGCCTTCTTTAGATTATATGACATGACATTCTCCTAGTTTTTCTCTTCTAGTTACTTAATCACTTTTTTTCAGGGGCTCCTCATTTCCTTCCCACCCCTTAAATGTTATTGTTTTCAAACGTTTATTCTAAACACTCTTTTTCCTGCATACTCTCATTTACACACCTTCAATATACTGATGTGCTCTAACCTTTAACTCCAGCCTTCATATCTATTCTCAGTAGTAGAGGCAGATATGCATTCCTCATTCAGATGTGTTCATGAGTGTTCCATAGGTGCATAACATTTAACATACCCCAAATTAAATTCCTTCAACTCTTACTTCCTATTTTGTTCTGCATTCATTGTAACACTGTGAATGGCATTTTAAGGCACCCAGTAACCGCAGTTAGAAATCTGGCTTTTTTGTTTTCACACCCTTCCTCCACAATAATTCACCAAGCAGTCATTTTCCCTGTTTATTACCTAAATAATTTCTCCCTTCTTTTCTTCCCCTGCTGTGCCCACTGCCTTTGTTCATCTTGTTTCCACCAGAATGACCCCGGTAGCCTTTTTCCTACATTCACTGTTATCCCAACCATCTTCCCCCACTGTCAGCCAAAGTCAGCATTCATTATAAAAAAGCCACTCTCAGTTTCTTAGGCTTATCATGCCATCTCCTATATCCAGGCCTTTGTTGTTCCTCTGGCATGAAACACTATTAACCACCACCTCCACTTCTCATTTTAGCTAATGTCTAGTCATCCTTCATAGCTCCCATTTCTGGGAAGTCTTTCCTGAATCTCAAAGCATGTTTTAGAGTTTCCCTTACGTATTGCGGTAGCATTTATCTCATTTATGGCACTTACAAGGATTTTAAATTATCTGTTTAATTGCTTGATTTTCTGTTTATTTCTCCCAGGTTGCATATGGTTTTTAATCTCTGTCTACTTTTCCAGTCTCTTCACTCACCATTCTCAGTGTAGCGCTCTACTTGTTAACCACTCAGGTCTTCTTTCTTTTTGGATCACTGGGCTCCCAACCACTCCCAAGCCTTTGCCCTTGCTGTTCTCAGGAGAGGAATGTCCCCACCCCCAACTTACTTAGCTAACTCCTACTTGTCATTCATATATTGAGATAAACTTCACTTCTCCAGAAAAGCCCTATCTAACCTGCCTGACCCGTTTTATTTTCATAGCATTTATCAGTTTAAAGTTATATGCTTTTGTGAATTATTTGGTTAATGTCTATAGGCTCCACAAAATTGTGCTCCAAGAGAATAGAGATCTCTAGTGCCTAGCATATAAATTGATCAATTAATGTGTGACTGAATATATGATGTGTCTGCAAAACCTTCTGTTAAATAAGTAAATATTCTCAAAGAAAGGTGACATGTTAGCCTCCAATCAAGCATAAATAATTTCATACAGATTAATTTATCACCTTTGAAAAATCTACATGCTCCTGAAAGAATAATGCATAGGACAGAGATATTTTAATAAAAGAAGAAAGAGGCAAGTAAGTCCAGGTCATTGTTATAATGCTTGGAGAAGTCACCACTAGGTAGGGCATCAAAATGTGTTTTCTCATTTGTAAAGTGAGAATCACACCAGTAACTATCTCATAGGATAGTTGTGAAGATTAAGTACTTAGCATAGTGCATGTAACTAAATCAGCAATCAGTAAGTGTTATGCAGTTATTTCCTTCAATGAATATTAATTGTAGTGAGCATACACAGGTGTAGAAAACAAATTTATGGTTACCAGGGGGAAAGCAGGGTAGGGATAAATTGGGAGATTGGGATTGACATATACACACTACTTTATATAAAATAGATAATAAGGACCTACTGTATAGCACAGGGAACTCTACTCAATACTCTGTAATGACCTACATGGGAAAAGAATCTAAAAAAGAGTGGATATATGTATATGTATAACTGATTCACTTTGCTGCACAGCAGAAACTAACACAACACTGTAAATCAAATATAATCCAAAAAAACTTAAAAAAAAATAAATGTGAGCTCAGCCACTTATTATTTAAAACAATTGTAGTAAGCATAAGCAATGTAATGACATCAGGCACTCAAGAAAAGAAGTTCAAGAGTATGATAAGAGAATGTTGGCTACAAACTCCAGCACCTAAATTTGGGCTCCATTTTAAGTCCTAAAAACAGATCCTGGGGCCCTAGTTCATCTCGTCAAAATGCTTCCAGACATGATTAACTTAAGATACAGTTCATTCAAAAAAGTAATAATGAATACTTGATATTTCTCTTTATTGCTCTATTTTCAAAGATGGTACAGATGGAATAAACACACCACAGATCATGCTTTTGTAAACTAGGCTTTAACAGCCTCGAAGAATTTTATAATCTTACTTAATAGGGCTTTGTTTTGGTTTTACTTCTTGCACTTTTAAGTAACCTCCAGCAGTAGGAAATTATCATAATGAATGTCTGAAACCATATGGTTATATATTTGTGTATGTATATGTATTAAAATATTATGGTATTAATTGCCTTGCTTTTATTTTTACAATTTAAAGAGCTTTCTATGCAAGCATATAGAACCCTGCTTTGCTCTTTTTAATGGTGGCATACTATTTTATTGTAATGATGAATTTTATTTTACCTTTAATTAGTTTAACAAAACCATCATTGATGAATCATTCACAGTCCTTTGCTATTTCAAACAATGTCCAGTGAAAATACTGACAACCATATCTTGTCATACTTTTGTGAGTATAATCAAGGAGTAAATTCTAAGCAATAGATTTGTTGAATCAAAAGGTATATGTTTTTTGTTTTCATTTTGAAGTACACTTAGTAGTTCCTTGTCGAATGAATAAACGTATGGATGAATGATTTTGAAATACATATAACAAAAGATTTTGTGGTGAGGATGTGAGGACTTCTGCATTTGCCCACTTTAGGTATGTGTTTTTTTCATAGTTTGTAATTTTATGTAAATGGCATGTGTAACTGGCTACACCCAGAAATGGTTCAAGCTCAGTATCGCTTGATAAATCTGCTGTTATTGAAATATTTCACTATCTCTAACTTAACCCACATTTTAACACATTACTGACTGGGGGATTTTTGCAGAAACTAATGCCTGTGGCAGTAATACGTCTCCGGTCAAAAATATGTTAATATTTTCTTCATCCTTCCTGAGTCCTGCATGTTGGAAGGCAAAAGAAAATTCCAGACAAATTTGAATATCAGTGCAGCTCTTAGCGTTTTTCACAATTTATCTTTGAAAGAATGCCCCTCTACCCACCCATTCCAACCCTTTTTTATTTTACTTCACCTACCTCCTTACCTTTATTTACTTTATTTATCCTCCCAAATCTAAGCATTTCACTGTATTGAATATATATTTAGAGAGATTCTCATATAATTTGCATGGCCCACGTTCTCAGAATTATGTCATTCTACTAGGTTGGGATAATCTGAAAAAGTTAAAGAGCAGAGAGAAAGTTACCAGATATATCTAATTCTAAGGAACAGTAAGTCCAGAAAAACGTTCTTTTTTTAGCCACATGTTCTACTTGACTAGAAATTAACTCAGACTACAAAGAGGGAGAAAGGAAGAAACGTTTTAAAAGGGTAAATAAAAGATCTGGGCTCATCTTAAAACAATCAGCTAGTAAATACTCGGTAGCCAAAGCAAAGTAAGTGAGGTACCCTTCCTTCCACCCATACATAACACCATAATGCCCTTGATGATTTGTTTTACACTTCAAAGTCACCTTTAATGACCCTTTGAACCTGATTTCACTGAAAAGAGTGTTAGCTTGGGGATAGGGATGATGAGATAGCATTTGCTGGGGAGAAGCTCTATATGATATTCTCTGAGCCTTACTTCCTTTTAGGGTAGGCTCTTCTCCTAACTGAATATAGGTATACCCTATAAAGCAATCATACCCATCCCTATTGAGTATTATTGATTGACAGCTTATGCTTTTTACCCTATGGATTTCTTGTGGAAAAACAGGCTCAAATTATCTTCTTCCCTCATCTGAAGAGGGTGTAAGTCTGCAATTTCCCACTTTAGACACTAGATGGCAAATGTGTAACAGTAAGCCAAAATGCCACTGTTTTCAGAACCCCCCAGGGGGAATTCAAATAGATTGAGAATTCGTACTAGTCTCTTATGATCCTTTGTATTTCAAAAGTGAAATACAGCTGTTTTAAGACATAATGTAATAACTGTATCAGTGAAATAAGCAGTAAATTGAAACTACTAAATGCAAACTTGATAAAGACATCTCTCTGGCAATTTGCTAGCACATTCTTAAAGACAAGCGTTCAGATTCTTCCATTGCTTAACAAAAACTACCACAATTTCAAAGTCAAAGGGTATAATTAGTAGTTCAGAAGAATGCCATATATTGTAAGTGGGTAATGGAGTTCCTCTTGGATATGTTTCCAGGTTCATGTTATGAAATACTTGTTGGGATTTAAAATGACCTCATAGGGCTAGATATCTATCAGATTCCCTAGCTTTATGGAAAGATTTATCTTCATTCCATTTGACCCAGTAATTTCACACCTGGGAGACTAAGCAAACAATGCCAAGAATAGAAAAAATATTTACAAAATGTTCTTTAAAGCATTATAATATATGAACAACAGAAACAACTATCTGATAATAGGGGAAAATTAAAAAATTTTTGATATTTCCATGTGATGATATATTATGTTTTTGTTTAAAATTATGTTTATTAAAATTTTGTAATAATACACAACATATTTATAGTGTAAGGGTTAGAAGACAAGATTTTAAATGTCTATATGGTATATTTAAAAATATTATGCTTAGGGTTTCCCTGGTGGCGCAGTGGTTGAGAATCTGCCTGCTAATGCAGGGAACGTGGGTTTGAGCCCTGGTCTGGGAAGATCCCACATGCCGCGGAGCAACTGGCCCGTGAGCCACAATTACTGAGCCTGCGCGTCTGGAGCCTGTGCTCCGCAACAAGAGGCCGTGATAGTGAGAGGCCAGCGCACCGCGATGAAGAGTGGCACCCCGCTTGCCACAACTGGAGAAAGCCCTCACGCAGAGATTGAGACCCAACACAGCCATAAATAAATAAATAAATAAATAAATAAATAAATAATTAAAAAAAAATTATGCTTAGAAGAATGACTAGAGGAAAATATACCAAAATATTATGAATTGTTGAGGAGTGAAACTGGATTATTTTTCCTTCTTCCTATTTTTCCTTATTTTCCAAATGGTCTATAATTTTTCTGAATAATCTGTCATGAACACGTATTGTTTTATAATCTGAAAAATAAAGCAAATATTTAAAAAGGGAAAAAGTATATTAGTAGACTAAGGCAGTTCAACAAATTGAGGGCAGAACCAAAATATGACAGAAGTTGATGTTTTAGTTTTTCTCTAATGATCTACTTTTAGGAGTGATGAGTGGGGAAAAAAGGACATAAGATAAGGGCATCTTGAGATAAATAACTTCCACCTGTTCAGGCAAAGCTAACTTCTTCCTCTTTGCAAGGGAAGTATGTAGTCACCCTCTCTAGATACATGAGTATATTTCTAGAAAAATCTGTATTGGAATAGAGTGAGAAGTAAATTAACACTACCCTTTGTATTATCATTTTCAACCTGTACTTTTATTGCAGATAAAGATGAACAATTAATATTTCTTTCCCTGCATTATGTCTTCTCCTTATGATATCTTTTCATTCGTGAATTCATTCAAAAATAATTGTCAGGCACTTACAGCCAGTCAGACATTGTTCTAGGTACTGGAGATAGAGTCGTGAATTAAATAACTCTTAAGGGAAAACAATAATAAACAAATAACCAAATAAATATATAATTTGGGATGAAAGGAAAGAAAGTTATTATGTATCTTTACAAAAACTCACGTTAAATGTGTCCCAAATAAGAAAAAAATATTTTATGCAATTTCAGACTTCTAAGCAAACACTGAACATAATTCCATATTCATATTGATTAGGTAGGGTTGTGAAGTTTAAGGAAGTTATTTAAAATTGTCAGCCTGGTATAAATAATTTGCCTTTATAATTTTTTTAACATCTTTATTGGAGTATAATTGCTTTACAATGGTGTGTTAATTTCTGCTTTATAACAAAGTGATTCAGTTATACATATACATATAACCCATATCTCTTCCCTCTCACATCTCCCTCCCTCCCACCCTCCCTATCCCACCCCTCTAGGTGGTCACAAAGCACCGAGCTCATCTCCCTGTGCTATGCGGCTGCTTCCCACGAGCTATCGGTTTTACATTTGGTACTGTATATTTGTCCATGCCACTCTCTCACTTTGTCCCAGCTTACCCTTCCCCCTCCACGTATCCTCAAGTCCATTCTCTAGTAGGTCTGCATCTTTATTTCCGTCTTACTCCTAGGTTCCTCATGACCATTTTTTGTTTTGTTTTTTTAGATTCCATAGATATGTGTTAGCATACGGTATTTGTTTTTCTCTTTCTGACTTACTTCACTCTGTATGACAGACTCTAGGTCCATCCACCTCACTACAAATGACTCAATTTCGTTTCTTTTTATGGCTGAGTAATATTCCATTGTATACATGTGCCACATCTTCTTTATCCATTCACCTCTCGATGGACACTTAGGTTGCTTCCATGTCCTGGCTATTGTAAATAGAGCTGCAATGAGCATTGGGGTGCATGTGTCTTTTTGAATTATGGTTTTCTCAGGGTTTATGTCCAGTAGTGGGATTGCTGGGTCATATGGAAGTTCTATTTCTACTTCTCTAAGGAACCACCATACTGCTCTCCGTAGTGGCTGTATCAATTTATATTCCCACCAACAGTGCAAAGGGGTTCCCTTTTCTCCACACCCTCTCCAGCATTTATTGTTTGTAGATTTTTTGATGATAGCCATTCTAACTGGTGGGAGGTGATACCTCATTGTAGTTTTGATTTGCATTTCTCTAATGATTAGTGATGTTGAGCATCCTTTCATGTGTTTGATGGAAATCTGTATATCTTCTTTGGAGAAATGTTTATTTAGGTATTCTGCTCATTTTTGGATTGGGTTGTTTGTTTTCCTGATATTGAGCTGCATGAGCTTCTTGTAAATTTTGGAGATTAATCCTTTGTCAGTTGCTTTATTTGCAAATATTTTCTTCCATTCTGAGGGTTGTCTTTTTGTCTTGTTTATGGTTTCCTTTGCTGTGTAAAAGCTTTTAAGTTTCATTAGGTCCCATTTGTTTATTTTTATTTCCATTTCTCTAGGAGGTGGGTCAAAAAGGATCTTGCTGTGATTTATGTCATACAGTGTTCTGCCTATGTTTTCCTCTAAGAGTTTGATAGTATCTGGCCTTATATTTAGGTCTTTAATCCATTTTGAGTTTATTTTTGTGTATGGTGTTAGGGAGTGTTCTAATTTCATTCTTTTACATGTAGCTGCCCAGTTTTCCCAGCACCACTTATTGAAGAGGCTGTCTTTTCTCCACTGTATATTCTTGCCTCCTTTATCAAAGATAAGCTGACCATATGTGCGTGGGTTTATCTCTGGGCTTTCTATCCTGTTCCATTGATCTATATTTCTGTTTTTGTGCCAGTACCATACTGTCTTGATTACTGTAGCTTTGTAGTATAGTCTGAAGTCAGGGAGTCTGATTC